>NC_140448.1:22267688-22955188 GCF_963576455.1 Neolamprologus multifasciatus
CACACGAAACGTATTTCACCTGTTTTGTGTTTTTATTACATCTTCATGAAATGTCAAATTATAATTTTGTAATACTGAATTGTTCTTTTACAGGAAAACTGAATGCAATTCTTTCATTGGTTGTAAAGTTTCAAGATTGTATTTAATTGCGCCTCATATCTTCCAAAAATGTTAATCAAAAATCTATTTAAAGATGGCTTTTTTTAAATCCTCAAAACAATTACAATCTACAATTTATCCTTTCTTTCCTCAGCGTTTCTTAGAGCTCTGCCAGCCTGTGGACGAACCGTTGTTTGATCAAAACCTCCATCTTGCTTCAGGAAGAGATGGTACAGCAGACCACACAGACCTCGCTACTTTATCATGCAACGGGGAAAACGCTCAATGAACACAATAGCATAACGGACATTGTAAATTACTCTCTGCTCTTTTGAGCTTTTATCCATCTAATGAAACTTAAAGAGTGCTTTGAAAAGAACAAGCATGCCCTGAAATTTTTACCTACAGCTTTCACATTTGTCCTTACCTTAGTTTACCTTTATCTAATTATATTACATCTTTAAGCTTTAATATCTTCAATAGCAATAAACATATATTATCAAAATATATTAGAACAAGCTTATATACTGTTTATATAGTTTGTCTTAAGCGAGCTGAATAATAGAACTACACACACACACACTCTCATATAATTTTAAGCTGTGTTACCATTTCATATGAATAAATAAATCCCATCCAGTGATGGGATCAAAATGTTGGCATCGGTAGTCAGTACTACATTATTCCATGACTAAAGTACTCATGTAGTAGCCATCTGTAAACTCAGGCGTAGTTTTGAACTCATCTTGTAATTCTTGTAACTGTATCTTGACTGTTGACCAAATCTGTCCAGACAATTGTTACTATTAATTTAATTATTATTTTTTACTATTTTGTATTGGTATTTTGTTTGTTTTGCTTAGTCACTTTGTTCATTTCATTTCAGTTTCAAATATTTAAGTGTTTGCTTCTTCATTTTTTCCATAACATGGAGGGTTTTGTATTAAATTCAGAATGTGATTTGCAATAACGACGTCCCAGTCTCAGAAAACACATTCTTCTTG
Organism: Neolamprologus multifasciatus; assembly: GCF_963576455.1. Lineage (NCBI taxonomy): Eukaryota > Metazoa > Chordata > Actinopteri > Cichliformes > Cichlidae > Neolamprologus > Neolamprologus multifasciatus. The sequence goes on from NC_140448.1 coordinate 22,268,792, forward strand.
TGGTGTTGTGTTGATAATTTTGACCAAAGGGACAGACTAAAGCTGAAGAAATTTTCTGTATATTATTATTTTAGCTTAGATTCAATAAGATATGAAAAGTGGAAAAAGCAGCCAAAATCTACAGAAAGGCTGAAGACCACTTAAAAATTCTACAAGAATATTTTGCTCCTTGTAGGGTAGCTAACCGTATTGATCTGACAATGGAAATTGTTGTGTTACCGCAGCAGTATAAAGAATAGGAAGCAAAATATGAAGAAATGAGGAGTGGCTTCCAACGTACTGTAAGTTGTTCTGTTTCGCAATTTCCTGAATAAAAAAAATTAACCCTATACATTTTTTTGTGCAGTAAAGCAGATTATTAAATTCTTTTATTAAAATGTATTTGAAGAGAAAATAAATATTTTCCACTTAGTGAACCAAACTATAATAAATAAATAAATAAATATATATATATATATATATATATATATATATATATATATATATATATATATATATATATATATATATGGTAAAATAAGTGTTGGACACGTCACCAGTTTTCAAAGTAGATATATTTCTAAAGCTTCTATTGACATGAAATTATCACTAGGTTCCAGTAACAACTCATCCAATCTACACATGCAAAGAAATAAAAACATAGATGTCTAGAAATTAAGGTATGTGTAATAAAAAAGTACTGAACTCACTTCCTGAAATTTATTTTCAAAAGCCTTTGTTGGTGATAATGTCTTCAAGATCCTGTATGGAGAAACTTGTCTCGTGCATTCCCCCAAATGGATTTTGGTCCATTCTTCCACACAAACCATTTATACTTTTTTCCACTCCTGCACAGTGGGCGTGGACCACCCATAATTTTGTTGTACATATAAAATGACAATAAAGGGCTACTCTATTCTATTCTAAATCCTGACTGTTCTGTGGATTCAGGTGACTGGCCAGCTTCCACCAGCTTTAATTCCTTCTCTGAAACCAACTGAGAGTTTCCTTGGTTGTGTTTGGTGAACTGGTGTTCTTTTCACTAACAGGATTATGGCCCCAACAGTGCTCACTGGAACCTTCAGTAGCTGAGAAATTAACCAATAAACAACACCATCAGTATGTTTTGCTACCATGAGGGTGCCAAAGTCTCGAGGGAACTCACTGGTTTAACCCATCATTAGATGCTTCTTGTGTGTGAAACATTGGTAATTTTCATAGCCCATCAGTTGGACTGAACCAGCTGATAATGATTTACACTGAGTGGCAGGATTGCTTTCTAATGCGTGGATTAGATGGATTATTACTGACATCTGGTGAGAATCTAGTGAGAATTCCATGTCAAAAGCACCTTTTGAAATATACATCTACTTAGAAAACCGGTGATGTGTTCAATACTTTATCTATTTTTATATATAAATTCCCGACTCATCCCTGTAGGCAGTCCTTACCCTTTAAGCTCAGGTTCTCTACCCAAGGCCTGGGAAGTTGAGGGTCCTGCACTGTATCTTTGCTGTTCTTAGGACTGCGCTCTTCTGGACAGAGATCTCGAGTGGTCCAGTTATCCCTGAAACCACTTCTCTGGTGAGCCTGGTGAATGAAAGAGATGGGCTGGGGCTAGACGTGCCAAATTCCACCATTCCCACCTCCCTCCAACTCACACAGGCCGAGAGAGCAAATGTTGCTGCATTGCAAGAGCGTTTTGCAGATGTGTTCTCCCCCTGCCCAACGTACAAATCTTATAAATCACTATTTTGAAACGCACCATGGCTTCCACACGCTGCATATCCTGCCTCCTTGGATGACCTGATCATACACAGTGACACCTGGGCGGAGCATGTGCACTGGGTGGCCACGGTCCTGAGGCCGGCAAGGCTCACGGCCAACCTATGCAGATTTTAAAGCAATTCTTAATTTAAACACTATAAAATACATATCTGGAGTACATATACTGGAAAAACCACCCTGAAAAAAATTGTACATAAAATACAGCTTTGTGTTTTTTCAGTGTTTATTTGTTAATTCCATTTCAGGACACAGTTTATCTCATTCTTAATTTAAATTGCCCATTTAATGATGTGTGGGTGGCATGACCATGCACAACAAAGATCTGAGTTATTTTTCAGTTTAAAAAAAACCAAATACAAACAAACAAAACCAAAAAATCTCAAACCTCCCACTCAGACTTGTAAAAATCATCTTCTGGGACAGGATGATAAACAGAGCAGTGGACACACAGTTAGACTGGACTGACCAGCAAGTGAGCGGGTGAGTCCGTTCACAAAATGCAATCCATGTACAGAACAAACAAACAAACACACAAAGCACAAACAAACAAAACCCAAAGAAAGAAACAAAAAAAGCAACATTTTACAACTTCAACCTAAAGCGCTCTGTCTATGCAAGATAGCATGGGTGCTGTGTAGGAGTAAAGTCAGTTTCAGTCCACTTCTGTCAGGCCACAGGGTCTTCTGAACTCTTGACCTCGCTCATGAATCCACTTATTTGAGACTGATAAAAAGATACGACAAATAAAATTAACCAATTAAAGCAGCTCGAACATGCTGTCTAATAGCTTTTGACATTTTAAATCATATGAATAGTTTTACTTTTTTGTAAATATGCTTGCACATCTCAAGTACCTAAGTAAACCACATTTAAGCCTGCTGGATTCTTCTCTTATTTATAATTAATTCAATATTTAGACTTGTACAAATGGAAAAGCTAGAAATGATTAGATTTTATTTTTACATTGTATTAGGGAATTAGTTTTGCTTATTATAGTGCTGTTTTATCATTATTAGTTTCATTTCCTCTCTAATGCTGCCTCATGTTTTGCAATAACATCTTGAATTGTGAACCTGTTAATTCACATACTTGAAGTGATAGTGGTTGTAGAGTAGAGCACTTAAAAATTCTGTACAAACCAAAGCACACATCAGGACCAACTGCATTAAATATTAGATATCAAATATTTTATTTATTGTGCAGCTGTAATTGTCATTGACCTCCTGTTTTCTGTTTTCTTGTCTTTATGTATAATGAGAACGTGGCCGTTTCCAAACCTATTTGATGAATCACAAATGTGGCTTTATAAATCTGAACTACAGCTTACCCCATTTGCTTCCTACTAGGACAGGACAGGCTGCATGTCTGGTCCTATAGTCTCCCTCGCCGCTCCTGAACAAATTATACCAGAACACCGATGTTCCCTGTGGAAAGATAATTAGAAGGCCAATATGACGATAAAGTTGAGTGTCCAGTAAATAGGAGGTTTAAAAGTACTTAAAACGTAAAAATGTACGTAAAAATGGCTGACTGTTCATGGTACGGTAAAAAGTCAAGGGCACCAAAATAATTCTGGACTTGAATTAGCTTGAATTAGCTCCTCCTGTCTGTCTTTTGCCAGACAGGAGGAGAAGTCAAAAAAGAAGTCAAACCCCAGGCACAAAAGATCCCCGTATGATCAGTGTTGTTTACTGTTAATCTGTCTGAGCCCAGAGATTAACCTTTGACGTCACGTTGGAAGACGGACTCACTTGGTGTTCGCTCGCTCGCTCTGTGGTATAGTATCGCTTCCTGTTCCTGCTCAAACACAGTGGTGTTTCTGAGTAGCTTATTTGCTTAGCAGTTTAATTAACAACTTTTAAATACATTCTTTTTTCACAGTATAATCTTCACGTGCTTCATCCGAAGCACACTTTCTGTGTACTCACTACCTAATTTATAGTATTCACTCACTGTCTCTGTACTGTTTCGCTAGCTTAGCTCGTAGCCGACCCGTTAGCACCATGGCTACTTCACCTGTCCCTTCTGCACTTTCTTGCTCATTGTGTCAGATGTTTAGTTACTCCTCGGCCTCCTTTAGCAGTAATGATATCTGTAACAAATGTAGCATATTTGCAGCTCTGGAGGCCAGGATTACTGAACTGGAGACTCGGCTTTGCACCCTCCTCTCACCCTTAGCTAGCCAGGCCCCTGTAGCTGGTGCAGCCGAAGATAGCGTAGGCCCCGCTAGCTGTTCCCCGGCAGATCCCAAGCAGCTGGGGAAAGACGGCTGGGTAACGGTGAGGAGGAAGCGTAGCCCTAAACAGAAGCCCCAGGTACACCACCAACCCGTTCATTTGTCTAACTGTTTTTCCCCACTCGGTGACACACCCGCTGGGGGTCAAACTCTGGTAATTGGTGATTCTGTTCTCAGACATGTGAAGCTAGAGACACCGGCAACCATAGTCAATTGTCTTCCAGGGGCCAGAGCAGGCGACATTGAAGGAAATTTAAAACTGCTGGCTAAGGGTAAACGTAAATTTAGTAAAATCATAATTCACGTCGGCAGTAATGACACCCGGTTACGCCAATCGGAGGTCACTAAAATCAATATTGAATCGGTGTGCAACTTTGCCAAAACAATGTCGGACTCTGTAGTTTTCTCTGGTCCCCTCCCCAATCAGACCAGGAGTGACATGTTTAGCCGCATGTTCTCCTTAAATTGCTGGCTGTCTGAGTGCTGTCCCAGAAACGATGTGGGCTTCATAGATAATTGGCAAACCTTCTGGAGGAAACCTGGTCTTGTTAGGAGAGATGGCATCCATCCCACTTTGGATGGAGCAGCAGATGGAGATATTTCTAGAAATATCGACAAATTTATTAAACCCCTCAAAATATGACTATTCAGAGTTGGGACCAGGAAGCAGAGTTGCAGTCTTACACGCCTCTCTGCAGCTTCTCTCCTCCTGCTACCCCCCCAAAAACCCATCTCCATAGAGACTGTGTCTGCTTCCAAAAAGACAAAAAACAAACTAAAAACCAGCAACAAACAACTTAAACATTTACAAAGAAAGAATAATACAGTACCCACATCTGAACCAAAGAGTAAAACAGTGAAATGTGGATTATTAAATATTAGGTCTCTCTCCTCCAAGTCTCTGTTAGTACATGACTTAATAATTGATCAACAAATTGATTTACTCTGCCTTACAGAAACCTGGTTGCAGCAGGATGATTATGTTAGTTTAAATGAATCAACACCCCCGAGTCATTCTAACTACCAGAAATCTCAAAGCACAGGTCGAGGGGGCGGTGTGGCAGCAATTTTTCACACCAGTCTATTAATTAATGAAAGACCAAGACAGACTTTTAATTCATTTGAAAGCCTGATGCTTAACATTGTCCACCCCAGCTGTGAAACTCAGAAACCAGTCTTACTTGTTATCATCTATCGTCCACCTGGGCCTTACACAGAGTTTCTGTCTGATTTCTCAGACTTTATATCTGATTTAGTTCTGAGCTCAGATAAAATAATTATTGTGGGTGATTTTAACATCCATGTTGATGCTAAAAATGACAGCCTCAACATGGCATTTAATCTGTTGTTAGACTCAATTGGTTTCTCTCAAAATGTAAAAGAACCCACCCACCACTTTAATCACACTCTAGATCTTGTTTTAACATATGGCATAGAAACTGAACATTTAACAGTGTTTCCTGAAAACCCTCTCCTGTCTGATCATTTCTTGATAACATTTACATTTACAATAATTGATTACGCAGCAGTGGAGAGTGGACTTTATCAAAGTAGATGTCTTTCTGAAAGCGCTGTAACTAAGTTTAAGAATATAATCCAGCCACTGTTATCATCGTCAATGCCCTGTACCAACACAGAGCAGAGCAACTATCGGAACGCTACCCCAACAGAGGTCGATTATCTTGTTAATAATTTCACCTCCTCACTACGTACGACTCTGGATACTGTAGCTCCAGTGAAAACTAAGGTCTCTAATCAGAAGTACCTGACCCCGTGGTATAATTCTCAAACACGTACCCTAAAGCAGATGACTCGTAATCTGGAGAGGAAATGGCGTGTCACAAATTTAGAGGATCATCTTTTAGCCTGGAGAAATAGTTTGTTGCTTTATAAGAAAGCCCTCCGCAAAGCCAGAACAGCTTACTACTCATCACTGATTGAAGAAAATAAGAACAACCCCAGGTTTCTCTTCAGCACTGTAGCCAGGCTGACAAAAAGTCAGAGCTCTTTTGAGCCAACCATCCCTTTAACGTTAACTAGTGATGACTTCATGAACTTCTTCACAAATAAAATTTTTATCATTAGAGAAAAAATTACCAATAATCATCCCACAGATGTAATATTATCTACAGCTACTCTTAGTACCATTGATGTTAAATTAGACTCTTTTTCTCCAATCGATCTTTCTGAGTTAACTTCAATAATTACTTCCTCCAAACCATCAACGTGTCTTTTAGACCCCATTCCTACAAAACTGCTCAAAGAAGTCCTGCCATTGATTAATTCTTCGATCTTATATATGATCAACCTATCTCTAATTATCGGCTATGTACCACAGGCCTTCAAGGTGGCTGCAGTTAAACCTTTACTCAAAAAGCCATCTCTAGACCCAGCAGTCTTAGCTAATTATAGGCCAATCTCCAACCTTCCTTTCATATCAAAAATCCTTGAAAGAGTAGTTGTCAAACAGCTAACAGATCATCTGCAGAGGAATGGTTTATTTGAAGAGTTTCAGTCAGGTTTCAGAGCTCATCACAGCACAGAAACAGCTTTAGTGAAGGTTACAAATGATCTTCTTATGGCCTCTGACAGTGGACTCATCTCTGTGCTTGTCCTTCTTGACCTTAGTGCAGCATTCGATACTGTTGACCATAACATCCTATTAGAGCGATTAGAACATGCTGTAGGTATTACAGGTATTGCACTGCAGTGGTTTGTATCATATCTATCTAATAGACTCCAATTTGTGCATGTAAATGGAGAGTCCTCTTCACACACTGAGGTTAATTATGGAGTTCCACAGGGTTCAGTGCTAGGACCAATTCTGTTTACATTATACATGCTTCCCCTAGGCAGCATCATTAGAAGACATAGCATACATTTTCACTGCTATGCAGATGACACCCAGCTCTATCTATCCATGAAGCCAGATAACACACACCAATTAGTTAAACTGCAGGAATGTCTTAAAGACATAAAGACTTGGATGGCCACTAACTTTTTGCTTCTTAACTCAGATAAAACTGAGGTCATTGTACTCGGCGCTGAAAAGCTTAGAAATATGGTATCTAACCAGATTCTTACTCTGGATGGCATTACCTTGGCCTCCAGTAACACTGTGAGGAACCTTGGAGTCATTTTTGACCAGGATATGTCCTTCAACGCACATATTAAACAAATATGTAAGACTGCGTTCTTCCATTTGCGCAACATCTCTAAAATTAGAAATATCCTGTTTCAGAGTGACGCTGAAAAACTAGTTCATGCATTTATTACTTCCAGGCTGGACTACTGCAATTCATTATTATCAGGATGTCCAAAAAACTCACTGAAAAGCCTTCAGTTAATCCAAAATGCTGCAGCAAGAGTACTGACAGGGACTAGAAAGAGAGAGCATATTTCTCCTGTTTTGGCTTCCCTTCATTGGCTTCCTGTTAAATCCAGAATTGAATTCAAAATCCTGCTCCTCACATACAAGGTCTTAAATAATCAGGCCCCATCTTATCTTAATGACCTTGTAGTACCATATTTCCCTATTAGAGCACTTCGCTCTCGCTCTGCAGGCCTACTTGTTGTTCCTAGAGTATTTAAAAGTAGAATGGGAGGGAGAGCCTTCAGTTTTCAGGCCCCTCTTCTGTGGAACCAGCTTCCAGTTTGGATTCGGGAGACAGACACTATCTCTACTTTTAAGATTAGGCTTAAAACTTTCCTTTTTGCTAAAGCATATAGTTAGGGCTGGACCAGGTGACCCTGAATCCTCCCTTAGTTATGCTGCAATAGATGTAGGCTGCCGGGGGATTCCCATGATGCATTGAGTTTTTCCTTTCCAGTCACCTTTCTCACTCACTATGTGTTAATAGACCTCTCTGTATTGAATCATATCTGTTATTAATCTCTGTCTCTCTTCCACAGCATGTCTTTTATCCTGTCTTCCTTCTCTCACCCCAACCGGTCGCAGCAGATGGCCGCCCCTCCCTGAGCCTGGTTCTGCCGGAGGTTTCTTCCTGTTAAAAGGGAGTTTTTCCTTCCCACTGTCGCCAAAGTGCTTGCTCATAGGGGGTCATATGATTGTTGGGCTTTTCTCTGTATCTATAAAGCGCCTTGAGGCGACATTTGTTGTGATTTGGTGCTATATAAATAAAATTGAATTGAATTGAATTGAATTTAAAAGAAATTATAAAATCTTTTTGTTTGTTCAGCTGTCTTTGTGAGATTGTGACTATTTCTGATTTTGTTAAAAAACAGTTTAACTATAAAGTAAACGCTAATAGCCCGAGGATAGCAGTAGTATAAAATAAAAAGACAATACGAAGGGAATAATAATGCAGGTCTTCATACAAGCTCGCTCACAATCAAAGAAATGTAAAAATATCATCACCTTTCTTGGCCAGATTACTGCTCCAAAGTCAGGGAAGACTGTGGCACCTCCTGCCTCAACATCACTCATCTGAAAAAAGACAAGATAATTTATAATCACTAGTGGTCATTGGCTTCTCGTAAGACGCTATTCCATACTATGCCATGTCTCAATAAGTTACATAAAAATAAAAAGTGCAATTGTTCATGTTGTGAAGTTCTTCCCTCAATGCTGTTAGTTTGCTTTCATCCTTAAACTTGTTTACCAATTGTTACCAATTTACGGTATAGATTAGGGCTGGGCGATATGGCCTAAAATTCATATCGCGATATAATTTGAAGCATGTGCGGTAACAATATATATCGCGATATATTCTTTTCTTCTGTATAATCTATTTTCCACACTATAAGGCACACTTAAAATCCTTTAATTTTCTCAAAAATTGAGAGTGTTCCTTATGTATGAATTCTGGTTGTGCTTACTGACCTCGAACCGATTTGGGCCTGCAAAAATCTGTTAAAAAATGTTTTAGTACAACTTTGGTAAACTGCACTGCTTGATGGATTGTCAGAGCATTACGGCTGCCGAAGTGAGGAGCTTCGGAGTAATCTGGGTCCAAAACTCCGTCCGCTTCAGGTCCCAAAGTCAAACGAACAGAGTTAAAAACGGTCTAAATTCTTTAATCTTTAATAAAATCATCAGCGATGCTGCTTTACCAGGTGTAACAATTACATTTAACATCCAGGCATCCATGAAAACAGAAGTTATTAAATTTAACGGAGTTAGAAGTTAACAGGGAGTTAGCTCGCTAGTTTCCACCTAAACATGACATACCATGTTCTGGCTGAGAGATTTTTGAAACTAATTAAAACGTACAGCTCTGCTACCACTTCCAACATAAATATAGAGAAAAAAATAAACAGCAGTGGCGTTTGCAGGGTTACTGAAGTTGGATTACCTGGTATATAATGTTGTGCTACGTGATTGCTAGCGACACAGCTATGTTAGCATAACATTAGCACAGTGAAGCTGGAGGATGAACGCCAACTTTTTTTCCACTTAATAAACGTTAACGTGAGGGATTCTGGTGGTTAGGGACAAATGCAATCGCATAGCAGGATGCTATACACGGGGCAAACTTCAGTCAGGAGAACAACTGAGATTATTCATCCACAATACAAGGTTCGTTATTAATATACTGCAACAACATGGGAATAGAGCAGCTGCGAGAGAATTCAACATTAATGAATCAATGTTACGGAAGTGGAGGAAGTGCAGTTTTTGGCTTTCCCCATATTTCAAAAGTGCTTCATCTCTTTGCTATGACTGTCGGCATAATTTGCAGATGATAATGGTTGTAGCCGCTGCAATGCTTTCGACCAAAACAGGTGCAGCTTGATGACATTATCAACATGCGCTATCGCGATAGAGTGGTATAGTCAAAATCTCTACCGTTGGCCAAATTTATATCGTTTCTATCGTATATCGTTTATATTGCCCACCCCTAGTATAGATAAACATGTACATTGTATGATGTATGAATTTAAACCGTGAACGGAGGTGGGGTGCAGCAATCCATACACTTCATGCTCTACATCATTCAAAATTAAAATCTTGTCTCATAGACAGCTCAGTGTTAGCAAAGGCAAAAGAAAAAACAAAAAAACAAAACAGGGTTCTTTGTCGGCCTGTTAATGGCGCACGGACAACAAAACTCTCTACAATATGTACCAGAACTGATTGACAGGTAAACATAATTTTGCTATGTATTGATATTATTCAGTATTATTGCCAAAGAAATGTTACAACCTTTTGCACTAATTCTTGATTGTGAACTTAAAAATTATGACAACACACTGCAGGTGAATGAATGCCACACTATCAGAAGTGTCTATGAAAGTCAATCAATCCAAGTCCAACATTGAGCCAGAGCTTTTGCTTATGCCCATGAAGCCGGAGTGAAACGATGGAGAGTGGATGCCAGGAGACGGCCACCAATGCCTTCAATCAGCAGTGAACAGATACATATACTTACGTAGTTTAAATAAGTCGCCACACGATTTCCAGTGCCTAATCTTTTGAAAGCATCTGGCTCATCTTTCTATAAAGATAAAATTTAAGAGTGAAGATACATAATAATAAACTGCACACACATTACTTACGTAGTTTAGGAAGGTAGCAAGTCTATTTCCATCGACGTGGAGGTTGCTGTCAAAAGGACGCTGCAACAGATGTTTATTTAACCGATCACCAAATAGACTCAAAATTAGAGCCTGCCATTAAGGGCACAAACTACATTCAAATAAAATGTATTATTTATCTGTTATTTGTCAGACGTTAAAGACAACTTTTTATATATTTAATACATTATGTCTTCAAGGGAATAGAAGAGAATCACTCTTATTATTTAGCGCATTCTTACCCTCAACTACATAATTGGAAAAATAAAAAGGTATACATGTATATGGTAGGGGTGCAACGATACTCGTATCGATATTGAACCGTTCGATACAGTGCTTTCGGTTCGGTACGCATATGTATCAAACAATACAAAATTTTTAATTTATTTTATCAACTTTTCTTCTGACGATGCTGTCTGTGTTGAGCGCTCAGTGGATCTGCATTCGACTACTCCGCCTAGGCTGCACTGCCGAGCACAGATCCACTGAGCGCAGCGCAAGCTAGCAAGACAGAAGCTAAGCTCGTTGCAACATGGCAAATTTAACCTCCCCCACCCTCATTCAGATCTGGCCTTTGGAACTATTTTGGTCTTCATGTGAAGTATGACCCTGAAGGTAAGCGCGTCATGGACAAAAGTAAAACAGTATGTCGGATGTGCCATGCAATGCTTAATTACATGGGTGGGAACTAGTGCGTTAGCGCGGTTTGCTCGTTAATGTGTTGGCCGTCCAGCCCGACGCACGGGGCGATCCGCGGTAGCTCGTTAACGGAGATTTGCCGTGTTGTGGCGTTAACATCATTTTAGATTAATGCTGACAGCACTAGTGGGAACAAAATGAATATGACTGCACATTTACGGCGACATCATCCTAGTGCAAAGACAAGTGGAAGCAGACAAAAACAACAAGCACGCATGCTACAAACTTTACCCGAGACATTTAGACAGCCGTTAGCACATGATTCTCCTTATGGGGACCTGATATGTTTATTATGCTGCTGAGAATACAGCCCAGAAGAAGTGTATAGTATAGCTTTTATTTTGGAAAGAGCCATTTCTCTGTAATAAACTCTCTTTTCCAAAGATGAGTGATTTCTCGATCAGATAGATTTATTATTGTATCCCTTTGTTGTTTCAGCAACATTAAATTTAAAAAAACTGTACATTTGAGTTAAAATATATATTTATAATTTTAATAAATGACAAATTAAAAATTAAAAAAGCATGAACATTTTTTGTTTCGAAAAAATATCAAACCGTGACACCAAAGTATTGAACCGAACCGTGAATGTTGTGTATCGTTGCACCCCTAGTATATGGATATATATATACACACATATATACACACTCATGTATTAGTCATTCTGTAACACAAGTAATTCTGTTCACAAGTAAGACATATTTAAGTTAAGCTTTGGAATGTGGGAAGCATGCCAAGATAAACCACAGCAGTTTTCACATCCACAGTGCACACAAACTTTCACCTAAAAAGTGAACTTACCCTGGAGAAGTCAAAATGTGGCTCATACTGTCCTCCCACACCATAGTTTGCAACCTGGTCAGCCAATGACAAAAATGACCCTTAGATAGAGGCGATAAATAAACTCTCCTGTCCACTGAGAACTGAATTGTTAACTCATGCTGTTGCTCTGTGTATCATTGAACTTGTGCAAAACAACTAAGCTACACTACATAAGACTACAAATCCAGAAGCCACAAATCTCATTAATGGCAAAAATAATAAATTGATAAAGGGAAATTTTCCCAGCTAATTCTGCATCATTATTTCTAACAGACTTTTGAATTTTTTTTATCAATTATTTATATCTTATCTTTTAACACTGCAAACTCCTTTACAATACTTTTAGTGAGTAAGAAACTTTTATTCATGCAACCTTGTCAAAGGTTGTCTTTATTTTTTACTTGATTCATTTGTTTGGTTATATTCACATTATGTGCCAGAGGGGTTTTTGTATATGTGTGCATGAGGGTGGGAATGCATGTCTGTGTCTGTGTGTGCCTGTTTGTCTGTGTCTATATGTCAGGTCGGGTCTTAGACTCCACCTTTCTGGGAACTCCCAGGCCCTCCAAAGTGTGGAGGCCTATCTCCCCTCACCACACTCCCTGCCGGTGACTGATGCCCTCAGGGGTCGGTGCATTGGTGGTTCTTGGTGTCCGGGGCTGGGCGCTCAGGTATGTACCAGCTCACTCCCGGTGGCTACTTGGCGGGGCCTGGCGCCTGTTGCTCGGTTAGGCCTCTTCCGGGGCGCGGGGGGCCCTCGGGCCTCCGGCCTCTGTGCCTGCGGCTCGGTTCACTCTGGCACAGCTGGCTGCCGGCACGCCGGTGCAGCCCCCTCTAGTTTCTGCCCGGTGGCTACTGGGTGACCCCTCGTCTGGGGATCCTCAGCCCTTCCCATGAAGGTGACACGGATGCCCCTCCGGTGGTCCTCCTTGGGCTCTTGCACTCTGGGGCCTCTGGATGTCTGGGGCCTGGATCTCCTCCATGCCTGCTTCATGCCCTGGGGGACAGGGCTATGGCTCTCTACATCCTCTTGCAGACCATTACATGGGGAAACCATTTGAATACAAGCGCGCCGATCCACACAGGTGTGCACACGGGTGTTCACTGTTCGTAGACTTAAATCACACCTTTCTTGACTGCTACTTCAAAGCACATTGTGCGCTGTCTGTCCTGCGTGCTGCACAACAACATTCAATATTTAGTATTTACTGCTGTTTACACTTAGCTAGATTAATGCGATGGTGTTGTGTTTAGTATGTTGCTTTGTTTTTGTTTTTTTCTTGTTTTCTATTCTTTTTCTCTCAACAGGTGATCCAGGAGATATTTTTTTCCCCCCTTTCTCACTGTCCCTCTCATCTTCTGTTTTTCTTTTCCTTCCTCTTTCTTTCTCCCTTTCCTATCCCTCACTCATGTCTGTCCCGTCTATAACAACTGAAAATAAAATAAAATAAAATAAATAATAAAAACAAAGGTCGATCAAATGGACCAATACGGCAATGCCATGATGATCCATTTGGCAAAATAAATCCATTGGGTATCCTTGTTGGTCTTCAGACAACAATTCTGATGGCTAAAGAACCAAATGGGACAGGCAAAAACAAAAACCTAGCTCTCAAAGAGACAGAGATGTTAGAAATAAAAGACATAACCGAAGTCTCCCGTTGGACTATTTGTTTGTAGTTTCGATAATCTCGGTTTCAGCTGGAAAAATGGATCCAAAGAAGTGATGGTGCACAGGCACATCTGAAGTGAACACTTAATTATTAAGAGTCTATTCATATATCATTAACTCTACTTTGGGTTATTGAAATCTGGTTAAAAGAGAAATGCTGTAATTTAAAAAACAAACAAATAAAACAAAAACATATTCTGTCAAGTGAATGCACCAATCATTCATCTATTGAAGTTAAAGAGTAAAAACAGTATTTTTAAGTGTCTGAGTAGGATTTTTGACTTACTGAATCAACACTCACTAGCTACACAGGTTAGGCTAAATATCAAATGTGTAAAATAAACTCCATTACCTGCAATAACTCTGCAGTTTCTACTGTGAGACCGGTGATGTCTTCTATTCTCTGATTGACTCTGTCAATGACGGGGTCCTCCTCTCCTTCTAACCACGCACTGAATAAACAAACAAGTATTAAACGTGGCCCACACACACACTTAAAAACAATGCGCAATTTAGAGAAACAAGACAGGATATACAACAAATGATACAGTTTTATTCTGACCTTGTTGTATAAAGTACTCTGAGTACACGAGTAGAGTAGAAAAGCACTATATAAGAACCAGTCCATTTAGTGAAGCTATTAAGATTTAGTCCTATTAAAATATGTTTGGACCATCAGCATCATTCACTTGACACATGCAGTATCGCTGGTTCAAGACCAGCAAGAGACCCAAGCCCAGCCTCAGGAGGATACAAGCTACTGTATTCCTGGAATCCGTCATAACTAAAGAAACTAAAAACAACAAAACAAAACCAAAGGATCCTTTTTTCCTGAATGCGTTACCTTTTCGAGACTCTGTAGTTGGCTGTGGTCAGGACACCTGTTTTGGGATCACGGACAGTGGCTCTTGCAAGCTTGAAAAAAATTAATAAAACACAAGAACAAAAAGAAATAAAACATTAAACAGAAGAGTTAATCCAACCATTCCAGTTCTACATTGTGGTACCACTCTTCTCATCCCCTCTTAACTGTTAATCCTAAATACTTTACAACTATTTCTTATTTATATGCCGAGCAATAAAAGTTTTTTTTTTTTTTAAAGTCCATGTTCTGCTCTTTTAAACACAAAGAACGTGCACTCTATCAGCATCCGTAAGAAGGTAATGTTCAAAAGCCTTCCTCCTGTGCATTAGTCTCATAAACTTTTAAAGTAATTAAATATTTTAATGGTGGTCAGCAAGAAAATATTCCATTTCCATTTTATTAAATGCTTCTTGTCTTACCCTGGGTTTTGCCAGTTCTTTGATCTTCTCAACCTCCTCATCTGACAACGAATTCAGGTAGCGCACAATGTGGGGGCTGTCCCACTCGTCCTCTTCCTTAACAGGCTTCAGCAGAAGACGAGGGTTTCTTTTCCCGTCATGGTAGCGACAAAACAAACGGCTCCTCCTCGCTTCAGTCTAGTAAAGATAACAAAGAAAGTTTTTAATTTTGTCATTCTTTTCAATTTATAACTAACTTTAATGAAAACAATGTGCGGTGCCATGCATTTATAATGTAGCCTCATAGTAGCACAGGTATCTGAGCTTGGTAGCAGGGTTGACTGACCTCTTCATCATTTTAAGCATCTAAACTTTAATAGACTACAGAACTATCTCTGTTGTAAATTACTCCATGCGTGTGGTTTTTCCTGTGTTCCTGTTTGTTTATACAGAGAGAGGCCTAATTTTGTTGTTTAAAGCAAGAGTTGAAGCTTAGGTTCCAAAAGGGTTACGAAATCATACACTAGTAAAAACACTAATGGAATCCAGTTTCTTTTGATTCAGCCAGCTGACAATAAACACATCTAATTATGCAATAGTTTTCCAGTTGTTGTCTATAAAAGTTTCTGTGCTCTTATTGTGCACAAATAATACCATGTTTAGACAATTATACTTTAATCATCCTTTTTGGTTATGGTTTGCACATAGAAAAATCTGCAACAGAGTCATAGTAAGATTAGTTTCTTATTTATTGCTTTTCAGGATTAAATACATCTTAAATCAGGGCTGACGTTTTTGGCTTGGCTAGTGCTGATTTTACATAGCATCAGAAAAGCAGCCTAACAAAGAATGTCCATAAAAATCAATGAAAACATAAATATTCAATTTAGGATTTGTTTTCACAAAATAGCGACTCAAGATAGAAAGAGTCTGCAGGATGACTCACCATTTGGATCCCCTCTCCTCTGCACAGAGCCTCATAGGACTCTCTCTCTGGGAGATGGTCTTTGGGTCTACTGTAGGTTCCCAGCTGAATGGGCTCCTCAGATGGAGGCTGGTAGTCTTGGTTCATCTCACGGAGCTGCTTCATCAGTAGCTGCTCAAAATAACGGAGGTTTCCTCCTGCCCTCTGGTGGCTGGGATCTGTCAATACAACAAAAGTGATTAACAGAGGTAGAAGAACGTGATGATATGAAACACTTTGGAGCCGTGTCCCTCGTGTGCTAATAACACATTTCAAACAGTAGTCATAGTAGGTAGACACTGAAAACAAACAAACAAATAAATAACCCTGAAATCTGGCTGTTTTCTACTTTATTTTGTTAAGACTTTGTGATATAACTGCATTTACTCATTTGCCAGCAACAGAACAATTAGTTTTTTTTACTTCAAATTCATCAGCTGTAATGTATCTAATGGTTATTATTCAGATAAAGACAAAACTTTTTTTTTAATCTTGAAGGTTTTCTTAGTGAATACAACACTAAGAAAACCCACTATTATCAAAAAACTTCTCCTTTGTGTCTTCTTCTTGCTATTTGTTGTTCAGTTACTAAAGTAACTTGAGTTAAATAATGGAAAAAGTGCACCCTCTTGTGGAATTTACAGGTAGTGCCTCTTCACTGAAGCCTAATTAATTTAGTAGCAATGTCAGCTCATTTACTGAAACAAAGAAACTTTAAGTGTATTTTAGTTATTGTTTATCCTACATGTTGATTTTGTTGTGGTTCTTCTAGGGGGTTAATGTGTTTGCAATTTGCTGGGTGTCGTTTTACACAGGACTGTAAGCATGTGCGCTTACAGCATTACACATTTAGTTAGGAAATTTCCAGAATGACTACAACCTCAGGATCTCCTGATGGAATTAATATTACTGCAGGTTATGAGACAGTGAGAATATCATGTTTCTCTCCTCCATTTCAGATGTGCTGTCTTGTATATAAATAGCCAGGTATGTGCTGGAAAATGTCCCAGAAATGTGTTTTCATGCTGTACATTTGCGTCCCACTTTTACGGGCGAGTCACATACTGGAGTATTTCTGTATGAGGTGTGTTATTTGCAGGATATTTTTGCAGCACTTGATGGCATACCGTTTCACCTCTACAACAGCTCGATTCATTTCACTTGACAAGTAAACAAGTATACCACAACTTAAAAATGCAGCTGTAGCCTGTGACCTATAGCTGTCAGAGCCTGTGATACAGAGGCTAAAATAACAGTTTAAACCCATGGCCCACTTTTTTTTCTCGAATGGACAACACCCAGCTACTGTGGTGAGCACAGAGCACCACAACAGTCAGAGAGGAGAGTGAACTGTAGTAACTAGTGAAACCAGAAGAAAGCAAACTATTAATTACAGCACAGTATAGAAATTGAGTTGTAGAAGAAGGTGTAATTAGAAACAAATGAAAAAGACTTAAATCTTTAAACATATTTACATAAAACATTTGATCTAAATATGTGTCCCATGAACTCCATTCATCCAGTTTTTATATTTACAAGGAAGACTACATCTGTGTGCGACTCAGGCTGGAAATAGAGTGTGTGTGTAATGAGCATTGGTGTGCAGGAAGAATGCTTCATTTGCCTATGTTGTGTCTTACCAATAGCTACAAGCCGTCGCGTCAGTTCAATGGCACGAGGGAGGTCACCCATTTGGTAAACAGAGTAGCTGAGGTAGTCCAAAATGTCTGCCTTGGAAACCACAGCTTCCTCGCCATCGTCCAGCTGTTTCAAGGCCTGCTGCAGCCACAGCACGGCATGGTAATAGTCTGCATCGTTGTAAGCCGTCTTTCCCATGTCGAAGCAGTCATCCACGGTCAGTACAGCATTGGAGTGCACACCTGATGGGAACCACTCAGTAAGACTAAATGACTGAACAAAATGTACTTAAGACATACCATTTTTTTTAATGTGCACCATTTATTAAGTTATTAACTAAGTGACAGCATAGATGTGTACCAGGCAGACAACATTTTACTCAAGAAACTGAGAACTGAAATATCTTGTAACTTAACAGCTAACAGATACTGGCTTGGTTTACTTTTTCAGGAAGTGCACCTATTTTTATGAGAAATTAATATGAATTAAACTTGTTTTAACCTGCTATAAAGTAGTAATAAACCGTGTGGTGATGCTATGGTTCAGGAGGTACAACAGGTCATTTGATCCGTCCTGAACCTCATATTTCTATCAGCACTGATGCGCATGATAGGTCAAAACACTTAAGTGTGAACCAAAAAGTAACAGACAGACAGACTCTGGTGTGGTATTACTACCACTCACCGGTTTGACCTTTTCTAGTCAGGGTAGAATATTAATTACTTTTCCATGACATGCTTAAGTTACTCTGCCCTTTGTGATATTTTCATGCTTTTTTATATTCAACACACACTTCTTGCTTACCTGGCAGCTTTCCTTTGGAGAAGGCTTCAGAATCCAGTTGGTACGTGTCCTGCAGGCGCATCAACGCCTTGGCTGCACCCGTCTCATCTTCCTCGTCTGGGAAATATTGTCTGTGTACGGACATGTTGGAGACGAACCCTGGACAGAAAGTAAGAATGTCTTTCTGTACATCTCATTTGCATGTATCACATGAAACACTCACATATAATTCAAATTTGGGTCACTGTAAACTTGTTGGTACTTAATTGTTTACTTACACATGCAGAACAGCAACATCATATTGATCTAGATGTACCAGCTCTAAAGTTGTAGCTGGAATGTGTTTTCGCCTTTTTAGTCAGTCTCTGTGTGTTTGCGTTTCTTCACAGACTGTACTACACAATAGCATCACAACCGTGCAATACACAGTTACTGAATTCTGTACACTTATGCTAAGTTTATCTGCCTTACACAGATTTGGTCCTGTGTCTAAACACGTACACACTTTCAGGTCCAAGTGCACAGAGACAAAGACACACAAACACTCTTCATTGCCAAAATATGCAGATATGAAGAACAGCTGCAGCTAAAACATGACAAGCTCTGTTCTTGATCACAGCATGTGGACAAAGCAGCACACTAAACATTTCCACTCCCCAGCAAAAGCTGCATTCATTCTCCTCACATCCATTCTGGAGCTTATATTTGCTCTGTGCTGCTTGCCTTTTGGTTATGCTGAGAGATATATATTACTGTATATATTGTGTCATGGTGACAATACATAGAATAGGTGAATACGGGTTGCCAGGTAGAGTGGTTTGATCAGTCAGTAAAATTACAAAAAACTAGAAACGTTTTTCCTGTTGGGTTTTGCTTTAAAAGCCATTAAAAGAATGCTATTGATTTGGGATTAATAAAGGGTAACATACAGATTTGGACAAGAAAACATATACTGAGATATTTCTCTATATTTTGCAACATGCAATAAGTAAAGTGGCAAATGAACTGCTCTAGACACAGAGGTAGGCACTATTTAAAAAACATTTCCCCTTTGTCTGATTTTAGCGTGCACGTGATGATCTGCAAGATCTCACAGACCACACAAAAAACATCCCAATTTTTCCAAGCAGTTCAAATCAGGGCACTTCACAAGTGCTCCTTTAGTAAAATACTGTTTTTGAGATATATCCTTACCATCAGCGGGATTCTGAAGTACCAGGCTCTCCAGTTCAGACCACTCAGTGTTGAGTCTCTTCATCAGTTTATAGGCATTCACTGGGTGAGCCAGGTAGCCTTCTGGGTCAGCGATGGACACTCTGGTCAGGGCATCAAGTTTATTGGCCCAGCTAAGAAACAGATACAGGGTGATTCTACTGCACATTTTATAGAGAGACAATACACTTTCATATCAACTTACCCTATAAATGTGAGAACGGATTAAAGGAAAAGTAACACACAGTCAACAGACTAATATGGGGTGATATCTGAGAGTTCAGAATGTACCTTTTTACAGCGGCCAGCTTGGACTCCTCTGCTTTGATGTACTCCCTCAGAGACTGAACCAGCTCCTTTTCTGTGTAGATCAAGTCTGTCATTTGGCCTGTAAGCACACACACAGATATGAAAATAAATTAGAGGTTTCACTGAGGATAAAGTCAACATCAGCTTGTTTATTACTACAATTTCAAGCAATTTGCAGGTTTAGTGTTTCTGAGACAAAATGACTCATTTCACATTAAAACTCCATCAAGCGATACTTGATGACATGTTGGCGCAGCGCTTAGCCTGCTGATCAGACGGTCGAGAGACCTTTCTGTTTGTTCAGCATGTTCTCCGTGTGGGATTTTCCTCTGGGCACTCTTGTTTGCTCCCACAATGAATACAGGGATATTAGGTTAATGGGTAAATAAGTATTAGCTGTAAGACAGGCACATTGGTTAGACTGTATTATAAAAAGCTGTATTAGTGTGCGTGGAAATATGTGAATACGTGTTGTCAGGTACTTTGGTTTGAGGAGTCCAAAAAAAAAAAAAGCTATAGAATTTTTTTTCTGTTGTATTTTGCTTTAAAAGCCAATGAAAAAATGAATCTATTTCTGGTAACACTTTCTCCCCACCACTCCCCTCAGACTGAAAATAACTCTTCAGCCAAAAACTGCGGGGCTTTAATAGTATAGAATTACTCAGCAAAATTACAGTTAAGCACCCACCCATGAGCCTTGGAAGAGATAGATGGGGTGTAGTGTGCTTAGTAAACATCCTCATTGGATTGCTTAGCTTAACAGACGTTTTAAAAGACAGAGGATGACAAGCCTGCATTGTTATACATGCAAACAGCATATCTGACCACCTAAGTGCATTAAATCATCAGAACAGCACATCAGTATACCTTTCCAAGCAATAAGAACTAACCAGTTGAGCGATGTGACACATATTGTATACAAAAAGCATTTTCTGTATGCCAGCAATGTCTCTGTGATTGCACAAAGCAAGGGCATTGTGTAAGAAAAGCTTTTTTTCCCTTTTAAAGTGGTTTAAGAAATTAATTTCTACGGAAATCATGGTGAATATCTGAGCACTGATTTGAAAGAAAGAAAGAAAAAGGAATCTATGTACCACAACTATTTCTCTATAAAGTTATTATTAGTCCTCTTCTGGCCACATCCTCCATTTAATACAAGTTGAAAAGCACAGATGTACATTCTTGAGCAATTCAGCATCCTATTATTGTGGTCAAACATGGCCGATTTGATTAAAAACAACACAAGTAATTGGTAAGGCATCAATCAAGATTGGTTTTTTTAATCCAGAGTAGCACTGAGCTCTTGACCCGTGGGCTTGGTTTGACTAATCAATTGAATGAATGAATGAATGAATGACTATTCATGCAAGTCTTGTAAATGAGTCCCAAGTAATTCCAAACACCTGATGACAGATTAAAGGCTCACTCGCCGATGCTTTCTAGAGTTTCTGGATTCTAACACTAAATGTTTAAAGAACTGACAAAGTTTGCAAATCTGCTTGAGGACAATTGTTGGAACAGATACTAATATTTTATTTTCTATTTGTTCTCTTGACCTTTTATAGAAAATATTCATTTTATTTTGATGCCTTCCAAAAGATGGGATTTTCCCCCACAATTTTATTACCCATTGACTTATAATACAACAAAAAGGAGGCAATACAGGTTAGCAGCAATGTCTTTCACATTCTACCAGTCCCTCTCTCACACACAAGACTCCGATCGGCCTTTCTCATTTTTAAGAGTCAGGCCCAAGGACACTTCAGTATGTGAAGGAGGCAGCGACACTGTGATAAGTGGACTAGCTGCCCTGACAACCAGTAAACCTACCAATGGATGTAAAGATCTCTGCCCGTGTGGTCCGGCAGCAACACAGCAGGACCGAGGAGACAAAAAGCAGGACTTTGCTCATTCTGCCTTGTTCAGTAACCTGCAATTACATAAACAAAACATAATCACATCATGTCACAGTGGCATGCAAAATAAACTAGTTATGCTGAACATTATAAAACATATAAAAAGATTTTTTTTATCCACTGTTTTCTATAAAACTCTATGAATAAAGTGTCTTTTTTGAAGTGTTCCTCCTTAAAGCCGTTTAACACAATTTGTAAGCGTATCATATATAAATAGTTTCAAACTTTCAGTTTGTGTTACACCAAGTCTCACTCTGTGTTTCCAGACTAAATTTGCAGATTGCCAAACAATTCTCAAAGTTTCCAGCACGTTTCCTACAAATGAGTCATGGTCTATTGTTCCCAGTTCTCACTGAGAAGGGGAAAATAGGGGACACAGCTGTAACTGAACAGTATATTTTTAATATGTTTATGTGTGTAATTTTCTCATTTCTCTTTCCATCAGGGTCGCGCCAGGTCGGCATAAGTTCATTTTCAGTCTCCTGCTCTACAATTCAACATGACAACCAGAAAATTTATTTTGGAAACGATAAATTTCGTTTATGTGCACTGAAGATAATCTTACGTACCTATTTACTTACTTACGTGCCTTGCTTTTAAAAATATAACCTACATTTCCATGCAATTAGATGCATTTGACACAATAAAGAAAACACAATAAGGCACAAAACCTCAGTGTTTATTAATGGCAGACTTTGCCACAATGCATTAGTAGTGTTATGAGGATTAAGTATCGGAGCCAGCTACAAAAAAGTAGAAGAAAAGTAACATCAGTCCAAGACTGTAAAAAGCAACTGTGTGCTACTTTCTCCTTTCCTTCTGTTTTTTAAAACATCACTTCGCACTGATGACTGTTTACTACAGTATGTTTAAAACGTACACATCTATAATTCTAACTGCAAGCACGGACACATTGATGTTTGAATAAATTTGAGTAAAGAAATAGCTTAATAACCTCCTGGAAAGAAAATAACTATTTGACTGACACCTTCTGGGCAAATTCAGTGATTTTCTACAGTGACAATAAGAAAGCAACATGGTCTCCAAAAGGAACAAGTATAACAAATTTACAGGAAATAAATGTCAGTGTGTAAGCACCATATCTGTCTGCCAGTGATGGTGTGACGCAAACACAGGTGGAATGTGGCTCATATGTGACATCCTGATGCTTCTGATGGGGTAAACATCTGACACAGACATGCCGATGCTAATCTACAGCAGGCGCGACTGAAGAAAGGCTGTGAAATCTCCTTAACGTGTATAGGAAAGAACTATTTTTCCTCATCTTCTCTTTTAACATTTACAATTACAGCTATTACACTGGAATGTACCACAGAGGGTGTAACTTTGTAGCCAAATGATCAAAAAACATGATATGACTGGACCAAGATTCAGGAGAGACGAAGCAGCACACATTTAGCCACACTGTTCATTTTGGGTTTAAAAGAAAAAGTTACACGTTTTCGAAACACAGAAAAAAAAACTTTCACTGTCTCTTCCTGAATGTATGAGAGCTTTGAATCAGTTCACAAAGAATGTGACTAAATTTGCATTGTATGCAGAATAAATATATTTGCATTTGAGTGACATGACTGACAAAAAGCACAAGCCTTATGCTGAGCTGACAGATGTATATTGGCTGAAAACCTTTATGCTGATCTCAGAAAGAAGGCTAAGACATTCTTTAATGCAACTTTGTGTGCATTACTAAGACTATATATATATTAATAAATATATTCCTTGCAGTATAAATTCAGCTTCTTGTGTGTTACATTTAAGCATTTTGAGTTGGCTTAAACACTGGCTAGATAATCATCACCAAAGTCTCAAACTAAAAAGTAAACGATTGCTTCTCTCGCCTTGTAATTTACAGCCAGTATCATTGCTCAGCTCAAACAGAGTCTGACCTGTTTCTGCAGGTGGCAACATTCCTGAAAAAAAGAGGTCTGTTACACTTACTACTCGAGTGGTGTCGGGTTTTTCTAGAAAGTAAAATGAGGGGGAGAGGACAGGCTAGGATGTCCAGGGAGGTCCTGAGAGGGAAGGTATGCACAGCTGCACTTTGTACACAGGCCAAAGTTGTGTGCATGCATCTCAGACCTAGGTAGGTAGGAAAGCAGGCAGATCTTCAACATTTTGCCATTGCATTAAGGAGCATCAGTTTTAATGTTGAGCATTTGCAAAACTGGCCTGAACTCAATGATAATAGCCTAAAAGTATCTCTGCCAGTTCATGCTGGGGTTGAGTTTGTTCAGACTTTCCTGCTTTACATGGAGGAGTGGCTCTGTAAGTGAGATAAGGAACCAAAGCAACACAGTCTCTGGCAAAGACATCAGGATGCAAGGTCTGCAGTGGGGCAGGGGTTCCTATTAGGAGCAAATGTTTGCACTTAGAGTAAAACATTCAACTTCGGTGGTCATCTTGTTCTACTCTTCTATGGGTTACATACTTGAGAAAAACTAAACACATGAAAGCATGGCTGGTCTATGCAACATCTGTCCGACTGGTGAAAACACTAAAATAAATTTGAGTTTTAAGGGGAAGAAGATTAAACATATCAATGTGCAAAGATAAATTATCTTTCATTTATTATATGTTTATATAAACATTTCATTTCTAAGAAATACAAACAAGGGAAAAAAATTAAAGCATTTATGACCTCGGGCTTGTGCAAAGAGGACGGAGCAGTCTGAATGATGCAATATTTCAACACTGCTGCAAAATACTTCTACCAAATTTTGTTTAGTTTTACCCCTGAAGCCTAACCTTGAATCTGAATGGCTCATGTTTGCAGGACATATGCTCCATGACAGCACGGGTGGACATTCTAGCCAAAAGCCCATATGTTTGGGTCGCTTTAAAGGCAAAAAGTGCCACTTATTAATCTCTGCACCCTGTTTTTCACTCTGACTGTTGTGTGAATGTTGGGAATGTTCACTGCTACTTCAAGTCTGGTACGTTAAATCTGTTATAATTCCAAGATGGAAAGTGTGTCCAATGAGCACCCCAACAACTTTGTAATCAGTCACACATTTAATTGGGTCACGCAAGGTAGATCACATGTTGTTATTTATTTAATGATGACATCTGTACAGTTACTCTGGAAAATTATATTCCACAATGTTAAAAACAGTGACATCACCCACCCATACATAACAGAATAGTTTAAACAGAATTATGGATGAGGAGGAAAGAAGTAGAAGAGCCCAAAATAAATTCATTTCTGAGTAGATTTTTGGCCCCAAACACCAAATTCCAGTGTTGTGATAAACCTAGATGGGAGTAAATGCAGCTATCTTTGCATGTAAGCAAAAAAAATGGAAGTTGCATGCCAGAAAACTAAAATCTGGAAAGAGAGAAGAAGAAAAAAATGCCTGGTACTTGCCAATTTTTTCCACTCTGGTGCACTAAGAAGAAAAGCAAGCAGTTGATGTTTAACAGATATTTTAACGACTGATGTAATCAGTAAATAGCATCAAACTCAATGCCCACATGCAGACATAGACACATAACCACGTCACATGCATGTTACACGGTGCACCGCATACAGCATCTGCACGTACCATACCCAGAACAGGTGAACGTGCCCAGGCAATCAATGGCCATCAGTCTTAAGACACAGAACTATCCTCCAGCAATGAACAAAAATTCCAGAGTCAACCTGGTGATCGTTGCTACTCTGTGCAGTTCAAATTACACTGTGGGCAGGGGAAAAAAGAGATTTCCCTCTTTAACATCCAGCTTAGGTTGGTTACGGTTTGTGCTTTTTAAGATCCTTACTGACAAAGTACTAACAATTTGCTCAATTCTTCAGGGCTTTTCGTATAAGTGGGCAACCCCTTCATTCAGTTTCATCTAAAGCCACTTGCACTTTGACTTTCACTTCCACTAAACGTCACAGGATGAGGTCAGCAAAGTGGAGCAATTTTGTGGTTTTGTGTGGTCAGCAAATCAATGGAAATACTACTTGTGACACATCCCCTACTTTGATATGGAAAGAGAGCATTCCTCATCCAAGATCCCAATCATGTTCTGCTGACCATAGAAACAGATTATCCAGAGGAAAAGCATGGGAAACTACTGACTTCTACTGTGGTTTATATTAAGGCAAATTTGCTGGAGATCAATAATAACCCAAATCACCCTAATTTAATAAGTTATTAAATAAAACAAAATATATTTTTTCTTTGCATTTATTTGGGGATTTTACCTACTTGACAGCGAGACAGTTGTAGCATTCAGTTTAGTTGAAAACAGTTGGATCAGGACAGTGGCTGCAGCTTATTTAGTAAAAGAGTCACCTGTCTTCTGGGTTTATGCAGCTGGCAGATGTATTTATTTGTTACCTTCCATTTATACACACTCCCATAACAGCCAGAGACAATTATTTGCATTCTACCATGCATAAATCACTGCAGGGCATCACGCTACCAGGCCAGTGTATTTAGTGACGCTGTGCCATTTGTTAAGGGAGAACAAAGCCCTTCTTTTGGAGCTATGCAAGACCTAATCTTTGAACCCAGTGAACAGTAGGCAGCCACAGTGAATTCACCCCCTTTAAAGGGAGTTAATTTATATTGCAATTACATATAACAGCCCTGTGTGACCTATTTCTACGACTCTAATGTGAGTATAATAAGCATTCAGCGGTTTTACATGGTTTATTCGGATAACTAAAGTTAATTAAGTTTGATAACTAACAATTTGTCGGTCATTTTCAAAGAGACATATATATCTGATAGCTGCACGTTCCTTAGTGTCGTAAATTGATCTTTTTTAAAACTCTAACATTAGATGAAACTCATATTTTTGGATTTGTACGAGTACTTGTAACTGCCACTGCTATCCGTTTCGTTTCGGCATAATAACAGCCAATAGCGATCAAAATTATAGTTAGTTGCAGAGCTAGAGGTGTTTTGTTTGCGGTACATGAAATAGAAACAATGTCACCGCGAGGCTGGAATATATAACTGCTAACATCAGACCAAGCTTACGCTGCTTACGTGTCTGCGTGAGAGCAGAAATTAGGTAAAGATGAGCAAAACTCACTCTTCCCCCTCGACCGAGTGTGTGTGCAGACCATCTCCAGAATAGAGGAGCCGTCCCAGTGACGTCAGCCCGGGACGGCTGTTTCTAGAAATTCCCAACACTTCCCTTTTTTGGTCCCGTAGATGTCCTGTAGTCCGTGTTGTGTAGAGATTTTAATTCACTGTGCCGAAAAAAAGCTACACTTTCCGCTTTAAAGTATGTGTGTGAGTGTGTGTAAAACACAGAATGTCATCCACGCGTGAGATGCTCGGTCACAAAGTTTCGCGCAAACTTTCAAAACTTTCTCCTTGTCCGCTGTGGAACATTTGCTACTCAGCTGTGTTTCGCATTATAACGTAACCTCCAGAAACAGCACGGGAATGAACACAAACCTCACTGAATAACGTGTTGTGTTTTCTTTAACCTTGGGAACCTGATAGTCTGTAAAATCTGGTGCACTAAAAAAAACAAAACAACAACAACAGAAGCCTGTTGGACCCACGATTGACAACCATCCCAGCATGTTCGGGAGGCATGCGAGCTCAAGGACTCAGCCGTGATGTAATCCTACACAGCATTTAGTGCGATAGCTAATCCGAGACATCATTTAATGTCAGCTTACCTTCATTATCGTGGCTTTCAAACAGGACAGTCACGTTTGAGAATGTGGACGCCAATCCACTTGGCACCCAGGGGTTATGAAAAGTACGGAGAGGGGAGGAAAGCGCTGCCACGTACAGAACCTCCCGAAAGGCTCACCTTAATCCTTTGAATAGATGCGCAGAGACATTCCTGCGGCTTCTAAGCTGTAGGGTGGAGAATTGGCTCTTCTTATTTAGAAAGTAAGACCACGGTCTTATTTTTTAATAAAAAAAATAAATAAAAATAGTGTGCGTGTATATACATATATGCGCATTTTTAACTTTACATGAATACGATTTTTGTTTTATTTCAATGTCATATTATATACAACCCCGTTTTATTTGACATTTTTCAATGGCAACTGTATTTATGTAGCCCATTTCATTACCTGCAAACTCAGTCTGCTCAATACAGAAGAACATAAAAACCTGTGTAGGTTTAGAATAAAGGCTAAAGGCAACGATATATAAGTCAATAAAACCAAAACCAAAAAATACTTATTGAGCCTGTTTAAATTTAAAAAAAAAGGTTTTTAGTTTGTTTTTAAATGCAGAGATGTAATTGTTCTCAGGTCAGCAGGCAGCTTGTTCCAGAGAAAAGGACCCCGGTTAGTGAAAGCACTCTCAGTACACTTAGATCTAATTCTAGGAACAGCTAAAGGATTTGCACCTGGTGACCTTTGAGGGCTGACTGGACTGTAAACAGTGAGCAAGTCAGAGATTCCCTGGGGGGCTTATGAACTACTAAAATGATTTTAAAGGTTCTGTATTGCACTTGGAGCCAATGAAGTGCCTTCAATGCTTGGTTAGTGCTCAAATTTGCACATATATGTAATGATTTTGGCTGCTGCATTTTGAATCAGCTAAAGTCATCCTGTTGATGGTTTGGATAATTTTGCCTTAAAATAATCTAACCTTCTTGATGTGAATGCATGGACCAGTTTCTCAGAGTCAGTTTGGGATAGAAATTTTCTAACCATGGATATGTCTTTTTAAGTGAGTGAAAGCAATTCTCGTAATTCTCGTATTGATGTAATTATCAAAAATGATCAAAACTGTGATCACTGTGCAGAATGATACCGAGTAATGTGGCATCCAGTAGTTAATGTCATCAATGCAAATCATTAGTTTGCAAACAGAGATTAGATCATCAGAGGAAAAAAATAAGTACAACTGTGTGTCATCTACATAAGATTGGTAGGACATATTGTTATTCTTTATGACAGTACTAAGCATGTAAAGGTTAAACAGCAATGGAATAAGGAAAGACCCTTAAGCCCCTAGTTAAATTTTGAGTTGTTCAAGTTGTAAATTGCCATTTGAAACATAAAAATTTCCACCCTTTAGATAAAATGAAAGCCAATCAAGAACCTGTTCTATTAAACCAACTGTGCCATGCAGCCTTTGAATTAAAATGTCAGGATAAACAGTGTTGAAAACAGCAGTGAGATCCAGAAAAACTAAAATTCTTTGTGCGTCACTGCTGATCTTTAGGTTATTGATAACATTGATGAGAAATTCAGAGGGTATGGTTTTGGAGGGGTTAAGTAGTTTGTTAGTAGTGGATGAAAATGCAAAAGCACAATTAGACTGGTTATTGTTAATGAACTGGAAGATGTAAGATTGTCTTGTTTGTTTTATATTACTGCAGTAAAGTGCGTTTTTATGGCTAGATTATCCAGGTCATTTGTCACAATAATTCAGGGTTAAAAATATACATACTGGCACAGATATATACATACACCCCACTAATATTTGGTAAAATGACCTTTTGTAAATTACACCTCAGTGCTTTTGGTAGCCATCAACAAGTTTCTGGCATAATTCCGGCTGGATATTTGACTGCTCACCTTAGCAGAATTGCTAGAGTTCATCTGAATTTGTTTCCAGGCACTGATCCAGCTTTTA
Organism: Neolamprologus multifasciatus; assembly: GCF_963576455.1. NCBI lineage: Eukaryota > Metazoa > Chordata > Actinopteri > Cichliformes > Cichlidae > Neolamprologus > Neolamprologus multifasciatus. Next base: position 22,298,187 of record NC_140448.1, read on the forward strand.
AGTATGGTCCATATGTTTTCAATAGGGTTGACATCAAGACATTGGGAAGGCTATTCTGGAAGCTTAATGTTTGCCTGCTCTAGCCATTCAAAAACTACCTTTGATGTGTGTTTTGGATCATTATCTTGTTGGAGCATCCAACTGTGCTCAATCTTTATCTCATCTTATAATAAAACTTTATTTGGCTTGTCCACTTGGGTAGATGCAAACGTCAGTCGAGCTTGGAACAGGAGCTTCTTTCTTGGTTGATGTAAAGGTTCCTTCACTGGTGTTCTAGCAACAGAACTGAGAAATCATTAAAAGCCCCAAATTACCATGACATTCATGCTCATACTGTGGAAGTGTACAGTATGTGAACTTTAGCTGTAAATACAAAGGTCACCTCATCCAAAGTAACAGGGTAATGTTACACTAAAGAACTAAACACACATACTGAACATACTAAATAGTTGTGTTATACAACTGTCTCAAAATAAGAGCACCAAGATACGTCATCGACAACTGCACTTCAGTTCAAAGGAGAGCAACAGTAACACCTGCATTCACAATTCACTGGAAGCTCCCCATGAAGGAAACATGAAGGAAAAGGAAACGAAGACATTTTTCCCCAAGGAATCCAATTACAATCAACTCTTTTAGAATATTTACGGTAATGAGATCCCTGCAATTCAGCACGTTTACAGTTGGGTCTGGGTTTCCACAGCTTGTTCGCTGGGTGGACTAAAAACCATCTGGAGTATTTTAGCACATTGCTTTTCAATTACCTGCTATTCTTGAAGTCTTTGCCTGTATTTTTCATTTTTCCTCGAACATTATGTGCACTTTCTCTTCCAATGGAAGAGAAAGTGCACATAATGGAAGAGAAATTCTCCTCAATAACATTTAATAGGCCTATACCTTGTAATAAAAACTTGTATAATTACAAGGCAAGAAATGGGATTTCAAAGAAATATACTGTAACACGTGGAAGACCTATGTGATGAAAGACTTGCTGAAATTGCAGCAGGCACTAGCACTAGTGTTGTTTCTGCAGTGAATAAGATGCTTTAATGTGCTTTGGCTGCTTGTATGGAGAAAAATATAGCTTAGCTCAACTGTATCAGTGTAGTGTGTTTTTTATACAATATACTACACTACAATGTGTAGATAGAAAGCAAAGCTGCCTCTTTCTGCTATGTGACCTATTTTCTCCAGGTCTTCAACAAATCTTGTTTCTACAAATCATGACTCATCATGACTCATCATTACTCATACGAATAGGGTCTTTTAACCGAAGGAGTACAAAACTAACGTGTTCCACATCCATCTCTTTGTACTTTATGTAAAAAAAAACCCAAACAAACAGAGATTATTTTTAATTTCTACACAATTTCCACAGTAAAAACTGCAAAGAAGTGAAAAAAATCCAAACTGTTAACAGTTAACTTTTTAAAGTTGTGTTTTTTAACATTTAAATGTGAAGAAAGAATTACAGAGATGTGGTCTTAAATTAATGATTTTACAGCTTACATGTTTAATGACTTTAAGAAGCAACAATTGGATACACATGTTTGAACTCGCCAAAATCTTTTAATAATGATGCTGAAGACTCTATGGTGTCTTTTAGCTTCACAAGGCCCAAACCAATTAACTACTCATTTGTTGATTAGTTGATCATGATTGCATACATCTGTTTATTTTTCATTGGCTGCATAAAAAGGATTTGTTTGACAGCACTCATTGGATTGACCAATACTCAGAACAATGGGAAAGTCCAGTTGATTGAGACTGAAGAGTCAAGATCTAAGAAGGAGAATTATAGCTCTACACAAGTTGGAAAGCCTTCTTGGAGGTATTTTAAACAGCAAATACTAAGATCATCAGCTCAATCAGTTGTATGTAAGTACAAATTATTGTGTCAACATTTTGCCAAGGTCTGGAAGGAGACCCAAACTGCCACCCTCATATGAGAGGAAATTGGTTAAGATGTTCAGGAACAACTACCAAGCCTCAAGCCTAGTATGAAGTGGAAACTGCTCAAACATCAGTATAACTTTTCACAGCAAGGTGAGTTTTACATCACCAAAGTCAAAGTCAGCTTTATTGTCAAAGACCACATGTACAGTCATACACAGGAATTTGAAATTGCCATGCTCCCATGGCTCTCAGTGTACACTAAAACAATATAAAGACTTAAAAAAGAAAAATAAATAAATAATACAAAATAAAAGTCTTATGTACAGCACAATACTATAAAATGATTAAAACAGCAGTGCCCAACACAATCATAATGATTGTGGGCAAGTTCGTGTGCAAGTGGGAGTTGGGCAGTCAGTGCAAGTGCAATGGTGGTGGGTCAGAATTTGTATTTTTGGGGGGGTTGAGGGTTCAGAGGGAAGAGGTGAATGCAGGTCTGAAATTCGTGTGTGTGTGTGTGTGAGAGCATGGCGTGAATTCAGCATCCTGACAGTCTGATGGACGAAGCTGTCTCTCGGTCTGCTAGGTTCTAGCCTGGAGGCTCTTCAGTCTTCTTCCTGATGGCAGCAAACTGAAGAAGCTGTTGGACGGATGAGTGGAGTCACCTGTAATGCAGAGGCGGGTGCAGTAGATGTCCTGGAGGGAGGGAGGAGAAGTACCCAAGATCCTCTCTGTTGCTCTCACTACTGTTGTAACTTTTTTCGGCAGGACCCAGTGCAGGAGTCATACCACACAGTGATGCAGCTGGTGAGGATACTTTCAATGGTGCCTCTGTAGAAGGTGCTCATAATGGGGGTTGAGGCTCTTGCTCTCCTCAGTTTGCAGGGGAAGTAGAGTCACTGTTGGGCTTTGCTGACCAGTGATGCAGTGTTGTTGTTTTTTTTGTTGTTTTTTTTTGGGGGGGGGGGGGGTTGACCAGGAGAGATCTTCTGAGATGTGCACACCCAGGAACTTGGTGCTGCTTACCCTCTCCACAGCAGCAACATTGATGGTTAGTGGGGTGTGCAGGGTGTGAGTTCTCCTAAAGTCTATGATGATCTTCTTAGTCTTCTCCACATTCAGGTACAAGGTGTTGTTGCTGCACCACTCGGCCAGATGTTTAACTTCACTCCTGTAGTAGGTCTCATGTTGTTGCTGATGTGACCTCCCACAGCTGTCTGCAAACTTTATGAAAAGGTTGAAGCTGTGTGATGGTGTGCAGTCGTGTATCAGCAGAGTGAAGAGAAGGGGGCTCAACACACATCCTTGGGGAGCCGCTGTATTCAGTGTTCTTGTGCTGGAGGTGTTGCTGCCAACCCGTACTGTCTGCTTTCTTCCTGTCAGGAAATCCAGCAGCCAGTTACACAGTGAGGTGCTGATCCCCATCAGATCCAGTTTGTGAATGAGTTGCTAGGGAATCACCACAAACTGAAATGGGATGACCAATAAAGCCTCTGCTCCAAAATCAGCACATTCAAGCATGACTGAAATTTGCAGCTGCCCTCATGGCTGAGCAGACCACCTTTTGGACAAAAGTTTTAGAGTCAAATGAGACAAAGATTAAACTATCGGGCCACAGTGACAAGAGTTTGGAGGCTTTTAAATCTAAGAATACTTTAGCAGCTTTTAAGGATGGTGATAGTAGCTTCATGATCTTGGGCTGCCAGTGGCCCTGGTATATTGCAAAATGAGAAGAAGTAGAACTACATCCAAATTGAAGAGCTAGATGGTTGAAACTTGGATACAGTTCAAACAGGACAATGATCCCCAGCACCAGCCTCAACCCAGGTCTGACACCAACTAATTTAAAGAACTTTGCCAATTCTGCCAAAAAAAAAAGTTAGTCAAATACCCAATCCTGGCTTCTTAATAGCTGCTAAAATCACCTGGGTGAGGTACCACTTGCTTGACAAGTTTGATTTTTTTTTTAAGTCATTAAAGGTGGGTACTGTAAATCACTCCCTGGGAAGGAAAAATTAGTGTGTGTAAACTTTCAACCTCAGCTTTTTAACAACATTGATGCACTGTTCACTAAGGTCCACTTGGTGTCAGCAGTGTTCAGTGGATGGATAAACAAACCTGCTTTCACAGCCTCAGGCCCCTTCACCAAGTTATTTTCTGCCTGCATAGCAGGAACTAGTGCAGACTGTCTCCCAGAAACCCTTTATGCAATATTCAAGAGTCAAAACTTTAATTGTTATTTTGTTTTCTTGTGCAAGCATAATAATATTGCAGTCATGCCAGTCTCACATGCTGTACTAACAATGAACAACAAACAGTGGCACATTTTGAAAAAAAAGTGTTAGTATTAAAAAAAGTAATGAATAAAAAATATAAAATATATTAGACTATCATTGTCATTAAATGACACATGAGTTTGACTGTTTATGTTTTCATGCTAATATACAGCCTTATCCGTTGCAACATATTTTGAATTCTTTGAAGGAGTAATGGTTAATTAGTTGAGCCAGTCACAGCTAGTAGAAATATCTAACCTGTGTCCTGGGCACAGGTTAAACAAGATTTGTGCAACCAATAAAACTGTTTTCTTGTTGTTTGGTCAACAGGTGTTGGTCTTCACCTGCTTCACATTGTGCTGGTTTTAGCACAGAGACGATGCTCTCTATTACATTTCCGATTAAAATACACATGAAACAGCTTATCTGACTGTTTACAGGATAATAATACAGATTGAAACTTGCCGATGACATAACAGGACTCTTTTATTGCTAGGAAATAATGACAGCAATTTCCCCATGCTGTCATCCTTCAGCAATGACAAACAAACCCGTCATTTTCACACCTCAACATACAGTTTGTTCCTGAAAAAAACAGACTGTGAAACTGATTCAGCAATTACATGAGAGGAAGTGAATGCTTGGCATGTCATACTGTCCAACAGAAACTCATCTGAGAGTACGAAGATGATGTCATTCCTTTTTTATTTACGTTCTTGAAGACACTATGTGGAAACATTTCCTCAAAATATGTTTTCTAGATCGATGCCAATGCCAATATGTCACCTGATGACAAAATAACCACAACAAGCCAATCATCTACTCTGATCTATTCATTTATTTGAGATCAAGGTTTTCCACATGTTTCTTAACATCAAAGTTCATCCTCTACTAGGCTCAAGCTGGTAAGTTGTGCATCAGATAGGCCACAAGAAGCTCCCTTATTGTGTATGGATGATTTAGAAAGGAAACACATTGAGAGAAAGCATAGCACTTGAGTGTGTGAGTTTTTTGTATGTGCTGTATGCCTTATCTCTGGTACGTAGCTCTGGTTTCAGCAGCTGCAATCACTCATCATCAGCAGAGTTCAAGAGCTCAACAGTGAACAATCCTGTAAGAAACAGAAAAAAAAGTGTCTTCCTTGTATTTTTTTCTCTATCTGGTAATGAGATTTTTTTTTACAACCAATGATGTCTGGCAAATCACTACCAATTTACATTAAAAAGCAGCATTGTGTGTACTTCAGCACAAAGTAATGACTCTGGACAGGTTGCAGTACCTGAGGATTGGATTACACAAGATGTCTATCAGCACAAACTAAATGAGCCCCCTCAGGACATGAGGGGTAATGCGTAGATGTCAAATAGTATTTGGAAGTAATCCCTAACATTTGTTTTTAGGAGCTAGGATTCCCAAATGGGTGGCGTTTGACACCAGATACCCTTAAAAAAAATCACAGGAATGCGTTGCAAAGTTGGCTTGACTGGTATGTTATTGACAGCTTCTCTGACACAATGTGGACCTCTTTCTCTTTGATACCCACTTATCTTGTCCAGGTCAGCAAAGGTCGCATGAGAGTTACACCCTGGACAGGCCTGGCTATCTGGCAGACAAACATAATTTTTACAACTATGGGTCATTTAAGGTCAAAAACAAGTCAGACCCATTAGGGGTGGGTGTCTTTTAACTGTCCAGACCATTCTGTCCAAGTCTGCAAATAATACCAATCAAAACAAAAAGTGGCCTCAAGGTGCTTTACTGAAAAGAACAGCAATAAATCAATAAAGGTTAAAGGGAGTGCCAGACTAAATACTGTTCAGCACGAGAATCAGTGATTAGTCAATAAAATACATCAGAAGAAGCAGTTAGAAGAACTCATATTAATTTAGACAACCCTAAATTAACCAATACACTTGAGGATTACAGGAAAAACTGGAAATAACCCTAGAAATTTGGGAATGGGCAGCATTAAAGCTGCAAATAAATTAATAACTCTGGTAAATCATACAAATAAAACGAAATAAAGGAACACTTTTTATTCATTGTATAGCATGAAGTCAGTTAAACTTCTGGGGTTTTTATAAGGTCAGTTAAGTAGGAGAGGAGGTTATTAATCAGTTGTCAGTTAGCTGCTTTTGTGTTAATGAAATCAACCCCAGAAAGTTTGGTGTGTCTCCTAGCACAGTCTCAAGAGTGTGGAGGAGATTACAGGAGACAGGCAGTTACTCTAGGAGAGCTGGACGGGGCTGTAGAAGGTCCTTAACACATCAGCAGGACGGATATCTGCTCCTTTGTGCAAGGAGGAACAGGATGAGCACCGTCAAAGCATAACAAAATGATATCCTGCAGGGCACCGGTGTAAACTTCTCTATCAAATAATCAGAGATAGATCTTTACAGGCTAGGCAGCAGCACCCTGACTGTCATTGAGTATCGGATTGACATCCTTGAACCCACTGTCTGACCTTATGCTGGTGCAGTGGGTCCTGCAAACCTGTGATACTTTTACTTTTAACAATGATGTTTTAATTGCTGATTATACTATCTATCTATCTTTCAATAATACAAATTTAGGAATAATCCCGAGAAACCACAGAGGTCACAAACCCCACACATAGTGTTTCGTTCCTGTATAACTTTCTGTACATTTGTGTTTCTGTCTTTCTCTGTTCTTCCCCCTCCTTTATTGTGGGTACTTGTGGGTACTGTACAAGCACGTAAGTGAGTTTGCGAGTGATTGCACTGAAGCATATGCGTTAGCACACACCTCATTTGACTCCTCAAATCCTCCTGTCATGGAAGCATTATCTAACCATTCAGCATAACAATGAATTACAACTTCACTAATATTGACACAGCTCTTTCTAATGAAAGAACAGGCAGCTTAGGCAGATGCACCAACAGGTCGTAACTTATTGTGAAATACAAGAGGAAGGGCACGTGGGTGAGGCCTTCCTTGACCTATCAGGCTCTAGTGGATAATTTATTTTAAAGAGACTTCCTTCAAGATGCATGTTATATGACTCAATATATATTGCACTGACATTAATGGGAAATTTGACTCAAACTTATATTTTGTTGGGAAAAATAAAAAGAGACCTTTTTAATAGCATGGATGTGCAATAAAACACATTAGCTCTTATTTTAATTGATATTTTTATGGCTTTAGAAACCATAGAGAAAATATGGTTATACTTTTAATATTTAAAAAAATTAAACAATTTCAAATTTTAGCAGTTGATCAAATGAAGTGCAAACTTCATTTGGTCAACTGCTGGTCAAGGCCAGAGGATATTTGCAGAGCAAGGCAACTACATTTTAGAAGTATTTTAGGCTATTTAGCCTAAAATACTAGGCTAAATAGTATTTATATTTATATTTATAGATTTATACTCAAAAGTAAGAAGAATGATCAACATTAAAATAACATAAAAAGTCTTTAACGCTCGGCTGCATCTATTTTTAGTATAAATCTTTCATGTAAACTGTATTTTTTGTGTGCCTAGGATCATGATCTGGGCCCACACTGTGAAGAAAACATGAAAAAAAAGAGAAATAAGCAAGAAAAAAGTATATAGTAAATAATCTGCAACCTTTTTTCATTAAAATAAAGTTTCTGTTAATGAAAAAAAAAATGATTAAAGGGAATATGTGGTTAAAAGCTTATGCGAAAATATCCACAAAAAATTATATGGTAAATTCTTCAATTTTAAAATGATGCACTGTTCTGTTATATTATTTTTAATATTTAAATTCTTTTTACTGTGTAAGTTACTTTATTACATAAACAAAGCAGTCATTGTCTGGGGGAAGACCAAGTAAACCTTTACAAACATGACCCAAGAGGTTGTTTCTCTAGAGAGAACAACTCTTAGTCCACAGAGGGCCGTTGGTTGCACACTTAATACCGCACAAGGACTGGAAACCTCCCTTCTGTCTGCTGTTTCATAAGTTCCCACAGCAATAAAAGACACAAATGAGAAAGGCAGATTAACAGACGCTGGCTGGCTCTTTTTTTTCCTTTTTTTTTTAAACTTTCCTTCTTGTACTGGTAAGTGACTGGTGTTCCATGACCCAGTTGGCTGTGTTGCTTCTCCTGTGTTTGAGTATTTGTTTCATTCGTTATTAACATGTTTATTGTCTTTATCTCATTTTTCAAGTTCCATTAATTTAAAAAAAGGATACATTACACTCAGAACGTGAGTAATATACAGTCTTACGAGATCATCTTTGTGGCTCAAGACTACACAATTAAACTTGACTCACAGCTTGGCATTTAAAATGTTCCGAGTGAGCAAGGTGGTCAGATCATCTCCAATGTGTAAATTATGAGCCCACTAAATCCACAAAAGCATAGTTTTGTAGCACTGGATTTGTAGCACTGCTGCTGGCTGTCAGGTTATACTGACATCCAGAGCACTTTGTTCTCATTTAGAAAAGGGTGCTTGACTGGTAACAGCACAGAGAATCATAGAAAAATACACTCCCTCAAACATGTGCTCAAGCAATCAAGGAGCAGAGGGAGGATGGCAACCTTTCAAAGAGTAGCTTGTGCAGAGAGTAAGACAGCAGGCCCCTAGGTGTTCTTCAGATTTCATGCAAAACCAAACTGCTCACTTGAGTCCAAAAAACTGCGTGTGCCTTAAAACTACAGCCAGTTGAAGAAAGTACGGCAGATTTCTGGGAGAATGACAGCGATAGAGTCAGGCAGAAGTGAAAGAGAAAGAAAAATGTTTGAATTGTTCCAATCAGATATCTCATTCAGCCAGTTATATTTAGGTACTTTCTAGTGTTTCTCTATGAATAAACCCTTAGAAGCAGAACTGAAATTATTGCGTCTGTCTGCAGTCCTGATTTTATTTTCCTTCAGAGTTTTAAACCAGGGCAGACATGATGTCACCAAAATCAGCAGAACCATCTGAAAGAGCTAACCAAAACAACCCAGAGGGCAAACATTAGCGCACCTGTAAATGAGTTAGCTTTTCAACGTAGAGAGAGTGGAGATTCAGTTATATCATTACATCTCACTAGAAGCCTGCAATGGACCTAAAGTGGCCCGAGTGTTGGGATCTAGCTACTGAGTGATTTCCAAAAATTTTCAGTCAGTGTGAGCATTTTCCATTTTTGCATTTATGTATGAAGCCCTTTTTTTTGGGGGGGGGGGGGGGGGGGGGGGGGGATCGTTTGGGAGATATATTTGACTTTACTGGAACTTACTTAAATTTGAAAAGAATGGGCTGTTACTCTTGGCAGGGGCTGATCCGCCACAGTACCCAAAACTCAGCTGGCCCTTTTTACTCTTAAGTGCTGACTTTGACGGACAAAATGCTGACCTACTCATCAGAAAGGAAGCAGGTTCTGTACACTCTGCATGTAAGCCGGAGAAACATCATTATAATCAGATTATAGGGAAAAAAACGAATATGTATTTGGAAAATGTGAGCACTGGAGAGTGTTTTACTCTACACAATAAGTTTTTTGAACTACGGGAGGAAGATGGGGTAATGTTCACAAAATAACAATTTTTGTAATAGCACAACCTAATCTTATCTCATTTATCTATCCATTTCCTTGAGGTTTTATCTGATTCAGCGTTGCAGGCTGGCTGGAGCCTATCCCAGCTGCCATAGGGCAAAAAGTGTGGTTTGTTCCCATCTTCTGGAAAAACAAAGTTAGCTGTGTATGATCACCATGAAAAGCTTTAACAACAAAATTTTCTGAATGTATCTGATGTATCAGTACGGTCTTGCTTTCTTTTCTAGTAAGCCAAGCAGTTTTGTCTGAGACATAAATCAGTCAAACCCCAAATCTGTGCCATAAAACGTTTGTCTCACAGAGGGATAAACTCGTTGATGGACCCTGACAGGGGTATGCAGCATAAAAGAGAAGCAACACGCGATAGTCTGGAAGTCATTATGCAAAGGAGTTTAACTCTCCCTCTTTCAGTCTTCCTAAAGCCACCAAAGTCCCTGAAGCCCCCAGAAGGCTATAAACAGGTTTTAAGAGCATTCTTCAGGGATGTCTGTTCAGCTCCCCCCTCATCTAAACAATTCACACATCCCGCAAACATGTGCAGAAGCTTTAAACATACACTTTTACCTGCATAGTGAATGAAACGTTTGCTATGGTACCTTGTAAATATATTGGAAGAGCTCCCTTTCCATTCTACAGCCTGGTTCAGCACAGGTAATGGATTAAGTGCAAAGAGATGAATGCAGATAAACAAGCTTTTAGGACATAAACTGAAACAAAAGCAAGACTGGTTAATTTCCTGAGAGTTTGTGGGTATATGGCTTTAGATGTCTGTGCACTGTTTGGTCATCTCTTTCATGTTTCTTTCTCACTACTGCTATTTGGTATTCCTGCAAAGAGTTAGGCTAAAGTAGTCCAAAAAAAGGGAAAAACACATATAGTAGGAAGGCTAGGAGGCACATTGTTTATGCAGTCACATTTATATCAACAATTTAGTTTCCAGGTTTTTTTTATCATAGACCACACAGATCCTTTCTTTTTGTTTTAGCGTGTTTTTGCCTGGATGTTTTTGGGAAACCAGGCGGCTCATCTAAACAAGAACTCCCTCAGTGTACCACTATGGTCTGCTTGTTAGTGGGTCTTGTTATTGTGTGTAGTGTGTGGGTGATGAAGGTGGGTTTTAAAAAGCAGCTGCTGACCAGTAGCTGTAATTCATCCCACAGACAAGCATTCCTCATAAACTACAGCACTGACTGGGCTGTTCCCCTCACTTACATGTTGAATGTATACATTTGTTAAAATATGAGTCATTAAGCGGTCTTTTAGGGCATGCTCATTTTCCACAACATGACCAGAAAAGGTTTAGCTAGAGTTCAGTCACAAAAGTGCAAAAAAGGAATACTTTTATTCTGCACAACAAATTAAATACATTATATCATGTATGTTTTATTCAAATATATATGTATGGCCAGTTGTTTAAATCAAAACAGATTTTTTTCTCTCTTTTTTTGCCTTTGTAACAATTTAATTTTTACTCATTACACACTTTCTGTAGATTGTTAAGAGTCTGTGGAGGATTCTGTTTGAATTTACACTACTGTGCAAAAGCGTTGAGCCACTCTCTCTTCTTTATATTTTTCTAGGAAACTGGGAAATAGGTACAAACATAAACTAACAGTAAATAAGGCAAAAACAGAGCTTAAAAAATAATATTTTGCATGGCCACCAACACAGTCTGAACTCTCCTAAACAAATTGTAATTTCTTTGAATAGTCTTTGGGAATGCTTCTCCGGTCTCCTTGAAGGAGTTTCAAATCTCTTCTTTTGATATTGCCGACATTTTGTTCTGCTTTCTGTCAAGATCATCCCACACTGCTTCATTAATGTTGAGTTGGGAGACCAGTCCATGACTGATGGTGCTCCTATGTGTGTTTTTCTTTCTATAGACCTATATACCTATAGGTATGCTTTGACTGTACTGGCATGTGTTTGGAATCACTTTCATTGCTAATCAGATGCTTTCAAGAAGAAAAATCTAAGAGTACTTTTCTGCATTTACAGTTCTATCTACTCTGACAACAGGTGATAAGATGTTTGGCTGAAAGCAAACTCAAACCATGGCCGAGCCTCCATAGTGTTTTGCTCAATCTTGACCCTCACTTCTGACGTCCTCTGTACATACTGACGATCATTTCAACCAAAATCATCACCCCGTAAGACCTGTTGCTACTGAATTCTAGTCCAATTTCTGTGTATTTGGCAGACCTCAATGTTTTTTTCCACATTTCCCTTTACAGCCGCTTGATAGCCGCCCTTCCACTGACTCCATTTATGATCATGTTTCAGCGAAAAGTAGATGGATCACCTGAAGGCCAAGACCAGGCCCAGCATCTTTCATGTTCTGTGTCACATCTTTGCTGGATTTTTGCCCCTGATTTCTTGTGGACACGATTTTTAGATGCTGTTGATCTGCTGCAGTTTTCTTTTTAGGTCTGTCATATATTCTGCTATCCTCCATTTGCCCAGTGTCCTCAAAGTTTTTAAGGACACACTGCACACTATCCTAAAATATAATAGCTAATAGCTCTTACAGAATCACCATACTGGTGCAAAATATATATATAGTTTTATCCTTGGCAGGACCAAATCATCATAACACAGTCTTGAAAAAGGTAGAACAGGAACTGCTATAAATAACTGACTGTTGGTGTCAGCGCCTCGTGGGAAAGACAAATTGTGTGTGTGTGTGTGTGTGTGTGTGTGCGTGTGCGCAGATCTATCCATGTGAATATTGCTCCGGCATCCAGGTCTTGTTGTAAAGTCTACCATATAATTGCTTATCTGATATTCATGACCAGACTTGCCGAGAAAAGTGGAGGCGTGTGTGTGTGCAGATTTGTTTGTGTGGGTGGTCACGCACTGTTGAGTTGCACTAGTGTTGTGATGAAATCAGACCCTGGTGTTTAGAAGCGCTCTGCTTGCTGAGTGGGCTGCTAGATCATTAACATAAAAAATATCAACTCCTACATAAAAGTCATCAAATGAGAATTACAGAGGACGTTTGGTTTAACCTTTAAAAGAAGGATGAATGTTTAAGGTGTCGAGGTTCCAGACTCATATTACAGTGTTGATCATTCATATACCACATTTCCAAGACAATTAACTGTCCAGTTTCTAAATGGAACTATAGCAGCCCTCGTGAGAAATCTTTGACAAGTGACTTCATAAAAGCTAAGCTGTATTCAGCTGCAACACAGGTGACACAGACTAAGCTCTCTCTCTGTAGGAGTGTCTTCAGAGAGCTTATCTTTGATTTATGTTTTTCCTTTTCATCCTACTTTATAATGTGTACTCACTCAAATGTGCAATCCTCTTTATCCCTATTATATATTCTGTATTTATATATGTGTATACATGGTATATTTATGCTTATATCCTTACTCTCATTCCCCTTATTGTATCTGTAACATGCAACTTCTGCCGGTGCTGTGCTACTGGAAACTGAATTTCCCGGAGGAACCCACCCGAGGGATTAATAAAGTTTCATCTAATCTAAAGAACATTTTCAGAATTATTACAAAACACTGTCTTAGGAATACAAACAGTCAAACCAATATCTCTTGTGCATAGTTAAAGAGTGAGTTTGGTATCATTCCCACCCCCCACCCCACACCAAAATTTCCAATTCACTTCCACAACTAACCAAGTGATTAAAGAGTGATTGGAGCTTTGAGGTTGTAAAATCTTTGTTTGTAAAATCTTTGTTTGTAAAATCTTTGGTTGTAAAATTTATTACCAGGGAACAAACAGCAGTAGAATGAAGCATATTTAAGATAAATCAGTAACTTTCTGTATTATTTAATCTTTACTATTGCACTGTTTAATGCTTAATAATACAAAGGTATATCTTTATTTTGAATGATAAAGTTATCATAAAGTAATTATAAAGATCCACAGATGTACACACACTTTGCATCAGACAACTGTATCATTATTTGATTGCATTGATTTATGTTGATTATTTAATGAGTCAAAATGTATGTAATGTTATGTTATGCATTATATGTGTGTCATATATTCATCTTAGTATGCAGTTGGTATACATGCTCATATACAACATTAACGCTAAATATGTACATAAACAGACGGACAGCCAAAAAGGCAGGTTTGCCAGCTGGGATCAATAGCTCACGCTGCAGTATTGTCCTACTGGAAGTACAAACAAAGCCGTGAATGTGCTGAACTCAGTTGTCAACAGCTGGCACGTGCACACATGGGAAACATGTGTTTGTCTTTCCCAGATCAGAAACGTCCAGCACAGGACAAAGAATGCATTGTTAGAGTGTTGATCGGGTCTAATATCTGCATGTGGGGCATTTGCTAATGATTCATTTAGAGCGGAACCAGGATCAGATGATTTAAAAGGCTAACTAGAGGCCCGGGGCAGAGTTTCCCTTCATTTAATTTATCTTTATCTCAAACAGCAGGGGTCTAGTTCCTGGTTTTAAGTGAATTTTACTTTGTTCCGGAGAAAGCCATCTTCCACATGGAACCACAACTGCATTCAATTATTTGTGTAGTAGATAAAATCTGACATTGAGATGCAAACTGTTTATCTCTGTAGGTAGTTTGTTTTCCTAAATGTCTTTTGAAGACTACTCAGATAAACTTTACTCATAAACTGGGGCTGGTTGCATAAACAGAACTCTGGTTTAAGTCTAATAAACAGCCAAACTACACACAAATATGTGTAGATTGACATTTACAGACAGCACGCATACTCCTGAAAATTAACCTCCTAGGACCTGGCGTCCACATATATGGACATCACATTTTGGGTTATTTAGCCCAAAATACTACATTTTGCTCTACAAGGGCCTGATATCCACTTACGAGGACATTATGCTGCTACTGTTCTATCAAAATTTTAAACAAATATCCTCATATGTGGCTCTTATTTGTCTTAGAAACAAAAATAAGGTAAAAGGTGCTAGCTGAAATATAAAAGTTTTTAACAGCACAAGGGAGAAAATGACTCTTGAATTTTTTTTTTAATTGAGCCACAGCACAAATCATTTCTATGCAATGATGTGCTGCAACATTGTGATGCCCCAATCTTGTAAAATCAAGTCAAAATGGACAAAGCTTTCAGTGTTTCCAAGTGTCAAGGACTTGAATTAGAAGTATCATCAAGAAATTCAAAGACAGCCACATGTTACAAGACAAGCTTGTCAGAGGTAGGAAGAGCAAGATTTCAAAGATGCTGATAGAAAACTAGTGAGAAATGTGCAGATGTAAAGGCCCAAGAACAAGTGGCAAGAAACCAGTAAATGACTTAGCCAAGTCATAAATTACCTGACAAATAACCCTAAACCTGCACAGGAATGCGAGGTTGCAGATGAAGCAGAACTCCACCAATGAAGATACACCTATAAGCCAGACTGAAGTTTGCAAAGGACATTTGGAGAAAAAATGCATACTGAAAAAAGCAGAGCTTTTTGGCTACAGAGACACTATTTATGTTTTGAAAAAGAAGGGAGAGGCATACAACCCAAAGAGCAATGTTCCCACAATGAAACATGGAGGAAGGAGTATTATGCTGTGAGGATTTTCTTAGTCCACCTGGAATTGGGAATCTTCTCAAGGTGGAAGGAATCATGAATGATATGTGAACATTTTGAAAGGAAACCTCAAGAACCTTCTTTCGACATGACAGAGCACGCTTACTTCACTTCTGGTGAAAACCTACCTCCAGAAGACTTAAATGACCATTACTGAATGGCCTGCACAAAGCCCTGACTCGAATCTCATTGAAAATGTGAGGGGGGGAATTTAAGACCAAGGCCCAGGCCGGAAGACCAATACAGGTGGAGGAGCTCAAAAGATCTGCCAAAGAAGAATGGGCTGGTATTATTCAGAGGAGACACGTGTGAGACTTGTTAAAAACTACAACAACCAACAGCTAAAAGGATACAAAATTGATTATTAGCATCAGGAGCGCTAATAATTTTGACTAATTTTGATTTTTGTGAAATAATTTGCTGTCGAGCTTAACTATAACTGCTCTGCTAACTGTACACAGGAATTTATAGCACTGTCTGATGAGTAGTTTAGATTGGCTCATTTAGGTACAAAGAGTCATCTTGGTGTCAATTTGTGTTTTTTTCTTTGTGACTTTGTAGGTAAGTTATCTGAAACTCATTTCAGTGGATAGTTGACTGTAAGCATATACATGTGTATGTTCATCAGATACTCTGTATGTGAGAAAAAGGAAGTCTGTGCCGTCCACATTTGCAAATCATCACTGAAAAAACAAAACAGTTCAATGAGTTGCCACATGATTCATGGACAGCTCCAATACAAATATAACAATGATTTGGATTAAAGATATTTATTTACTGTCGAGCTAAGTAATAACAATATGATTAAAGAAGGGGAACAAAACTGTATGGAAAAATGCAAAATGGTCTGGTGTTTGCAAATGCTTAAAAAAGGTAACAATTTTTCCTCCTGTCTACATAAGGTAAACGTCCCCATCTCATCAAACTTTTCTAATAGCCAGCTTTAGTATCATCTAAAATCATGGTTAATGTATTTCATCCAACTAAAACTAAACAATAACATAAACTAATCCACATGTGAACACCTCATTAACACACTGCCATACTGTTAATATTTATGCTTGCTTTTGTAATAAGCTTAAAGTATCTGACTACCCACAATTAGTGGCTCAGGTCCTGATCTTCCATATTCCTTTGTCTGCTTTACACCCAGCTGTTGCACCCCGCCTGTAAAGGAAAAAGCATGGAATCAGTTACCAAAAAACTTATTTGATTGTCAAATGCTGAGCAAGACAAATAAAGAGCAGGATTAGATATAAAGGAATCAAACTATTATACCGCATTACAAATATCATAATAAATGTTACAATAAACCATTACAGAATTATAATTTATTGTTTAACTGAAAGGTCGTTTGTCAAACTTGGCCTCTCTTGCTTTCGTGCCAGCACATTGGCGGATGTACAATCCTTGTTCACTTGTAACTCATAATTTTTGGACAATCCTTTCAAAGATCCATTCGCATCTGTTTGTTATTTCCAACAACAGCAATGCACCAGATCAATTATTCATTGCCAGCATCTGGTCAGTGTGCATGTGTGTGTCCAGTAAATGTAGCCACTTTGATGATGAATTACTTTGTAACATATCCTTTAACAACTTTCTCACGAGCTCGGCAAATTAAAACCTCAATACCGAAATGCTTTTCCAAAATGACGTTGCATGAATTTGAGTTCAATCTGATGTCCATCATATCACATTTTAGCAGCATTTTATATAAACGCAAACACCTGCTCACAATTAGCCTCTCAATCCGAACATATAGGGTTTAAAATTTTGATGTAGGAGTACACGTGGAATAGGCATGTACATCTTCAGATATAGGTAAACATAAATGTATTTTCTGTATGTTCATATCATCTTGCCAATGTTAGGTGTATAGGTCTGCAGCATTCTTTTGAGGCAGCCATGGGGCCGCGGTGGTCTTTTGTTATAGCGTCATCTGTTTTTCATTTCTGACTCAGCAATATTGTTGCCACATGAATTAAGCTTCATGATTTCCTTGCAGCTTTTTGCTTCCCCGTGAGGCGCTCCAGCACTGTACGTGTCACCATTGTTTCCAGCATTTGCCATTACAAAGCTCGAACCATTTTCAATGCAGGGACATACAGCTACCAAATGTGGTGTGATCTGAAAAGCAGGGTCAAACTTTTTCCCGTGAATGCGGTAAATCTGTTACCAATCAGGAGCTACATCTGCTGCAAGATTTGCTTGCAGGAATTTTTAAAATTGTGGTTTTTCTTTTAAAGCTTGCCTCATGAGATTCTGGTATTAAAATGATACATGCAGGATTTTTTTTAATGAGTGCTAAGTAACTCCTAAAAAAAATAGAGAACAAATAAAAGTAATGAATGCTGAAGAATATGGGGTGAAAGTAGAGGGCAGATAGTTAAGGGTTCCCTAAACAATGCAAAGACAAAGACAAGAAAAACCACCAAAAGAGAAAGAATACACCTCCTCCTGTAGAAAGGAAAGGATAATATGAGTAACACGAACCGTCATTCACTGACAGTGATTGCTTCTATTTTTCTAGCTCTCATTCACCTTCTCCATGGTGGGAAGGGCCGGGTGTAGGTGACGTTTTTTGGCAATCTTGGGAAAAAAAGAACCCTCCAGCCTCTCAGTGTGTGTAAGTGGTCTAACAGGAAACTAGACTCCTGCACCTCCTCCCCTAGGCACTTTATT
The DNA here is from genome assembly GCF_963576455.1 of Neolamprologus multifasciatus. Taxonomy (NCBI): domain Eukaryota; kingdom Metazoa; phylum Chordata; class Actinopteri; order Cichliformes; family Cichlidae; genus Neolamprologus; species Neolamprologus multifasciatus. The sequence goes on from NC_140448.1 coordinate 22,316,136, forward strand.
CAGGGTATAGAAAATTGAGGCCATGACGTAAGATTCTGGCCACTCACAGAGCGTAAGATTTTGTGACGCAATGGTTTAAACCAAGGACTTTCCCCTTGGGAGAGCTGAGCTTGAATTCAAAGTCAGCCTCGACTTATTAAGATGTGCCCTTGCTCATCTGGGGGTGAAAGCCCTATTATTAGCTTTGATTTTCACTTTGATCCACGTTTCTAACAAAATCTAACATTTGTTTTCATGTTAGCCCTGTTTGTTGTCCATCAGCTCCTGGGGAAAACATCTGGCTCTTTAGCCGCTAATTGCTCCGCTATGTCCACCAGTTACATATTAACTGTCCTTTTACTGTGTGGTGTTGGGCAGGTTATGTTCTTTTGGTTTCTCAAGCTTTTCATTGCCAAAATCAGCTGTGCTGTGGATGCTGCATTTAGGAAAATAGTGAGATTGAGCCAAAGAGGAATAAAATAGTCCCAAGATTTAAAGAAAACAACTAATTTGGTTGATGATGTGTCTTATGCATGACTTGTCTCACATTACTTAAAGTCAGATCGTAGATTGAGTTATTATAATAGCTGCTAGTTGAGGACATAATATCAGATATCATTAATCCAACGTCTGGTTTTGTTGTGTTTTAAAGTTTAAATACAATTCACAGAGTTATTTTCTTTGGACATTCAAACCAGTGAAAAGATTCTAAGATGTGTTCTGTTAAAAAAAACAACAATGATAAGAATAACAACACCTAGGGCAAAAAAACCCTTGTTTACTAGATGTATTTATCACTTCAGAAAAACATATTTACTGGACATCTGCAAATATTTTCTGATAATAATCATAATTATTATGCTCTAACTATTAATAATGAAGGATCTGTGTGATTGTGTAATAGCACAGATGACAAACTTCTCCCAGACTGCAGAGAAAAAAACCAGGTGGAGGAAAACAGCTCATGATTGCATCACTGCTCGTCTTACCTGCTTCCCCTCAGGTACTTCTTAGCTTTGTAAAGAAAATAAGAGAGTAAATAGATTTGCAGTGATTTGAAAAGGCTTCTTTGACTCTGCAGTAGGTACGTCAAAATGATGACCATCCAGGGAGGAAAGAACAGAGAGATGGCAGCTCATTGTAGTTTGACTCAGATTTACTGCAGAGGGGCTTTGAAGAAGATGTCAGCCTGCTGATTTGCTCAATAAATCTACAGCCGTCTCGGCCTTTCTTGGTTTTTGGTTAGTCATCCTTTGATGTGCTCTTGATAGCAAGTAAAGAGCAGTCTGTGAATGCTGTTTGGTCAAACATTTCAGAACATCAGTACTCTGTTTACAAATGTATGGACATGTATTGGTGATAACCATGAATGGCTATCACCAATACATGGTTTGATTTTTTTTGGGAAACCAATGAGTACAATATCTTAGGAATACCTTGATTCAGATTTGCCATAAAATGATGGATGAACTGATTCAAACTCGGTGGTTCAAGGGTCAAAATTCAAGGTTGTTATCACTTCACAAAACACACTGTGGCCTTAACTCAAAAATTCATGTGCTAGTATGACAAAATTCTCTCCGATCATTATAATAAAGAAGCAGAAGGTTATTATGATCTCATATCTGCTCTTGTCTTTTGAATCTGTCTGCAGGAAATACTGTCTGGCTCTAATATCCACCTGGATTCAGGAATGAACTGGTCAGAATTTTGTTAAAAGCAGTATTTTGTAATTAGGTTTTGTTTGGACTCATTCTGACTTTTTGTTTCTACTTTTACTTTTTACTTTTAGTTTCCTTTTTAATTTGTTTCAGTCTGAGTTTAAAACTTTTTAAGTTTTACTGTATTTGGGGCATATGCCAGATACAAGATTTAGGAAAATCAGTATAAATACTCCATTAAAAACACAGAAGTTCTTAAGAGCAGCTGACTCGCAGACTTATAGACATCCAAATTCTCAGTAAACATGTGAACAAAGCCTCATCAGGGAATTTAAGATGATACATTTTTACCAAATTACCAAATAGTAAAACTATTTCCTGTATTTAAATTTTTTTGTTTTTTTGTTTTTTCCACGTTGACAAAATCCAGACAGTTTTCACATGTTTAAGTTATTTATTTATCAGTTAACTGTAACTAAAACTAAAGGTTCACAAAATGTGTTTATAGCTTTAACTCAAAAATCCACATGTTATACAGTTACTAGGTCACTGTGACCTTAGATCGGTGCCTCTCCTGAGAATGTCAGACATTATTGTAGGAAATTGTGTGTGGGACAAATGTCTGACGGGACTCAATAATGAAGTAATTATTTTGAATTTTGACTAAGATGTTTGGCCTTAAATAATTTGCATGTTAGTCATGCTCAAAAGTTTCTTAAATAATTATTTAAATCTCAATAGAATAATATATTCAAATGTCCTGTGAAACATAATAGCAATCAATCAAAATGCCTGCTTTTTCTCAATGAAGTCCAATGAATTCATGTGTCTTTAACGTTCCTGCGGGGAGTCACCTGGCTCTCACGCGTTCTCCTGTTCTCTCTTGTTAAAACAATCACACACCTTGCATCATTACGATCTGCATACGTTCTGGTTTTCACAACTCTGTTACATCACAGCAGCTCATTGTGCAAAGTTTACACAGGCTTGCAGAAACAGTCACAAAATACCTGATGCTGAGCTGCATTTGTGCTGACATCAGTGCCACTTTGCTACACAGTAACCAGGATAGGCTGGTGTCTGATTCAAGGTGACTCAGATTTTCAGACAGAGCTCCACATGTCTACAGTTGTCTAAAACACACATTCCCAGGAATGTCTATGAGATCATCCCCTCTGCACTAGAAAAATCATAGTCTAGCTCAGTGACTCACTTTGTAATTGGCTGGGGACATGAATGAATCAGAAAGTGGGGCAGAGAGGATACTAGTATATCCATTGACAGATGGGAGAGATCTTTTCTGCTAGTGAGGCATTCAAGTTACAGCATAACATCTTTTTTTGCTACTCTATGACACTCAGGCTATACAGAATTTTTTGGAGGACCCAGATATGAAAGTTATTGGCTGGCCTTAGTTTTAGGTGCACGCACAGATTATCCTTCAATGACCTAAAGGCAAGGATATTTTGTGAACTTCCCCAAAAGCTATGTTTTGTTTGCCAGCAAATATCAACAGATGCCTACCTCAACCATATCAAATCAAACAGCTCTTGGATGGATTATCTTAAAAATCTTTTCCTTGGCATCAGATCCAAACATCAGTCTATCCAATATTTTGGTTAACCTGTTACCTGTTAAAAATTTGGTTTTTAATAACTGTGAAAATTATAGTAACACTCTGATATGTTAAGCTCAAGCGTATCCTAATAGACAACTTCTCACAGGTTTAGACATTTTAGACAGAGCTTCTAGACTGACTTGGTTATTGTGTATTTTTAAGCACCTTTTTATGTTCAAAGTAACTGAAAGATTATATGCATGAAAAAGCAAATCATTTACAGTAGCAATTACTGTGCAATGCTGACGTTAAAACTTGGTACAGTTATAACTATAATTTGTTGGACAAAGATACAATTTTGTTTGTTTGTGTCTCTGTGAACCAACACAGAAGATTTTAAATCAAAGATGTCTATATGTGATCAAAGAGCAGACTTTCAGCTTGAATTCGAGGGGTTTTATTTTTTAAAAAGTCCTTTAATTGTTAAGGAATTACAGCCATTTTTACACACACAGTGTCCTTTTAAGGGGCTTAAAATGAATTGGACAATTGACTGACTTCATGACAGCACGGCCAGGTGAGGCTCAATCCCTTTTTATTTCAATGGCAAATGAAGAAGACATAATATCTGAAGTTTATTCAAACTGCTGAATTTGTATTTTATAGCTTTTAATTTCAAGTGATGTCGATGCAAATTAGGGAGGCCATTAAAATATTACAAAGTCAACCTATCAGAGAAACAGCAAAATATTTAGGAGTGGTCAAATGAAATATGGTATATTTGTAAAAAGAATAATTGCAGTGACCAGCTCAGTAACACCAAAAGCCCTGAAAGGCCACAGAAGACAACCAAAGTGCATAATCCTATTCAAGTGGTTAAGAAAAACAACTTCATAACATCTAACCAAGTGAAGTCGAGGAGGTAGGCGAATTGTGGTCAAGGTGAACAATCATGAGACGCCCTCGTAAATGTAAATACAGAGAGTTTACAACGAGGTAGAAACCACTATTTACACTCAAGAATAACAACACCAGATTAGACCAAGCCAGAAAACATCTGAAAGAGTCTGCACAGTCTCTCTCTTTGTGTAAATGAAGCCCAGACCTTGTACCAGACTGATATAAAAGTTTGGAGGAGAGAAACAGTCTGCCAAACAGGGTGGAGACAATGTTACGGGCATGCGTATGTAAGGCTGCCAGTGGAGGCGGGCCACTAGTGCACAGCAAATCCAGCATGTCCAGATTAACACTGTCAGATTTGATTTCAACACTTTTAAAGTGTCTATATGGGTCCACACCAGAGAGTGTTAATTTAACTCTTTTTGGAGAGTTGGTACGTTAACTCTGATTTAGTGTTAAACACCAAATCTGTCTGGAGTTGATAATTTAACACTTGGTGTTAAGAGTTTATATATTAACTCTCAAAGAGTATTTTAGTTTAACTACGTAAGAGTTATCTTCTAATTAATTCTAAAAAGCGGGAATTTTACTGTTCTGAACTTCTAGAAATTTCTTTTGGAAATAAACATTTACTAAAAAGATGCAATGGTTTTTGAAAAACATTTATTCTGAACTGTGCACCACAATTTCAAAACATTTTCTAAAGATGTAACAGTGTACATGTTCTCACTTTCATTAGAATTTCGTTTATCAAAAGGTCTGACATAGGTGAGCTGGTAAATGCAAATAACAGCATTCTCATCACTTATTTCAATAAATACAAAATACAATATGCATGTCCTTCATTCATCACTTTGTGGAACTTCAACGCACTTCTGCTCTCCCCCATATTCCATCTTCACAAGCATATCCTATGTGGAGATTGAATAAAAATTAGTTGACACTAATTAATGGCACAAATCAATTGCAGCACAGAAAAAAAAAGGAATCTTTTTTGAGCCATTACTTGTGTAAAGTATTTTCCCAAAAGACAAGGACACAGACAACAGGTAATACTGAACTAAATGTAAAACCTCAACCTTTTTCATTTTTTCCTAAACCGTGTGCACAAAACTCTGGAGGGATCTAAATGCTAACGTAGAACCCAGTCAGGACGTCTGCTACTGCTGTTTGCTCGTTTTTTATGGGAGATCGTTTTCAGGCTTCAAGTAGCACCATTATACCAACATTTCACATTGTAGACATTGTTTTAAGTGTATTTGACCAAGAAATTTGAATGAAAATTCACATGCAAGCTTTTTTTCAAGGCTGTGGTATTTGCCGCAAACAATACCTTTCAGCTAGCTAAAACAGCGAGCGGTGCTATCAGCGAGCAACATGGCTAATGCCTTCCACACAGCTTTGTCTCAACTCCAAAGAGCCACAGAAGTAAAAGCTAATAATAATAATTGAAACAATCTTTGAAAAAATTACTTACCAAGCATGGCAAACAACTCAACTATGTAGAGCAAAATGTTCTGAAACGGCTTCACTTCAGCTTCGATTGGAGCCGTGCTGGGGGCGGAGTCTGTGAATTTACTCTATTAGTGTCATAGCCCCTGTAGGAGTTCAGAGTTAAGAGGTCAAGAGTTAATGTTTCCATTGTAACACCTCCAGATTTGAAATAGAAACACTCATTTTTAACACTCGATTTTAACTACTATCATTTTACACCTCAGAGTTACATTAAAAGAATGTGACTCTACTTAGAGTAAAATTAACTCTAAGACTACTAACACCAAAACATTTAACACTTTTGAATTTGCTCCACTATTGATCGCAGTGAAATTAGTAGGATGAACTGTGAAGTGCACATGGCTTTCCTCCCCACTCAGATTCAGCCACATGCTGCACGACTGATCAGACGATGCTTCACAGTGTTAAAGGATAATGACGGAAAGTAAACGCAACCCAAAAGTTTCTCAAGGCAAAGAAATGGGATATTCTTCAATGGTCAAGTCTGTCACCTGATCTCAACTCAGCAGAGCATGCTTTTAGTTATTAAATCCAAAACTGAATGCTGAGAGACCCACAAACAAGTAAAAGAAACAGTAAAGCCTTGGTAGGATTCAGGTAGTCACGACGCAAAGACTGCACATGAAGAAACTGAAACTAAGAATGAAAAATAATCCTCAAAGTAAAAATGATGTTAGTTTGTTCAGTTAATTTGTTTGTTCAGTTAATCTGACAATTGGAGCCTGTGTATAAAAATGGCTGTAATTCCTAAACAGTTAGTGGAAAATGTTTGTTAAACCCCCTAACTTGAAGCTGAAAGTCTGCACACATATCGACTGATTTAAAATCCTCTGTGGTGGGATACAGAGGCAATACAAAATGAGTCTTTGTCCAACAAATTATGCCTTAAACTAGTTTACTAAGAATGGCATGTATAACTGTAACTCATACAAATGGAAAAGAGTCCCTACTAAAGAAGCAGTTGAGAACAGAAAGTGGCAGATGAATAAAGACTTACCTTTTGTTACTTTCATTGAGGTAGAGGGAGTAGAAGTGAATGAATGACAAGTCAAATGCATTTAGCTGATAATGGCATGCACACTATATTCACTCCATTAACATTTGCACAAACACTGCCTCTTATGTGACATATCACAACTGGAAGTCTCCACACGCAGCAGCCACGACACCCAGCATCGTCCCCTCCCACTCTCTCTGCTATGGACCGGGCGAAGGCGGGCACGGCAGCCCGTCGTCCTACGTCAGAAGCGGCTTTGTTATTTAAACCTGAATCAAGCGAGGAGGAAAGTTTTCAGAGCCGGGGCAGCGTTGCCTAGCAGCTAGGCATAGGACTGTGGTTAGTTCACGTTCCCTGTTTTCATCCGTATATCGAGGAACCACGGACACTTCCCCTTCTCAGCCTGCCTGTCATTTATCTGATATCCTCTCACAGTCTTTTTGGCAATCATGACCCAGACCGTGACACTGAAGGGACCCTCACCGTGGGGTTTTCGGCTGGTTGGAGGACGGGATTTCAGCACCCCGTTAACTGTCTCCAGGGTAGGTAATAACTTTGTCGTCTCTTGCGTCTGCGTGTTTATCCATTCATTGAGCTGTGGGAACAGACAGGGGATATTTGGCTGCTTTAAGTGAAGTAGGAAAATAAATAAATAAATAAATGAATATATATAAACTGAGTCAGGTTGGAAGTTGCTCAATGAATTAATCTTAACAGGTCTCAGAGGTCTGCTATTCCTAACGCCAGTGTATAAACGGGAGCTTTACTCTCAAAGCAGACAGATGGGGGCGTCTAATTTCTGGCAGCTAAAATTGCCAGTACGGTTTAGTGAGTCATTGCAGTTGGCCGAACAACACTTACCGACGTTCAAAATCATCAGTCTCAACATAAACAGAACGACACAACACAGGGATATATTTATATAGTTTAGAAAAAGTATTTTATAATTTGAATGAAACTAAGGATAACTAATGCTAGTTAACGTATCCTTCATAGTAATATAAACTCAATGACTTAAATACTTAATACTTATAAATAATTATAAACTATTCTACATTTAGATAACCTGGCAACAACTCAACCCAACTGGTTTTAGTTTTTTTTTTTCTTTTATTAACCTAGATTTTATTTTAAAAGAAATAGTATTTGTATTAGTTTTAAAATATATATTATTACACTATATTAAGAAATCTTAATTAATCACTATTAATATTATTTATGGTAGTACCAGAACCAGTAGATGTATTATTGATAGTAATCACAAAACCTCCTGAACTTTCCTGACCCTCACAATATGGGTCAGGAGTCAGTGTGCTGGCAGTTTGATCTGGCAGTAGCCAAAGGTTCATCTCGGCCAGGATAAACACAGCCCGGTCCTGCTGCAGGCCTTACAGAAGGGACGGAGGGGAGGCGCTGACATTTGTTTTTCATCAGAGCTCATTGGTGTTGCTGAGGGATTCCAGGTGTTGTGCTCAGCTGTACCACCAGGCCTAAAACGACCCTTTAACTACAGACCTGCAGCACCTCAGACAAGAGGTTCACCTTTTAGATTTATGACGGCTGATAAACAACTTTGAGAGAAGAAGATGAACTCCGGAAGGTGACCCAAAGCGCTCTTTTTAAACCTAATAAAATATTATTTTTTTTAAAGGGTGACTCAGAGGGTGTCGTAAAACCTCGAGAGATTAACTTGCTAACCCGACGCTTTTGACTCTGCAAACAACCTTAAAAGGTAGTTGAACTCTGCAGCTTAAAAAAAATAGACATCAATCATGATATCAGCATATATATCAAAAATATAATATCTTCAGGAATCATCAAGTTTACTGTAGACAGAGCACTATGTTGATCTTTATGTTTCCATTTCTCTCTTTTCAAACTAGTGTAGTGGCCAAGGCAATAATTGTTTTGGGAAGAATAAGAGTTAACAAGCCTGTTGCAACCTCCTTGAATTGTTTAGAATATTTCAATGGCATCTCAGGCTTTCCGATGCATGCCTAACTTCTTAAATAATTTGTTCAGCAAGCAAGTTGTGGTTTCAGGGTAATTAATCACACAATTTCTCACCAGATTAATCTGTGCGTGTATATGTGGGTGCCAGTGTAAAAAGCATGGCATTCATTGTGAAAGAGTTTCATAACTCTGCGGTGATGGCATCAGTAAAATTAATTACAGGTTATATTTTACAGAAAGAGATGGCAATAAAAAACTGTGCTCACATGGAAGAGCTGCAGCAACAGCAATAGGGGATTTTTGAATAACTCCAAAAACTTGGCTTCATATTTAGACAAGGAAGCAGCTGCTGAGATGTAAGCATATTTAGCCAAATATGTAATATCAGAGGCCTAAATACAAAGCGATTTGGCTGAAAGTCTTGTCATTACACTGCCACTTAAAGACCTTTATTTGCTTCTTGCCGGTCATTACAAACCACTTCAATGTCCAATTGACACTGGCTTAAGCAAAAAAAGCAACAAAAAAAAAGTGTTTTAATAACAGAACTTGATCCTTCAAATTCAGAGAGATGTAAAAACCAGAAAATATGTGACACTGATTCTCTGGTGCGGAAGTGTGTGAAGTGATTCATTGTTGCTGAAGTGCAGGAGTATCTCGTAAACCTGCCGTTCATCACATACTTGTTGCATTCTTGCTGTACGGTGCATGCCCAAGACAGCAGTTTGAATGCACTGAATGATGACGCAGAAAGAGTTATAGAGGAAGAGCATGTTTGTGTGTGTCAGAGAAAGATACTTCATGTAGTACAGTAACTAGAATGCCTCCTTAGAGGGTATTTAAGCACCATGTAAGAATTACACACGCTGGACTATTCAGATCGTTCTTAGTATGTCGGCTTTCCAAGAAAAGAAGAGAAGGCCGAATATGAGAACTAAATATTAGGAGTTTTTGAGTGTTAGATTACTTTACACAGCCCTCCCCTCATCTAATGTCTTTCAGCAAGTATAAAAGTGAATGTCATGCAACACCTGCACACTGAAAGTTGTAAATACCAGAAAGCAAGTTATGATGGCAGCAGCTGGGTCTTTGCGTAAGGTGATAATCTTCCTGGATAAGCTGATTAGTCCCCTGCCAGCCCTTTAGGACTTCAGCTCGTTAATGGGATATGTTTATTTGACTCTAGAAACATTTGCCCAGATGGCATGTGTAGGCATGGTGGGTCTGGTTGTCAAATGGCTTGGTGTGGATGAGAGACATTAAATAGCTGAAAAAACTTTCCTTGATATCTCTGTAGAAGCATTTAAAGAGAACATGTTGAATGTGAAAGCTGTGATATTAGCCATTTTGTTAAAGTTACTTCCAGACAGAAGGTGATGCAGGACACTTGTCAGATTTGCCAGCTGGAAAACAGTCACCTTCCTGGACAGGAATTCACAACCGAGTGTTGGGTGAATAATGATCCAAGCAGTGTACAGTGTCTCTGCGTTCCTTCTATTTTGCTCAACCTGCTGCATGGCCTCTGCAAGATGAAGTTTTCAGACAAGTCGCAGTAGAGATTTAGTTTTTGTTTATGAATGTAAAGGCCAGTTATTCACACATCAAATTCTTCTTTTAGTTGTCACAAAAATACAGATCTCCAAGTTAAGACTCTTTAATCTTCTAATGTCTAAGCCTTTATAGGTTAAAGTTAGGCAACCATAACCCTAATCCAGCCTTAAACTCTATTTTTGGAAAGTTTGTGATCATTATTTGTTCCTGACTGGGATAAGATTTTAATACCAATAAAAATGACATATTCTGACTGTCAAAGATGGGTTAGAGTTGGTGTTAAATCATAGTCCACTCGCAGGAAAACTAATATGAACTGCAGCTAGTCACTTTCTGTCTTTGTGGCTGGTGTTTGCAGGACTTTACAAGATAAGGGGCACAAAGAGAAAATCGTTCTGCAACACCATCACAATCCTTTAATCAGCTGGTTTTTCTGGAATATGATCGAGTGCATCTTTAGTCTCAGTGGACTAAATGACTCAACCAAGTCATGTCATCCCACAATTGTTATTCTGCTTGTATTAGGACACTGGAATTACTGAAAATGAATTAAGAGCAAATGCAATTTCGGTGCATACAGAACCTCAACACCATTTGCACCCTCTGAGCTTTCACTGTACATCTGTCATATAGCAGAGACAGGACATGCAACCTACAGCCACATGGGTTATTTCTCAGACACTGCTGTGTATAATAATCAGCTTCAAGCTGCTGTCTGGGAGCCTTTTTTTCTCTCTAGGCTAGAATTACAGATGCTGCATTTCCACAACAAACTGAGCGAAATATAACAGATGGGCACCCTTGAAGAACTTCCTGTTGTCAGTGAAGCTGCTGAGCTCTTGAAACAGTATAGGGCAGAGGGAACAATGAAAGTCCTTGGGTGGTTTCTAAGTTCTTCCTGTTCATCTGGTTATCTGATGTATGAAAGTGGATTTCAGTGATTGTTGTTATTATGATATCCATGCTGCAGTTAGACTTCAAGTGTTCTCTAGGGGGAAATAATTGGGCGACTGCTCATATTCTCAGAAAACATGTTTGTTTCAGTGTATTTGCTGTGAAACTTGCAAAAGAATCTTCTGGTGGTCTCATGATCTTGTACAACATGTTCAAGCATCACATGGCAAAAGGAAATTTCACGGAAAGCACAGCACATGTGCAAAAAAACAGAAGACAAAACAGTCAGTTATTCTGCTAATCTGATTACAAATCAGATTGACTGGAACATCTCTGCCATTCTAGATGCACTTGAATGCAACTGTAATTACTTCATCAGGGCACTCCCATTTACTTGGGTTCTCATTTAAGTCTAACCCTGCATCTTTAATCATCAACTTCAGTGTTGCTTATTGGTCTTGGCAGATTGAGCCTCTTTGTTTGAGTGTGAATAACACAAACCAGTTGGAGCCTCACACTCCAGGCGATGTATTGGCTTTTCAAGGTCATAACCATGGTTCTTATCTCAGGTCCAACAAAGGCCTGAGACACTGCCAGAAAATTATTCTCTCTGTTGCTAAGATGTGCAACTCGGCGCTCCCACCCAGCTCAAAGTCTCTCTGTGGAGTTTATACACGAGTACAACATCTGAAAATGACAGGCTCTTCTCATTTAAGTGTTGATCTTGTGATTTGCAGGTGAGGAGACATTTAGATAGAAACCTCTGGTTGAAACTTCCCAGAATAAACAACTGTTGCTTTAGCAGTGTTTAAATAGCTGTAATTCATTGTGAGTCACATCTTAATTACACAGCTTTTTAAAAGGTGGTAGAACAATACAGCAGTCTTATGTAAACTACTGTCTGTGTACTAGCTCTCTGATCAGTAATCCTGTAGGTTCCTGTAGGCCACCACACCTTATTATCTGTGAATCTTTAGTCTATTTCTTTATTCTACTACCTGGTCTGAAAAGACTTGTGATTGGCCCAAGTAAGTTTTCCAAAGACTGAACTTGAATGAGAATATGATAAAAGGGTATTATTTGTGACACCCACTCACTCCAAACAGTTTTGCGTACTGCAGCTTTAAGTATCACTGCAGAGCAAATAGGAACTTTTCAGGAACTAAGACAAACACCAAAGGGCATTTTAAAGTCCCTGTGTTACCTTGAGAAAACAAAATACAAAAATAACGTATAACTTGTCCTATTACTTGATCATGAAGATGATGTCACACTTGAATGAGTTTTGATGCAGCACATGCAGCGCGTAATGTGCAAACACACATAATCAAATATTTACACATTGACTCTTTTCTTTCCTGTGTTCTCAGCCTCATTGCTTCTCTCGAGTACACGTCCACAGCGAAACCGCACTCCAGCATACTCACCAAACCTCAGCGTGCCACATGATGACTCTGTGTGACATGAGGCTGTCATTTGCTAGCCGCTGTATCTGTTAGCATTTAACTGTGTCACTGTTTGTGGAGTAGCTTCTTACGGGAATGGGGATGCATGTTTAGATTGCCTAATAACCAGTTGCTAAAGTTTCTTTATGCACTGTTGATGCTTCCCTGCCATCATGACTGCCTGTCTTATGCTTGAACACCTTAAGTGACCTTGCCGCAATAACAAGTGCCAAGTTTCTCTCTACTTGACATATATCGTACCACTTTTTTAAGGTTAAATCTAAGTTCTTCTTTACAGATGATAAATAAAAACATACTGAGGAAAAAAATACGATGACTTGATTGTGATTCAATCAAATAGCAATTTGATGTATTTCCAGTTCACTCACTACCTGGGTAGTGGGTAACCATGCATCATTAACAGCCCCACGCAGGAAGGGTTTTGTTAAGATAATGCAGATTTTTGTAGACTTGGTTTTAGCACTAGCCTCATTGCAGCAACATATGTCAAAGTAATCCATTGAGGTCATAACAGTTTTTTCTTAGCTCAGCTTTCCCCTTTAAGGATGATAGCATTGTAGATAACTCATGTGACTGTGACATTATTCTTTACCAGAAATGCTCTAACAGTTGGTTAGTGTTGTGGTTTCTTTCTAAATGTAACCAAGTGGTTTTGTTGCCTGTAAGTTACAAACCTGTGAAAGAAAAGGAAAAATTATAATAAAAAAAGAAGTCCTGATCATGCTATGTCAACACTGATTTTTGGTCTCACTTGCAATATAAACCTCAGTCTCCTGGGTGAATGTCCTGCATTTGATCCATATGTCACACACTCCACTTTCTAATGGCTTCACCCAACTTTCTAAAGCCTATATGACAGTTAATTGATGCATTTAGCATAATCTACGGAAACTAAACTCTAGCAGCTAAAAAAACAACACGATTGCTGTTGTGTTTAATTAAATCCTTAGATATCTGTGGGACAGGAAAGTAGGTTTACTGGGTGAAAATTAGATTTGAATTCACAGCAAATGATATAAAGCCTCTAAGTCAGGTCATTTTGTTTAAATGATGTCTTTTCTCCCCCTCCAGATTGTACAAGAAACCCCGTTTCATTGTTCACAACAAATTTGGTCACATCATTTTTGAGGAGATTGATGCTTTTCATCCTTGAGTTACATTTTTTATTGTTATTTCTGCCAACATATGAAGCAATAGGAAATGGATCACTTAACTTGTGGTATGCTGTTGTGAGTAAAAAGACCACATTGATATGACATAGATAAACAAAATATCCATTTGTTATTTAAAAGCTGTTTCGCAATCGTGTAAACTTTAACGCTCTGTAGATCTAAGTAATTACATCACACACACAGAGTTAATATAGCACAACATGCGTGAACTGTGTAGCTCTACATCATCCTTACATTTCCTTGCAGATGGGAATCGTTTTCTGTTAGTCACTCCATAGTCATGCTATTGTGGTGCTTGGCATACTACTATATGTATTTGTTTTTAGGTGTACTAGTAAATGTATTGGAGTAATTCGCTATGCTGCATGGCCTGACGCTGAGGTGATGTTACTCTGTTGCTATTCCATGTCCTTCAGTCCACTTTGACACAATCCAGACATAAAGCAAAGACACACACAAACATCTGACATGCATTCTCACAGGGGAGGTTGTGCTAAATGACAGGGGCAAACTATAACCTCCAGTTAGTGTCTGTGAAAACAGGCACTGACAAACAAGAATCCATTATGTTTCCATCTCCAAGAAAAGCTTTGTTTGTGCCTCTGCTCCTTTGAAAGGATCTATCTTGAATTTACAGAACTTAGATTACACTTGCTCAGTTGTTTATGCCAGGCTACAAGAAGCAGCTTATAAACAGTGCAAGCTTAGGTGGGTTTGCATTTCCCAAGGACTCACCGAAACACACAAACCTACTCATACTCCCCACAGTTTACCGGAACTGAGTGAGGGACATTGGGCGGTCAGAGGCTGTAAATTAGGAATTCCACATTTGAACCACACGACTCAGCTATTAGTGCTTCGTGGAGCGTGAACTTGTATGCCTTTGCTCTTGAAAGGCTCCTCCCAGTTAGTGAGTCTGCTTCTCTTTTACATGCAACTCTCTTTGGATTCTGTTTATTTTTCCAGACTTTCAACCAATCATATCTTTATTTAGCTTTAATTAGATTACTGAAAAGTGCTTGTGAAAATGTGTTAGATCATGGTTTTTCAGCCTCCAGAGACAGTATATCTTAAGGTTTAGCTGTCATTGCAGTAGACATTATAAGAGGGTGTGGAGTTAGGCAGAGAGTAGTCTGGTATGAAGATGAATGAGCTCAAAGAGTGATGCACTTACCAGCTCGCATGATGAAACAAAGATTAGTCACAGACACTTGATGTACAGGAGTAATAACAGGATGCTCTCCAAAACCATCAGTTTCCTTATCTTCTTATCCTGATAAATGAAAAGCAGGTTTCTGCTTTTTAGGTTGCCTCATAATTTCTTTAGGATAATAGGGCTAGCAGGCTAGTGTGCAGTCATGCACTGTAGCTTTTTGCTTTTAGTTAATTTAGAGGAAACAGACCATTTCTCCACCCCCTCCAGGGACCAATCTTTTGGTTTAAGAGAAATAATGATTTCAGTCAACCAAGATTTTGCTTGGTTGAGTACAGCCCCTGTGACCAACTGGAAAAAGCAAGTCCAGATGATATAAAAATGTAACATATTATTGCTTAATATTCCTCCCAAAATGGTGCAACTACACAAATGATGATCCAGCTGCAGGAATCTCACATTTAATGGCTGGGAAAATACAGACAAACTAATAGCCATGCAGGTCACTGTTCACAGCACATTACACATGCAAAAAAGACTAGAGACATGATGACAACTGTTCACTTTGCATCATGATTTTTGTTTCACTGCTATAAAATACTTTTTTTGCTCTGCAGCCTGCCGGATGACTGGGACTTGTTTTACTGCGGAGGAAATAAGCTGCAGTTTCTTATTATTAATGTCAGACAAAACCATATGATCAGTCAGAGGCACATGTTTGTGTATGTGTAATAATGAAAAATTGATATCACATGTGACTGCCCTCCCCTTTACTCTCCCTTGGGGCTCAAATATCCACTGGCCAGGAGAGTTTTTAGGAATGAGAGATCACAGAGAAGAACCTGCTCTCTCTAACTCTTGAAAGAAAATCTACATTAAAGAGGTGGGGACATGCTGTGCAGAAATAAAAAAGACAATAGGAAATGCATTAATTATATAAAGAACTTATTGCACAGATGCCTGGAAACGAGTCTAACATTACACAGATACATTGTTGTTCAAGGTTCATGTGCAAGCCTGGTTCAAAAGTAACATACTCCCCAGACTTGAAACTTCACTGTATCAACTTGAGCTGATTATAAAATTACACATGCATAGCCTCAGTGAGGTATTGGAAATTTCTTTTTTTGGCAAAAGCTACAACCATTAGGTTAGTTAATGTAGCATACACCGAATTATCTGCTTATTGGCCTGCTGTTTAACCATTCTACACATATGAAAAAAGGGGGGAAAAGGGGGGAATAAAGAACCAAATCAAATACTCTTAGCCATTTGTTTCATCTTGTGCACATAGATGGTTATATTGCATGGATGGTGCTACATAACTGGAGTTCATTAAATTCCCCCAACCCACACACACGGCTTAGCAACTTTTCTGATGAAAACCCCTGATATGGATTTACTGAATTTGAAAAGGCCGGGTATATACCCTTCCTTCCAGGTATTTCACCACCTTTAAAAGTGAGAAGACTATTCACCTGTGTCATTGTTGAAGGCACTGCCCCAGGCACTGTGACATAAATCAAAGACGGGCTTCTCTGTGTTGACGCTCCCAGGCTAATTCTCTTTTTCTTTTTTTCTTTTTCTCACCAACAATTTGAAACCACTTATAATGGCTCTTTATTTTCTCTTTTCTTTTCTTGGGTGTGCTTGGATTGTTGTGTGTGTCTGTGCATATCCGGTATGTGTGAATATTGTTAGGTGACACCTGGCAGCAAGGCAGCCCAAGGTGACCTGTGTCCAGGCGACACCATTCTGGCTATCAACGGTGACGCAACAGAACACCTGACTCACATGGAGGCTCAGAACAAGATCAAAACCTGCACTCAGCAGCTTACGCTCAGCATCAGCAGGTATGGAAGCATGATACTACCCTCACCGGAAAACTGGTGTGTTTAAACCATAAATTGACCTGTAATCACACTCTTTCAGTTGGGGGAATGGTTATATTTAGCGCCGCAAAACATTCCAGAAAAGAAAAGAAAGCGAATCTTTGAAGAAACACTATGTACACGGTTGTTGTACCAGCTGAATAGTAGTTTACTATTAGCCAGCTAGCTGTGTGGCATCTGTGAGTGGTGTTCATGTGACACACTGTACATTAAGCATATTTTCCATGAAGGGTGACCTCACTGGAATTTTAAGGTTCAGAATAAGTGGATATCAAGAAATGCTGAGCTTTCTAATCAGTCGTCAGCTTATGAGTTTTGCTCTGAGGCTCATTAAGAAAATTGAGTTGAAAACCTTGACAGATTTTTTTTTTGTATGACTCAGGTCATTTATTGCCTCTCATCCAGAAAAACATGTTGGTGATTCGTCTGTTCTGCCTGGCACTGTCGACTTACAGTGACAAATGACGGGTTCACAAGAGTTAAAATGATCGAGTCACTTCACCTAGAAAGCGCTGTCAAAATCAATGAGGCTTGTACAAACAGTGAGTCAAACTGTGACCTTTTCAAATGGTATTCTCGGGTCGATATTGTGCATTGGTGCGCTTCGTGAGTTGGAAAATGATCATCGTTTTCGACCTGGTATGTGAAGATGTATGAACTGACCTCAAGTGAAGGTCAGGAACAACAAGTTTCTGTCAACATAGCAGAAAAAAGATCATCCATCTAAACATTTAATGAAGGAGTGGGGTGGGAGACGGGTAGGTCAGGGGTGGTTGGAGGTTAAAACCAAGGAAAATCTGAAATGTCAGTCACTTCCCACAATTCTGTTAGATGGTTGCTTTGGGTTGCCAGAGTACTGGAAAGTGCAGAGCGAATCTGGCAATCTCTAAATCCCATCCCCTCAGATGGAGAACACTGTGTGGTTTCAGCCTCAGTTACAAGTGACAACTGCCAACTGGTGCTTCAGCGTTCTCCTTTTAGGGCAGAAGACAACGCTGTCTCTCTCCCTCTCCCTCTCTTTCCCTTTGTCTGGTTAGAAACATGATGGTTACTCGCAGATGGGAGTGTGAACAAGAATTATTTCTGAAGTAGTAAGACCCATCAGATCAGAAAAGACACAAAGGAACTCTAAATTCAGATTTGTTTTCTGTTTCTGTACTGTATTTGTGTTTTACAGTATCCACTCTAGCATAACAACTCCTCCTCCACCCCCACAGCCTGTAGTAGGAACCATCTACCCATATATCAAGCTGAGCAACTGAGCATTAAGTGGTTTGTCCACAAAGGGATTGTAAATTTATTTGAGGATAGCATACTGCACAAAGACTAACAGAGATCATCTGTAGGTGTGGGAGCAAAAACAGGCCACTCTCACTGTTTTACTGGCACCCTAATGTTCCTAAATTCAGCTTAAACGTGCGCTAAAGTAGCCAAACGTGTTTAACAAATTAAGGAAGTAAGAAGTAATTTAGTCATTTAGCTTGATAAACAGCAGGAGCATTTGAGAGTGATGACGTGAGACCCAGCATACAGAAGAATAGATTCCATTAGTTGAATCTTTGCCTCATGCTCCTTCTTTTTTCTGTTTGTTTTACCACATTGGCCCAGCTACAGGATGTTTACAGTGGGTATCAAATTTTAGTTGTCATTTTTTTGTGGCAGTAAATAAGAGGAAATTTTTTTTTGTACACATTCCCAATGTTTTGTAGAATGCATTTAGCCATAATTTAAATAGATGTAGTGCTTAAACATTGTAATGGGTTGGATTGAGGTTAAAATGATTTAAAATGAAAATGTCACATTGTCGTTTTAAGAGTATCAGAATCAATTTAACTTAAATTCAGTTTGGTTTTGTAGATCTGTTATAAAAGCAAAAAGTTTGAGCTACAAGATTTTTGTTGTTTGTTGACTGTTTTTTAACTAACTTACTTTTAAATTAAACCCACAAGTGAACCACAAGATACAGCCATGTTTGCTCATCATTCCTCCTTAATACCCCCTTGAACTGATAAGATAGCATTTGGACACAGAGCAATATAATAAGAGGCTGGACGAGACTAGCTGCTGGAATGTGACCTTTGTGCTGTTATTGGTTAAATAATTACAATGTAAGCTGCACTTCTGGTGAACAGGAGGAGGGCAAAGCAAGTACGAGAGATAGGCATGCACCCTTGGCTGCGGTGCACAGAGCTGAAATGAGCTGCTGGTGAAGTGGAGGCAATAGGGGTTCCAGCAGAAGAACAAATACTGTAAAAAAAAACATGTGAAAGTTTAGGATTGTGAGATAGAGACTTGATAAGAGACGAGAAGCGGTGTTAAAAGTTAAGATGGCTGGAAAAGATAGTGAGAATTTGAAAAACAGAAAGAGACGATGCAACAACAAGCTTGGAGGTTAAAGCCAAAAAGAAGAGCAGTGAATCAGTGAGAACAAGAGAGAACTGCCTCTACGCTTCCAAGGATGCTGTTTGACAACCAGTACTTTTTGCTTTATGTATTTCTGGTAAACACAGTTTAAACACAGTTTAGCTCAGAGAACCTAAAACCAGAATTATACTTCCGATTTTTTCCTTTTGTCCTTTTCATCTGAGAGAATGACACTGCAATCAGTTATTTAGTTGGCAATTCTTTTTTTCTTTTTCTTTATTTTTATATTTTATATTCTGAAAGCTGTCATTTCCCACCATGCATTTCTCTACTGGTAGGTTAAAAAGGTGGCTCTCGTGGTGGTCCACAATATCATTCAACTGCTTCATGAAGCTGCAGTTTCATTACAAGATGAGGGGCTCACTGGAGAGGTAGCTGATTATTACATTATTCATTTCCCTCAAAGTAGACCTATAATTGCATGAATTATTCATGTGTGCTGAGCTTGTGCATCACAACTGTTTCCCATGAAAAATTTTGTAAAAGGCGTCATGTTAATAAGCAGCATCTGTCACTATGACAACAAACAAAATAGCGCTGTCTTTAAAAAATAAACAAAACAAATAAACAAACAACAGGCAAAAATTAGACATTTTGCCAAAACTACTAAGAAACCAATCAAAGTAAACAATACAGAACAAATCACAAATATTGGACTGAAAAAATTCCCAGATTTAGTGAGCTATAAAAATCAGCCACATGGTAGCCTGTTCTCTGGCTGGTGAAGAAGGTTAAAGTGGTTAGTCAAAATGTATCCTTCAATGGGGGTGTAATGTTCATATGTAAAAGATGTCTGTCATTTATTGCAAGAGATTTGAAATATGGACCTTTTCTGTTTATTGGAAACACTCCTCACTTGTGGCCTACAGAAATAACTGGGGATTATTTAATTGTAACCATTCATTTTGGAGTCAATAGCTGCAAATGGGAGTGACTCAAAGAACCCATGCTGACTCACTAGAAAATAATATTTTAGAGGACAGCAATTCTTAGCCCTCATTAAAAGACTTCTCCATAAAATACTCCAAACAGTCACGAGAAACAGGAGACCTGTAATTTTGTGCTGCTGCCGATGGACAAATATATGAGTCTACACGTCTGCTGTGAACCAAAATTACAGTACGCTGCGCGAATCTGAGCTTGAGGTCTCGTGTAACACAAGAACGGTTCCTTCTAATGTGTTCACGTTTATAACTTTCTTAACCCCATTTATCACAATTTCTATTATGGAGCCTTTTTAAAAGCACTCAGCTTCAGGGAGTTTCTTGGTAGGTGCCTCTGGGGACTCAGAAAAGCTAAATAAGATTTAAAGGGTGATTATAGAAAAGAGATTAGAAGCTCTGGTTGGGCAGAATTTCTTTACAGTTTGTGGTAAATTAAATGTTTGAATTTGTGCTTTTATCTTGATTAATATCTACTTTTAATGCAGATAGTAATTTGTTTTATATATATATATATATATATATATATATATATATATATATATATATATATATATATATATTTAATATTACTAAACTTAGTTTCCCTTAAGTATAACTAAATGTGCTACAGGTGACCTTGGACATCTCCTGATTTCATTTAGTGTCATTATCATGTAATTCTTAATGTCAACACCTTATTTGTCCTAACGGCGACAAAACTAATGCTTTTGCATTTACCTTGGAAGTCAAATGAGTTGGGAGTAGCATTACTTCTGAGTTGAGCTTGTTAGAGTAATAAAACTCAGAAAAGCAGAAAAAAACAGGATGAGTTTTCTTTCTTGGCAAGGTAGAATCATTCATATATCACAATGGGTTTTTTGCACACAAATGTAGCATGTTCATGGCTAGAACCTGGTCAGTGCATCGCATATAGCTTGTTTAGCGAATCGCAAATATGCAATACTGGCAATACTGATGAAAGGTTTGACAGTTTTGTGATGATTTACGTTCACAGCTGCCACTTTCAATTGTTAAGACGGGATTGCTGAGGTTACTCCAACTTTCCAAGTTGGAAATCCAACTTGAAGGAGGGTTTCAGTTGAAAATCTTGACAAATAAAAGCAAGCCTGGCAAATTTTATAGCTTAGTTGTGTTTTAGCCTTCCAGCACTGATATATTTATCAGTTACTTTGGGCTAAATCATCAACTCTTGCATGTTAACAGGTTTAACCGTGCTTCACTGTGGTTTTACTGGCATAGTCTACATTATTTTCTCTTCATACAGCAAGTGGGTGCTGCAGCTCTGTTCTCTTATAAAGGATGTGTTCTTAAAAAAACAACATTTTATGTAGATTTTAACATATGCGTAAAAATTAATTTCAAAAGAGTTTCACTTATGGCTGCTTGTCTGTATATTCCAAGGGTGTCAAGTACTACAGTTTGGTCAAACCTGCTCATGTTATAAATATGCACTTGGTTCTTCATTGTACTAGTTACTTAGTTTCTCATTCTTAAAGAATTCTTGTAAGAGACTCCTTAAAATGGCTACTGGTTAAGTGTAACTTTCAAGCATACAAGATTAATGTTTTAAATTGGCAGATTTAAACCCAGACCTTACTTTGCCTGGATGGTGGTGGAAAGCACTGGCTCAGACAAATCTCTCACTGTTGTCGAGCTGTATCAAGATGATTACCATGAAGGCTTTAGCAAGCGAATGTTTTACATAATTTTCATACTTATCAAAACTTTCATTCAGCCCCCATATTCTGGATGTGTCCACATTTATTACATCACTGCAATTTACTTTACTGAGATGTTTTGAGCCATCTACCCACTGAAGAAAAGAATTACACTGCAATGGAATGTAGCCTAAAATGAATGTGTGCTCTTGTGTGTATTTCTGGCATCATATTGGCAGAACTATCAGTTAAACAGGAGGAAAGATTATTGAGATTGAATGAAGTGGACAAAGTGGTGAGAAGAAAAAAGAACAGAGGGAAAATTAGGAATTTAAAAAAAGGTAATACGTGGACGAGGAAGCAAGGAAGGTAATTCGAGGTCAACACTTACACGCAGCTTTCCATTTTCCAGCAGGCCTGTCAACGCTCTGCTGTGAGGCAAAACACCCTTGCAAGTTTTTCTCAGTTCCTTGTGTTCATATGGAGTCGTGTGATCTCAGGGTAGAGGAAAAATGGCTTATATCGCCTTCACAGACACGCAGTGTCCAAGTTCATGTAACGTCAGAGGACCTGGCTGACTCATGAGGCCCATTTTGGAGTTTGTCATGTCTGCTTTGACCAGACATAAATAGAATCTGCGAATACATGAACCAGCTGTGGAAGAAAGCTTCTCCTTGCTTCTCCTGGAAAAATGAGCATGAGAAAATCATGCTCATTCTTCTTTTAACCTCCCCACGTCTTACCATCCTTGTCCATGACCTCTTGTTACCATGCTGTTATCTCCCTCTCCAAACCTAAATCCCATTCAACTAAACCACTTTTCTTTTTATTTCTTCACTTTGTATTTTTCCTTCTCTGCCGCTTCCAAGGAGCCTTCTTCTCCCTGCAGTTTCCCTCTTTTTGCCAGAGCTTATTGGAGAGAACACTTTCTCTTCAGATGCCTGGGAAACAGATGATGGTGGTTGGGATTTGTGTTTTCCACTATTGGTCAGGCTATTCGGAAAGAGTCGTGCTGGGATGGCAAGTTAAATGTGCTGAAAAATGAGTCATGATTCCTGGGCTACATGTGTAATTCTGACTGTCTTGTTTTGCTATTGTAAAAAAAAAAAAAAAAAAATATATATATATATATATATATATATATATATATATATGTGAAATATATATGGCCTGTTGCACTTATTTTGAACTGTCAGTGTTAGAAATAGGTCCAGGTGCGAAGATAACATAACATAACATAAAAGCAGCATTTCCAAATGTGTATATAGTTTCAGCTCGTTCATCTCTGGGGTTTGGCTTCCACTTCCAACAATTGTGGTCAATTCAGTTTCACTTGTGACAGAAAAGTTGCAGCACCAGCTGAAAGAAAAATATCCTGGTTACTGAGAAAATACTTTATACAGAGAATCATAAATACATTCTGTTGATCTTTTTATTGACATAGCTGCAGAAAATTCCAGGGCCAAGTTACAAAGGTTTTTTTAATCTTGTGTTTCAATACTTGACATGACTTGACACTAGACATGCACCATCAATGACTTCCACTCATGCTTTGATGCTTTTGGGTGTGGTTAGACATGCAATGGTGTCATATAAGGCTATGATTAGGGGAATAAGATGGGTAACGCATTTAGTATTAGTGCATATCTCAGCCCTACAGATGCAATTAGATTTAATTCTGATCATGATCTGAAGAGTAAAACCAAAACAAGAAAGAGGATTTGAATTCAAACAGAGAAATCAGGCAGAGAAAAGACAGAGAGTGAGGTCCCTTTGGTGTAGAATTTGCTCCTTCCTTCTCACTTTGACTTAATGACCCGTGATTCACAGATGAAGAATTATGCACAAGGCTGCATGGGACCAAAGGAGCACTGGACTCCAGCAGGGACAAAAACAAAAAGAAACCTCCAAAGGAACCAACTTGTCTACACCCCTCCACTACCAGGGCTGTTCTCTCCTGTTTCTTCATCTCATCATTCCTCTCACACTTTTTTGTGGTTACAACTGTAACATCAGTGGAGTTTGGGAGACTGTGTCTACAAGAGGTCGAAGGAATGATTGTTCCTCCCTTTCCCTCTCTTCCATTGATCTTGTCGGCGCACAGATGGAGATTTTTGGATGGAGATTGAATTGTCCCTTTGAGATCTGCCAATGAGACCTCTAAAGCTGCACTTTAGACAGTTATTGCCTCGTCTTAAATGCTACAGAAACAACCCCCACTTAAGTCCTTGCACAGAAAAAGGACATATGGGCAAGTCCAGTGATGACCAATACAACTTAAATTGTCCTTTTTCAGATGGCTTTGATAATGGAGTAGGACTCTAAGTGAACCCTGAAATGATCAGTTATCAGCCCCGTCTTAATTTGAGGGTTTGCAGCCGTCTGCCCCATGCTCCTTTTTGAACATTGTGGTCATGTGCAGCCAAAGTAAACTCATCTGCTGTTCCAAGATCCAGATCTCTCCAATCAGGAAATTAAACCTGGCAGGGGGAGGTCAGGCAAGGGAAAATATGATCATAGGAAAGAATAGGAAAATCATTGTGATGACTTTTTTTATGTTCTGGTTTCTGTGTGTTTCCATTTCCGCCTTTCTTTCATTTTTTTCTCTTTCACTTTTATCTCTTTTTGTCATGAATTTTTATCTAACATCTAAATCTTCATTTTTAGGGGGATTTTGTGTTTCATGTTTTCTTTTTAAATTCTAATCCTATGAAAATAAATCCATGGGATCTAAAAATTCTTTGCCTTTGTATTGAAGTTGATATATTAGAGGTAAGAGTATTCACCCCTATGCTCTGACATCATGGTGCTGTTGTGACGATGAGTTTATTTCAGAGAATATTTCCAGACACATTTTACTATCCAGGCCTGGATCAGACAGACGCACAATCAAGTGGAAAGTTAGAGTTAGAGAGACAATCGACTAATTAATGAATGTTTAGCAGAAGTTTTTTGGATGTAGGATCCTCATGGCCCTGGGTAATCTGGGTGTCCTCATCACATCACACTTGTTTGCAACAGATTGTGTGGCTATTTTTTATATTACATAACATACATTATGTTGCATTTGACATTGCCAAAATTGTTTCCAGAAGACAAAACGACAGCTGTGGCACAGTTTTGTTTCAAGTGCAGTGCATATTTTTTAACTAGATGGTTACATGATTTTGACATCCCTCTTCAGAGTGACCTCTAGTATAATGACCACTGTCTGCCTCTCATACTTTCCACTTACGCCTCTGCATTCAAAACTGTTAAGATGGATGTTCGGTAAATTCCTTGTCTTTGGTTTTCACCAAATACCAATTTAAATAGGCCACTTCAGACTGAACTCCTTTCAATAGGGTGTTTGTATGGTAGCCATCGCAACCAAACATTCTGGACACATGAAGGCTTTCAATTTCTGAAACGTGGAGGAATTGGTGGAGGAGGGGGGTGCAGGGTTCATCCTACGCAGTAGCGCTTGTCCATCTGCAGACACTCGGCGCCTCATAAGAGCGTCCTTGATAGCAACACCTCCATGGTTCATATCTGAAGCATTGGCTCAGCTCATGCAATGATGCGCCAGCTGCCAGCCCAATGACCTCACCTCTTTAGACGTCAACCCTCCCCCCTGTGGGGGTCAACAATGCATTCATGCACTCGCACTACTTTTGTTAATGGTTTTTATGTCTTTGTAGATGAATAGGAAAGTGAAGAAAAGCGCACACACACACACACACACACACACACACACAGAGACACACACACTGCTGTCCTTCAGCGTCATGTCCGGGTGTTACTGCTTTGGAGGTGGGATGTTTTCCCACTTGACGGCCAACACTATAGCAACAAAAGCCAGATGAACCAAAGAATTCCCCTTGATTCTTTTATGTGACCGGAAAACTTCTTCTAGTTGAATGTGAAACTTGAAAGTTAAATAGCATTCCTAGTGAACCATTACTAATGCCGTTGGAAATGAATAGCACCAATTTATCAGCTGGAAAGATAAGTTGCACGCCCTTATTTTCACCAGAGTATTTTATTATGGGTCTTTCAAAAAAAGAAAAATTGCTGTGTGCCCCTGCTTACCGTGTGCTTTCATAGAGGCTCATTCAGCAGTGCTATAAGTAATGTGTTTTATCATTGCTGTCAGACAGTAAGTCCTTTTACTTTTATGTAAGAATATGCAACTGGAGTCAATTACTGACAATCTAAACATGAGAGGGGTAAGCCTCAGATTCCAGTAATTCAGCTATCACTACTTATGACAAATCCACAGCCCAAGATACAATGTGCTCTTCCAGTGATAGTTCAAACAGTGGATTTATGATATAATGATGATGACATTATCTTGGTATCAGTGGGAGGAAAGTAGCTTCATCCCATTAAAAATGTGAAAGCTGCCAACTATACATAGAAATCCACATATACATGCATGTTCATGCTCAGACTTTACCTTGAGTACTGTGAGTGTTTTGGCACAGAGGCATCTTGCACTGCTAATATTCAGTAACAGTTATGGGATTTTGCGTGATCCTAAAGCTGACATCTTTCCCATCTTACATCAATTCTAAAACGATTAGAGCATACAGACTACTTTCATTTTTCTGGAGTCATTTTCAGACATTTACAAATACTTTATAGGTTCCTTGGAAAAAAATAAATAAAAAGATGTCAGCAAAGAAAAATCCATACTCTCAGCAGAAATCATTGCTTCAGCTTGGGTGTCAGATGGCATTGGATTTATCTGAGACTCTCTTTTTTTCTCTCTCTCATGGGTATTGTCTTTCAGATCAGGATCGGGAGACAGAGTGTGGTCACCAACAGTTAGTGAAGATGGCAAGACAAGCCCTTACATGGAGCCCGACTCACAGGTAACCACTGTTTACAGTGGATTTCCCCAAGCACAAGTCACATGCATTTCTTAAGATTTGAATTCACATGAGGTGGGATGCAGTCAGAATTCTCGTTGAATTTATCATCCTGCCAACCAGAGTGATGGCTATATCTGCATCATTACTTTGAACTACAGTTTCCTGGGTGTGAGACGCAATTCTCTTCAGTGACAGAATCCATGGAAACAGGCACAACACTCAATCTTGAAATTGCATGTGTGCTATCATTCACATGATTATAAATGAGATAATGCATCCCACTGTTCACTGGAATAGTTTTGAAATAGTATCTTGATTGTTCTCCAAATGTATGAGCTGCCAAAAGGACATTCAAGGCATGATGAACTCTAGCAGATGATCTTTTCCAAGTTTTCCATTGCTGGCAGGCTAGCAGGTTTCTGAGCATGGAGGAAACAGGAGGTGTGTGAGTGTGTGCGCACATAAGCTGTGAGTATGGATATTGTGTGACTCAGGCAGACAGACAATGGGAATATTGTGCTTCGGATATGTGAGAGATGTCCATTCGTCAAGTATTGTGTTGTTATAGTTATGGAGTTGCGATTGATCTGTCTCAGCCCTCGTTGTGGCAGCATATCCGTGCTTAAAAGGGTGGGACAGGCATACAAAGAGCCGAAGTGAAATCTATCTGCCCCCTCATGATGGAGTGTCTCGTATATTACAAAAAAGTGTTGTTTTTGGGGTAAGAGCCAGTAGTTACGGATGCAATTTATCAGTTTGGGTTTTGGTTCTATTCTAATTTCTTTATCTAGGATTTTGATAGTTCATTGGAAATAGACTTTCCAAAAGGTTGGTTTGCTTGGTAAATCTAACCTAAAACCTAATTAAATAATTTCTCAGTTACATTTCCTAATGCGTTAAATGTTTTCGGTGAGTGACCGGTCTGGACTGCAGGCAGGCCAATGAAACGCCCAGACTGTTTTACTAATGAGCCACATTGTTGGAATACACCCAGAATTTGGTTTGGCATTCTCTTGCTCAAATAAGCAGTCTTTCCTTGAAGATGTTGCCTGAATGGCAGCACATGTTGCCCTATGCCATATGTGCTTTCACAAATGTGACCATGCACCTCCATACCATCATGAATGAGGCTTTAGAACTGCACTGATACGCTGATTTTTCTAACATTTTAATTGTTGATTTTAATTTGTCACCAAAGAACAATTTTCCACTTTAATTCCATCCATCTTGAAAGATCTGAGATAAGGCAACTCAGAAGGTTTTATATGTATGGTGTTAGTCAGAACCTCCCTGACATCACGTTGGAGCGCACCCTCCTACTCAAAGTGTCATAGCTTTTAATCCAAACCATTATATTCAACTCAAGCAAGTAGTTTTAATGCCTTAATCTAACAAAATAAAAACTCAATACTGAATCAAAGCACTCCCATGCAGGATACAAAAGTTCAAAAAGAAAACTCCCACATGGAAAAAATATGCTGCAATGCTTGATACTGCAAAGGAAAGAAGTCATCCAGCTGAATCAGAGCAAGTCATACTGGCTTCAGAAAAAGTTGGCTGATGTTTGAAAGCACAGCCTGGTTGGACTAAATGGACTGGTTTTTATATAGTGCTTTTCTACTCATCTGAGCACTCAAAGCGCTTTACGCAACTTGTGTATTCACCCATTCACACAAGCACATCTTTCTAAGTGCTTCTTAGCTAACATTCACACTCCGATGGATGCATCGGAGAGCAATTTGGGGTTAGTATCTTGCCCAAGGATATTTGGCATGTAGACTAGGGGAAGCCAGGAATCGAACCACCAACCTTCCAATCAGTGGATGACCTGCTCTACCACCTGAGCTACATCCACCCCCCACAGCCAATATGGTGTCTTTGGTTAGTGACCATAGAAGTGTGATGATAGGCGTTAAGATGTCTTAGAAAAGCATTAGGTCCATATTGTCCTTGTGTCTACATTCTGTTATTTTGTATATCCGAAAAACTAACCAGAGATTGTGGCTTGTTGTACATTTAAATTCATAGACCGATCAAATTTCATGTTTTTAGCACCACAGGTAGAACTCTATGGCAACTTTTTAACAGTGTGGCTATCAGCTCAGGTCTTGCTTTGATTAAAATAAGAAAATACGAAGTTGGAGTGAGAAGAACCAACAGCTACAGGAATTTCTACAAACACAGACATGCATGACAGGAGGGCTTTGCGTGAGGGTAATATGAGAGCGGCAAATCTGTCTTCCTCATGCTTTTTTCTCTCTGTTTATCTCTTCTCTCCATCTCTCTTTACATCTTTTCCAGTCCTTCTTTTCTTCCTTACTGAAGTCTAAAAATGTTCTCTGGCATCTCATTTTATGAAGTAAACGCGGACAGCTGGAAACCTCCAAGTGAGGGCCACGTTATTGTCACGCTCAGGTGGAACCTTCTGTGCTTTACAAGAGGAAACATCCACTCCCTAGAGTCACATAAAGAACTCACTCTTTCTTTGTTTCCTTCTTTCTGTATTCTGATTCAGTTTGCCAACGTGACATTGCTAATTGTTCATGAGATATTTTAGAAACAGTGTATATACGAAAAATCGCCACATACCTCAGTTAACTAAGAATGTTTCAAAAGAAGGGCTATAATTTTAATCCAGTTAAGTTCAACAAATCCAGTGATGGCATCCTTCAGGCCTTTTGAAATTGAACATTTTCCTTTTTAATCATGAACTCCTTGACCAACTGGCTTTGTTGGAAATTCCAGTCCCACCAGTGGGAATTTTCTACTGAGCAGGAAGTGACACATGGAAGGAATGAAGTGTTTCCTTTCACCTTGGGAACACGGGAGATTGTCATAAAAGTCGGTGTGCAAATGATGTATTTTTGGATATGCGCTAAGCAAGCATATGACTTAATACTGTTGTATGATGGGGCTGTTTTGGGAATTTTGGAGGGTTTCTTTTACTAGTTTCAATGGGACAAGGGAGTGTTTCCAGGGAGTGCTAATGTCTTTGCAAGAGTGTCTACAAACTACCGGATACCATACACAACTTCCTGAAATAGAAATGATTGTGATAAAGAGTGGAGAGAGAGATAAAGCAGTGATGAGGTAACTGTCATAACAGAAGAAATAACATGACAACCAGTTTTTACCTAAGCTTTTACTGTACAGTTCTGGGAAGGTTAGTGAACTATAATCAGATATTTGGCACAACTTCCAAATTTAATGTAAAACAAAAGGATTAATATAATAATCTGGCTACAAATCAAGCTCCATACTTGGAAAAAGTAATAAAAAATACCTTTTTAATTCATCTTCAAGGTGCCAGAAGAATCTCAGTCCTCCATGTCAAGGTAGTCTTAAGTGTTTCACTTCTCATTCAATACTAAAAGCTAACTAAGTGCCAGATATTTTATACCCTATACCCTCACTATTAAAGCATCTAAAAGCACTTTAGCCAAGATGTCTTATGCATAACATCTTTTTTTCTTGTCAGAAACCGATAAATCTCTAATTAACATTATTTCCTGCCCCAGATCTTGATAGCCTAGAACCACTTTGATGATTTCTTCTTCATGTACAATATTGACTCAGTACTTAATAAACTATATGGACAAAAGTACTCAGGTACGGGGCACCAATTTAGCTCACTGTTTGAGCAGGCACCCATATGCCCTGTGGCTAAAATGGAGCACTTAGGTTTGAGTCCAGCCTCCTGTCTAGTCTTCACTCCTGAACTATTAAATAAAGACAAAAAAAAAAACCCACTATAAATCTAAAATAAATATTGAGACACATTGCAGCCAGAGGAGGTGCTCGACCATGGAAACCTGTACCATGAAGCTCCTGGAGCATGGCGTTGGTGCTGATGTTAATGCCAGAGGAGATTTT
Organism: Neolamprologus multifasciatus; assembly: GCF_963576455.1. Taxonomy (NCBI): domain Eukaryota; kingdom Metazoa; phylum Chordata; class Actinopteri; order Cichliformes; family Cichlidae; genus Neolamprologus; species Neolamprologus multifasciatus. Next base: position 22,346,582 of record NC_140448.1, read on the forward strand.
GAGCCCTGCAGTTATTGAGTCAGCGGAGAGTTGGCGACTTTTATGCACCATGTGTCTCAGCACTTGGCGACCACGCTCTGTAACTTTATGTGGGCTGCCATTTCGTGGCTGAGTTGCTGTGGTTGCTAAATGCTTCCACTTTGCAATGGTACTATTTACAGCTGATCGTGAAATATCTAGGAGAGAAGAAATTTCACAAACTGGTTGCAATGATGGCATCCACTTAAAATTAGCAACCTCTTAAGAACGACCCATATGTCACATGTGTTTGTACAGGCAGACTGCGTAGCTGGAGACTTTATTTTGTCCACCTGTGGCAATTGGACTAAAAACACCTGAATTCAGAGTAAACAGTCCATCCAATATCCAATGTATCTTCAGTAGTGCAGGTATTTATTGTCTGGCTCAAGCCCAGCCTTACTTTTAATCCAACTGAACTGAAGACAATTTGATTTGATGGCAAGTAAGATAATTAATGAAGCCAAATTTGATGTAAAAGCAATATAATGACAGCTTTGCATACAAAAATTCAATCACCTTTTCCAAAAGAAAAAATGCCTCTTGTAAATGGTTATCTAACCTTACGTCTGAATTTTAGCACTTGATTGTCAGTTTTACTGTTGGAATGGTTTAATGGAGGAGTAATGCAATACCATGGGTTACTGACATTTTGGGTTTTCAAAATTCCATGCCTTAAATTACACAGTGGCAGCTTCAAGTAGGTGGGAATGGCTCGCACTCAATGTTCGTCTAACAGTATTATTTGGCAGGGCAGTATGTAAATGCCATTCATGGCAACTGGCCTATTATTATAGCGATAGCTATTGTGGCTGAGTGCTGTGGCCCTGTGGAAAGAATGAGGCTCCACAATGCGGAAGCTGAGAGGTCTGGATCACACGTCACTCGAGCTTCCAGTCTCAGCCCAGGAGCTGGCAGCTGAAACTGAAGTCTCCAAGTTAACATTAACAGTGGCTGACAGATAGAGACCTTGCATGACTAATTCCTTCTTGGTTTGGATCTGATTTTACTCTTAAAACAAAAGTATATGAATATTTTTTTTCTAATGAATGGCACAAGGCTACAGTTCTCCAATTAAGAAGCATTAAGAACAATTTGCCTTTTTAAAAACCCAAATATAGTTTAAATGTTAAACTCTTCACATTTGTACTCAGGTAAAACAGATGGTGAGCTACTAGATTGATATATTTTGTTAACACAAAGTAGATTGCCATTTACCGCATGAAAATTCTGATTGTGTTTTAACAACATGGAGTTATTACTTGATTTCAGCTATTGAATGGGTCAGGTTTTACTTGATCCCCTGTCGGGAAAACTCAGATCAGCAGACCAGTAAAGCATTAAGAGAAAGTCATTTTAGCAGCTCCACAGGCATTTTAGATGTCAAGCCTGTGACCCCACCTATTTGGTTGTTTGTGTTCACTAATCAACCAGTCATCCCCAGAAATGTCAAATCAGTCTCCAGGTTTTCTTAATAGAGCCTTTCCTGCCCTGCTTGGCTGCCATCATATTGAGGGAGTGAAGTCGTTAAGCCCTCTTTGCTTATGGTCCAGAGAGACTGCAGGAGTCTGGGCTCATTCATATTTAGAAAATTGAAACTGTATGAACTTTGAGCAATGTACCTGTGTGTGTTTATTTTTATTTTTTTAATTTTCTGCTGCTTTTTCAAGGCCTTACACTGATATCAGGATGAGTACGTAGCTTTTATATGGAGGTCATTTGATGAACTTTGATCTGTAATTAGTTAGCCATGAAAAGTACTAAACTCCAAATGGCAACCAAAATGAGCAAAACAATCAACAATGATAAACCTGTTGGTCCTTTTTTTTTTAATTAATTTGATCATGTGATCATATGAAGTCCAAAAATAACATCTTTTAAAATAACATCAACTGTTTTAATGATTAAAAAAGGAAAAAAACAAACAAACCAAGTATATCTTCTGTAAAGCATTTTGTTGTATGGAACAAGTCTCTTACAGCTTACTGCCTTCACAGCTGCCCACGCGTCACCCAACAAAGTTAGTTTCCTTACTTAAATCATTTGACTTTCTCTACGAGATAAACTTATTCCAAACCAAATAGTAATGTTCCCCTAAATGCTCACATTTGAAATAAGCTGGATTCACCTGATATTTCTGTCATGCATTACAATGCTAAAGATAGCTACTTCATAACAAATTTAATTTCAACCCAGTGTGCACTGCACAGAACTAACGTGGACATGATATTATCTCAATAGTTTAATTCAATAGCACAAAATTGGTAAAAAATTAAATTAAATTAAAAAAAAAAAATCACATTTTTGTGATTAGAGCCTTAAATTCCACCATCTTTTAAAATCTTTCTCCATGCTCTCCCACTCACCTCCTGCTCCCTGATACCTCCTCTGGGGCTTGCCTTCCTCCCCTCCCAGTGAGGCACCCACAACCAGGACAAGGGAGCCATTAAAGGGCTGGTTTGTGTCTGACTAGTGGTGCAGAGCGCCATGTGAAAAGCTTAATTTTAAATGTCCAGGGGGATTAAACCTTGCAGGAGGGAAGCAGTACACTTGTGTGTGTGTATTATCAGGAATTTGAGCATGTGTGACTGGCCTCGGCCCTCAGTTAAAGACATATGATTTCAATTAAGGCTCACAACCTTTTTCTCTTCCTCGACCCATCCCCCTCTCGTGTGTCTACCACTTTCTAGCTAATATATAGTTGGGACAGGAGGTAAAACCTCTATCATCTCCCATTCAGTTTCTTATTAATCACAGTAACTTTTAATAGCAGTAACAAATAGCAGAACCCAGCAGTGTTCTATCTTTATGCTTTCTTTACTTTTTTGGCACATATGCTCTTACATGGCCAGCCTTCCTGAAGCATTAGCCATGCTTGGTTACCACTGAAAAACAGGTCAGTAAAATCAGATGGCAGCCTAAATTTATGAGCATACAGCGATAGATGATATTGGTTCTTACAAATAGTTACTGCTATTGGTTCCTTATCTGCATTCTGTGTTCCTGTGATTTCTCTTCCTCTTAGACAAGAGGAATGTAGTCAAGCCTTAGGAGAAAGTGTGGCTACTCTCAAGAGAGAAAAATTTCATTCAGTAAATGTATTTTGTTGAGGTCTAAAGATGAAGAAGAAAGTTGCTCATATTAATTTTAAAGTGTTATGACTAGATTTGAAAAGCAAGAATGGAGAATGAGCAGAACTGGGGCGATTAGGCATTCAGAAGATTAATGCAGCTATCACTTTAAGGCAAAATCTCCATTAAACCTCTAGTACACCTTTGAAATAGAAGAATAAATCGCTGTAATGGGGAAGTTGGCTTAAATCTGATATTTGTAATAAAAAGAAAATCAAGGCACTATACTTTTAGAGCAACATGAAAGCACTAAAAGGTTCTGAATGTTACCAAACTGGCATTTTTATAAGGCAAGTCCCAGATGTGCAGCCTTATAAATCTACCATCCATCCAAAGGAAATATCTGTGGAACAGACGTGCACAACCAGAGAGGAAAGAGTGTTATGAGGAGAACAAAAAACGACAAAAGGAATGGCTGGAGTATGTGGTTCAGTTGCCTTTGAAGCAAAAGGAAGCAGACCATATCATACAGGGTGTTAGGGTGAAAATGGGTAAATCTGTACTTGCTTCTGACAAGAGAGAAATCTAACTAAACAAGACTTTTTAAGAACTTTGGCATTGGTTTTACTCATTTCTTTTCACCGCGAAAATGTTATGACCCATGTGGCACTGGTTTTAAGTTTCTGATCCCCTTTTTCACTGAGATTGTATTCTCTTGGAAATTATACATCTTAGCTTGATAATGAGCTGGACAAAACCAGCTCATTTTACATCCACACATTTGCATGATGTTAAGAGTTTCAGGCATCTGTTAAGATGTCTCCTGGGCACCTCCCTTTGGAGTTTTTCTGGGCACACCCAACTGGGAGGAGACCCCAGGGTAGAGTCACAACCTGCTAGAGAGATTATATATATCTCATCTGTCCTATTTATTAATGTTTGGAATGGATTATACGCACCTTCTGGCCTATTACTAGGCGTGTTGTGCTTAATTTGAAGATAATTATAGGGGTGGCGATGGCCGACAATGGGTCTTTAATGGGCTGATACCATTTGAAGAAGGTGATTCTTTTAATCTCCAGTATTGTTATTTTGTGTCAAAGTGCAGTGCACGAAGCACGCACCATGCAACTCGACTGCTGATCATTTCTGATAATTAAAAGATATTTGCTAACTCCATATTCACATTTTTTCGGGACATTAGATCTGCCGACTTTGACTCAGTTGGCTTTATCAGAATTTGCATTCGTACTTCCCAAAACCTGTTACGTTCTCAGATGTGAAAAATCAGTTGAGTATTTCTTGTCCTTAGGCCAGAGGGTGTTTTGTGCTGCACAGATTACTTATCTGTGAGATTGATATTTGAAGTCAGTTTAAAAAAAATATATCATTCTGATAGAAAAGATAATATTATACATTAACATGTGGTTACCTGTCCCTCGCATCTCACTTGTACACATTAGTGTCATAACTGTAATGCCTTTACTGTCATTCTACTGCAGGGGCATGTAACGTAATACACTCTCAGGGATTTTCCTTTACATGTTTTGTTTGGTTTGTTTTAATTTCCTGAATCACCTACATGAATGAGCTTGCTTGTTGAAAGTTATTGTTCTGATTTTTATCTACAGATTTAGCCCCTGAATAAATATGAGAAATGAATAATGAGTGCTAAAAAAAACATGTAGCAACAGTGACTTCTGAAGAACTTCACCCTTGTAGCGCTTGGTATGTTCTTAAGGAACAGTAAGTTCTCAAAGGGTTGAAATAAAAAGAAAGCCGGCAGTAAATCATTGTATTGGAAATTAAAAAGAAAACCTGTCAAAGTGGAAGGAGGGAAGGGATACGAGCAGCCGTGTGATACTGTAAACCATTAAACAATATTTACAATCATCGAAACCAGTGTTATGACTATATTTTTAGCCGACCTCTCTCTTGCCATACTATAAATAGAACTAAGAACTGAGTGTAAGTACTGCAAATAGTACATTTTTTTCCAAGGGAGTCTTTATTTTTGTCAGAAATACAGAACCTTTGGAGAAAGTGTGTTAGTGTACCCCCGCACCCCCATTCCTTTTGGATGACGATGGGGCTTGCAGCACTGTACATTTCTGATTGATTGAGTGTCAACAAGGGTTTATCTATATCATGGTCATTCCTCAGATGACCTTGTAAAAATGGTTTGCTCACCATAAGTTTAGCCTTTTTTGTGCTTTGAAATCACTTTGCTTTCAGTTGACTGTTTACCAGCAGCCACATTATTTAAGTAATAAAGTATGGTAAAGAGCACAAGTGTAGGACTCTTCTCCATGCTTACTTGCACTGTCGCCTGTCTGTTGACAGTCATCTCTACCTACTGGATTGGACTGGTCTACGGTTAAGGTTAGGGTTAGGATTTGAGCACTTCAAAAATGATGTGGAGTTTGCCTCCTCTTCGCAGTTTTTTAGACCACTGTGGATAGACAGACAACCTACGATCTGAAGGAACCTTTTAGTTTGAGCTAAGGCGAATGAGGGTAACTTTGATTAAATTCCCATGAAGTCCCCCATCTGTACAAACAGGGCTAAAGATAACGACTGGAATCTGGTTTGGCTATTCCACTCAGTGGTAAGAATCAGGCTTCGGCTTGTCTCGTTTGCTTGGAGAGAGAGCCACAGAGAACTGGGTGTTTCTGACATCCTGACCAAAGACGGTTTGGCTCTCGGTTTCTAAGAGTGCTGAATCTCCTGTCTGCTTGTCTCAACTTTACCATGAATGGCTATCTGCTAGCACTTTGCCCAGAGAGTTACTGTGAGAGTTATATTTGTCTTTATTGTCCATGGTTGTTGGGAGAGTCAGATGAGATGTTTTAAATTTCTTGAAAGTCATCAGTCTTGACTGCAGGAGAGAATGACGAAGTGTTTTCCCAAGACCAGGATGTGGGGTTGTTGGTGTCGAAGAGGCGCTATGAAGTAGTAATTAAAAACTCTGTGTGTGTGTGTGTGTGTGTGTGTGTGTGTGTGTGCGTGTGTGTGGTCCAGGCGAGGGCAGAGAACAGGATGACATCCAGCAGGACCCTTCTGTTGAAATGACAGGTGTCCTGTCTGCAGAGGCGGTGAACCTCCACCACCTGTGGCTAAGGCCCTTTAAACTAGCCCAGACATAGCCACACATACACTTGCACACATGCACGCACTCAAACTCATTCTAGTGTCTCACAGTCAACAACAATCTGACTGTCTCCCTTACTGGTGCTTACTGCTGCTTAACTTGTAAACAAGTCATTTTATTCTTAGCTGAAATGTGTATAGTCTAAATTCATGGGTATGCGTGGGCCTCGTCTTTAGTAATTCAAGCTTGCTATTTAGCTCTCATAGTCAAAGCACTAAAACACCATGAGAAGTGGTGACATCATTGCAAATGTTGAAATAAAACCTTATCTGTAAAGTTCACTGTCTGATACGGATGAGCCAAGCTGGCAGTGGGTGTTATCACTGAAGCGTGCTGATAAACAGAGTGTCTCACTGTTGTCAGTGTTGTGTTGGTGCAAATTCATGATAAGGGCGTTGACCCAGCCATAAACACATTTACTGCGCATACAGTGGTGTAATTGTAGATTGTAATTGTCTCTGCATCTGCCCTGCATTAGTCCGGCACATTCTTCCAAACACGTTGAACACAGAAATTATATGGCAAGAGTCTAGAAAGTCTGCTGCAGCATGTCAGAAAGATAATAATTTAATCTTCTGCAGTATCTCAGCTCTGTCATCAACCATGAAGGTTTCAGCTCACAGAAGTAGCCAAAAAGCAGTACTTAAAATACACAAGTTAATCTGTTTTGACAGAAACATCTGCAGGAAATCTAATGCGAGCTCCTTCTTAATAAGCCTTGGTATTAAACAGGGAACAACACAAATGAAGTGGAAAAAGTTTTTTATTTAAACCTCATTGCTGCAAAGCCTCATTCGCAAACAACTGTTCATTTTCTCTCTGACGACTTGTGGTTTTCTAGTCAGGACACCACCGGGTTTGTTTTCTCTTTCATGTTCTCTTTTTATTCTCATTTCCTGAACCAGAACATAATGTTGTATGAGCTATAATAGCTCATTATCCTTTTTTCCTTCCTTATTACATTAGCAATTCTCCCTTAATGTAGGAAACTTACCAAAGAATCAAAGTTTCTCTGTAACTGCATACATTTTCAACCATAAAATTGTGATGTTTTCCTGTGATGCTGGCATCTGCTCTTCCTGTTTGGTAAACGTGTCTCCTCTTTTCTTTCCTTGGTTTTAGAATTTTCGTCCGATCACCAGCGGATATGCCAGTTACACCCGTAAACCTTCATATACCGCTGAACCCCAGTCACCTCAGGTTCCTCAGCCTGCTAACCTGAATAACGGACACTCCAGACCCAACAACGGACACAGCTATGGGTATGGCAATGGAACCGGGCACTCTCAGTACAACAACCCTGCAGGACTATATGCTCACAATGGAAGCAATGGGGACAGATCACTGCCGAGCAAGATGGGAGGTCTCAGCATCAGTGCCACACACAGGTGAGACAGCAATACCGTGTGCTTTCCAGGACTGTAAATCATAAGCATCCAGCCCCACCTTACTTGCACTTTTGACAGGTTAATCTACAGTTACTGTAGCGCTTGTTATTTTCAGATATTTACCCTCCTCTTTAAAAAAAAAAAATGCAGAAGCAACGGCAGTTTTTATTCTGAATGAAGATTTATTCTTAAATCTTCAAATATAGTTTAAAGTCTATTATTATAATGCAACAATATTTTCTTTTACTTATCTTGTGCACTTATCCCAAGTTTCTGGTTACTTCGCTAGCTAGAAATCCATTTGTTGTTGTGTTTACCTTAACAAAAAAAAGAAATCAATGAACCACGTGTATATAATAGCTGTTTATATCAGATTTCAAAATATCCCCCTCGTGAGTTTTCATGGACCTTTTTACACACATTATATCTGTGAGAAAATCACACAAGGAAATAGCTTTACCTTTCCCTCCACTGCTCCTAAAAACAATCATCCTATCTATTATTAAAGCCTCACCAGTTTCCTCGCAGGTCCCTGTGCAGACACTTAACACAGAGACGCAGAAACAAACACACTCTGGATGTCTTTTGATACAACTGCACAGATAGCCTTGTGGACTGTAAAAGGCATTTGCTGTCTTGTATCCCCTCAAGTGGGCAATAAATGTGCATGTTCAGTCTCCCGGTGAAGATGCTTTTGCGCACTCCTAGACACAGCCCCCACGTACGCACACAAAGTTGCACTCAAGTGTTTTAACACTATCTCTGTTGCCTGCTGTCAGTCAGTTTCTCTTACACACATATTACACAATTCTGTCTGCTCTCGCTTTCTCTCAATCACTCTCACTTTCATGACAGCTCAGGCTTTTTCTCTCAGACACACAGTCAGACTCCTGAAAGGGCATCTGGAGACAGACTTGTATTTAAGTGTGTCTGGACTTGCACACATCTGTCAGCAGTCCTAGTCATCTTCCAGAAGTTAGAATGTTTAAACTTTTCCAAATGACGGGAAGCACTGGGAATAATTTGATAGATGACATAAGGAACAGAAGTATAATACAAAGCTGTTTTGATTAAGACTTCATGCCTTGAGACAGAAATACAAAAAAATGATGCACCGATGCGCTCTATATATACAGTTTTAATTAGAAAAGAAAAATACTGTAGTTCTTCCTTACTCTTTCTCCTTACCGCATATGGCTACAGCCATCTGAAACTTTGAGTTTCTTTTATTCCTCCCTTGGTCCCAAAACACATTTTGACATCACAAAAATATGTGACTATAAGTGGCTATATTTGACATCTGCTTAAAAACAAAAATAGATTTTCCCAGGATTCACAACTTTATCCTTTAGGGAATACTTATTGTTTTGTTTTTGTTTTTTTATCCTCGTATTTAGAAGATGGAATCTCCATATCTGTAAAGTTAAGCCAAAGCAGTAGTGGCCTGGGGAAAATCAAGAAAAATGCTACTTCTCACTTCATTTGTCACCTCAATAAACAGCAATCAGATATTTCAGCTTGTTTTTTTTTTTTACCATATTGTACGTTCTCTTCTGATGTTGCATTCCGAAAAAAAAAATTATTAGGGTATAATTTCATTATTGGATAACTTATAAATAAATTATAAGTGTGTAGTATCCTTGTTTTTTTCATCTGATTCCTTACCTCACTCATTATGTTTGGTTTCAAAGAGAAATCATGATAATACGGCAAGCAGAGGGCTTCAAAACAAAAGCCAACAAAACAGTAGGTGACGTCATGGTGGCGATGTCCTATTTTTATGTATAGTCTACAGTCTTGGTGGATCACTAAAATAAATTTATGTTTCATGTCTTGTCACGGTTGAATTTAAAATGGGTTATACTGAATATTGGTTTCATTGAATCTTTCAGCCCAGAGCCTCCAGTACAGTCTCCTGTGAGCCGTAACGGATTTGACACGGAGTCAGACGTCTACAAGATGCTGCAGGACTATGAGGAACCTGTCTCAGAACCCAAACAGTCTGGCTCCTTCAAATACCTCCAGGGAATCCTGGAGGCTGAGGATGGAGGTATGGATTCATGTGTTTGCATATTTGTGTGTCTGCTTATCATGTGTGTAAAAATTAGGCATAAAAAAGCATGTGAGTGTTCACTCACTGAACCTTTTAAACTTTATTTGGAGAGATCGCCCATTGCTGCTAAAGATTCTTGTTGACATTATTGCACCAATTAACTTTATTGTGAAAGTAAAGTCATTTTATCTTGCTGATTAACCAGTTTGCCCACTACATTTCCAAAAATAGCCCAAGCAATTCAGTTAGACTTGTTGTTCAACACTTCAAAGCAAAAAACTATACATATATATTGCTTTTAAAAGCCTGAAAACGAGTAGATAATTTTATGTTAGAGAAGAAATTAAGCTTTAAAACTGCCAGTTTTAAGTTTGTTTTAAGTTTGTGTATATTTTCTCTATTTATGACAAGCTGTCATGCAAGAAACCAAACAAACAACACTATATTTATACTTTACAGCAATGATAATATCAGCTGTCAGAATAATTGTCGGTGCCACATACCAAACAGGTATAATGCACAAAGTATCTGCACATCTGTACAAGTATAAATGTAAACGGTGGAAATTTCTGAGTAACTATTTCCTCTAATGCAGATGAGTCTTGTGATTCCAGTTAAAGGGACTTCTTGCACAGGCATTCGTTCACTGACTGTTATGAACTCTTCTGTCTAAGTAGCATAGTTTTCCTTTTATAGAAATACACAGCAAGGTTAGGGGACAGATAGGAAGACATAGGGAGGAAAACAAGATAGAAAGTAAAAAAACCAAAACAAACCCAAGACAAAGGAAGCAGGAGAAAGATTAAGTGCTTTAAAAAGCTTGCATGCAGATTGACAGGGGGAGTTTTTGTAGGGCAATTTACTGCAAAAACAACTTTACAAAGGACAATAAAGTGAGAAATATGGTTTTCCCGTCTGCCTTCTGACCGCCTGGAATTCCAGCTTTTGAGAAGGGAGTCATATGATGCTGACAGCAGCAGGGAAAAGCTAATCCCTGGAACTAAAACCTTCTCTTCACGTTCCATGTTTACTGTTAACGCAGCGCAAGCCCGTTGGTATGTTCAAACACAAATAGTATGGGCCTCAGAGAAAAAGATCTGTCACCAGTGACTAAGGATTTTCTAAACCTCAGATATTAACATTGACACATCTTTAAAAAAATTCCTTTAACCCTAATTACATGTAAAAAACCACTATATAAACTTCTCCACTGCTATAAAAAAGCTCTAATGAGTAAGTACGTCATCTTTGTAATGCTAATTCTTACTCAAATATCCGTCCCCCATCCAAAGAGGGTATACAAACTGACTATACATATACTACATACTGACTATACCTACTATTACATCAGCTTTTGATATACGCCAGTTATCCAAGATTTGGGAAATTTATTTGTTATCACAGCTAATATATTATTATTATTATTATTATTATTATTAGTAGTAGTAGTAGTAGTAGTAGTAGTAGTAGTAGTAGTAGTAGTATTGTTGTTGTTATTGTTTTTGTTATAGTAAATATATACGTACATAAATAAATAATTGTATTTTTTCAGGATCTACAAATCAAAACAGAATTTAAAATGGCAATAAAATGTTAAAATAAAAGACAGTAGACAGGTATTGCAACAAATTAATAAGAAAATTCAGTATGGATGTAGATTTCAATTCATTTGTACCATGAAAATGTCTTCTGTTTGTTTTTGTTTTTTTGTTTTGTGTTTTTCATCAAATGCAAGTCCATGTTTACTAGATAAGATTATATAACTCACAACTGCTGGCTTTAATTTGCAGGGTAAATGATGTTGAGGGCTGTGTTCTAACCACAACAGGATCATTTCCACCTAAGTAGTTTTTGGTGCCTGAATTTATACAGGAAGTGTAATCAAATAAGAATGAAAAAGTAAACTAATGAGCAAAACACAAAACTCCTGAATGAGACACAAACCTCTTTTAGTTGGCGGGCAAACTCGTGACTTATTCTTTTGCCAACCCTCCAACCTCCAAATGTGGACGTTTTTAATCTTTAAAAGAAGATTATCTCACCTTAATGCCAGGGCTAGTGCAAAAGGGCACCAAATTCGAAGTAAAACTTATCAGGACAGCAGTATGCACTGGATATTTACTACAAATAAAACACAAAATAGTTTTTAAAAAAATCAAGTCTCTGAACTGGCATTATATAATGTTTAAGAGTTTTAGATAATTTAGAGTAGCATGATTTAAAGGTTTTCTTTCCCTGTAGAATACTCCGCTGTCTGGTTATTACATCTCAGGATCAGCCTTTGATGTGAGAGCTGACAGGATAATTAACAGCACAGGGAACAATGTAAACTTCTTCTGTGGGGAGACCTGGATCGGAGCCAAACCAGACTGTTTTCATAATTTGTCACTTCTTCTAGCAGTTAAAGCAATAAGATGCTAACAACAGATGAAAAAGGTTGGATGAAAATGCAGATTTTAGGACTGGTGGATTAAAGAGATTAAAGGGACCTCTTTTGTCTGCTGTCATCTGCCTTTCAGCTTGAGTGACTGACAGGTTGATTGACAGACTAAATCCTCAATGAAACAGAGACTCTAAGTTTCATCAAGCTATCTGTGCCTTTGTTGATTCAAAAGCTACCTGTGTCTTTGTTTCTATTCTGTGTTAGAGAATTAAATCCTTCTCCAGATGCTGCTTGTTTCCTTTTCTTTTTTATTGTGAAACAAGTAAAAAAAATACTGAATTTTAATGAGTGTCTTACATTGCAGGAGTTGGTTCCTTTTTGGAGGCTAAAGCCAGTGTAGAGGTCGTGTTGACTTTTAAGGGCTTTTAAAGTTAAAGCAAACAAAAGTGTCAGTTTACCCAGGATTCCACAGAGTCTTCCATGGTTTGGTTGCAATGTGGATGGAGCGGTGGTGTGACTGTTAAATAGGAAAGTTGGGGTGTTTTAGGAAATACTGCAACAACATTACACTTGAGTACATATCCTGTTTTCCACAAGAGGACATTGTTTTAGCAGCAAGGACACATACAAACACAAAGATGTGAAATGTGGAAAGATAAAAGCAAGGAAAACAGCAACATGAAGAATTAAAGATAAGAACACTCAAATGCTAAGCTGTGCCACAAACCAAAATTCAATCTGCACTGTTGCAGATTGAATTTCATAATTTTCACCTTTACTGCTGATCGTTTGAGGCAAAGTTTGAAGGAACACAGACCGGGGAGTGTTTTGTTTCTTTAACAGTTGGAAAAAGAAATAAACACAGTGCCAGTGACCCCTGAAAAATACTCCAGACTCAAATGTTGTTTGTTTAAAGAAATTTCCAAGACAGGTTCAGGCTGTGTCCTTTCTCAGAAAAGACCTCTCAAGAGCACATCAATCAGCAGGACTGTTTTACTTTCAAAGTATAACATTCATCACATTTCTGATTGCCTCTTGGGTTACACCACTAATACTTTTACTTAACATGTGGGATATTTAAAGGATCTCTCCAAAATGACCACAACTGAAAAGGGTAAAATGATGAAAATGAACATAACACTATTTGGGGTCCCAATTAACCAGGCAATGTCAAAAAAAGAGGGGTTGGGGGGGCGGGGGGGGGGGGGGTGAAAGAGAAGCAAAATGCATCTAAAAAAGAGGGTTTCTAGGTGGCTAAACATGTGATTCTAGCAGTGTGAAGCGATTTCACGGTGATGTGACATGAAAAAAGACGTAATTGATATTTGGTGTTAACAGCCCGTTGTAATTTGTTACGCTTCTGTCAATTGGCTTACATTTAATTATGCTTTTTTTCAACGGTGTGTGGCCCCATATAAAAACAGCAAATCTTCCTAAACATTTCATCTGATCTTTCTCGTCATATTTTTCTTGGCATTATTTTTGACAGATTATTTTTGATAGAATCCTTCCTTCTGAACATCTTGGATGAAACCAAACCAACACAACACATGTTTCAGGAACAAATCAAGATGTCCTTGAAGAGTTGTAGAAACAGTACCTCTCAGTAGCTGTTGAAAACGACACTGATTCCCACTGCCTTAAATTCTGTGAAGCTTCGCACTCTGTGTTTGACATGGATGGTGGGCACAAGTGTGCCTGTCTGTTTTACAGTGCGTCTGCTTGACATTAGTCACAGATTATAGTGTGAATGTTACATGGGGTGAGATATGTGCTGCAAATGGCCAACTTGTCACTGTCGATCAAACGATACATTCGTGTGTTTGGCAGCAAAATATAGCAGGCCTGTGTGGAATGGCTTTTTTTTTTTAGGTAAAGCAAGAGCTGAAAAGCCCCCTTTTGCACTTATTTATGACTGTGGTACAAAAAATGCAATAGCCTTCCCGTTTGTTAGAAAGTCATGGTTCCATTAGAGTGCCTTAATGGGCAATTGAGGCATTCATCCCAGAAATAACATGGTCTGATAATATCATGTCTTAAACACACTATGGAGCAGTCAGAGGCTAACTGACACTGAGGGACAGAAATCACTTTGAGAAAGGTGCCAGATGTACGGTAATTACACTGTGGTTACTGGTAGTCATAGGTGGCCTTTTTGGCTGAATGGCCTCTGCTGGCACATCATCAGCAAAGGGAAGTCCTGTAGTGGCTGTGCTCTACTGATTTACTCTGCTGTGCTTGGAAGCATTGTACTGGCTCCAGATACCCACTATAAAATATCCCCTTTAATGCGTTCCAGTCAGGCATGACTAAATACCTGATTGTCTTAGAATTCACTTCTAATAAGAAATGACAACCATGGGAAGGTAGTAACACGCATCTACCACAGCACAACCATTTAAACAACCTAAAATCTGTTTTAAAAAATCATATCAATACCAATTATGCCAGAGCTGCCCTAAATTTTTTTTTTATGTTTCTTTACTTATCCACCAGCGTGCAAATGCTCTTTGATCAAAATAATATTTTTTTTAATGCTAAAATATAATTATTGTGATTGTCCACGATTCTTAAAATTCACTGTTTTACAGTATTTACTTGCACTCCTGAACAGGAAAAGTAGTTTTAGTAGTTAAAAATGTTCTTAAATAACTTCTTCACAGTCCATTTTATGTATAAAAACACAAATTCAGTTTGTTACTTGCATAATAAATAACAGTCATTTTAAACCATTTTTAACAGTATTTTTAAAAAGATTTGCAGGTTTCGTTTTTTCTATAACAGATGGCTTGATAAATTTGTTAAGCCGTTTGTAAGCAGTATGATGAATCTCTTTACAAACCATTTTGCGTCTTTCACATGCGTCGTGTGATTGTAGCATATCGATGTGATGTGATGAGGTTCCATGAGGTACTTTCCTTGCTTGGTGTCGAGCCAGGCTGACTGATGCATTCCTCCCAGGAAAGGCACTGCAGAATGTGACACTTGAATAGGGATCACGGGAAGGTGCCAGAGACACAGAAGAGGCACACAAAATGGGAAGAAAAGAAGGAATTCTGTGAATGTGATGTAAGGAGAACAGACAAGCAGAGCCCAAAAAAAAAACATAGAAAAACTGGCAAATGTTTCTATCGGTATGTCTTGTAGGATTACTGTGTACATCGGTACTACAGTTTTTGCAGTTTCAATAGAACGGGGCTGAAGAAGAGCAAAAATGTTACTGTTTTTTTATTAAAGCTTTACCATGACTTGTCCCCTGGTTCCTGCAACCATGAACCAGGGGTTCAGGGCAGTTGCTGGGTCTTTGCTGTGTGGTTAATGCAGTGAATCTTGTTCATTTCAGTGTTAAAGTGTAATAATATTAGTTGGATGTTTTGCTTGAGGTCCTCACTTGCATGTACTTGGACAAACCAGCAGAAACATCTTCATATCCAACAGACACTATGTGTATTTCATATGTGTTGCTAATAATATAATAACACAACCACTGATTAGTAACGGTGTGCTTGTTGTGTTAACAACTGAGAAAAAGAAACTATCTCAGTTACACTTCTTCCAAGTGTATCTCACAAAGGCGCTTGAGAGTCACACAAAGTGAAAAATGGTTGAGTGGTGAACAGAAACTACAGACAACTCATGTAGCATTCCCTTTCAGGAACCTATGTGACTTTTCACCTTCATTTAACAGAGTAACGCTAACGTAACTTTAATTGAAAGAAAGCCAGAGAAATATGGAGACATACAGTCTGAAGAGATAAAAAAGATGGCAACTGGGCTTTCTAAAACTTTAACTTAAAGAAGTTCAATCACTTTCTTTCTCAAGCTCCCAAAACTACCATGACCTGAATGAGTGAGAACCTACAAACACATGGAGACAGATATAAAATACGCTTACCAGAGGGATACAGAGGAAGTGTTGTGATATCTCAGTGTCTAGAATCCCTGGAGCATGATGTACTTGCTTATTTTTCAAGTATGTCTCTTAACGACATATCGTTTTTAATAGGTGTGTCACCAACGGAGAGAATGAGAAACTTAAAGTCTCCCGTCAGATCTCCAATCCCCAAGTTGGGAAGCCCCATCCCCAGCCCTATGTCTGGTCTTCAGAAACTACCCCAGTGCACACGGTGCTGTAACGGTATTGTGTAAGTATTGTGCAAATTCTGACTTGTATATCCTAAGATGACAATAATATGTAAATAATGGGGTCATATTGGCGAGGGACTCTTTGGGCTGTGTGTAATATAAAAACATGTGCATAAAATATAAAAAAAATGTACTTTTACATTTCAAGAAGCCATAAAAGTGATTAACTTGAAAATTTGCTACGGTACAGTACAGACAAAATAAACATGACATTGGAGATTTAATCGATTTTCTGTTGAAATGCTTGTGAGGTTCAGCAGGAAGTTATGCATCTCCCACTTATTTTATCATTCTGTCTGCTGCCATAAAGTTTAAGAGTATGCGAGGTGAGTCAAGGTTCTTCCCCGATTTTGAAAACAAAGAAGTGATCTTTCACTGGTCGACATGCACCGACAGGCCTTTCAATAAGTCCTCAGAAAGCTCTGCTCCCATTTATCATTTTAATGATTAAACCAAGCCATCCTCCACACCCTTTCCCATGCACACATTCTTCATACACGTATTGTGAATTGAACACACCTTTTGACAAACTAACCACATACACCGGTAATCCCCTCTCTAAAAAAGCAGCTGAAGTTAAAGAAATGTTTAAAAAATGATGTCATAAGCTTATTTTCAGTGTTAACAAGAGAACATTGTGGAAGCTTGTGCAGTATAATACGGCTGCTGTGACCTAAGCGCTTTTTACAGTCTTTAAAGATGTATTGAACACTGTGTCAGGAGTTTATCCTGCGAGTCATGCGGCCACTTTGGAAAAGCAAAGCACCAAGTTTATGATTTAATGGTCGTTGGCCCCAATCTCAAGGCCAGACAGGAAATTCTAATTGGAAACTATGAATGAACAACGTCCCTAACACTTTTGTCACCGTGCAGCTGAACAAAGTTCTTCTAAATTCACTGGTGCCAATAAGTAGCCATGCAGCGGAATAAATGTTTGACTGTTTAACAGCGTGTAACCTTTCTGCCACCTGAAGCTGACACACGGCATGTGATGAGCTGTATTCAAATGCTTGCATAGGTACAGTGGCTATAAAGTATAATTCCTGATTTGCATAGATAATGCAACATTTGATGAACAACTGTGAGTCATTCATTTTTGCTTAACCTCTTCTGTGATGAGGACATCTTTCAAAAAGTCAGACAGCCTTTAAAGGAAAACTGCATTTTGCAATTTGCTTATCTGTCCAGTTTCCGATCACGCATTTATGCATTCATATCTTCCTCTATTGCTAAAAAGGTGAAACATAAGCCTTGAACACAGTGTGCACTCTTATTTAGGACATTAATAAATGTTAAAGAGCAGGACTGAATAACAGGCTTAACCAAACTACGTCATCAGTGTTTATCATGATCCAGTAGAAGCTGCAGTAATATTTGCAGTAATTCACTTCTGCAGCTGCAGGATTTTATAACTTGTTACATTTATTTACAGTATAGTAAACTCTTTTTTGTCCTCTTTTGTCTCTACGTGTAGTGGCACCATCGTGAAGGCCCGGGACAAGCTCTACCATCCTGACTGCTTCATGTGCGACGACTGCGGCATCAACCTAAAGCAGAGAGGCTACTTCTTTATCGAAGACAATCTGTACTGCGAGACCCACGCAAAGGCCCGCGTCCAGCCTCCCGAGGGCTACGATGTTGTTGCTGTGTACCCCAACTCCAAGGTGGAGCTGGTCTGAGATAAAAGAGGGGGGGCTATACTGTAATACAACTGGTAAACCAAAATATTGTAGAATGCGGCTACTGAGTTTACTCGCCTAAACTAATCAGGGTCTGTCAAGCAGGAATGCTTATCTTGGGTCAGTTTTGACTTTAGGAGAGTGAAATTTGCAATTGAGTGATCCCAGATCAGTGCTTCCACACTGACAGACTTGATGAATGCTTTTTATATTGAGCATATCGAAATCTGTTGACAGAATACAGCTTTGGTAAGATAAGCATCGCAAATCTCCAGACTATTAAAAGGTTAGTGTTGTATGTTATAGTATTTAAACTGGCAGCCCTAAGCTCGAAACCAGTGTTTTACAGGAAAAATGCATATGCGCATTCACATTGGACTCACAGTAGCAGAATATTCAATGCAATGCTGTAGGCAATGAAATGTGTACACATGGCAAAACTCATAAGAAAACAGATATGACTACTCTTGCTTTTTTACTGATCAGGTTATTACAAACGTAATCTCCCACTTAAGCCTTACACTAACTTTAAGACACCATGTGCATTATCACAAAATATTTTTGAGCTGATTTGCTGGGATGTGATGTGATGAGCTGTGCCGAGGATGTGGTTATTAGCTTCGAGGACTAATTTTCACAGTTCTCTTCTCACCACATAATATTCCAAGTCCTGTAAGGTATTCTGATATATTGTTCAAGTCCTGGTTATGGGTTAAAAGGCATTTTTTCCTTCACTATAATTTAATAATATACTTATTTTTGGATGGATTTTAGCATTTCTAACTCACATTTATGCAATTTACCTTTTCTGTTGCAAAACCGGGGAACATTTCTGTTTAGTTTCCACTTTTTTCTTCTGCTCACTTGTCAGTTATGCAAACAAAATAAGCAATAGTTCACTTGAAGCATATCTCTAACAATGTCTGGAATGTGTCAGTATGTTTTGGTGACTGGGTTTGCTGAACCTCTGCTTGTAATAAATGCCTCCGTTTGCAGCTATGCAAGCACCACCTTCTGAAAGGTAAAAAAATCCCTGCTGGAAACATCCTGAAAACTCTGTGAGAAACTCTAGAATTTGTTGGGAGTCAACTTCAAAAAATGATTCCCCCCAGATGTGAAGAAATGCGACTTAAATGCTAAAGTAAATTAGTTGAATGCAGTGCATGCATTTGAACATTTTAAGTGGGTGTGATGCACATCTGCGAATACAATGTAGGTAGGTGGTGCTGGCTTATGCACCTGACTGCGAGAGGAATTTCACTTCTCACACTGAAGAATTCCTGTTCACAAGAGCACAGAGTTCACTGGGCGCTGAGCCTTCAGGTTGACATCAGAATTCTCTCCACCTCTCATGACAGCTTTTAAAAACGATTGTGTGCATTTGAGACTGGAGACATAGCCACAGAAATCTGTTAGGACCGTGTAAACTGGGACTTCACAACCTACAACATGTGGGAGCAATACTCACTTTATTTCTTTCTTCGTTTTTTTGTGACCCCACTACATACTGTAAATTCTTACAGTTACTTTTTGGAAGAGACCAAAAGACAGAAGTTCCCGCAGTGGCTTCAGATTTCTACAGCCAAGCCCTTAAGGCTAATGAAATATATTTCTACATTTCCTCAGAGAGAAGGGGGGAAATAAATTTAGGGACTGAGGTAGGGTGAGAAAGAGAAATGAGGGGACGACATGTATTTTGTTTTCTTGACAGAAAAACTTTCTGTAAGAAACGTGTAGCAATCAGTCTTAGCTTATTGTGAAATAATGTAATGTGTGGTGGAGTCAACGTGGTGCAGAGGAGCAATGATGTCCTTAATTTTAGAAATATTGCTAACAAAAATACTTCTGCAATTTGAAATGGGAATAAATTTTTGCATTGCTGATTTCCATTCTGTTTTCCAGATAGTAGCAGTGATGTTTAGCTGCTGGTATCTACCCAAGCTAGTTACGTGTAAATTATTTGAAAAATATATTGCTACCACATTGTGTCTTTGGTATTGTACATATTTGTTTCATTGTGATTGCTTTAACACACAGTATAGATCATGTCACTTGCGTGCCTTCGCAAACCCTGTCTAGTCTTTAAATAATTTCTGAGACACGAATCCTCTCCTTGTATTTAACTTATTGTTCTACCAACACATGTTTTTGTTCTGGATCTTCTTATTTGCTCTTTTTTTTCTAGGTTCTAAATAAAATGAAAAGTGCTTTATGATGGCATGATCTTTCACATTCTTTCCTGGGCTTAACTGCTGGATTTTACCACAAAAATGTACAAAAACACAAGAGACTCAATTTGTCTTAATTTTACACCCTAGCTCTGGCATGGTCCTTTCTTCATATTGCATGTGAGACCACAAGACTGCAATATGTGTGCTTTCTAACCAAGACCACATTACAAAACCCTTAAATGGAATAAAAATGAAGAAGGTCTTGATTTAGAAAGGCACTTTTACTTTTGTGTGATTTTCTGAGAAATCACAGAGAAGCAGCGTCTTAATTATCGAGTATAGTTTTAATATAATGTCAAATGGATATTTTGTCACATCAATAATGTAAGGATGAACTACACTTGCTGACTGGACACACCTAAGAGGATATTTCCTGTGGTTATATGCCTAATTCGTTGCTTTAGTAAGCCTCCATCGTTGACACCTAATATGAATAGCATTGGTCATTTCATTACAGTGCTGATACTGCAGAGAAACTTTGGCTGCTAGCATTCATGTGAAAAATACTTTCTCAAAACCCTCCTAAATCCCCAACCAGTGCCCGACTGTGCCCTGTGTCCATTCCTCAATGGTGTATTTTGGTGTCATAAGGGAGACCTACAGAATGTAAGGCAGGTGGTTCTAATGTTGTGGCTGATCAGTGTACTTAAAGCATAAGCACGTAGCTAAACAGATTTAATGAAGCCCCTTTATATGTATACATAATGGCTCCCAGAGTGCCTCAAGCAGCTAAAGACAGACAGTGATAAGGAATGGGAAGCAGAACTATCATGGAAGACCAACCCCTCATGGGGTATACCATAAACAAATAGGGGGAGTGATGGACATCAAGAGGTCCTATCCCTGGGTAGAAAAAGGACAGTAGAGCGGATCTGATCATGTCACAAAAACAGACCTTAACCAGCATATCCATACAGGCAGAGATCTACCACAGCCAGCAGGACCCCAGTTGCAGACTGTGCAAAAGTGCCCAGAGACTGTCAACACATTATAGGATGTAGGATTAAAGTTGGGACAGCGTACACTTTAAAGCACAACCAAGTGGGACAGGAACATTTGTGCCACATATAGACTAGAAGTCCCCAAGTCCCAATAGGAAACATCAGCAAAGGTCAGTGAGAACAACACAGTTCTAAACAGACAAGCTGATGATGGCCAACAAACCAGACACTGGTGGTTGACAAAGAGCAGAATAGCACAGTCGGGATAGCTGTGGCAATACCATTAGACAGCAATGTGAGAAAATAGTCCCAGGGCTGAAGGAACAGCTGGAGCAGATCTGGAAGTCCAAAGTGGTCCCAGTGGTAGGAACATTAGGAACCCCCAAACAAAGAGAGTGGATACAGCAGATTCCAGGTACAACAACAGGGGTCTCTATCCAGCAGAATAAGAGCAGCTAAAACCTAATATATGTGTATAATATATATATTATATATATATATATAATTTGTTATTAGAATGAGTTAAACTTCAGCAAGTGAAAGAGAAATCAGTATTTGAAGGACAGTAGGAATCTAAAAGAATGATAGAAGGTGAAGCAAAGGGCTAAGTTCACTCCTACTTCACAGCTGCTAATGCTTCAGACACCCGTAACACTCATAATGTTTACTTTTCCCTATCTTTTTTGTTTTACTACTATACTACAAATATACTATATATATATATATATGTGTGTGTGTGTGTGTGGGTATTTGTGCCACTGCAAGGGTTCAGACACAGAGAAATTTATGAAATAAAAATTAAAATGACCTCAATTTTGGTGCAGATTCCCTTCACACTAAAAAACTTCCCAGACCCACACAGTGAGGTGCAATGAAAACAGGCAGTGAGATATACAGCTGTTGCGTGCTAAGACTTCTGCTTCAGCAATAAACATTCTTAAAGATAAACATTTCAAGTTGCTCAGAAACACAGCTTGCTTTGCTCTGCAGGCTGCAGCATCACAAACTAAGCAACTAAGACTGTGAAAGCTGACTAAGCAATTTTATTACTTACCAGATCAGCAATCTAGCCAGTGTCGGCCAAGTTTATTGTGTTGAACTTCATGGAAAACGCTTCCACATACAGTATAGACATCTCACAATAAGTTTGTGGATAAATCAGAATAGACTCGGTATACTTTTTTTTATGGTGGAACAATAAATCAGAGTTTAATGACACGCCCAATGCAATATATTTAATCCTTGGCTGCAATAGTTAGGGGCTATGTCATTCTGGAGCCCTCCGGTAGAAGTACAGGCTTGACAGCTCTTTCTGTACATATACAGAAGCTAGTCATCATGCAGGATCTACCTCATACATCAAGTTGCCATTTTTCATACTTTACACGTTCTCATATAGATCCATTCTACCCTGTTGTTTTCTATACTTTGCTGTTAGAGATATCAATGAATTTCCATCACACACTTACCTACAGATGATTCTTCTTATAATTTACATTAGGTTTCAGAAAGTTAATAATACAGTGCATCCTTTGTGTTTACAGACAACACCTGTTTTCTTTATCTTCTCTTTTATCATCTGTGCACTTCATTCCCTCTTTATTGAGCATAGTGTACATTCCAGGTTTGCGCTCTGCAAATATGACTCTGTTGCTTGTGCCAGCCATGATTTGCAGAGTCTCTCTGGACGAGTACCCAAGCTGCATTTGGCTTTAAGTGACTGCACATGCAGCAGAACAGCATTCTAGCCATTCCTTTTCACAGAGAAAGTGAAGATGTTCCATAATTCAAAAACACATACAAAGAGCACACAATAACTTAATTTATTAAAGTTTGGCTTTGGTGGAAGACTAGAGTGTGATGAAAGAGTCGGTAGCTTTATGAAAACACATGTACTTTGGTGTCTAATAAAGCACTCAAAGCTTCGTTACTGAAGCTAATGCAGTGATATTAAGACACATGACTGTTTTTGCACTGCAACAGAAAGGTTTACTGTTGACCACTTTAAAACACGTGAAGAACTTCACAGTCAGAGCTGGGACATTGCAGCATTTTTTTTTATTTTGATGTCCGACCACTTGCTGGCCACATTGCACACATTGCATTACTGTCTGTATAGCGCACACAATTCTTTTAGAAGATAATCTGCTGCTCTGTGAAAATAACTTTTTTTTTTTACCATTTTCTAGACTTCTATGTTTGTTTGCACAAAGTAATTACAAGTAACTTGCAAACTTTGAATGTAGTTGTTTTAATTCAGACTTGGAGAAAACTGTGTGCCTCAGTATGGATAGACTTCAGGACCAATTTTGTTACTTATGAAGGTATTTGAGGTTTTTTTTAAATAGGGTATAAAAAGAATAGAAGGATAGTAGTGATAAAAATCTTCACAAAAGCATGAAAAAGCCACACAGTTTGTGTACACCCAGGGTTTGTTTGCAGAGATTCTTGTGCATGGAAGCCTCTCAATCCTCCTGTTTAAGTTGGCCCTGAAAAGATATTGAAGCTTGGATTACGCTTTGCTTTGATTCTCATTAAAAGGGGATTTAGAAAGAGACAGTCACTGATCTTGAGACAGCAAGACCATGACCTCACTGTCACTTAGCTACTAGATGAGAAATAAGGACTTCACACTCAAGTGAGACTGAAAAGATCCCCCTGAACCAAACCTCAGGAGGATCTTTTCAGTCATACAGCTTAGCAAAATAATGTCAACTGTTTTGATAGATCTTAGTAAAACGTGGTAGAAAGTAACCAAGTAACACATGCTTCACTTTTGAACACTCAAATAAAAAAGTTTGGCATGTGTTTCATGGATGTTTCTGATTTGAAATAGATTAAATGTATCAAGTTTGGTCATTTGTGTAGCCTTTGTCAGACGTACCTTATGTGCTCTCTGACTTATAGTTACTTAAGCTAAGTTGCCTAATCATATGTCACCCCGCCCTGAACTAAACTGCTTATACTGAACTGAGCTAACACTTCACATTTAAACAAAACAAGAGTGACAAATTAATTTTGCAGTAAAGAAACATAAGGTACTTGGAAATCATGTCAACAGCATGTCATTTGTGTTTAAAGATTTGGACTAACTTGACTGGAGGGTAACAGAATCCACAGTGTACCGCAAACAGATGACATAAGATGGCATTCGAAGACAGATCGGGAATTAGCCGATATTTGTTCATAGTGTTAAAGATATGCAGGCCATATGCTACATGTAACGAATACCCTGTGAGGTTTTTGTTTATTCTGAAGAATATAAATGGCCAGAGGAGCTGTCATGCAGTTGCCAAGAGGGCTTTGCTAGAAGATCTTTTGTTTTTCAGAAAAGTGCAAAAATATCTGCCCTGTTGAGTCTGTTTAAAAAAAAGTGAACATAAAAAGCAAACAGATGGCTCTATGTTTTGGATACTCTCACCAAAACCTGACTCTGGATGAGGTGTTGTTACGACAGATGGAGGCAGTGGATCGGTTTCCACATCAAGAGTCCTTCTTCATTAAGAGAGTCGGGGTTTTTTTCAGATATCAGGATTGCCTAAATTTGTATTTTGTCTTCTGACTTTTGTTTATGGATGAAACTAAGCTGAAATCATCACTTCCAATCCAAAAATGTCACGTTAACGTGTGTTAAAATGAGCTGTATGCATGTGAATTTAGCAATAACTGTCTGTGTTAGTCCTGCGATAGACTGGTATGCAATGATATTCATCAGATTCTACTTAATTTCAGACTGGTTCAAGGTGCATAAAGCCTCTCAATTTATTTGTTTAATCTTTTGATCACTTGCCATACTTGCAGTGAGATTGCGTCTTTTTTTCTTATCCCTCTGAGTTAAAAAGACAAAGATGCTTTCAGGTTACATACTGGTCCATGCCATCAATGTATCAGGGATTTCATATTTCGAACGAAATGTGAGAATATTAATTTCAAAAATCAAGAAAAAAAAAGAATTATAAACAAAAACTATGAACAAAAGACTGCACAAAGGGGTGATTGGCAATGATATGGGTGGAAAGGGCAAGTCTGAGCAGAGATGGAAGAGAGACAGAAAGTAGATACACAAGTTAAGCAACTCAAAATAATACATCACGTACCTGAGAAGGTAGACCAGAAAAAAAATGGAAATCTGATGAATGGATCAAGGTGAATGTGATAAAATGAGGTCATCCAGCCTCGCAAGAATCCTTATCTATTTAGAAAAAAATCTTATAATAGTGTACTGTGTGCCTCATTTGACTTGGAATAAATTTGCATTCACTCTATCATCCCCCCCAAAAATGGCTTTATTTCCCAAAAGACAATTTTGGAGATATGGCTGTATTGTATCTTCATAAAAAGAAGAACTTTTAGTACAACATATGGTTAAGTTTTGACTATAGGAGTCAATCAAACAATGATATTCATCTGATTTTACTTAATTTCAAAACTTTTTTTCCTTAAAAAGAAACAGGAAGACTGACAAAAAATGTTTTTTCAAAGTTAAAGGCCACACTGTGAACAGCTTATCGAAGAATTACACTGAGAAACTCCAAAACCACCCGCTCTCACACACTGAGTTTACTCCATTCCAATGCCAATGACTGGGATTGTATAATTATAGTTGTGTTAATATGACATAATGTTTGATAGATCCACAGATGTGCAGAGGTTTTCTGCAGACTGCCTTGATGAAACCAATGAGTTAGACCATGTCGCTAACAAACATGAGCTCATCCCCACGTTCAGACTTATGACTCAAACTTACCACAAAGTTTGATTCATGTGCATTCAAGAGTGAATATTTCATGCCGGACTTCCAGTTCACTTCAGCACATTAAATAACGATTTGCAGTGGGAAACTCTATTAACCTACTGGGAATAATGTGTATTAGACTCACAAAACGATACGGACAGAAATGGAACTAATTAACTTGATGAGCTTTCTCATTTGCAATATGATAAAACAAATATAAAGACATGTTTTAACCTTGTTACCTGAAGTCAGTAAGGAATCTTTTGGTGAAACAATAAAAAGCGCCAAGTTTTCCAGCTATCATTGCATTGCCAATGTGGGCCCTGCCCTGAGGAGCTGGCAGCCACCCAGGCAAAAGAATTACATTAATATTGATTAGTTTCAGGACAAAGGTTAATGTTACCTCATCTAAATGTTATTTGGAGGTCATCCTACATAGACAAGAAAAATATCTTAAAGGAAGCGCAGCCCTCAAAACTTCATTTTAATGTTCTCTGGTGAAAGGTTACAATGGACACACAATGGATGCAATGTAACTGAAGGGAAAGAGGGTTCATGTGGAACTCTTTCTGTAAACTAGGATATTTGTGATACTAGATAAAAAGAGTACTAAAAGATAGGTATTGTCCAGTGCACGGGTAGAGAAGCTCACAGGAAAGATACATTAAAAGACATTTGCTGTGAAAAAAAGATATAAAGATTTTATATGAATAATCCTGCAAAAAATACACAGGTGTAATAAATTGTACAGGTCCCACTTTAATGCCTACCATGAAAGTGGCACAAAGTTTTACTGTCAGCCGACCAGTTTCATCCTTGGTTATAAATGTACTGAATGTGAATGGGAAAAGGGTCTGTTGCCCAGATGCACTGAATCGCTCTGCTGACTGATTGATGCTCTAAAGAAGAAGAACAGAAACACTCAGCATATTGCTGCCTTTTCTTTTCAAGTCATATTCACTTCAAAGGTGATTTATACATCAAACACAACATTACGTTATCAGAGGGAAGATTTATGCGCAGGATTTCTTGAACTAACTCGAGTTATTGAATAAAGTGGTATCCATTAAAGTAGGCAGAGGAGCAGCACACAGAATATACTGTAGCGCTGTAGAAGCCTTTCCAAATACACCCACATTGCTCTAAGATTGGTATTCACTGTTCACCTGCTGGTGAAGGGGTTCAGCTCTCCCCAGTTGGGCTATCAATATCTCAGGTTTCTGTCATCAGGGTCTTTGGACACATGGGCACACATGGGCACACATGGGCGAGGTGTGGTCTGCAGCTCCACAACAGGGAAGAGATGGTGTGCTGGGGGTATGGGCACTGCCAAGGAGGCTGGCAGGACACCTGGGATCAATCAACTAATCGTGCTTTCCCTGTTTTTACTGGCCTGCTGGGACCAGAGAAGAGGGGAGAACTGAGCTAGAGGCAATATGGCTGAAAAGCTGAAAAGCACAAGTATGTTGTCCTCGCCCTGAGCTTTCTAGTTTTCACCAGCTTGATAGCAAGATAAGCGAGATAAGTTATTTTTCTTTTTTGTGCTGATTTTTTGAAGAGTGGCCTCTGACCTTCTATTTGACGATCGTTAAATTGAAATCATATAAAATATTGTAATAGCTAACTAACATTGTAAACTAGCTTGATACACACTTACAGTAAGCTTACAAAATAACACGTTCATACTCAATTAAATGTACAAATTATCATACCATTTTAAACAAAAGAAAGAGACAACAAAGCAACAACATTTTAAGGTCCATATGCGCTTAGAACAATAATACTTCGCCATTACCTTCAGCCATGTTGGGATTTTCGCTTTCTCTATTTTGTAGTGATGTGTCGGTCGCGAACGAGCCGGGTCTTTGACGTGAACGACACAACACAAGCCACGAGCTTATCACGAGCCTTGGGGTTTTTTTTTTTTCTTTCTCTCACCCTCTCTCTCTCTCCCACTTTTTTTCCGCTTCACTCCGCATCAGTGTTGCCAACTTAGCGACTTTGTCGCTATATTTAGCGAGTTTTCAGACCCCCTAGCGACTTTTTTTCTTTTTTTCTTAAAAAAGTCACTAAAAAAAGACGTGAAAGCGCATATCACTTTTACTCTCAACAAGCAGCGGGTGCTATAACGCAGTCAGTTCTTCTTTTACTCTTTTACTCTTATGCTGTTTTGTGGATCACAAGGTTTAAAACTACTTATAAACACAAACACACAAAGTAACTCCACCAGAGTGCCTATTTCGGGTCACTTTTGCCGGTCCAAGCCCGGGTAAAGGAGCAGGGTTGGAATTGTGACATTAAAAAAACAATAATTACTAAAATAAATTTAATTTGTAGTTCTAAATAAATTCTAAATGCATTTAGGACGTTTTTTACTCACTTTATGTCTCTTCCACGATGTTATTTCTCTCTCCAACAACATAGATTACAATTACATTAGCATGACCAATTATGCAAATTAGGTGATGACGTCATTTAGCGACTTCTAGCGACTTTTAGGACAGCCAATAGCGATTTTCCTTACTGAGGAGTTGACAACACTGCTCCGCATGCGAGTCTTGTGCTTTGCGCTGGGAAGAGGGGGAGACAGAGAAAGAGAGTCAGGGACAACAACGTCACATTAGGTATAGTAATCATCCACAACTATTTTCAGTTGCAGATGACAAAGGATTCAAAAAGTTTATTCATGCAGGCCCATATGACAGAGAATGTACATCTTCTTTTTGTTTTCAAATTTTAATTTATATTTAATTGTGGTTTGCAGTGTTTTGTGTTGTTTCACTTTAAATTTATTTAAAAGGAAAAAGCTGAAAATGTAAATATTTAAAAGTTGAAATGTGAATAGTTCGTTTTTGTATTATATGATCTATTTATTACATTTTATGTGGAGTGAATAAATAAAAGTATATTTGTGGTACCCTAGAGACAAAGCACGTACAAACTCCAAAACATGTAAAAACTCCAAAACACGTAAAAACTCCATAGCACGTACAAACTCAGAAGCACATACAAACTCCAAAACACGTAAAAACTCCATAGCACGTACAAACTCCGAAGCACGTACAAACTCCAAAATATGTAAAAACTCCAAAACACGTAAAAACTCCATAGCACGTACAAACTCCAAAGCACGTACAAACTCCAAAACATGTAAAAACTCCATAGCACGTACAAACTCCAAAGCACGTAAAAACTCCAAAACACGTAAAAACTTCATAGCACGTACAAACTCCAAAGCACGTACAAACTCAGAAGCACGTACAAACTCCAAAACACGTAAAAACTCCATAGCACGTACAAACTCCGAAGCACGTACAAACTCCAAAACATGTAAAAACTCCATAGCACGTACAAACTCCATAGCACGTAAAAACTCCAAAACACGTAAAAACTTCATAGCATGTACAAACTCTAAAGCATGTACAAACTCCAAAACACGTAAAAACTCCATAGCACGTACAAACTCCGAAGCACGTACAAACTCCAAAACACGTAAAAACTAGCTTGATACACGTACAAACTCCAAAACACGTAAAAACTCCATAGCACGTACAAACTCCAAAACACGTACAAACTCCAAAGCACGTACAAACTCCAAAACACGTAAAAACTCCATAGCACGTACAAACTCCGAAGCACGTACAAACTCCAAAACACGTACAAACTCCGAAGCACGTACAAACTCCAAAACACGTAAAAACTCCAAAACACGTAAAAACTCCATAGCACGTACAAACTCCAAAACACGTAAAAACTCCAAAACATGTACAAAAGACAACAGAAGTGCTCCAGAATGCTAGGCGCAGTGTTGAGCTTTTGTTACCTAGTGGCCACACAAACCAGCAAGTACCAAGTTTGTACGTGCTTTTTGGAGTTTGTACGTGCTTTGTCTCAAGGGGCCATCGCATATATTTATATATAAACATATATAAATAAAACCACTTTTTCTTTTACATTAGTAATTCCTTTTGTGCATAATTTTATATTATTGTTAATAATAAATTAATTAAAGCAACAAAACAACCTGAAGAGCCAGTTCTGAGCCGAAAGAGCCAACTCTTTTTAGTGAGCCGAGCCGAAAGAGCCGGAAATCCCATCACTACTATTTTGCTTTTTCCAAAGTAATCAAACAATATTACAAAGCAGCCACTAGAGGGAGCTCTCGGGCAGTTTACAAAACTGTAACTTCTAAAACTTATAGAAGGCAGAACAACAAGCGTGAATTATTGCTGAAAAAAATATCCACCTACACCTACCCAGCATTGTATGTGTGTGTTGTACTGGGGTCCAGGACACAGGTGTGTCACAGTATTAAAATGAATTCACATACAGAGCTGTGCAAACAAAGGAATCAATCAATCCATTAATTTTTAGCTGCTCAACCAATTCAGGTTTTCAGGGCCCAGAGTCCAACATTTTTCCAATCATTTTTCATATGTGGTACAGTTAACCTGGCTGTTTAGATGTGATCATCTGCAAACAAAAAAAACAAAAACACCAACAACAAAAAAAGATGTGACCATCTGCAGCAGTCAAAGAGAAAAAACAAGAGAGAGAGAGAGAAAATAAGCACTAATTTCAAGACCATGCTCTTTCCTAAAAGCCAACATTAGTCCTATTACCAAGAATTATACCATAATTATTATACCGCCACATTTCTCATCCACAATCATCATGTCAAGCTTTGCCTCAAGTCATCTTATATAACCAAAAACAATCAACAGCTGACAACAATAATAGGAATTAAAATGCTTCAAATACCCTCCCTCCAACAATGATGTTGTAATTTTGCAGCAGACACTAAGAAATTTGGTTTGTGATGTTATAGAATAAGAGAGCATGTTAAAACTAGACAACAAAGTATGAAAATAGCCCAATTAAACCCCGTGACCCTTAAACACAACATAACAGTGCATGGATGTGAGCGATCAGCTCAACCCAGCTCAAAAATGTAGTTAATTGTAAGCACATGCATTCCTCGTCAACAGACCCAACAAACTTGCATCAAGGACAATGTTAGATACCCAAAACACTTAAGTTTAATACTTGCCTTGACAAAAATACAGATCACCCCATCTCAATTTTTCATTTAATAAAGTACCTCTAAGGTAAGTGGATCTATTTAAGTTACCTTACCGCCGATGAATGAAGTGGATTTTAATGGTTGAATTGGGCTTGTATGGTGTCCCATCACACATCTGACACAGTGACTTGGTGCAGACACAGGCCAACAAGCTGCCTGCCAGCTGCTGGGCAGCCAAATGAGAGCGCTTGTTTGCTTGGCATCTCCATGGTTTCCATGGTCAGAAAGGAGGTCTTTGTGTGTATTTGTGTGTGTGTGTGTGAGTGAGTGAGTGAGTGAGTGAGTGAGATTGATGGTGTACAAAATGTCTGAAACTGGATTTGGGGCCTATACTCATATCACGCATGTATATAAGCATGTACATGTGTTTTGTTTCTCCTGTGTGCATTTGCGAGTCTGTGCATGCACTGTGCTTGTGTGGGCTTATCCAACTGACTATTTCATCTGGCCTACTGTGCCAACGATTTGGAACATGGGTTCAAGCGCTGGTTCATTACTGTGAAATTCCAGATGACACTTTCTGGAAGGGTCTGCTTGTGCACTAAAACAGGGTTCCATTTTTGGACAGAGATTACACTGGATGTATTGTGTTCCACACTGGCATGAATGCTTACTTGACCAGTTAATTAATTTGCTATTCAGGATGGATAGTGACCACGAAAAGTTATCAAAGCTGCAAAGCTGTGCAGTGTTTCTGACAAACTTAAAGTACTCACTGAGTATTTCCCTAAAGCTATTTTTGTATAATTCATTTATTTCAATTATATTTTAGATTTGAATCTTGAAGTAGCTTTAGCTGGGTGTGTCATTGTGTTTACTTACTTCATTAACTAAGGAGGCTTTGTTTGAAGATAAGAGCCTTCATTGTTTGACTGACCCTGAGAATTTGACTGAGACTAAGCAGGCCCAGCTGCTGCTTATTCCAAAAATGAATGAGTTCACATTAATTACAGTGCTCAGAGACCTTGACCTTCCTTTATCCTATTCCCAGCTGAAAAGAAACCAACAGCTACTGGGTTCTAAATGGGAAATGGGAGGAGGGCTGGAAAAGGTTTGGTCTGTTTTGATTGGTGGAAAGGTTTTGGATAAGGAAGACAGATGGCATGAGGAAACCTTGCCACAGTTCATAAGGTTCAACTTGTGGTAACAGACACGCAGAAAGAATCTGATAACATCTGCTGACCGGTTTCTGCACCTTGACCTCTGATGGTCCTTATATGGAACGGTCCAATCAGCAGACAAAGTTTGTTGCCAGGTGACCATGAAAACAAAATAATGTTCCTTTTTAATGCCCTGGAGGGAAAGTTTACTAATGCATTAGCTATTGTTTAAACAGCAGACCGAACATGTTGTTAATGAATGTTTTCTCCCTGTCATAAACACACATTGGCTGTAGCTCAGGTGGCAGAGCAGGTCAGCCACTAATCAGAAGGTTGGTGGTTCGATCCCAGGCTGCCTCCTGGCTGCATGCCAAATATCCGTGGGCAAGATACTAACCCCATGTTTGCCTACTGGTGGTGGTCAGAGGTCCGGTTGGACTCACCCGGTGGCGCCAGTGTCCGGCAGCCTCGCCTCTGTCAGTGCGCCCCAGGGCAGCTGTGGCTACAATGTAGCTTGCCATTGCCAGTGTGTGAATGGGTGAATGACTGAATGTAGTGTAAAGCGCTTTGGGGTCCTTAGGGACTGAGTAAAGCGCTATACAAATGCAGGCCATTTACCATTTACATTCAAGTCCAGTTCTTTCTTCATGGCAGTCCTGGGCATATTCATGAATCATGAAGGGTTAAATGAGACTCATGTCTAATCTAATTCATCATATTTTAGTCTAAATGTAATGTGATTTAGTGTTTAGTGAGTCACATTTTTAAAAACTTCATCACTGGTGACCATCAGAACACTGTTCTTTTGTTTTGTTGTAGAGTAGAAAGAAGTCACTTTGCAAGACCTTCTTGGACTTAGGGGCACTAAAATGACCACCGGTGTGAAAAGATGATGTTTGAACTTTAAAAATGGAATTGACACAAAGTGATGCTTTAATAATTGAATACATGTAAAATATTTAGAAATAGGTTAGTCCTGTATACTAATGCTCAGTCTGTGTTCCACTCTCACATCTGGCCGCCTGCCAGGCATATACAGTAAAATCTTGATCCTGAATAGAGGATAAAAGGTGCAGCTGTGGGAGCAGCAGGCAGTCAGACAAAAGTAAATGGAGTCATTCTCCAAATCAAGGCCAACTCATTGGTCTGCTGCAGTTGTAACCCAATTATTCCCAGGCCACATGTTTTCAAAGAAGGGGTGTAAGGCAGAGGGGAAAGCCTTCCTTTTTACTCCTGCAGTCACCCCATAAAACACAGAGGGTAGAGAAGCAAGGAGAGAAAGTTGGGACATCTTAAACATTATTCCGCATGAAAAAGTCAGTATCCGATATTGTCTGTGGGTAAATGCTGGCATGTAGTCATTTTTCCCATCTGTGCACTCCACTAATGCCTGCTTTATTTAAGTGGTTCATGTTGAGGTAACGTGTTAATGAGTATCTGGTAGAAATTAATTTATTCCTTGTTCAGATGTAGCTATATACTCTACTGAGAATAAGCATATTTAATAATAATGTGAGTGGATTTTCAAAATAGACATCAAAATAGCTCAAGGAGAAAATGAGTAGAAAAGGTTTATCAGCAATAATGCTGATAAACAATGATGATTGTTTATCAGCATTAAACAATGATTAAACACATCTTTAATCATCCAGACAAGGAAAAGCAACAGTAGATAAATTGAAGTATCTCTTCTCTGGAAGGTGTGGAAATTCATAAGGTGGACGTGGTGAAACGTCAAGAGCAGTTACACCAGGAGGCTTTTCTGTGGGACACATGAAAAGGCCACTTCATCATCCAGGGAATAACAGTCATATTTTGGATCTGGATGCAGGACGTTATGAGTGTCCTTTGACTGAGGCCAGGCATCAGCAGGTGGAGAACTTGGAGGCAGCGGAACCTCATGAAGCAGTGGGCTGATACACCTTGAATCATTGTATTCGGCACACACAGGGGACGGTGGAGGACTTGGAGGCAGTGGAATATTAGCCAGGAGGCTGAGAGGCATCAAATCAGACCTCTTGTGTTTTAGAGAATGAGGTGAAGCATACTTCTTTTCAAATGGTGGAGGACGTGGAGGCAATGGAACATCATGAAGCATCAGCCTAATGAGCTTAAGCATTAACTCTTCCTCTTCATCACCTACAGACCACAATGTTGAACTTGGATTCTTTCCACAATGACCAAATGCTTCAACAGGTGGAGGACTTGGAGGCAGTGGAACCTCATGAGGCAGAGGGCTGACACACTTTGGATCTGTGTATTCAGCACACACAGGGGATGGTGGAGGACTTGGAGGCAGCGGAATATTAGCCAGGACACTGAGAGGCATCAAATAAGACCTCTCGTGTTCAAGGAAACGAAGGGAAGCATACTTCTTTTCAGAAGGTGGAGGATGCGGAGGCAATGGAACATCATAAGGCAGTGCGCTGATACACTTTTGATCAGTATTGTCATCATTCACAAGGGATGATGGAGGACTTGGAGGCAGGGGAAGATCACACATCATCAGCCTAATACGTTTAGGAGGCGGTAAGATCCCCACATCCTGGAAGCAGTACTTGCTGCACACATAACAAGAAAAATCAGCAGCTGATTACTTTTGCAATATATGATGGAAACAGATGTTTTAATGTCCTTTTTTTTAAAAAAAAAAAAATTGAAAAGCAAACATACCTGTCACTGCTGACATCTGAGCTGCTTTGTGAGTTAAACCTCTTAAGATGTGGATTTTCCTTAAAAAAAAGTTACATATTATTATTGTTGTTGTATTTTTTATTAAGAATTCACATGATTTAATGTTTAGAAACAGACACAGTGAAGAGTAACTTACCACAGCTCGAGCCATTTTAGGCGTCTGTCAGGAGAAAGATCCACGCAGGATTTGGTTTCTCTGTGTAACATTACAAGACAGTTGTCATACACTTTCAAGTCAATTTCAACAATGCATATCCAATCAAACTGTATCATTACAGCATTGTTTAGGTGGATAAATATGAAAGAAATGAAGATTAAAACAGGAACAGCTGGCAATCAAGGTAAAACAACCTTATGAGAAAGGTCTTAATCATTATTGTTTAAAAGTAAATCTTTCAATCCTTACTTCAGTGATTTGTTTGAAGTTTCTGTGCTTGCTGTTGCAGTTTTGTGTCAAATAGTTGTAGTTTTTGAACAAAGTTAGCAAAGACTCCAATGTTGTGTCTGTTCAGTACCAGTGTAA
The DNA here is from genome assembly GCF_963576455.1 of Neolamprologus multifasciatus. NCBI lineage: Eukaryota > Metazoa > Chordata > Actinopteri > Cichliformes > Cichlidae > Neolamprologus > Neolamprologus multifasciatus. The sequence goes on from NC_140448.1 coordinate 22,381,778, forward strand.
TGAGGAGACTAAGTGAAGGTTTGGAATTGTCAGTGACAGAAGAATGCAGCAATGTTTGAATTTGTTATTCTTATTGTTTTGATAACAATAACTACCAGGATCATGCCATAGCAACACAGTGATGCCCAATCAAATGTCAGATACAAGAGATCTGACATTACACATCCAACAGGACAGTAAAGCAACGGGCATCAATGCAACAAGCCAGGCCTTAAAAATTACCAGAGTTATATAACAGCACACTGACAGTGTCTCATAAACATGATATTCACTTCAATTTAATTCTAGTTAGATAGATAGATCTGTCCAGAGCAATATCCCAGCAGTTTAACTGACTTGATGCTATACTCTGATCAGGAAGTGTTTTTTTTTTCTTTTTTAAATTAAATAATCTTTCATTTAAAAACATAATACTTTTTGAGCAGTGTTTATTAAAATTGATAATATACATGTAATTAAAAATTACATTATTATTTAATTTTTGCATTTTTGATTATTTTTTCTCCTTCAGTAGTGTTTCCATATTTCACTTTGCTCTCACTCATGCTTGGTTATATTAATGTGCATGTCATCTGTATATGGTAAAGTGCTTTGTTACGTCCTACAGAGCAGGAGCTTGTCTGGGGGCCTGTCTTCCCTTGTTTTTTTTGCTTATTTGTTGGTTTGTTTTGTTTTTTCCTATAAGTTATAGTCCAATTAGCCCGTCTTGAATCAGTGGAAGCTTGAGAAGTGACAAAAAACCCATCCTTCACCTCTGTCTCAGCCAGTGGAAGCTGGTGGAAATGATACTGGATGTTTTGCTTATCCTCAGAAAATGTCTATTGAAAAAGTAAATAAAAATCTTCTAATTCAATCGTCTAATCCTTTTCCATGGCAGATATGTTGAATTATCAATCAACAGGTACAAATAATATAAGGGAGATGCTGATTTTTTTTTTGCGGACTAGGTCACTTCATGGAATGTACAGATGAGTGTGAATGAAATATAATAGTTTTGTAAATTGTATTTTACATTTAAACACATGAAAAAACAGAAAAGCACTGAGGGATACTCTGATATTCATGAGAAGTGAGAAAATGTACATGTATTAAAGAAAATGATAAACTATATTAGGAAAACCTGGACAAAACAAAGAAATGGGCAACTAAAACAAGAGTGTAGGCTCAATATAGACAAGATTACATAACTTCTGGGGAATAAAAGGATGTGGTTGCAACTGTAGTGTTCTGTTGTGTAAAAAATGATGTGAGAGTGAGTTTGAAGAAATTATGTACAAGTTAAATTTTCACCCATTAAACTCTGCTGTTCTATCCATTTTCTTTCTCAGTTACTTCCTTCAACCCGACAAGTGACAGATGACAGTTTTCCTTCATGAAGCTTGAAAGAAAAAAAAATGTGGTAAATATTTTACTCCACTGGAAAAAAAAACCCAGACATGAAGAGCTGTCACTGATGGTTGATGCCATTTAAGTCTTTAAAAAAAATAGTTATCAACTGGAATATCTATTTTTGTACAGGAAAAGCACATTTTACCCAAATGTTTTTAAGGCCATGTTGCACTAAAGATGAAAAAAACAGGCAAATGTAAATCACACTGTCAGTTGATCATTACTGTTTGTATCCAATATGAAACTTTCACACTGTTAGTTAATAGAAATGCCTTTGGCCCCATCATGTGGTCAGTGCTGATCACTGCATTAAATGCAAATCAAGCTTCATCTTGTCTCGCACTGTTCTTTCCCTGTACTAGCCAACATTACAGATTGCCACAGAGCAATTGATAATGATATAGTAATACAAATAAAGAAAATGTAAAAAAGAAAGTAAAAATCAACTTGTATATTAAGTAAAATGCAGCATTATTCCTTTTATCTCTTATGCTTGCTTTTGTTGTAATAACCTTTATGGATAAACACACAAAAACAGCATGAGGGGAACAGAATCTTTATTATACTTCAAAAGTGACACATGATGACAAATATTACTGAAAAATCTAAATGTCGGCCAACAGTCTCTTTTATACATGTCAACAAACATTCTTATCACTGCTGCATTTGTGTCACATAAAATGTTTTAATTTAAATGTTACTTAGTCAATTAGAGTTCTTTCCACAATGAAACAGGATAATGTGTAAATTCATTGCCAGCTGCCTTCATGTTTTTTGTATTGTTGCTTCATAAGAATGAGTGAGCATTTATTATTATGGATCATCTACTATGATTTGTAATAATGAACAAACAAGCCATTGTTATGCATGATACCGATTCTGTAGTTGCACACTGACCTCTGTGCAGCTACAGCAGTGTTGGTTTAGCAGCTCAGTGAAAACAGGATATAGTTTGTGGTTTCTAAGGTCACATAGTGAAGAGTAGCTGTGATGCTTGAGGCACAGCTCACATTTTCTAAACAATACACAATGTAAGCAAAGCACCAACACTGCTGACCAGAGCCTTGTTTAATCTCCAAGGGTATCTCATATGAACTGAATTTGATCATCTTAATTGCCCCTTGGGGATCAATAAAGTCTCTCTGACTCTGATGCTGACTCTGATACACATCCAAACATACACTATTAAGCAAAAATGTTAAACACTATTAACAATAATACGAAATTATAAATGTGCAGATTATCTACTTGTAAATAAGTAATAATGTATGAGCAGAGGCAGCATGGTGGCGTGGTGGTTCGCACTGTTTCCTCCAAACAGGAAAGCCCTGAGACTGACTCCCTTATCTGGCTGTGGCCTTTGTGTGTTGAGTGATGTTTTCTTCGTATGCAATTTTGGAGTAAAAAATGTTATCTTCAGCAACATCTGAAAGAAGTAACACCAGAAACGTAAATGTGGTGTAGTCACATCATGTTAATAATGCATTAAAAGCTTGTAAAATCAGTCCAAGTGTTAAAGTATTGCAGAGTAGTTATTTAACAGAAATAATCGAATAAACATAATTTTCATAGTTTACTATATTACTTTCTGAAATGTTTAATATACTGTATATATGCATACATAGTGATTTGACAAAGTTTTTGTTAATTTTCAGAATTCAAAGAGGCAAATAAAGACATGGGATAACATCACTTACCTTTCTTAACAGTAAAAAGTAAAGTGAGGAGTAGAGCGGCAACACTTGTTAGTACAATCACAACAGAAACTAGGGAAGTTGTTCCTAGGAAAACCAAATATTTATACTTTAAGAGCTGAGATCATGTAAATATGCTGGATGGTACATAAAGTAGTACAACAACTCACTGTACTTGATTTGTCCTTGCTTTTAATACAGCAGACTGTTAAATTTCTCAAACCTAGGGTGACCAACCGTCCTCTTTTCCCCCAGAAATGTCAGGGGCGTCCGGGGGGATTTTCGAGATTGATAAAAATGTCCGGGTTTTCCTATAGTCCGACAGACGCCATGCCCAAACTGCTGCTTTGTGAGCGCTTGTTCTGCGCTCACAGATGAGACTGACAGCACACAGCAACGTGCCTAATGATGTTTAAAAGATCCCAAGTGCATCTTTTCAGACGAACTGCAAAAGAAATTTCCCTCGTACCCAGTACTGGTAATTTTCCTTATGCAGATGAGGCATTATTTCTGTACCATTATTTAATTCCAGAAGCTTTTAAATTATTTTTTAAACTTGTTGACTTGTAAAAGCTTGTTAAATATGTTTCTTTAAGAAAGTTCTTCATGACTGAGCCAAGTGTGCTCTTTTTTGGAAATCAAAATATGGTCACCCTACTCAAACCCAACCTGTCCATGCAGGTAGAAGCAATAGATTAAAAAAAAAACATTTTATATTCCCATGAAATACAAACCTGTACAGTCTGTAAGGTGGATGATGGTTTGTTCTCTGCTTATATTGTTTTGGACGATACACATCAGCTTTCCCATCAGTTGACCATGTAAACCGATGGCAACATTTGAAATGTTGTGGTTTTCTGCAATGCTGGCTTGGGTTTTTATCAACAAGTTATCATCCAAAAACAAGGTGAACTCTACTTCATCTTCTTCAGAGAAACAGCTGACTGTCATCTGTTTTGGTGACAAACACATCTGCGTTACAGCTGGTTCTGACACAGGAGCTGAAAGACAAACATATGGACATAGTCACATATGGATGCAGTACAAATTGCAATATCAGATCCACTGCCAGGCCAGCTCTTGCTATATAATCTTTATAAGTGTGTACACGTGTGCTTGAAATGTGTGCACAAAAATCATCAATTTCACAACTCTCATATAATGTACAGCCACCAGCAATAACAATGATCAACATAATCTGCAAAAATTGTCTAACAAACTGCAAGTTTTGAATTTTGGACCGGACACACACTGTTAACACTTTCATCCTTTTTCAAGATGAGGAAATTTCTTTTTCTTTTTTTTAATTTCTGGTTTTAGATCTGTAACACATTTTGTTTTTACAGTGGGGCAAAAAAGTATTTAGTCAGCCACCGATTGTGCAAGTTCCCCCACTTAAAATGATGACAGAGGTCAGTAATTTGCACCAGAGGTACACTTCAACTGTGAGAGACAGAATGTGAAAAAAAAAATCCATGAATTCACATGGTAGGATTTGTAAAGAATTTATTCGTAAATCAGGGTGGAAAATAAGTATTTGGTCAATAACAAAAATACAACTCAATACTTTGTAACATAACCTTTGTTGGCAATAACAGAGGTCAAACGTTTACTATAGGTCTTTACCAGGTTTGCACACACAGTAGCTGGTATTTTGGCCCATTCCTCCATGCAGATCTTCTCAAGAGCAGTGATGTTTTGGGGCTGTTGCCGAGCAACACGGACTTTCAACTCCCGCCACAGATTTTCTATGGGGTTGAGGTCTGGAGACTGGCTAGGCCACTCCAGGACTTTCAAATGCTTCTTACGGAGCCACTCCTTTGTTGCCCGGGCAGTGTGTTTTGGATCATTGTCATGTTGGAAGACCCAGCCTCGTTTCATCTTCAAAGTTCTCACTGATGGAAGGAGGTTTTGGCTCAAAATCTCACGATACTTGGCCCCATTCATTCTGTCCTTAACACGGATCAGTCGTCCTGTCCCCTTGGCAGAAAAACAGCCCCATAGCATGATGTTTCCACCCCCATGCTTCACAGTAGGTATGGTGTTCTTGGGATGCAACTCAGTATTCTTCCTCCAAACACGACGAGTTGAGTTTATACCAAAAAGTTCTACTTTGGTTTCATCTGACCACATGACATTCTCCCAATCCTCTGCTGTATCATCCATGTGCTCTCTGGCAAACTTCAGACGGGCCTGGACATGCACTGGCTTCAGCAGCGGAACACGTCTGGCACTGCGGGATTTGATTCCCTGCCGTTGTAGTGTGTTACTGATGGTGACCTTTGTTACTTTGGTCCCAGCTCTCTGCAGGTCATTCACCAGGTCCCCCCGTGTGGTTCTGGGATCTTTGCTCACCGTTCTCATGATCATTTTGACCCCACGGGATGAGATCTTGCGTGGAGCCCCAGATCGAGGGAGATTATCAGTGGTCTTGTATGTCTTCCATTTTCTGATGATTGCTCCCACAGTTGATTTTTTCACACCAAGCTGCTTGCCTATTGTAGATTCACTCTTCCCAGTCTGGTGCAGGTCTACAATTCTTTTCCTGGTGTCCTTCGAAAGCTCTTTGGTCGTGGCCATGGCGGAGTTTGGAGTCTGACTGGTTGAGGCTGTGGACAGGTGTCTTTTATACAGATGATGAGGTCAAACAGGTGCCATTCATACAGGTAACGAGTGGGGGACAGAAAAGCTTCTTACAGAAGACGTTACAGGTCTGTGAGAGCCAGGGATTTTCCTTGTTTGAGGTGACCAAATACTTATTTTCCACCCTGATTTACGAATAAATTCTTTACAAATCCTACCATGTGAATTCATGGATTTTTTTTTTCACATTCTGTCTCTCACAGTTGAAGTGTACCTCTGGTGCAAATTACTGACCTCTGTCATCATTTTAAGTGGGGGAACTTGCACAATCAGTGGCTGACTAAATACTTTTTTGCCCCACTGTATGTTACTGCACATAAATTTGAAGATAATATGTTTTTAGTCTTACCGAGTATATGTAGATGGATGTCAACTGTGTGCAATAACGCACCGTCAGTAGAACTGTGTGTTTCCATGCTGTACTCTCCAGAGTCATTTTTTGTTGCTTTTTCGAGCTTCAATGTTCCATTTGTGGGGACTGTAGTACGATTCTTGTATTTTTAATTGAGACTAATTAATGTATAATTTATTAAGGTTAAAATGTTATCTGTACTCTTTTTCAAGCTTGTCTTTATATGTGGATTAGTAGGTATGTAAAAAACGAGTGGTTCTCCTAAAACTCCAAAACACGTCTGGGCTCCAAATTCAGTTAGATTGCATTCTGAAGACCCTGGTAAGAAAATTAATAAATAAAGACATGGCATGCAAAAATAGAAATTAATAATGTCATTTGTTTAATAAATAGAAATTGCTGTATATAAAACATTTGTGTTTATCATTATTGACAAAACTTATATCCCTAAAAACACCAGACCAAATATTAAATAGTAAGCTAAAATGACAAAAAAAATTCATTGTTCCATTGTTTACTAAAATTGTTTTATGAATGACTTCAAAATATGCGCTTAGTTTATTAAAAGGTTGATGTGTACTTTGTCCCACAGCAGTCACTGCCAAAGCTACTGTGATCACGTAGATCGAAATCATTTTCTGTTGAGACAGAATCAGAATATCAGAAACAACAAAGACATTTATTATTTCGTGTTGTGCATGTGTAGTGTAGAGCCAAATTCAGTTTTATCTAGAAATAGACACTTTAATAAACACTTCACATGGATAATATAGATTATGTGTGTATGGATTATCTACATAGTAGATCAACAGGAGTTTATACATGCATATAGGCCAACTGTTTACATGGCATGACAACAGTCAAAGAAGTCACTCACCACATTTAAAATATGTCTCTTTTGCAGTTTGTTGCCTGTGAATTCCTCACTGGCACCTGGGTGATACGCTCTTGTCTTTTTCCGTTGTGCGCGAGAATGATGGAAGAAGTTATTTGCATTGAGTATTAATGAAGCTTATGCGTAATAAGGAAGATCTGTAACTATACATCTGTCTACTACCCGAGTGTTCACTGGCTAGTATTTGCTTTTCACCACTTCCACTTTGTCACGCTATCAAGCTCATTGCTGACATCACTGGTCTGTACCAATCATCTCTCTGCCCTCCATCTTTAAGCCAATCAGCCTCCAGTCTACGTGTTTTAAATCTCACTCCATATTTGTCATTCTCCCTTCCAGACTCCTTTACTCAAAACACTTCCTCCCAATCTTCGCCTCTTTCACGTTACTCAGAGCTCCACCCAAGCTCCGAGGAGTCGTGCATAATTCCTATGACACTGGGAATCCATTCATAATGAGCAATCAGAGTCAAATTGCCAATTGAACTATGTTGATCAAAGAAATCATGTTGAATTCATTGTTAGAATCTCTCTTTACTTAACTAAAGTACTAGAAGTACTAGACTTATTGTGAATGCAGTTACTGAGCATTACATTGATTTCAATTGATATTTATGTTGATTTAACAATATGCTTTGCTATACCCTTTCTTTCATATTATTAAAAATGTTCATTATTATTTTTTGTGTACTTTTCATTTACATGTACCAGGACAAGAAGCCACAAGAACCTGAGCAATAGATGAGAACTGGATGTAAAAAATGCAGATAAACCACGTAATTCTTAATATCCGATTAGCCTGTAGTGCTCGCTATGAACAGCTGGTGGTACATGCCAACATTTGTGTGTGTGTGGGTGTGTGTGTGGTGGGCGGCTGGACCAGACAAATTGACACTAAGAGTCCTGAAAGCCTCCAGTTGGCAGAGTTTTTCAACTCTTCAACAGCAAGTACAACTAAATCATCCATTGTTATATCAGTTCCTCAAAAAAGAAACACAATCACAACAAATTACTTCAGGGTTGCAGCGTTTACATCAGTTGCAATGAAGTGCCTGGAAATGGTGATACTCAGGTCCATAAAGGCTGCTCTGACCTTATACAGTTTGAACCAAACACCCAAACAGATCCGTGGATGAAGCAGTGGCCCTGGTGTGTAGCTCTGCATTGACACTATGAACATACTATGTGCACTTTCTTATTTATCATGTAAATGTGTAACTATCTATCATTATAGCTCCCTGTTATATTCTCAACTGTCCAGATACTTCTTATTTTGAGGATTTTTTTATTTGTTTGTTTGTTCTTTTAAAACAAAGATATAGCACTAGATACTTATGTAAACCCCTAAAAATTGAATATCATATCATTTATCTCATCAAGTATGTCTGTCTGTGCCTGCCTGACACAAACTGCACTGAGTAGCGGATGTCTTAAAATAGGCTTTAATGACCTGGTGCTATATACTAAAGAACAGCGTGGCAGACAGCCTGAACCTGTGCTCTTTATCTCAGGATTAATGTCAACCGTTTATTTTATGTTTTTAGTTTTTCTATATCCTGCAATGTACATTTATCACTATAGTCTGCATTTCAAACATTTATGAAAAGAAGCAAAAGGAAGTATCAGTTAACACCCTGGTGTGAAAACCACATTAGTTTAAAGTCACAACTCTTTCCTTTTTCAGTTTCTCTGCTACAGACACACAAACATGTATGTTCCGAGGCAGACAGCACAAATCTGTGATCTTCATCTCAGGATTTATGTCAAGAGATAGAGAAAAGTCTGTTCACACACATTTATGTATAAACATTTGAGGGACTAACATATATATTTTAAGACACAAAGAAAGAATACACACACGGATATATTAGATAAAATAAATTCAAAAGCGATGTGATTACAGCACCTTAAAACTAGCTAAATGATCTGGTACAAAATTACTAAATTTCCCAGAGGAACCGACCCAATTCCCGATTCCTAACCCTGGAAGTGTACAGATCAGGACTGGTGATCTCTCTGCAGACCTGGTTGTCTGTTGCAGTCTGGCCCTGTCCTGTGTCAGGGCTTAACTGAACCAGACAATCACTAATGTGCACAGGACAGACTGGATGATGGCAGTGTAGAAGATGACCAACAGCTCTTGTGGCAGGTTGAACTTGCTGAAAGTACAAACTCTGCTGGGCCTAGGGTATATATGAAGACCACTTGAAACTCAGTGAAAAGGTGGATCTGTCAAGGTCTGTGTGCAGGGAGGCAGAAAAGGACCCAAAATACAGACTCAACACTGAGGCAAAACTCAACAAGAAACAAGAAACAATAAAAACTAAACTTGAATATACAAAACAAACTTGGCAGGCACTGACAAACAGAAACATGGGGCTTAAATACACCGAGGTATAACGAGGAAAATCAGACACAGAAGGAAAGCACAGCTGGGAGTAATTAGACTGGACGAGACAAGGGAAGCAAAACTAGAAACACTGACATGAGACACGGACCTTCAAAGTAAAACAGGAAACACACTAATTGAACTCTAGACATGTAAACTTGATAGAGACCGGGGAGACAGAACACAGAGACCTGAAACGTGGGACAGAAAGGCACAGAGTGGACACAACATGGAAGACAGCGAAACCTTTTGACAAAACCTAAGAACTAAGACCTTAACAGCCATAACTGCAACCTATAATAATAATAATAATAATAATAATAATAATAATAATAATAATAATAAAAACAGCACAAAGTACCCAGAACTTAAACCGTAATACAAAATAAAACCAAAACACAAGAACTCAAAATGCTGGGTCACAAAGACCCAGAATCATGACAGAATCCAAGGGATCTGAAGTTATCCGCAGTATGAGAGGCGGGAAGGTGGGAGCGTTTCTCTACAGGTCTACTATTATCTCCACAGTCTTGTACAGGTTAAGCTTCAGGTGGTTCTGACTGCACCTCCTGCCTGTATGCAGACTCGTTGCTGTTCTGGATCAGATCGATGATGGTTGTATCATCCGTCAACTACAGGAGTTTCACAGATGGTTGTCCTGAGGTGCAGTCATTAGTGTAGAGGAAGAAGAGCAGCGCGGGGGGACGGAACCCTGGCGGCAAGTAATGATGATCTGTGGAGGTGGACACACAAACTTGGGTGAACTGCTGGTAAGTTGAGCTAAAGTCCATGAACAGTTGGTCCATCGACGGTTGGTCAAGATGATGCAGGTCAAGTCTCATATTAACTGCATTACCAGCAGACCTGTTCACCCAGTAAGCAGCTGTTAGGTAATCACTATGGCTGCCTGTTAGATACTGAACCCTCTAGATACTCCTGCTTCAGTTCTGTTAAGAATATGATGATGGAGAATTTTGTTTGTTTATTTTTTTAAACAAAGATACTGTAATAGATACTTATGAAAAGACAAGAATTGCAATACATCATTTATCCCATGTAGTATGTGTGCTTGTGACTGCCTGACACTAACCACACTAGGTAGCTGATGTCTTAAAATACGCTTCAGTCACTGCCACAGCATGGCAGACAGCCTGAACTTGTGCTCTTCATCACAAGATTAATGTCAACTGTTTACTTTGTTTTTTTATGTCCTGCAATGTACATTTATCACTATAATCTGCATCACAAAAGTTTGTTGACAAGGAGCAAAAGGAAGTATCAGTTAACATCCTGGTGTGAAAACCACATTACATTAAAGCCACAACTCTTTCCTTTTTCAGTGACTCTGCTACAGACACACTAACATATATGTTCTGAAGTACTGCGTGGCAGACAGCACGAACCTGTGATCTTCATCTCAGGATTTATGTCAAGAGATAAAGAAAAGTCTGTTCACACACATTCATGTATAAGCATTTGAGTGAAGCAAAACTCATATGTAAAACTGAGAGCCAGTAGAATGAATGGGCAAGTTGCAACTGATGGCTTGTCTTTATTCTTATTATTCGCCTTGAGGCGACATTTGTTGTGATTTGGCGCTATATAAATAAAATTGAATTGAATTGAATTGAATTCTTAGCAGCTTCAGAAAAACATTCATTGTCTTATAAATCACTAATTTCTGTGCACACAGTTACAGATTTGTCTCCACGTTTACAAATCAAACTTTTAAATCTTGCAGATCACGTGCTCTGCATTTTATTGCTTTTAGTTAACTGTAAAAACTTTGGCTCCACCATGTGATGAGTGCTGATACTATGCGTTTTTACATTTACTACTAAAGGTTACAGCTTTTACTAGGTCATCACAGAATTATCACTTATCACCAACTAATACACGTAAAGGAAAACACCAATTCTTTTTTCATGCAAGGTTATTACAGCATTGTTCCTTTCTACATTATGCTTAGCTTAAACTTAATGGTTTGTATGGTTGAGATACATACAGAGAATAAATGTAACACTTTGAGACAGATTCATGTAAAACATGAGGAGAGCACAGATTTTATTGTACTATTGTACAAATATTATTGGAAATCTAAATGTTGGTCAACAAGCTTCAAAGCATTTATTATCATTGCATTTGAAAAGACAATGAATTTTAATTGCATCACCAGGTTGCCGACCAAACGCACACAGTTATACGTGTCTCACAAAGTCCACTTACTGACTTTTTCATACATGTCAAGCATATAACATAAATTATTGATGGATTTATGTCACCTTACACAATATAATGAAACTCTATTAAAATACTACTTAGAAGAACTGCCTGCAGGGGAGTTTGTGCCCTTCATGTTTTTGTATTGTTGCTTGATGTCTCTCTTGGTTCTCAGTCATCCAAAACACAAGCCGAGCAACAAGCATATGCTGTGCAGTGCAGAGAGCTCTACATTGGAGAAACCGCATAGCCACTCGACAAATACGTGACACAACATAGAGGAGCCACTGCGACACAGCTGTACCTCTGCACCTAAAGGACAAAGGTCACTCTTTCAGGGATGCCAATGTTCACATTTTGGACTGAAAAGACAGATGGTTGGTTTGAAAGAGGAGCAAAAGAGACCATCTATGTCCTTTGTGAGCGACCATCTTTGAACAGAGTGAGCGGCTTATGACACCAACTGTCAGCTACCCACAACGCAGTCCTGAGATCCCTCGATAGGTCACATGATAGGGTAAAGGTCTTACAGTGGTTTCATCCAAAACCTTTGGTGGTAATGGCCCACGCCTTTTTACATACCATGGCTAATGTCATGTTGCAGATGATTAATAGTGGGTCAATGATCACCTCCTAAGGGACAGCCCCTACTAGGGGTTAGATAACTGGGACTTTCCACCTGATGAGAGGTAAAACGTCTTCCAAAAAATTAAAACCTTCTTTTCATTTCATTTCATATTTCTTAAGTCTCTACTATGATCAACAGCTGTGAACAAACAAGCCAGTGTTTTATGCATATTACAGTTTTTTTCCTTTCTCACTGACAACTGTGCAGCTTAGGTAATGTCACACGGTTTAGAAGTTTGGCAGCTCAGTGAAAACAGGATATAGTTTGTGGTTTTAATGTCATGACAACACAGAAAAAAGTAACCAGGATGTTTCACTGTGTTTTTATCTCAAACAAAAGGCACAGCCCACGTCTGCTAAGCACAACACAAGGAAAGCACCATCACTGATCAAAGCCTTTTATTTAATCTCCAAGGTTAAATGTAAAATGTTGGTTAGAACTTTTACAGGGTTGTTGTAGTTTATTTAAATTATGTCAAATAAAATGTAGTTCAAATATAATGCATTTATAAATAAGTATAAATAAGTATTTCATGTATATCAAATGCCTTCTAAATAACTTCCCCCCCCCCCCCCCTTTATGTTTTCTTCAAAATTAATAATCCAGTGAGTACTTGTTAAATATGTTTACCTTCACGTTCACTGCAAAGATGGAACTGCTAAAGTGCCATAGTTTTATTAGCCAGTTGACTGAAAGTCTACATGTTAGGGTTTAGGTTTCAGAATGTCAGACTGTAGGAGAACGTTAACTTTCATCTTGATTTGAAATAGGTGGTGTTTCTCTCGTTTCTCTTGCATTCTGCTTCAGTCTAATATCTGAGTAGACAACGTCCTCTTCAGCTTCATCTGAAAAAAGTAGAAACAGAAAACTGTGTCTTGTGTAATCAAAAGACGCTGATGTTGTACATTGAAAACTTATAACAAGAAAGTTTTCACAAAGATTCACAATGACACAATATTTGTAGTTTTTGCTCCGTACAGCACCACAGTGGATTTCAAATCAAACAAAAACGTGTGATTGAAGGAAAGACTTCAGGTCTAATTAGCTTTAATTCAAGGCTTAAAAAATAGACCCTCATTTTCAGTGGCTCAAAACTGGATATTTAGACAATTGATTAACAAGCTGCATTAAGGCCAAGTTCTGTTTCCTTTTTATTTCCTGAAAAATGAAGCCAACATCATATCTAAAATCATACAAAAGCTCTACATTTGTAATTGAAGCTTTTTGCTGTACATTTTAAATGTGAAGGGAGCCCAAAAAGTAAATAAATAAATAAATCAGAGAGATGGTAAAGCATTTAGGAGTGGCCAAACAACAACAACTTTGTACATTCTTAAAAAAACGTATAAGGTTGAGCTGCAGTGGCCATCCCAAATAAACCATTCTTCTCTCCAAGAGATATTCCCTGACGCCCCACCTTGATCCCATATGTTCTTTGTCACTTCAAAGAATACGTCCACGCTCTACAGCTTGGAAACCCATTCAATGAAGCTCTCTAAGCACTTTTCCTGAGCTAAGCTGACGGCCAAATGAAGTTTGGAGGTCTGTAGCAACTGACTCTGCAGAAATGTTGGCGGCCTCTGCATACTGTGTCCCTGACCATTCACTGAGTGTGCTCAGTGGTGTTATAAGAAACTGGAAAGTGGTAGGCCATGTAAAATCACAAACAGTTGAATGTGGAATATTTAGTGATGAGGAAATTTCACCACTGGACTTTTTGCACAGGTGACATCCTATTACAGTACCACACTGGAATTCCTGAGAGCTCCTTAGAGAGACCTAATCTTTCACAAATGTTTATAGAAGCAGTCACGGGGCTAGATGTTTGATTTTATACACCTGTGACCATGGAAGTGACTGGAACACCCAAATTCAATTATTTGGATGAGTGAGTGAATATTTTTAGCAATATAGTGTATATATTTACTCCAGTAAACACACTACCTACTCAACACCTCATGAGCTCCACATTATCTAAAGAAGTCAAGAACAGAAACAAATGGAGGAGTGAAATCGCTCATGAGCCCAAGGATACCACACTGTATTACTAGGTGAAAGTAATGTTATGGGCAAATGGGTCAATCATGCTTGCTGATGATGTGACTGCTAATAGAAGTAGAATGATCATGAAGCAACCCTATCTCTGCCGGGATTCAACTATTAAATACACAATTAAATTGATAAGCCGCAAACCAGCAACACATGGCTTGTGGCAACACAAGGAAAGAAAAAGTAGCATTGTAAGGTCTATGGGTTGTAGGCAGTCAAACTGCAAGGTTGAATTAAATCATGTTAGTTTGTCCAGTAAATTTTTATTCCTTTGAAAACTGGAGACTGAAATAAAAACAAAAATACTGGTGGTGGCCAGTGTTACCCTCAGTGTCCACAAAAACTATCATATCACTTTCAAAATCCCACGTCGCTTTGTTCTCACAAGCACATTCACAAGATTTTCAGAAAACTTGATCTCTGAATTTGAGGTCTATTTCACTGAGATTCAAACTCACCCAAGATTTTTTGTAGATATACCTTTAATTAAATTTTGATACATTTGCTACGTTTCTTTATTCTCAAATTATCACAAACTTGAGTGTCCCGCCTGCCCATCTGCTTAACAGGGTGAAGACAATAACCCATCAGCCTTTTACAAATGAGGGGTAAATATTACTAAATATTTAATGAAAAACTTTTGTAAAATTCTTCTTCTTCTAAAGGTGAAAGTCAGCATTTCAATCACATATTGACTGTTTGGGTTGAAATCATTTGTGGTCCTGTACAGAAGTTGCTACAAAGCTACAAAAATATCCTTTAGTCCAACAAATTATTGCCACTAACTGTTTTATAACAATTTAACATATACTTCTGTGTGGTGATCCTTGAGACAAAATTGATAAAGACAACACATTTAATATAAAAATCTTACCTTCATTAACAGTCATAATGCCAGTTGTGTTTTTGAATTTCCGGATACCAAGAAACACAGCCAGAATGAGTAGAATGGCAACAACGCTTACTACCACAGCCACAGTCACAATGCAGTGGTCAGAAATATTACCTAGAAATTAAGACCATTAAGAAGAAAATACTGAAATAATGTAAATATAGTTTACTGGGCTACAATGTTCAATTCAATAAAACTTTATTGATCACAAAGGTTGACCCCAAAGGAAATTGGGTTAAAGCTGCCGACCTTTTGCCAGCGCCATCTTACCCTTCCAACCATACATACATTACACAGCATCACATGGGGAAGACAGGTCTGAGAGGTATAACAATGCAAAATGCACAACACGAGGAAAGACGAGGAGAAAAAAGAACCCCAGACTGCGCTCCAACAGGGAGATCAGTTTGAGAACAGAAAAAAAACACCTCAGCACATAGCACATGAATCATCACATCTCACAACATAGAAGACATAAGCTTCGAAGGCATTTGTATGGGGTGGGGGGGTGAGTGTAGGTATGTGTCAGTTAGGGGTGGGTTTTTATAATCGATTTATCGATTAAAATCGATTCTGGCTTGGATAACGTAAAATCGATTCATTAAAATCCTGAATCGATTTTTTAATATAAATTTATTTTGCCCGAAATGCCAGAATCTCTGGTGAAATCTCACAAAATTTCAACAACCACCAAACAGCTAAGACAGTAAATGAGAGCAGGAACACGGATTCTGCACTTAAACACACAGCGCGACCTGCGGATCAGAATCAGTTAGATGTCGCCTTTCTCACGGTCGGGGCTGAAAGCCGACAGCTCGCTGATTCTGATCTGTCGGCGGTTCAGCGCTTTGTGTTCACGCCCTTAATGCGCTGATTCTGAAGCTGTTAGTTTGATGTCTCTCCAAACAATACTGACCAAACCAGCAGCAAAAGAAGATCCAAACTACGCTTCACATAAACATCGTCATGTATTCACTCTTACTTTTACTGTTTTGCTTCGACCACAGCTCTCTCTCTCTCCCTCTCTCTCTCTCTCTCTCTCTCTCTGTACTGTTTTCTGCATTATTCGGTTGCTTGTTACGCACAAGACTACCGTTGTTTACAGCGCTGTCGGCCGATGTTTTTTTTCCCGTTTTATATACTTCCGAAAAGAAAACCTAATTTCTGCCGTTCAATACTGAACAAATTTAAGCTTTTTTAAAATTATGCAAAATGCAAAACGCTTACCGCTGTAACTTCAGAGGTAATTTTCATGTGTTGATTAATGGTTTTCTTTCGTTTTTGATGTACTGCAGAATATTTTTATAAAATCCCAGGCCAGGAAAATCGCCTTCATGTTTTTCTGTGTTTTATCTTCAGCTACTTTGACACAAAGGCATCTGCTGTGATGCTCACACCTTTGATAAAGTCTTGCGTGTGTCAGCTTCCTTTTTATAGATACAAAAATATGTAAATGTACTGATCTGAATTATAATATTTCTGACTGTCAAAATTTCCCAGATTCAAATCGAAGTGAATCGAATCGAATCGAATTAAATCGAATCGTGGATCGAATCGATTCGGGACCTTGTGAATCGGAATTGAATCGATTCCAGAAATCAGTGACGATACCCAGCCCTAGTGTCAGTGTATATGCGTATGTGTGCGTGTGACTGTGTGTGTTCCGTGATCAGTCTGGGAGACTCTCTTAGGGTTAGAGAATAAGCGAGACTATACAAAAGACATGAGAAGCCAAGCAGAAAGATAGGGGAGAGGGAGAAGGAGAAAGTGCGACCGCCTCCATCAGGAGCCAAGAGTCTTCAAGTCATACGTACTTCCAATTTATGCTTCAGCATTTAAATTGCAAAACTGAATGATTTTTTAAAGAAAAATAAATCATTTAAAATTAGAAAAACTCCTATAAATACCTATACTAAATAAAATAATAAAGTAAATGGCTATTTAAGTATAACAGAATGTAATATTTTTTTTATATTACCTGTGCAGCTTATAAGGTGGATGATGGTTTGATCTCTGCTTATACTGTTTTGGACGATACACATCAGCTTTCCCAGCAGCTGACCATGTAAACTTATGGTAACATTTGAAATGTTGTGGTTTTCTGCAATGCTGGGTTGGGTTTTTATCAACAAGTTATCATCCAAAAACAAGGTGAACTCTACTTCATCTCCTTCAGAGGAGCAGCTGACTGTCATCTGTTTTGGTGACAAACACATCTGCAAAACAGCTGGTTCTGACACAGGAGCTGAAAGACAAACATACAGTCACATATGGATGCAATACAAACTGCAATTTAACATCCACTGTCAGCTCTGCAGTGGTCAATATCTACAGACACTCTGTTTCTCTTTGTACTTGCTAAATTATTATTGTTAAAAAAAACTGCATCATGAAATTTCTGTGATCTTTGGGAGAGTTTGTCAACATAGATATTTTTTAAAACAAAAATCTTAAAACAGATCTATGCCACTTTAAAAATAATCTTACAAATTATTGTTTTTGATTATCCAAAGATATATTTTAGCTTTACAATACGTTTAACATGTTCATTTCTGTTACATATATTTCACACTACCTGTGCAGCTTGTAAGGTGGGTGATATTTTGTTTTCTGCTGACATTGTTTTGAGCAACACATGTCAGGTTTCCCATCAGCTGACCAGGTAAGTTGATGGTAACATTTGAAATGCTGTTGTTTTCTGTACCGTTGGCTGTAGACAACAACTGATCATCCAAAGACAAAATGAACTCTACTTGATCTCCTTCAGATGAGCAGCTGACTATCATCTGTTTTGGTGATAAACACATCTGCGTAACAGCTGGTTCTGACACAGGAGCTGAAAAAAAACAAACATATAGTCACATATAGACACAATATCAACTGCAATATGACATTCACTGCTACTCTAAGAAGTATAATACATATCAATACAGGCTTTAATGTAAATGCTTACTTATAGCTTACTTATATAAAATGTGTGCACAAAATTAATGATAATTTGATAACTTTCTTATAATATATAACCAGCAATAAGAACAACGATAAATACAATCTATAAACTGTTCATGTAACTACCTGCTTTTTTAAATTTCCAGTTTTAGCTCTAAACCACATTTTCACATGTGCATTGTTATTGCACAGATGTTATTCAATAAGTCAATAGGTTGTTGGTCTTACCTAGTATGTGTAGATGGATGTTAACTATGTACAATAACACACCTTCAGTAGAACTGTGTGTTTCCATGCTGTACTCTCCAGAGTCATTTTTTGTTGCTTTGGTGAGCTTCAATGTTCCATTTGTGGAGACTGTAGTACAATTCTTGTATTTTTCATTGAGACTAACTAATTTATCATTTATTAACATTAAAATCTTATCTGTACTCTTTTTCAAGCTTGTCTTCATATGTGGTTTAGTAGGTAGGTAAAAAACGAGTGGTTCTCCTAAAACTCCAAAACACGTCTGGGGTCCAGGTTCAGTGAGATTGCATTCTGAAGACCCTGGTAAGAAAATGAATAAACAAATGTATACTAAGAGGGAAATTAATAACTATCATTTATTTGCACAAAATAGAAAACCATAAACTTTGTATATATGTAACCAATTAATTGTTACTGACAAAATTCATGTGTATGAAACTTGAGTAATACAATTAATGGCACCACAGAAATGTTCTCTCACCAGACTAAACAATAAATCATCTAAGTAATAACAAATAATAAGATGAAACATTAAAATGTTTAATGTGGATTAACAATATGGATTCATTTTGTTCTTCTAGGTACTGTTTAATAGTTGAAGTGTACCTTGTGCCACAGCGGTCATTGCTGGAGTTGCGATGATGATGATGATCAAAATAATCTTCTGTTTGGACAGAATCAGATTATTTTGCATGTGTAGTGTACTATCAAACGTGTGAATTATCTACATAATGGATCAATAGAAACTGTTCTTACTTTGGAAAATAATGCAACAACTATTGACATACTAGACATTTTTTCCTTTTTAACTAATGTCGCCATGACAACAGTCACTCACCATATTTAAATTAAGATGTCTTCTTACTCTCTGGCATTCACCACTGGCACCTGGATGGTATATTTCTGGTCTTTTTTCCCTTTCATGAAGAAAATCGAGGAAGACATTTTCCTTCATCACAACCAGAGCACTAGACTCACTGTAAATATTAAATAATTTGGTACACTATATTACTCTGTTTGTGTTGGGGGACCCGATCCTTGGGGTGGACCAATTTTTTGTGTGTGGGGTTTAAAAGCTACCAAGGCACAGTGTTTAGAAAAAATGCATCTCAGCTGTTCTGATGCTCCTGACACATACGGGATCACTATGGGTTTTTGCTTAAGCAGCAGTTGTCCTTCTCTCCTGGATTGGCTAGAGCTTTCTTTAGGTGCCTTACCAGCTTTGACAAATGTCCACGTGGGATAACCACATTTACTCAGGGCCTTCTTGATGTGATGTTCTTCTGCCTCCCTGGCCGCTGTGTCTGTGGGGATGGTGTTGGCTCTATGTTGTAGCGTCCTGATGACACCCACTTCATGCTCCAGTGGATGATGAGAGTCAAACTTTAAATACTGATCCGTATGCGTAGGTTTACGGTACACATCAGCTTTTAGATGTCCCCCATTACTGATGGAAATCTCACAGTCTAAGAAGGCTAACCTGCCAATTTTCATATCCTCACTGGTGAATTTGATGTGTCGGTCCAACGAGTTAATGTTATCCATGAATTGTGGTATGTCCTGGGACGTTCCAGGGTAGGATACAAAAGCCCTCTTTTCCACTTCTTTCATGTACAAATTGGCCACGATGGGTGAAACTGGGGAACCCATGACACACCCATGTTTCTGCCTGTAGTACTGACCCTTGTATGTGAAATAGGTGGAATTAAGATACAGTTCCAAAAGCAAACACACTTGGTCGAAGCTGAGAGTGGAAATGACCTCCCAGCCCATTGTTCCTTCAGTGGTGCTGGTTTCAGTCATTATGCTAATGTACTGTTTATAAGATTGGGGCAACCTACAGTCAGCTGAGACTAAAGAAGTCACTGATGAGTGAAAAACGTTTCTCCCATTGAAAACGCTACGTCCAGATGAACAGAATCAACTTTTGGGGATTTACTTACTTGGATGATTGAGCATGCATCAAGACGATGTACGACGTTTAGTTAAAGTTCTGTGTGCATATGTGTGGGTTGTACCTGTATGTCAGATATTTTCTAAAAATCACGTTTTTTGTTGGAAGCACTCACAGTATAAGACTTCCCATTATTTTAACAAGTCTAGTAACTCTCATTTTAATTGTTATATTAATTGTTATATGGCTACATTTCTTTTCTGAACGCCATATTAGAACTATGCTATCAAACAAATTATAACTATCAATGAATATTTAGCAGCGATAATTACATGTGAAAACTGTTTTCAAATTGCTACTTTAAGCTTAAATTTTACTGTTGTCGTCAACACATCAGCACTATTTATGAAATATTTGTCTGAACTGTGGACACCAAAGCTATGGTGACCAATCAAAAGGGTTTCATAACATTTTTTGTATTATCTAGTATTTTTTGCAATCATAATCAATCAATCAATCAATGTTTACATTTTTTAGATTGTTTTTATAGTACAGTAATTTCACAGATGAGAATTAAGTTTAGCGTTACTTACCAGCAACTGGAGTTTTTCTCTGTGGCGGCAGGCATGACGGGCTTTGGGCTGCTGTGTTTGTCTTGTGGTTTGGACAGAAATGAGTAAGCATGTATTTAAAGTCATGTTAGTCTTATCCAAGTATTTAGTGTCTCATCATACTTGTCTTTACTTATACAAACATGTAAATACAGTAGTTAGACAAATTAGAGTATCACTAGTCATTTTTTAGCTGCTATGTGGATGGAAAGAGTAACTTTACTTACAGTTACTAAGTGTAGCCCAGAAAATCATCTCGGGGTTAAACTGTTGACAATAGAAGAGAATCTTTTAAGGTGTGTTTTGCAATATATGCAAAAAAGACAGCATTGAGGGTTCCTTTAAATCATGGAAAATGTCCCATTATATTACTATATCATCACAAAATTTTAGATAAGTTAATTCATCAAGACACCCAACACAGATAATCCCATGTTCTACTCTCACTAGACTGACTGTTGTCATGGTCCTGGGTCGGTGACCCAGCGCTTTAAGTTGATGATTATCATTTTTCTAGTTTGTTCTGATTTTGTATTGGTTGTTGGAGTTTGGTGTATATTCAGCCCTACCTGTGTCTGTCCTCGGTGCTTTGTTCATGTCCCCGTGTTGTTATGTAAAACAGTCTGTGTGTTTCCTGTTTTACTTTGTAGGGTTGTATCTCGTTATGTCCATTGGTTCCAGCTGTGTCCCCGCCTGTCTGCCATTTCCTAGTTACCTGGTGTGTGTATTTATAGTGCGTGTCTGCCTGTGCTCCTCGTCGGCTCGTCTGTGTTTCATGGTGTCTGTTCCTCGTCTGTGTCTCTCTGCCTCCCACCCCATTTGTATGATCCGGTTTGTTATTTAGCTCACCCAGTTTAGGTTTATGTTCTGTCCTGCCCTCAGTTCTGTTATTTGTACACTGTAAATTAAACCCTCACTCTTATCCTCATATCGGCTGTCTGCATTTTGGGTCCTCCGTTTCCTCCACACCACACGGCTCACCCCGCCAGCCGTGACAACTGTGATACCGCATGCTTCTCTGAATCTCTGTAAACATACCAATGAAGCACTATATGCCTTTAAAAGGATTTTATTCTCACGTCCTGCAATGTGAACTTATCAACATGGTCTACAGCAAGTATCGGTTGACACCCTAATGTGGGATGCTAAAACTATGTTAGGTAAAAACCACAGCTCTTTCCATTTTAAATTTGTTGCAGATGCGCTGACTGATTGAAGTTTATATTTAAAGATACAAAGAAAGTGAACTAGCACACCCACACAAAGTGTGAGAGAGAGGGATACAATATCATATAAACTGCAAGGAGAGAAATGTGATTATAATATATTAAGGTTAGTTAAATGATCTGGTATAAAAATAATAGAATAATGTTCGTGTATTAAGAGTTGTTTATACTTTGGAGACATTACTTCACAAAGACACAGTGAAGCTCCTTCTGATCGTCTCTATACTTGTCCATCAACACCCTGAAAACAAACACTATCTGTAGCACTCTTTCTTGGCATTAAGCTAAACTGCTGCTCACTCGTCACTTTCTCTCTTATTAACCTAGCTTCAAAACTTTCCTTTATCTTCATGGTATGGCTCATCCACTGTACATCACTCATGTTCGTAAAAACTAGTACCAGTGCAATTCTCCATTCCTCAGCCACCTCACTCTCCAAGACTGAGTTAAAATAAATCAAGTTAAAAAGCCAACTCTGTTTTTTATCTATTTTAGACAGACAGAAATAATTGCTTTTAATTCATTTCTTGGTGATGTAGTTTTATGATAAGCCAAAGCCAGCTTGGCTCAAAACTAACTCAAATTATCTCCAACACACTGCTGTAAGGTTATACTATTATTCTGGTGCTGAACCCACCAGCTTGCTTATTTCTGTCACTTTGTATATGGGTTTGATAGCTGAAGCATAATCTGAGCTAGCACAGTTGTTGTCTTAACAATAACATTTCAGTTTTTACAAAGCTAAACTATACTTAGACTAAAAAAATAACATAAACATGTACTTACAGCATATATGTGTAGCCTCTCCATGTAAGTCTGCTTTATATGTATGCAACTAGCACTTGCAGTATACTAGGCAGCTGGTGGCTAAAATCACTGGTACTGGCGCCACCTGGTGGTGAGCCTGTAATGCTTCATCCCAGGGTTAATATTAACAGACAGTCTGTTAAAAGAAGCTGTAACTGATGAGTTTTCGGTCTTTTCAGTGCTTTGAGAAGAACACATGTCAGTTGTAAATCATTCATTTCTATGCACTCCATATTGCACATAAATGCAATTTCTTTTGCACAATATTCATACTGCTGACTTCTCTATATGTTATATATATATGTATATATACACACGCATACATATATATTTGGTATACATATTTAATAATGTTCATACATTCTTATATTTGTACATATATTTATTCTTAAAATTCTCATATTCCTATTCTTATACTTTGCTTTGTTTCTTATTTTTCTTGTATTTTGCACACCACTGTTGTTTGTGAAGCTTGGACACAAGAATTTCTCTCACATGTGCTGTACCAGTGTGCCAATAATGTGATGTGACAATAAAAGTGATTTGATTTGATTATAAAAGAAAACAATAATTCTTGTTCACAAGTTACAGGGTGAGTTTATTACACTCTTGTCTATTTCCACTTTATGCCTGGCTTTGGTTTATAGTTTGTACTGCAAAACACAGAAAATAAATGCAACATTGAGAATTTTGGGATTAAAACTGGGATTAATAAAGTATGCTGATTGAGAATGAATTGTGTGGAACACGAGGAAAACACAAGTTTTATTATACTTTCAAAATGTCACATGATCACAAAACATGACATATAATACTGAGACTCTAAGCTGCAGGCACAAAGCTGTATGCACTGAGAATACATGACTAAAATAACAAATTGTAACAGGAGCAGTATTTCTAGCGTGAGCCTTTCATGTTTTTTGTATTGTTACATAGAATAAGTGGGCATTTTGATATCTGCTATGATTCCTAATAGTAAAATCAGGCCAGTGTTATGCAAGATACATGTATAGTATGCACTTTCTCAGCGTGTGCTGTGCAACTAAGTTAGCATGGTTTCATTGTTTTACATGACAGACACAGTGAATATTAGCTAAAATGTTCAAGCTATGAGATGATGGTTGATTCTTGACTCTGCTTTGCTGTTATCTGCTATAAAACAAACACTAATGACCACAGCTTTTTTAATCTCCAGTGTTATATGTAAGATGTTGGTGAGAGCTTCTAACTGAAACTTGGCATGAACAGGTTTAAGACTGGTGCTAGGTCAGAATGTATTAGGGGAAAGCTAACTTGCATCTTGATTTGAACGTGGTGTTGCTTTTCTTGTACGCTGTTTCACTTTAACATCTGAGTAGATGATGTCATCTTCAGCATCACCTGAAACACATAGAAACAGAAATTGATTTTTTAGGTAGTCAAAAGATTTTACAATTATATATGAAGGACTAGTAACAATAATGTTAGGATACTGTCAGATTCAGTTTAGTTTGTGCTATGTGCACCACTGCAATGGATTCTGAAAGAAACAACCAAAATATGATTGAATTCCAGACTTAGGGAATTTAACAAAAGTGTTGCATTAGCTGTTTATGAGTTGGATCTATTGAACCCTGATGTTAGATTGCATCCCAAAGACCCAAATTGATGCAGGCCATCAAAACTTTAGGAGAACTTTAGAAGTCAGTAAACTGGTACATTCTTTAAAAAAAGGATTTCACTGGCTGGCTCAGCAATGCCATTCTTCTTCTTGCCATGCATACCTCCACCTCAGAGGCTCTTTGAGATCCCTCATGTAATTCCCACCCCCACCTTGACCTCCTTCCTCACACTACACTACTGTCTCACTGTCTTCATACATGTCCTGCACCACCCTCATATAGTTCTTGGACACTCTTCTTCCTCATATAGTGCCCTGTTTTCTCTTCTCCACCCAGGCACAGTGCAACTCCTTCTGGCCTTCTCTATACTTCTCTATCAAAACTATCCCATTAACATATGACTCCCTTATCCATTCTTAACCTAATGTTAAAAAAAAACCTTCCCACAGCTTCAGGGAATGGTTGAGTCTGTTTTGCAAGTATCTTCCCTGTATCTTGTATCATATCTTCACAGGTATGTAATCTGGAGTTCAACGCTTCTGTACAGATCCTTTGCACTTCCTTTTTCACTATCTTCACTCCATTTGAGGCCTTCCTCTCTGAAGGTGGTCCTTAAAATACTCACTGTAGTATTTACTCACTCATTTTTTTTAAATAACAAGTCAATACAAGGCATTTCCTCCTTCTTCAGTATCCAGCCTCACATACACGTCAGTTTAAGCCTTTTTCCTTTGTCACCTCTCTCTTCGCTGTACACTAGATGCCAAGTGCTCCTGACCTTTTGACTTTTTCTTCCCAGCCTTGTACTTTCTGGTGCTTACTCATTCCAACACCAAATCTCCTTGTCTTCTTCCCTCTGTTCAATAATTAAACCAAATACCATCTTGGCAGTCTTCCTCACCACCACAGACTGTATTTCAATCACATATTGATTACTTTATTTAAAATACATTGTTGTGGTATACAGAGACAAAACAACAAAAACTGTGTCTTTGGGCAACAAGCCATGGCTCTAACTGTAAGGTGAATAACTTACTTAACTAGATGAATTTCATGTTTTCCAAAATTATTTTCAGGAATGTCGAAACACCAGCATTGTTTTATATTAATTTGGGAAATCTTTGTGTAATTTTAGTGTGGTACTCAATGAGACTGAACTGACAAAGGCAGTAGAGTTAATTTAACATCTATAGCAAATCTTACCTTCATTAACAGTCGTGATACCAGTTGTGTTTTTGAAATGCCGAGTACCAAAGAACATAGCCAAAATAAGCAGAATGGCAACACCTCCAACCACAGCCACAGTCACAACGCAGAGGGAAGACTTACCTAGAAAATAAAATCATTAAGAAGAATATATTGAGATAATACATTCTTGTAGATGCAGATATAGTTTAAAGGGCTACAATTACCTCAAGTCACACATACAGTTAGGTCCATATATATTTGGACATTGACACAAGTTTTTGTTTTTTTACCTGTTTACTAAAACACTTCCAATTAGAGTTATATGATGGACATAGACAGAATTTGTAGACACTCAGCTTGTATTTGAGGTTATACACATACAAATTGGATGGAGGGTTTAAGAGTTTCAGTTCCTTAACACGTGCCACCCTTTTTTTAAAGGGACAAAAAGTAGTTGGACAACTGACTCAGAGGCTATTTCTTGGGCAAGTGTGGGCAATTCCTTTGTTATGTCATTATCAATTAAGAAGATAAAAGGACTGAAGTTGATCTGAGGTGTGGTGCTTGCATTTAGAAGATTTCACTGTAAACAACAACAAAAGAAGCTCTCCATGCAGCTCAAAAGCTGCCAGCTGAGAAAACAGAAAAAAAAACATCCAAGAAATCACTACAGCGGCAAAATCTACAGTTTGGCAGATTTGTTTAACCCACTGAATTAAAGCTGAAAGTCTGCACTTTAACTGCATCAGAGCTGTTTCATTTAAAATTCATTGTGGTAATGTACAGAAAAAAAATTAGAACAAACGTTTTACTTCTATTTATGCTTCAAACTCTAAACCCTCTTTAGCAATGAGATTTATTATTATTATTAGTAGTAGTAGTAGTAGTAGTAAACACTAAACAAAAGAACTAAAAAAAAAACCCAACTGTAATACCTGAACAGCCTGTAAGATGAATGGTGGTTTGTTCTCTGCTGACATTGTTTTGGACAATCATACACATCAGCTTTCCCATCAGTTGCCCATGTAAGCTCATGGTAGCATTTGAAATGCTCTGTTTTTCTGGACTCTTTGCTCGTGTCTGTATCAACACGTTAGTGTCCAAAGAGAAAATGAACTCCAGGTCATATTGTTCAGAGGAGCAGCTGACTGTCAGGAGGTCTGGTGACAACACAAACACGCAGTCACATATATATGCAACAACAATTACAACATGACATTAACAGCTCTACAACCTGTTATCTGTTTCTGAAGCCTTTATATAAGTATTTATTTTGGAAATGTGTATGAATATGAACACTAATTTGATTTGATAATAATTTTAACTCTTTTATAATACATTACTGGCAATTGTAATGAAATAGAAAAATATGTAATAAATACTATAATTATAATCCTGAAACTCGTATGTACAGTGGGGCAAAAAAGTATTTAGTCAGCCACCGATTGTGCAAGTTCCCCCACTTAAAATGATGACAGAGGTCAGTAATTTGCACCAGAGGTACACTTCAACTGTGAGAGACAGAATGTGAAAAAAAAATCCATGAATTCACATGGTAGGATTTGTAAAGAATTTATTTGTAAATCAGGGTGGAAAATAAGTATTTGGTCACCTCAAACAAGGAAAATCCCTGCTCTCACAGACCTGTAACGTCTTCTGTAAGAAGCTTTTCTGTCCCCCACTCGTTACCTGTATGAATGGCACCTGTTTGACCTCATCATCTGTATAAAAGACACCTGTCCACAGCCTCAACCAGTCAGACTCCAAACTCCGCCATGGCCAAGACCAAAGAGCTGTTGAAGGACACCAGGAAAAGAATTGTAGACCTGCACCAGACTGGGAAGAGTGAATCTACAATAGGCAAGCAGCTTGGTGTGAAAAAATCAACTGTGGGAGCAATCATCAGAAAATGGAAGACATACAAGACCACTGATAATCTCCCTCGATCTGGGGCTCCACGCAAGATCTCATCCCGTGGGGTCAAAATGATCATGAGAACGGTGAGCAAAGATCCCAGAACCACACGGGGGGACCTGGTGAATGACCTGCAGAGAGCTGGGACCAAAGTAACAAAGGTCACCATCAGTAACACACTACAACGGCAGGGAATCAAATCCTGCAGTGCCAGACGTGTTCCGCTGCTGAAGCCAGTGCATGTCCAGGCCCGTCTGAAGTTTGCCAGAGAGCACATGGATGATACAGCAGAGGATTGGGAGAATGTCATGTGGTCAGATGAAACCAAAGTAGAACTTTTTGGTATAAACTCAACTCGTCGTGTTTGGAGGAAGAAGAATACTGAGTTGCATCCCAAGAACACCATACCTACTGTGAAGCATGGGGGTGAAAACATCATGCTATGGGGCTGTTTTTCTGCCAAGGGGACAGGACGACAGATCCGTGTTAAGGACAGAATGAATGGGGCCAAGTATCGTGAGATTTTGAGCCAAAACCTCCTTCCATCAGTGAGAACTTTGAAGATGAAACGAGGCTGGGTCTTCCAACATGACAATGATCCAAAACACACCGCCCGGGCAACAAAGGAGTGGCTCCGTAAGAAGCATTTGAAAGTCCTGGAGTGGCCTAGCCAGTCTCCAGACCTCAACCCCATAGAAAATCTGTGGCGGGAGTTGAAAGTCCGTGTTGCTCGGCGACAGCCCCAAAACATCACTGCTCTTGAGAAGATCTGCATGGAGGAATGGGCCAAAATACCAGCTACTGTGTGTGCAAACCTGGTAAAGACCTATAGTAAACGTTTGACCTCTGTTATTGCCAACAAAGGTTATGTTACAAAGTATTGAGTTGTATTTTTGTTATTGACCAAATACTTATTTTCCACCTTGATTTACGAATAAATTCTTTACAAATCCTACCATGTGAATTCATGGATTTTTTTTTTTCACATTCTGTCTCTCACAGTTGAAGTGTACCTCTGGTGCAAATTACTGACCTCTGTCATCATTTTAAGTGGGGGAACTTGCACAATCGGTGGCTGACTAAATACTTTTTTGCCCCACTGTACCTGCAAAACCGACTAAAAAAACCTGCAGGTTTTGAATTTTGTGACCTTTCAGACATACAGTGCTTGGATTGAAAAGTTCTTTTTCCCTCTGTTTTTAGCTTCATAACACATTCTGATATTTATTTTACTATTGCACATATGTTATTTGAAGATAGTGATTGTTTGGTTTTACCTAGTATATCCAGATAGATGTTAACTGTGTGCGATAATACACCGTCAGTAGAATCGTATTGTTCCATCGTGTACTCTCCAGAGTCATTTTTTGTTGCTTTTGTTAGATTGAATATTCCATTTCCAAAGAATGTACGATTCTTGAAGTTTTCATTTATATTAACTAATGAATTATTTTTTAATCTTAAAATTACATCTTTATTCTTTGTCAACCTTGTCCTTGTATGCGGAATAGTAGGTAAGTAAAAAATGAGTGGTTCTCCTAAAAATCCAAAACACGTCTGGGGTCGAGGTTCAGTTAGATTGCATATCAAAGACCCTAATGAAAAAATTAAGAAAAGGAGAAATTAACCATTGTCACTCATTTTCACTCCAAATAAAACCATATGGTTTATTTTTACAGTTACTAACACATCTCAAAAATGACGTTTTAATGACTTTGTCAATACAACGACTAATGACACCATTATCTAATGTAATGTTATATAGGATTTAATATATATATATATATAGTTATGTATGCTTTTATGACATCAGACCACACAATGAATAATACAATCAAATATTTAAATGCTTTTGTGAATTAATTGAAAAGCTGTATTAATTTTTCATCTACACAAATAATTGAAGCGTACCTTGTGCCACAGCAATGATTGCTGGAGCTGTGATGATCATGTAGCTCAAAATCATTTTCTGTTGAGATACAATTAGAATATTGTTTCTACTGCACATATGACATAACACAACTAATATGTGGTTCCAAAATAGAAGGCAAGAACATGAGGACATAGGAAGTTGTAAAAGATTCCTTGCATGAATTTTCAAGGTTGTTTTTTTTTTTTTTAATTTTAGAATTCTTTGTTGTTTTTTTCGAAGCACAGTTGTTTTCACTACATTTTTTTGAGACATAAGTTTAGCACTACTGACCTGCAGCAGAAGTCCTTCTCTGTGGCAGCAGGGCGGGACAAGCTATGGTGTTTTGGTTTGGACAGAAATGAGTAACCATCTATTTAAAGTCACTGATGTCATACTAAGGCACTTAGTTCTGTGTCATATTTTTTTCTGTACTTGTACAAATATGTACATATACTGTAGTAGCTGGCTAATTTAGACCTATACATTTTATAAATATGCATTTTCAAGCTGCTGTATTGAGTACAAGTTTAGAGGCACAGAAATCATCTCCAAATTAAACTGTTAATAATAATTCACAGGAAAGACTGTTCAAAGGTATGTTTTACAGTACGTACAAAGCAAGATCTGATATCCTGTGTTAGTATTGTTCCTACGTCTTCATAACAAGATTGGTCCAAGATCAGCATTGCAACTGACCAGTGCTGTCAGTGTTGTCTGAGGATTTATTTAGCATTATATAATGCTGCTCCTCCACATCGAAAGGAGCCAGTTGAGGTGGTTCGGGCATCTGACAAGGATGCCCCCTGGGCGCCTCCTGGGCAAGGTTTTCCGGGCATGTCCCAACGGGAGGAGGCCCCGGGGCAGACCCAGGACACGCTGGAGAGATTATATCTCTCGGCTGGCCTGGGAACGCCTTGGTGTTCCCCCTGATAAGCTGGAGGAGGTGGCTGGGGAGAGGGAGGTCTGGGCTTCTCTGCTTGGGCTGCTGCCCCCGCGACCTGGCCCCGGATAAGCGGAAGAAAATGGATGGATGGATGGATGGATAATAAATTATTAAAAACTGTCACTAGAAAATCAACATGAAAACGTAACTTGATAACATACTTATTATATTGCATAAATTATTAAATAAACCAAAGCAACTGAAATGCTTACTATTTGTTTCAGGACAGAGTTTTAAATAAACAAGAGTATTTTTTTTTCTTTTTCCCCACATTGCAAACCTATGACATCACAACATCATGATTTGTCAGTTGCAAAGTTGATCCCGGACCAGTGTTATAATGGTGTACAGGAACAAGCATCCCATTACATCACTCTAAGATATAAGACATTCTCAGTAAAAACAATATAAATCTGACTGTCTGACATTGCAGGCTAAAAAGTCAGAATGGTCCACAAAGTCTGGATCTTTGTAGACATACCATTAAATTACTTATCCATTTTTCTTTTTCATTTACGGCCTTGCAATGTAGATGATGTCAACATACACCGCATTATGAGAGTTTGTGAAAAGAGTTAACTCCTTAATGTGGGATGTTAAAACCAGATTACGCTAAAACCACAGCGCTTTCTATTTTAAGTGTCTTTGCTGAAGATACACTAACTGACTCGTGTATATTTTAAGACACAAAGAAAGAACAAAAAAGAAAAGTAAAAGAAGTAAAACTGGAGAGAAAAAGCTCTGGTAGTTCAGGGAGTTCTTATAAATTTGCATACCATGTCAGTAGTAGGGCTGGGTATCGTCACTGATTTCTAGAATCGATTCAATTCCGATTCACAAGGTCCAGAATCGATTCGATCCACGATTCGATTTAATTCGATTCGATTCGATTCACTTCGATTTGAATATGGGAAATTTTGACAGTCAGAAATATTATAATTCAGATTAGTACATTTACATATTTTTGTATCTATAAAAAGGAAGCTGACACACGCAAGACTTTATCAAAGGTGTGAGCGTCACAGCAGATGCCTTTGTGTCAAAGTAGCTGAAGATAAAACACAGAAACACATGAAGGTGATTTTTCCTGGCCTGGGATTTTATAAAAATATTCTGCAGTACATCAAAAACGAAAGAAAACCATTAATCAACATATGAACATTACCTCTGAAGTTACAGCGGTTTTATTAGAGACACGGCTTAGAGTTTTGCATTTTGCATAATTTTAAAAAGTTTAAATTTGTTCAGCATTGAACGGGAGAAATTAGGTTTTCTTTTCGGAAGTATATAAAACGGAAAGAAAAAAAAAAGTCGGCCGATAGCGCTGTAAACAACGGTAGAGTAACAAGCAAGCGAATAATGCAGAAAACCATACAGACAGAGAGAGAGAGAGAGAGAGAGAGAGAGAGCTGTGCCTCATGGTAGAAGCAAAACAGTAAAAGTCAGAGTGAATACATGACGATGTTTATGTGAAGCGTAGTTTGGATCTTCTTTTGCTGCTGGTTCGGTCAATATTGTTTGGAGAGACATCAAACTAACAGCTTTACAATCAGCGCATAAAGGGCGTGAACACAAAGCGCGGACCCGCCGACAGATCAGAATCAGCGGGCTGTCGGCTTTCAGCCCCGACTGTGAGAAATTCGACATCTAACTGATTCTGATCCGCGGGCTGCGCTGTGTGTTTAAGTCTTTGTGCAGAATCCATGTTCCTGCTCTCATTTACTGTTTTAGCTGTTTGGTGGTTGTTGAAATTTTGTGAGATTTCACCAGAGATTCTGGCATTTCGGGCAAAATAAATTTGTATTAAAAAATCGATTCAGGATTTTAATGAATCGATTTTACGTAATCCAAGCCAGAATCGATTTTAATCGATAAATCGATTATAAAAACCCACCCCTAGTCAGTAGAGTGGGGCTGGAGTCTTTACTGTCTAATTTTGGCCCCAGGCCCAAGTTCCAGTTTGGGACTTTGGCCCCATCATGTGGCTAGTACGGATCATTACATTATTTGCAATTCAACTCTTGTGTTTCACATCAAGGGTTTTTACAATCAAGCAGTCCTGCCTGTGCCCCTGAACAATAACATTTAACTACACATTGTTAAGTTGTCTTGTTGCAACTGAAGAATTAAAACAAAACAAATGCTGTGTGTGTAACAGTGCAACAAAAAGTTACC
Organism: Neolamprologus multifasciatus; assembly: GCF_963576455.1. NCBI lineage: Eukaryota > Metazoa > Chordata > Actinopteri > Cichliformes > Cichlidae > Neolamprologus > Neolamprologus multifasciatus. Next base: position 22,414,397 of record NC_140448.1, read on the forward strand.
TGTCCTTTTACTAACTGCTTAAGTAGTGATGGTTATTAGCCGCTAGCTAACTGGGTAAGGGTGTCATGAGTCTGTAGCTCTGCCCACCATTTTGGGGAACATATTTTGTTTTAAAGTAAGTAAGTAACTTTCTGGAGAGCTTGTATTTCACTTAAACTATCTAATATGCATATCCACATAATCATGTATTGTTATAATTATGATGTTAAAAAAAACCCACACACTGTATTTTAAAGCAAACTAGCTTACAAAACAGATTATATTCAATTTATCTTTCAAATATGACAAAAATGCTGATTTTACAGTGGCGAAATTATTGTATCGCTAGAGTTCAAAAATTGAATAAGCTTTCTGCCTCGTTCTGTATCTCACTGTACAACTGTATAGTGACAATAAAGGCATTCTACTCTATTCTATTCTATTCTATTCTATTCTATGATGCAAACATTTCTCCATAGTATATAAAGTATTTTGGTGAATGTATAAAATGTCACTCTGTGTGTGTGTGTGTGTGTGTGTGTGTGTGTGTGTGTGTGTGTGTGTGTGTGCGTGCGTGCGCATGTTTTATGTGTATAGATTATTTTCTTACATTTCTACCCTACCATGACAACCCCTTTCTTTTACCTTCCTAATATTCCGGTTTCAGTTTAGTTCCCACAGTTTTTTTTATCTACCGTCTCTCCTATGGACTTTTTAAATGTCTACAGTCAACACAGCCCTGTCGTCCAGCACTCTCAGAGGTAGGAGCAGCAGCAACCCCTCAACAGCAACATTGTACCCCATCAGGTGCATTGCACTGTCCCCACCTGGTGACAGTGATATGATATGATCCAATTCCATATTCGATTCTTGATGAATGTGGGTTGTTGTTATTCAGCCCGATTCTATGTGGCCCTTTTTTTTATTTCAAAAATCTCTTATAATTACTGCTAAAGGTTACAGATGTTTTAGGCAGGTGCCTAGTTTAGTTTAAATAACTAAACTAGGCACCTGCACCCATGTCATTTTATTGATTTGAATACTTTTAGCACTAATTATTGGAGTACAAAATTTGTTTGGTAAGCTCATTGACCCTTGACCTACATACACAGGCGAATCCAAACATGAGGAAGGGTATTTAAGGTGGCCAATTGCAAGTTTTTCTCCTCTTTGCATCTTCTCTGAAGAGTGGCAACATGGGAGCCTCAAAACAACTCTCAAATGACCTGAAAACAAAGTTTTTTCAACATCACGGTTTAGGGGAAGGATACAAAAAGCTATCTCTGAGATGTCAGCTGTCAGTTTCCACTGTGAGGGACATGGAAGGAGGAAATGGAAGACGACAGGCACACTTCTAGTTAAAAATCTTAGATAAGCAGAGGCGATGGTTGGTGAGAACGGTCATACTCAACCCACAGATCAGCTCCAAAGACCTGCAATGTCATCTTGCTGCAGATGATGTCACTGCGCATTGTTCAACTATCCACTGCTTTTTGCACAAGGAGATTCTGTATGGGAGATTAATGCAGAAGAAGCCTTTTCTGCGCACATGCCACAAACAGAGTCGCTTGAGTTGAGAAAATTGAGTTATTTGGACATAAGAGACAGTATGCATAGCAGAAACAGAACACAGCATTCCAAGAGAAACACACGCTACCCACAGTAAAATTTGGTGGCGGTTTCATCGTGCTGGGGGGCTGTGTAGCCAGAGCAGGAAATGGGAATCTTGTTAAAGTGGGAATCTTGTAAAAATTGAAGGTCGCAAGGATTCCAGTCAATATCAGCAGATTCTTGAGAACAATGTTCAAGTATCAGTGACAAAGTTGAAGTAGTTGTCTTGTTGGATATTTCAACAAGACAACTACCCTAAACGCTGCTCAAAATCTACTAAGACTTGCAGAGGAACTAGGCCATCTCAGTCCCCAGACCTGAATATTATTGAAAATCTATACTGTGACTTAAAGTGGCCTGTCCATGCTCCATTAAACCTGACTAAACAGGAGATGTTTTGTAAAGAAGAAAGGTCCATATCAGGTGAACACGCCCTAATCACGCCTCTACAGGTCTCACTGGAACTCCAAGAAGGCTGAGTATTCTGAACTGTTAACTGCCATAGGTCTAGGCTTCTGAGGGATTCTCATGATGTATTGAGTGTTTCTTCTTCAGTCACCTTTTTACTCACATTTTCACGCCAACTGCTCATGGCAGATGTTCTGGACACTTGGGTGAAGAGAAGGGGTGAGTTGTCAACTGATCACCACCTGGTGGTGAGTTGAATCAGGTGGTGGCGTAGGACGCTAAACAGACCTGGCGGACCTAAACGTACACTGTGGGTATGCTGGGAACGTGTAGTAGAGGCCCTGGTTCACAAGATCTTCAACATCCATTTCTGACAGAGCTTCTGATTTGACCATATTCAACAAAAAAAAAAGGTAACTGCCTCAATTAACCATGAATTACAATATGAAATAAATAGCTATAAAACCTCTATCAACACACCCACAAACAACTAGCTCATTTCATAAACTGTATGTACATAAATGTGGTTCAAAATAAGTTATTAATCATTTACTTAGACTTTCTAAATGATACCAAGAACTATTAACAGCATCTTAATAACTTGTTTGTACTTGATGTAATACTTTATTTAGAAATTATGTTAATCCACCATTTATAAAGAATAAATGTGTTATATATTAGATCATTATATACAGGTTTATTTAGCAAGCCTAAACATTTATATCATTTATATGTCTGTGAATGACATGCTAAGGATAAATAAGAAGGAGTAATGCTTTATAATTATGCTTTACAAACGATAAAGTATTAACTAATATCTTACTGATTAGTAGCGACTAGTTTTACAATGCTTAATATTGTATGTGGTAGTAGATGTTTTTTTTCTCGAAAAATGGATATTGTATTGATATTGATTGATATTGATATTTGTACCTTACAAATGTACTGTTCCTGTTCTCAAAAAATAATAATTAATGCATAACCATTGATTTGTTAATGTCACGGTTCGCTGGAGGACTCACACGCAGGACTCAGAGGCACAGTATTTATTACAATTCCACCAGGTGTATTTACAAACAGTGCAGAGGGGGTAGTGCTATATACAAAGCAGTGACAGGGAAAAAGGCTCCGGGGAAATCCAGGGAGGGAAAAGACACTCGCTCTTCTTCTGACTCTCTCCAGACACTCACACAAAGGAATCCGCTCGGGGAATGCAGGGTCGGGTCCAGGGGGTCTATGTACAGAAAGAAATACACGTCAGAGGTTTTGCGCAGGGAAAAAGAGAACTTGCTCAGAGCCGGGCTGCACTGACGTGAGTCACACACAACGATCCAGCGATGAGTAGAAGCCACTCCCTGGCTTAAATGCTGGCTGCGCTGATGAGGCCCAGGTGTTTCCTCTTCAGAGGGGCGTGGGCCGAGGGCGTGAACCCACCATGAGTTCCGCCCTGGCGAGAGAGCGAGAGAGAGAGCAAGAGAGAGAGAGAGAGAGAGAACTACTAGTCAGCGGCCTGCTGATCCCCTGGCCGTGACAGTTAATTAGAGAAAGGTTATTTGAGCTTTCTAAACAGATCTGTGATTTAAACTTTGGTATAGACATACAATATTAAGCCAGTTTTGAACCGTTTAAAAATGACTTGGCCCATACTGTGATAGCATAGAATATGAACAATATATATGAGTCAGAATCCATTGGGATTGTGTACAGAATTAAAACTACAAAAATTATATCTTTGTCCAACAGACAATATGTTATACCTCACAGTATGACAGCAGTAAATTTGGGGATTACTGAATGAAATGAGAACATAAAACTTATTGTACCTTTTCACTTGTTGCATTGCAGACTTTTACACTGAGAGTAACATCATGAAGTGTAAATTATGTTTTAAAAACATAATCTAAAAATGTCAAATATTTATTATTCTACTGATACTGATAACAAAATCCTAAAAATATAACAACAAAGCATCAGATGTATGCCGTGCAGTAAGAGGTCTTTTCTGTAATGTGCTTCTCAGAAATGCAGTGAACATAACATTATAGATCTTTTTTTTTCTTCCATCCACTCAGTACACTCATCAACATAGTCAGTATTTTTTAAAGAAACAAACAGGAAGTTTCATATAAGACATGAAAACCAAGCGTACCAGAGTGTGTTCAAACCACAGCTTGTTCCATTCTCTGCTTAAGCCATAGTAACAACCTACGGTGTTTATTTTCATCTACAAAGATGGAATACAGCAATGAGATACATTGACAGAATCAAAGAGAATGAGATGTGGCCACATATACAGAGTATTTAGCATTTAAGTTCCTTAAGTGGTGGGAAGTAGCATTTTCACATTCATAAGAATTGCTGTCACTGGGGAGTTTAGTTATTTGCACAGGAGACATTGACTTTTAGGTTGAAAACAGTGCAATGTACAAGTCTGGTGACTACAGTAAAGAAAAAGAAACAAATTACAGGAAAATGCAGTAAAATCACAAAATTGAACAGTCATTGAGAATCATTACATATAGTAGCATCTAGGAAATAATAATAAAGGAATAAATGATCCTACACACCTTCAATAAAAACATCACTCATACTTCATTTTTAATGGCCATTGAATTAGAAACCAGGATCTAGGGTAAAGAAAATTATTTTCTCCCTTTTCCAAGTATCTAAAAAGTTCTAAAATACTTTCAAACATTCAAATACAGGTTTAGTAAAAATGTCATATAGCTGCACAATTCAACGTAAATCGCATAAACTCTCAAGTGCTATAACGTTAGCCCTAATATCAATTATATTGTGATTTAAAAAGTGATCTTCTGTGTGTGTGTGTGGTTGCTAAAATTTGAACTTTTTTTAATCAACTACAAAGCAAAATTCAACATTAAAGCAAAAAAAAAATAAATAAAATAAAATAAAAAACCCCAGGTCAGAACAATCATATATAACATAGTTTCCTGGAGTTCAATGCTGGTTTTAGTATGTATTTATTGATCCATCCATCTATCTTAATAGCTGCTTATCCACCTAAAGATCAAGTTCAGGGCTGGAACTTTTATCATGTTGATTTTTCTGCATTGGGTTTCAGTGCAGAAAATGCAGTTTCAATTGGCCTCTCTTATCACTCTAACATCTGTGTAGATAATTTCATCATCCAAATTACCTGTGGGAGAAAAGCAAGCAAAAAGAGTGTTTTGTGTTTTGAAGGAAACTATGTTCTTTAAATAATCGTTTTCCTGACTATATTTCCTATTTTATCTTTTCTTTATTTTATTTTACTTACCCTCATTAGCCTTTGCAGGTCTTCTTTTTTTGCAAAACTTTTTTATAACCATACTCAAAATCACAATGACAAAGAGCATGATGACATTTGCGATCACAGCCACTGTCAAAGTTGTAACAGAACCTAGAATGCAAAAGCAAATGTCAAACAATATTGAATATCAGGACTCTGTTTGAAAGCTGAAGTGATTAATTTAGTTTGCTTTAATACTTTAATTCAGCAGTCCCGAACCCCCGGGCCTCGGACTGGTACCGGTCCATGAGTTGTTTGGTACCGGGCCGCGAGAGTTGAGGCTCAGGTGTGAAATGTATGGTTTTCAGGGTTTTTATCGGTTTTCAGCGTTATTTTGTTATCGTTTTTATCGTTAACACGGTTTTCCTGGGTCTTTTCACGTGTGTTATGAATAAATCTTTTTTTTTCGGTACCGGTACTAGTTTTATTTTGTTGTATTTATCCGCGACACCTTACAGGCCAGTCCGTGAAAATATTGTCGGGCATAAACCGGTCAGTGGCGCAAAAAAGGTTGGGGACCGCTGCTTTAATTTAACCTGTTTAAATTCCTTGAAAAGAAAGTGTGTAGTGATATGTCAAAAAAAAATATTAATCTGTTAACCAAATGTACTACCTTTGCAGGCTACCAGGTGAATAGTTGTTTCATCTCTGCTGACATTGTTCCAAACTCGACACATAAGGTTTCCTGTCAGCATCCCATGCAAGTTGATGGTAACCTTTGAAACAATGGATTTCTCAGTTGTCCAGTTGCTCAGGGATTGGTCTTTGCTTTGTATCAGAAAGTGATCGTCCAGAGTCAAAATTAATTGTACATCTCCCTCAGAGAAGCAGCTGACATTCATCTGTTCTGGTGCCCAGCATGTTTGAGACAGTGTTGGCTTTGACACTGGAGCTGAAAGATTCATATAGCAGATGCTGAATAAAGAAAGAAAGAAAGAAAGAAAGAAAGAAAGAAAGAAAGAAAGAAAGAAAGAAAGAAAGAAAGTTCCAGAGGAACTATTCTTTTTTTTAATCAGAAAAACAATGAGAATTATTTAATAATTTAAGTTGTCTCATAGCTAATTACATTATTATTAAATCCTGTTAAAATGTAAAACTATTAATTTGTTTTGTCATGAAAGTCTAAGATGAAAATTATAATGTAATCATGAATCCTGTTTGGTCAGTGTATGTTATTTTTGAATTTTTATTCAATTTTCCACTTTTCTGTTTAAATATTAATTCACAGTACATTGTACATGGATGTTTCAATATCTTCTAAAACAACAAAATAAATATTGCAAATCATTTTAAATGTTAAAGTGGTAATCAGCAGTTTTAACCTAAAAATTAGTTCTTTTTCAAATTATTCTTCAGTAGTAACCGCAAGTACGCTGCTGTAGTTGTTGATACAAATTAAAGCTTAGACATCATTAAGTTTCATTTCTGACATTTGTTTATCTTAAGTCATTCGCCACCAATACTTCGTCAACATTTTTTTTTATTTTTTACAATTTGTGCATTCAGTGTTTTGTTAATAACATAACCTATAAAACCTGAGATTGAACAAAATCTTGATTTAAAAAAATAAATAAACAAATGAATAATAATAATGATAATAAACTTACCTTGTACTTTCAAATACACTTTCACATTTTTCAGTAATATTCCACGATGATCGAATTCCTCCAACACGTAATAGCCTGAGTGTTTCTTCATAGCTTTACCTAACTTAAGCATTTCATTGCTTATGCTTTGTGACTGATCCGCATATTCCTCATTTAATTTTATTTTCCCCTGATATTTTTTTGATAAAATCCAGTGTTTGTCATCCTTCATGATTAAAAGTGAAGAGTTAGGTTTAAATGGCAGATGAAAAATTAGCAGCTGTCCTGCAGCTCCGAAACAATGATGACTTCCAGGAGATTCTGAAAAATGGCATACAATTGAATCTAAAAGCAAAAAAAAAGAAACACATTTTTAAAACATTTACACCAACTGGAAAACATTATTTATTATATTAATTTATTGTCCATCACATCCATTTTCTATGGCATGTATAATTCAGGGTAAGGAGGGGGGGCGGGGGGGTACCACGGGGCGAGATACATCCTTAATTTCTTATATTAAAAAAAAAATTCATGTAAATTTAACATTAAAGTTTCTACAAGATTATTTCTATCTTTTGTTTTAAGTCAATTTTTTGAATGTTATTTTATTTTTTATTTGTGTGAATGATTGCCTTCTGCGTTACTCTCTCATTCAGTGTGTCTTTATTGAAACCCAGGTAAAATATCTTACTTTACAGTAAATACCTTTTGCCAAAGCCGTTGTTGCCAGAACTGCAATACTCATGTAGAAGGAAATCATTGTTTCTATAACACAGCAGTAAAAATTGGATTATAATAACATATTACTTTTAATGCTAGAAGAAAATATATATATGGTTAAAAGGTTATGTTTAGCCAATCTTACTCAAGTAATTGTGAGGTTTTGTTAAAAAGCATTTGATAAAAAATAACACAATAGTAATAATCATAATCATAATCATAATAATAAATTAAAAATGATATGGGCAATCAAAGTGAAATAGCCTATATGGATTATTGATCCAAAATGCTAAATTAATTATCAGCTTACATAGATTCAAATTCCAGGCTGTCACTCACCACATTTAAAAGTTGGTCATGTATTGTTTGCTGCTGTGTAAGACTAAGTGACTGATTTTTCACTGGCAGAGGGTTGGTTTTATGCTCTTCCTTGCTGTTTGCTTTCTCTTATGATAAGAACGGAAGCAGTTATATTCAAACCCAGTTTACTAAGAACTCTATTCTCCTTAAAAATAGTTATTTACAGGTCAATGCATCAAAATATAGATAATTACTAATACAAACTAAAAATAAAAAATTAAACAAAGACAGAAATAATAACAATTAAATTCCTTAATATCTTGATTGATCACTTGAAGACCTCGGTTTCTTGTTAAAATAAACAACAACTTTGCTGAAAAAGATGTTTTTCTTGCTAGGGCATATTTATCTAAACACCCCATATACCTTTAAGCACTGATGGTGAATTTCATTAATTCTTACAAATGTACTAAATTCTTTATATAAACAGATTTGAGATATGTATTTGCAGACTCATACACATGAGAACATTGAGCATTGTTCAGAGTGTGACAAATCTAATTACTTACACATGGACTGAGTTACGCATATACAGCTTTTAACTTATAAGTGCAGATATTGCAATTGTGCATACATTTATTGCCCATAATATCGTATGGTCTGTACGATACATCACCTAGAGTATTTTGATTCTCCTATATGTCTTGTACATGTAGAAAATTGTCAATAAAAAAAATCACTGAATCTTTATTACTGCTAAAAGTAACATAAACAAGTACATACATTACATGTATATCATACACTCTTGCTTGCATTGTATCTTGAGAGCCACCATCTTAAATCAGGCTTAATATTGTATGGATACTACCCCGACACCTGGTGGTATATCTTGAGGTACAGCATAGCAGACACAAGCCTATGTCAGGATTAAGGATAATCTAGACTAACAGAAAACACTCTAGTTTTGTACTGTTGCTTTTGTTTAGTTGTAAAGAAGTTTTGCCCCATCATGTGGTGAGTGCTGATCACTGCATTACTTGCAACTCAAATTGTCTCTCATAACAATTGTTTTTTTACAGTTTATAAATGCTAGCAGATTTCCACAGAACAATGGGCAATCACAAGCTGATGCATATAAAGGAAAACACTTATTTTCACTTACAGGTTTTATGTTAAGATTAGTCCAAATTTAGCACTTTCTACATTGTGACTATCTTTGTTCTTTGTTTGAAAGCTTTGTATAGCCAAACAGTTATTACTATATACAAGACAGTGCAAAAGATATGTGTCAAAGATTAGAACAGACTTTATTTTATTATATTTCCAAAATGCCACATGATCACAAAACTTGACAAATGATTACTGAGCTACATATATGTCAAGATTTTAACAACATTTAAAGTATAGTATAATACTGTTTATTAACAGCCAGGAGAAAACATCAGCATATGTCTTCTGACAAAAATACATGTTGAGAACACTTATAAAGCAGTGAGGTACACACCCCCCCCCCCCCCCCCCCCCCCCCCATGGCGTAAAAATAGGTTAAAGACGTCAGTTACAGTAAATGGTACATCTTAGATGGCTGGTTGTCGACTCCGGTCATCTGTTACCAAGTGGAACAAAACACAACAGGTTGCAACAAGAAGCTGAATACATTTGGGCCTCTGCTCAGGCCTATTCCTAGATTATATGTATTATATGTATTGTAAGCATGTATGCAATCATCCTTCTATGTTCTAGTTTCCCACACCATGACCTGAAGTCACTGGCTTTAGATATGTATTTAATATTGATGCATCCGACAGTATATTTTCAAAACATTTTTTTAATTAAAGGGAATCAAAACATACTCATACACAAGATAGCTGTGACATAATTACAATAATCAAATAAATTGATTTTTTTTAAAAATAATGATATAAAATAGAATTAAATAATTTAATGTAATTACCCGTGCAGCTTGTAACGTGGATGATCTTTTGGCCTCTGCTAACATTGTTTTGAACAATACATGCCAGTTTTCCCATCAGTTGAGCATGTAAGGTGATGGTAACCTTGGAAATGCTGTGTTTTTCTGTACTCTTAGTTGTGGTCTGTAACAATAGGTTATCGTCCAAAAACAACATAAACTCTACTTCATCTCCCTCAGAAGAGCAGCTGATTATCTTCTGTTCTGGTGACAAACACAACTGAGATATAGCTGGCTCTAACACAGGAGCTGAAAGACACAGATATATTTTCAGATATAGTCATGTATGTAGATGCAGTGCTGTTTGTAGCCAAACAGTTATTACTATATACAAGACAGTGCAAAAGATATGTGTCAAAGATTAGAACAGACTTTATTTCATTATATTTCCAAAATGCCACATGATCACAAAACTTGACAAATGATTACTGAGCTATATATATGTCAAGATTTTAACAACATTTAAAGTATAGTATAAAGTATAGACAACAAGCTGTCGTGAAATCAATCAATGTAGAGCAGTGTCACAAACCACTGAGGCCCCAGAAAAGTGCAATCAAACAGTGAGTTTATTAACAGTCAGGAGAAAACATCAGCATATGTCTTCTGACAAAAATACATGTTGAGGACACTTATAAAGCAGTGAGGTACACGCGCGCAATTATTAATGCAATTATAATGATGCAGGTTATATGGCAGCAATAAAATAATTTCTGTATCTCCACAACCACTTTTTATGTCTACATTATATTGAAATGTTTCATTATTGCAAACATTTTAAGAGATGCTTATTATTATGTTTAACATCTTAACAGATACTCTGACCCATAACTATCATAAAATGCTTCGAGTGGAAGTAGACGCCTTTCGCACATGCATGGTACAGATCGGGTTTTCAGTACAGATCAGGTAGTCACAGTGGTCCCTCATTTATCACAGGAGTTACATTCGAAAAATAACCTGCAATAGGTGAAATCCGCGAAGTAGCCAACTTTTACAATTGTTATAGATGTTTTAAAGCTGTAAATTTGACAAGCCGAACGCATTCTGTACCGTACAGGAGACACGGCACGAAATTGATTGACAATGGTCTACAGCCAATTAAGATGCTGAACACAATGCGCTGTTAAAAAAAATACATGGAAAATTGCATAAAAAAAATCAGCAAAACAGCAAGGCCACGAAAGGTGAACCATATAGTTTGTGGTTCGAAAAGTCATGACAATCCACACAGTGAAGATTACTGACCTCAAACAAGAACCACAACTCACATCTGCTGTGAACACCTATACCCAAAATCACAAGCAAATCAGCAATTTGAGCCCATGTGTGGAAGTATTACTGACCAGTAAACTTTATTGACTCTCCAAGATCAGACAGGTTTAGATTTTCGTTAAAACTTTAACAGAATTAAAGTTTATGATTTGGGTCAGTAGGTTGAAAGAAATGGGACAAAGCACAATAAAGGCAGTCTTACATTTAAACAGAAAGAGCATAATGCTGAGGGGCAAGGTCAGAAAGAATATTTGATGAAAACATTCATTTGCATGTTAATCGGATGGTGTTTTTCTTGTGTGCTGTTTCACTCTAACATCTGAGTAGATGATATCGTCTTCACTATGATCTGAAAAATCTAAAAACAGAAAAAAGATGGTGAAATAAGGTAAATATTCCCACTGCACATATTTATGATTTGCAAAATTATTTTTAGGATTATCAAGTAAACTTCTTTTTTTGTAAACTTATTGAAATAAAATTAAGTGAAAATTAAGTGCGGTGTTTCTTTTACCTTTATTGACAGTCATGGGGTCAGTTTTCTTATTGAAATGCTTTACACCAAGAAAAACAGCCAAAACAAGAAGTAGAGTGCTAATGCTTGCTACCACAGCCACAGTCACAACAGTACCTAGAAAATATATAAATCAACACTGAGCAACTGAAATATTGCATGTTATTTAAGGGTTACATGACCTGAAGTCACTGGCTTTAGATATGTATTTAATATTGATGCATCCGACAGTATATTTTCAAAACATTTTTTTTAATTAAAGGGAATCAAAACGTACTCATACACAAGATAGCTGTGACATAATTACAATAATCAAATAAATAGATTTTTTTTTAAAAATAATGATATAAAATATAATTAAATAATTTAATGTAATTACCTGTGCAGCTTGTAATGAGGATGATCTTTTGGCGTCTGCTAACATTGTTTTGAACAATACATGCCAGTTTTCCCATCAGTTGAGCATGTAAGGTGATGGTAACCTTGGAAATGCTGTGTTTTTCTGTACTCTTAGTTGTAGTCTGTAACAATAGGTTATCGTCCAAAAACAAAATAAACTCTACTTCATCTCCCTCAGAAGAGCAGCTGATTATCTTCTGTTCTGGTGACAAACACAACTGAGATATAGCTGGCTCTAAAACAGGAGCTGAAAGACACAGATATATTTTCAAATATAGTCATGTATGTAGATGCAGTGCTGTTTGAAATTCAAAAGATCTAGTGCCAGTCCTGCAAACTATCATCATTATGCTTGTGTAAGTTTTTTTTCTGTTTGAAAGTGAAAATGGGAGTATGCAACAAAAAAGACAAATTTTTTTATGTAATTCATTTTAAGTTGTTTATTTTTAAGGCAAACTTCATAATACAAACTGCAACTAAGGAGTAACTACCCTGTGATTACTTGTAATTTCAGGTAACAAGTCAGGTAAAATTAAAAGACTTTGATCATTTCTATTTATCTTTACACCACATTTCTAAAGTGTACATTGCTGTTAAATGTTATTTGAAAAAAATTACTTTTTCAATCCTACCTTGTATATCCAGATAGACGTTTTTGGTGTGCAATAATGAACCACTAGTAGAGCTGTGTATTTCCACCATATACTCTCCAGAGTCATTTTTTGTTGGTTTGTTGATTGTAAATGTCCCATTTTTGAAGACTGTAATATGATTCTTGTATTTTTCATTTATTATATTTAATAAATAATTTGACAATGTTAAAACGTTACTTGCATTCTTTTTCAAACTTGTCTTTGTGTGTGTTTTAGTAGGTAGGTAAAAAATGAGCGGTTCGTCAAGTACTCCAAAACACTTTTGTGGTCCAGGTTGAGTTAAATTGCATTCCAAAGCTCCTAAAAGGGAAAAAAAAGTTGTTGTTTAAAAACAAAAAAAAAAAAGTAAAAATCTTACATGTGATGTACCATCATGAGTACAGTTACTAATTAAGATTTAGTTATATATAATGCAACAGTGTAGTAAAGTTAATAAATAGCATTGTAAAATACTTGTTGTGAATGACTTTCAATCTTAATATGAAAATTATAAACGTAGCAATTTTGTTCAACTCTATACAGCGATTGCTAAAATGTATCTTGTGCCAGAGCAGTCTGCGCCAGAGTTGTGACGATCATGTAGACCAAAATCATTTTCTGTGGTGATAGAATTAAAGTATTACCAACTTTTAACAGTGGACATAAATGGCGTCTTTTATTCCTCTTTTAAACCAACTGTCTTCTCAGTCAAAATTTGAACACTGGCATCTTCAAAAGAGGGAACTTTATCCTTTAGGTGCAAATGTACAGCTCAGTATTGTCCTTGATAAAATTCAGTTTTATTTAAAAATGAAGAAGAAAAAAATATAAATAAATTTCATAAATGCTACACTCAGATAATATAGCTATATGACGATTATCTATATAAATAGATGGCAGTTTTAGAGATACAAATTTAAATAGGTTATACTTTTCAAAATTGTACAAAAAAATTGTAAAAGTCACTCACCACATTTACAATACAGGCTCTTGTTTCTGGTCTTTTTGTCTTATGTGGAGAGAATTGAGGAGGCAGTTACACTGATACTGTAGTCATTATTGGGTCAAATACTAGGCTGTATGTAGTATTCAGAAACATTAGGTATATATTCTGTGCTACCATAGAGTACCTTTGGCAAATGTTTTTCTGTGGCTTTTATTAAAAGCACAGTTTTTTCCTTTTTTTATATTCTTTTCCATCAAACCAAGTAGAAGAGCTAAAATATTCCAAACTACAGGCAGATTAGAATTAGAAGCTGGAAAACACAAATATCCAGATGGCATAGTAAGATATGGTTGATATGTATATCAAAGACACATACTCTTGTACATGGTTGTATTCTACTGGGCATTCAACATAAAATGTTTGCAAAGTGGCCGATACTATGTGACGCACATAGCCATAAATAGTAAGTTTTCACTTCAGATTAAAAAGATAATTTAGTAAACCTGTGCTGTCTTTTGCGCTATTTCTTGTTATGTCTTCTGTTTTGGAACCTTTTAAAATGAAAAGTATAGTAGCTTTTATGCATTTTTTAAAGTCATAAGCGTAGCATTACTCACATGCACCTTCCTCTTAGTGGCAGCAGGATAGTTTGGGCAATCTACTCTATTTGTCTTGTGGTTTTCTTAGAATGAAGGAAGTATGTAGAATCATTGAACTACTCAGACACTTGGGGCGTTATTTTATTTGTTCTCTTTTTAACGACAATACTAGTTGCAAACTAATAATGTCATATATTAGTTGGATAAAGACTGCTGGTGTAAGTTAGAATAATTTTTCAAACTGTGTAGATGTTTGAGTTTAAAGTTCTAAGTATAAATTATGTGAGCTGTAATGTCCTTAATTTAATTCTTCTATTGACTTTTCAGTTGCACTAACAACTTAAATTATAACAAAGAAAATGATCTGAGATGATTAAACTTAAGTGGAAAAGACTTTTTCTGTCGGGGAACCCATTCTCTTGAATAATTTCCCTGAGGAGATCAGATTGGTGAGCTCACGTTTATCCTTTCAATCACTCTTAAAGGCATGTGTGTGTATAAGTAGCCTTTTTCTTTGTCTCCATTATAGTTTTTTCTCTTTCAGAAAAGAAGTGTTTCACCACCTTCTCCTATAGCTAACGTTGTTTCACCTTTATCTCCTTCTAAATGTTTCTTTTGGGTTTTTTTCTATCTTATCTTGAGAAGTACTTTTTAACTTCAATAGCCCGTCTTTTAAAAGTGCTACATAAATAAGTATTGTTATTGTTAGTGTTGTTGTTGCTGTTTTTGTTAAAGTATTTAGTTGAATCAGAATTGCATTTCTTGGCCAAGTAAACAATAGTGTCTCTCAAGCACAACAATGTAAAACACACAATATATAAATGACACAATGAACAATACACATAAACCACAATAATAAAAAAAAGAAAACAATCGAAATTCTTATATAGAAAAAATACAGGATTACAAATATGAATACCACAGAATTTACATAAGGTGCAGTTGGAGTCTGGCAGTGTGAAGCAATGTGACAGTTCAACTATTCAGGAGGGAAATAGCAAGATGTTTAGCATAAATTATTTAGTATTATGTTCCACAGAATATGAAAGATTATTAATATTAAACCATCAATCCTTTATTTATGGAAAGTGTCCCAGGCCATCGCTGTGTGAATGTGGAGAAGAGGAAGAGAGGACCCAAATGCAGGACTCGCAGGCTGGTGAAGGATGTGGACGGTGTTTATTAGGAAGGCAGGGTGACCAGAATATAACAGATAGACTGATGCTGACTGAAGATGCTGAGGAAATAGAACGGAACATAAGTCACAGAGACAGATGTCAAACACAATAAAACTGGAAACATGAACATGTGGAACATAAACAGAGAACATGAACAAACTGAAAACACTGGGTCAGTGACCCAGCCCATATGGAAAAGATATATATAAATCTTATAAAGTTTGTATCTGTCTTGTGTGAAACTTGTATGAAAAGCATACAAGAGTGAAAACAGATATAAGATCCCTTGAAAAAATTATATAATGAAACTTGTATGTTTTGGATACTTACTAAAACAATATATGAAAGTAATGAGAAAGTGGCCACTTTCATGAGTAAATCATATACGTTTTTACTATTTCTTTTCCGTATGGGAGGAGGCCTGACACCCAGTGCTGGATGAATCAGCTCTCGATAGTGAGACAGTACCTGACACAGCATGCAAGAGTTAAGATCACCAGTGGTGTACAGAGGTAATATAAAAAGCTTGTCTTTTTCTACCATTCATACTACCGTTTCTATTAGAAACGGTAGTATGAACATGGTGAGGGATTACTAAATATAAACATTACTAAATAATGTTTAGTAACATTATTATTATATATTTATATTACTAAATATAAACATTAACTTATTGCACCATTTAATTTTTTATTTTACAGGCTTTTAAAACAGCAGTAATTCAGACAATAATTCTGATTTCTACAGTGCCAAATGGGACAGGCAATAATAATAATGATAATACTACTACTAATAATAATAAATAAATACATTTATTATAAATCAAAAAAAGCTTGAAAAAGACCTTCATTTATTCAAGGCAATCTGGGGGGGGTTTCTTACAAAAAAACAACAACAGTAATGTCATGAAGTGTGGACTGTATTTTTAAAACCTACATTGATGGTATAATCATGTATTTACTATTCAGACCAAAGTAGCAGTATAAATAAGAGAATCACAAAATATTACAATGAAATATCTGTTAACCTGTATGCAGTCATACCTCTTTTCATGGTATTGATTTTATTTCATGCCTTGCATAGGACACTCAGCAACATAGTGTGAATTATCAAAGCTTGTTAGATGAAGCTAACAGGAAGTTTCACATTTGATATGAAAACCAAATGAACAATAGAGTGTATTTACACCACAAGTTGTTCCATTCTCACTGTCTCACTGTCACACTAAGTTGATCATTTTTATCTACAAAGATAAAATAGAGCACAGAGAAAATGAAAGAAAAGCAAATCTAGTGATGGTACCTTCAGTTTGACTGAATTATACCCCCAAAAAGTTTAAATACATATGTAGAGTTACACTAAATTTTTTCGAACACTTACATATAGCACTGAAAACAGTGCTGTATGTATAACTGAAAACTAATTTAATTTACTATATATGTATATTCCCTGAAATAAATATGCAGTTATATGTTAGAAAACATTAATCTTGTGAGCAAACTCTTGGAAATACTTTACTTCTGCCGGCCGCCAGGTACCAAAATTAGTACATAAAATTTGAAGTTAGCTAATGTTTATGGTAACATTCAAAACACTGGATTTCTCAGCTGTCCAGTTTCTTGATAATTGGTTGTGATCTTTGCTTTGTATGAGAATTGAAAAATCAAAGGGACCATATATTTCCACTGATAACACTTATGACACCAACTGTCAGCCACCTGCAATGTAGTACTCATTCACATTGTGTGTCAGGTGACCTCAATAGACCACATGGTTAATAGTGTAAAGACAAATGAAGAGGAGGACGTCAGTCCTGGCATCATAAGCATATTTACTGAAGTAAAAAAAAAATGTAATTATCTTTTACAGAATAAAATGCTATCGTTTAAATTTTTGTATCATTATTATTTAGTTTTGTATTTCTAGCGCTCTAGTTCCTCGTTTGCTCTCTGAATTCTAGTTCTTGGGTTTTTTCCTGTGCCCTGGTGTTTAGTATGGGTTTATTTCAGTGTTCATGTTTTTTGTCTTGTTCCCCCAGTCAGTTGTGTCTCTTCTCACTCCTGTGCCTGTGACCGTGTTCCCTCTGTTCTGTATCAAGTCCGTGCCTCTGGGCCTGTCATGCATTTCCTCTTTTATCTTGATAGTCCTTGGCCCTCATCAGCGTATTTTGTTTTGCCTTCCCTCATATTTTAGTGTCTGAATAGACCCAGCTGTGTTCCCACCTATTTCCCATCCTCTTGTGTTCCTGCTTGTGTATTTTAGTTCTGAGTCTTCCCCTGCTCAGTATCACGTCGTACCTTTGCATTAGATGTGTGTTCCTCACCCGTCGTGTTTTGTTAGGTTGTCATGCCACGTCATAAACTTCCAGTGCAGGTTGTTCTTCCTAGTTTGAGTTGTGTTATTTTCTAGCTCATGTATTATGTTCTCACTTTGTTTTTTGCCAGCAAATAAAGCTATCACCTTAAGTTATATACTCTGTCTCAGAGTCCTGCATTTGGGTCCTCCTCCTGCCTGCAACACAACCAAACCTTGACAGCAAATTAAAGTAAAAGATGCAACCCCTAATCCTACTCGAGTAAATTTAAATAAATGTAAGTAAATGTAAGTTGTTGTTGTTGGTTTTTTTTATGTAACATGGATCAACTGGCTGAATTGCCACCTCAGCATGCAGCCAAGTTCTACTGAGTGTAGCTAATGGCCTACTAATTTTATTCAGGTGTGTTGCAGCATGGACATATTTAAAAGTTTCAGTAAACCAGCCCTTGAGGACTGTAGTTTGACATCCCTGGTGTAGAAACACCTTATTGCATTTGATCAGGTGGTTAAGACATTCAGATCTTCCAATTAACCACTTTGTTTCCCATTCCTGACATTTTCTTGCCAGTTATGATCCCACTGACAGTACTTAAATTGATGTTGGTGATGAGGCTCATCCCTCAGGCCCTTGGTTATATAACGTGTGCAAGTAGCACCTGCAGTATGTCCATGGAGAAGGATTCCTAAATTAAATGAGACCATAAATTTATCAGGTCTGTACAGACCTTTACACTGACAGTCATCTCATTAAGTGTGAATTATATTTTTAAAGCCTATGTTAATGTACTGTGATATATTTATTGGTGATAGCAAAATCATGAAATTATAGTAACAGAACATAAAATATGTGGGGTGCAGTAAGCACTCGTTTCCTGTTATTGAACTGCGCTTCTCAGAATTGTGGTGGACATACACTTAAAGCATTTTTTCCCCATGTCTTGTATGGTTAACTTTGTTAAGACACAAACAGGAAGTTTCAAATAAGACATAAGAACCAAACAAGTGCTAGTGTGTTTAGACCACAACTTTTTCCATTCTAACAGTCTCTGCTTCAGATAAGAAACGACTAGGTGTTTATTTTTATCTACAAAGACACAATACAACACAGAGACACACTAATATAATGAAAGAGAAAGAGATGTGGTTACAGTACATGAAGTTAGACTAATTAAAAAAAAAATGTAGAGTTTACTTTTGAATATTACTTCCTTATGTGATGGACAGGAACATTTTTTGAATATATATACATAAACACATAAACACACACACACACACATACACACACACACACACACACACACACACACACACATATATATATAAATAAATGTATATATATAAGAAGCTACCTCCTGAGACCCGAACTTTTCCTCAGCATGCATTTCTAATTTCGCTTTGATATTTGGGCATATTGGGACCCGATGAATGTAAAAACAAAGAATCACCAGAATTTCTTTTTTTTTTACCTGATTTTTGTTTCTTAGAAAATTGAGAGCCACATATGAGGATATTCATTTTAAATTTTGATAAAACAGAGGCAGTATCATGTCCTCGTAGGCCCTTCTAGAGCAAAATTTAGTATTTTGGTCTAGACAACCCATAATGTGATGTCCACATATGTGGACGCCAGGTCCTAGGAGGTTAAAAGCAGAACATATTAAAACATGCTGTATCATAAAATGTGGTTACCTTTGTCTCCATCTTGTGTTTAAAAATGATCGGGGTCTTTCAGTTTGTCCTCTGTTAACATGTTCCTCACAGCAATAACAAAATAGTTTATGCTTATCATTCATGTTAGTCCTTTTGATTGTTGAATCTTTGAGTAATAACAATAACTCAATAATGAAAAATAAATAAATAAATAATAAATAATAATAATAACAAATAATCAATAGCAAAAAAAAATTGTATACCAGCAAAAAAATTCATCAATCCATCTTCTTCATGGCTGATCCACTTCAGGCTCAACGTCAGTGCTGGAACCCATCCCAGCTGATTCTCCTGAGTTGATTTTGTTTAATTTGTTTGGACTTATCACTCTAACATCTGTGTAGATAATGTCACTGTCAACATCATCTGCGGAGGGAAAAATAAACAAAGAAGTGTAGTGTGTTTTGGAGGAAGTTATATTGTTTTAAAAGTCTTTTTTTCCCAAGTAATGTTTAAGTATTTCACTTACCCTCCTCAACAGTTGTGGGTCTTGTTTTTTTACAAAACTGTTTTACAGCCAAACTCAAAGCCACAACAATAAAGAGTGTGATAACAGTTGCTATCACTGTCAAGGTTGTAACAGAATCTGAAATTCAAAAGCAAATGTTAGACAATATTGAATAATTTGACAAAATGAAAGATACCAAAATGCTTCTCAGATATCTATTTATATTTTGTTCCATTGTTCCATCCACCTGATGTTCAACATACAGTAACATCATAGGGCATGTATAATAACTTTTACCCACAAGAATTCACAAGTGACATCCAATACCACAATTTGAAGACACTGAGGCTGAAAGGTAAACTGTTTTTGTCATAACTGTCTGCATGGCAGGCAGAGGTTGGGACAGCAATTGCAGGACTTAAATACTAACAGATGAACTAAAGGGGGCGGCTTTTTTGCTGTAACACCAAAACTCAGGAACACTAAATACAAGAAAACGAAAAAGGAAAATAAGAACTTGGAACTGGGAGCTAAGGGTAACTAGGAATAAATTAGTACCTCAGGGAAACAACTAGGATGAAGCAACAATGAGCAGAGTAAGACAGTGGACCTAGATACACACCGGATCACGAAGGGATGGGAAACACTAGGGAAAACAGCCGGAACTAATACAAAAAAGTGAGGCTAAAAAGGAAAACTGAATACGATTCACACAGGAGCAGAGACTGTCAGAATACAGAAGGAACCACACTGAGACATGCACTGAATAAATATAGGGAACAGAATGACCGAGGGACACGACTGGGAAACAGATGAATGGATGGAGACAGAACTATACATGATAGAAAACACAGAGAAGCAAAAATCAGTAACACAGGGGACACAAAGGCGAGACCAAGCAACTGGGCATGAACGGGAACTTATTAAAAGAACAAGTGACTAAGACCCAAAAATACAAGTGATTAAATGAGGAAACAAAACAATAACAGAAAAAGACTAAGAAACAATTGCTACCATCATAAGAACAAAAAGTCAAAAAGTCCAAAAACATAAATACTGGGTTACATACCCAGCAGCATGACAATTTTATCACATATATACTTAAATTCCTTTACAGTAAAATATGTAAAGATATAGAGTACTATATCAGATAATATTATTGAAATGGTAAGCAATAGATTTTAAATACTCTACCTTTGCAGGCTGCCAGGTGAATAACTGTTTCATTTCTGCTAATATTATTCCAAACTTGGCAACTAAGGTTTCCAGTCAGCTTCCCATGTAAGTTGATAGTAAGATATGAAAAATGGGATGTACTGATGTTTAGAGATTGGTTGTGATCGTTGCTTTGTGTAAGTATCTGACCATCCAAAGTCAAAATGAATCGTACTCCATCTCCTTCAGAGAAGCAGCTGACCTTCATCTGTTCTGATGACAAGCATTTCTGAGACAGGCCTGGCTTTGACACTGGAGCTAGAACAGACAACGAAAAGGACAAAGAAAAAAGAAAAGAAATATATGTAACATTTTTCAGAGTAATCATTTGTTTTTGTATAGCTAGGTAATTTACATCTGTTTGACAGCTATATACTTTTAAATCCCATCAGATATGAAATGTTACTGTATTTGGTCCAATTCAGCCTTTGGCAAACTTGCACATAGTGATTACCTTATCTGCCTTTTAGTGAAATTTGCACAAAACTATCACCTAAGTAGACACCAAATTGTGTTTTTTGTCAAAATCAGATTTGTCATTTTACAGATAATAACATGAATTGTGATGGACTGTGAGCTTCTCCATCACTGGCATTCTGGTTCTAAACTGTTAATCAAGTTAACTTTCCAATTTACAGTCCACCAGCAAACACAAGCACATTGCTGCAGTTTCTGATATTAACTAAAATTCATACAACTTATGATAGATGTATTGTTAAGTCTGAAATATTGTCTATCACATCTCTAACATTTATTATGATTTTTAAGCAATACTAAGACATTTTTAATTTACTAGGTTTGCAATATGTGCATTTATTAATCTTTTAATAAAACATAAGTTTGTATATCTTAACATTAAACATAATTTTGATTTTAAAACAAAAAAATAAACAAACAAAAACTTACCTTGTATTTTTAGATATACATCCATTTTTTTCAGTAACTTTCCATCATGATCATGTTCTTCCAGCTGGTAATGTCCAGAATGTTTCTTTGTGGCTTCAACTACTTTGAGTATTACAGTGTCTATGCTGTCGGACTGATTTACATATTCCTTATCTAATGTAACTTTCCCTTGATTGCTTATTTTCAAAATCCTGTGTTTGTCATCCTTCGTGGTTACAATCGAAGTACCACGTTTATATGACAGATGAAAAATTACCGGCTGTCCTGTAGCGCCAAAACAAGTTGCAGAAGATTCAGAGAAAATGCATTCACCTGAGCCTAAAAGAAAAAAAAACCCCAAGATATTATGTAAAATATAGATTGAAAGGAAACCAAATATATAAATAAAATAAAACTGACAAATTATATATTTTAATTTTAGGCTAATCCAGTATAATTGCTAACTGCACTGTAAGTACTATACGTAATCCTCAAATATAAATCTTTAACTATAATAAATATTTTTTTAATTATAGGTCATTCAATCAGTATTTTTGTATTGAAAGCTGAGTACAACATACTATTAAACTGAGTACCTTTTGCCAGGGCTGTTGTTGCCAGAACTGCAATGCTAATGTAGATGATAATCATTGTTTCTGGAACACAGACGTCAACATTTTGAAACACGTCACACTATATTTAAAGTTATGTTCGCCCTAGTTTATTCAAACATTTACAAGGTTGCATACAAAGTTGTTTCCGTATAAATCAAAAAAAGGTTAAATAATATCTAAAGAATAGCATACATGTGTGATTATTAATACTTTTGTGAAATAAAACTTTAAAGACTATCTTGTTTTAATCAGTATCAACCTGCATAGATTCAAATTAAAAGCTTTCACTCACCATTTAAGGAGGGCATGTGTTCTATGTGGTAGCGTGAGACTGCACTGTGAATTTTTAATAGACTGAAGGTTGGCCTAATGTCATCCTCTTTGCTTCTAAAGAAAGCAGCTATTGACCCACAGATGTACAAATTGGTCTAGCTAGCAAGCTAGCAATTTATTTATATAGCACTTTCAGACAACTCACAGCTGAAAACAAAGTGCTGTACACTTGACATGAGAAAAAAAACAATACATTAAATTATATTTTAAAAATAAACTAATAATTGAAATTAAATTAAAACAATAAAATCAGTTAATTAAAACCTAAGTTAGTAACAACAAGTTTGAAATACTCTGCCGGGTTCCTAAATCAATAGAGGCAGAGTCACAAGGTCTGCCTGGACTAAACACAATCACCTTTGTTATGCTTGAATTACATTTTAAAAGGTTTTGGGCACATCCAAGTTTCAATATCTTCTAGACATGACAGAAGCGATTTAATACAGAAGGCATCTTTCCGCTTCAGAGGCAGATAAATGTGGCAGTTGTCGGCATAACAGTGGAAGGATATTTCATGCCTTCTAAGGATGGTTCCCAAGGGCTATAAATATAATAAAAAAAAAGAATCCTTGAATCGAGGCCTGAGCAGGTCCAGAGGCCGGCCGCGTGGAAGACTCCTCCAGCGGAGGCAGAAGGCTGAACGGGCCCCTCGGACCATCCAGCAGCTTTAGACGAAGGCTGATGCGGTTCTCCAGAACACCCAGCAGGAACAAATGAAGGCTGGACGGGCCCCTCGGACCCTCCAGCAGAGGCAGACACAGGGTCAGCAGGTATGGAGACCCTTGACTGAACAGATAACTGAGCTGCGGGCAGAGCTAATGGCTGAGCTGGTGAGTGGGCTTCAGGCTGAGCCAGTGAGTGGGCTAACGGTTGAGCTGCAGGCTGCACTACAAGCTGAGCTGAGCTGAGCTGCTGACAGGGTAGGTGACCAAACTGCAGACTGAGCAGATAACTGAACAGATAACAAAATGGATGACTGAGTCAGAGGAGCTGGTGACTGAGCAACAATAACAATAACACTGAACCGAAGGCAACACAGCAGGTAACTGAACTGCAGACTGTGCAGAAAACTGGGCCGGTGACTGAGTCAGTTTTTTAACCCTTTAAGACCTAACATAGAACCAAGTCCGCCAGAGCATATATTGGATTTTTACATGTTGTAGTGCCATTTTTGGGAGCATTTCAAGTTGCTATACATCATAACAACCATTATAGCCCAGATTTTAATAATATGTATGCATTAAGTGCATAGTAATTACATAAATTGCAAAAAAGTGCAATAAACTACAAAAAAATTGAAAATCGTTTTTGCTTTTTTAACATATATTTCTAGTTAGAGAAATTTAAGAGGCTTATCCCTCAAAACTGTAAATACAAAAAAGTTGCACAAAATAGTTTCCCACCACAGGAAATTTATTTTGAGTGTCTTCATAGTTTTATTTTTGAAATACACCAATTTTTATATACTGCAGGAAAAACGAAAATAAATATTATAATTCAAATTTGCAAAAAAACAGCATATGCATCAAAATAAACTATTTCCAGCAGTGCAATATGAGTCCTAAGCATCCCAGAAACGACACAGAAAGTCATAAAGTCAAACATAACTTTTAAAAACACCAGTATAGGCTCATGAGGCCCTGATGGTAAAAAACTACATTTCCGTGAAAATGACGTCACTTCCGGTTTCGGGCAGGTAATGGCGGACATGCAAAAGTTTGCGCTGACGTCTATTCCAACGTAGGAAGTGTTACAAACAGCTGATCGGATCGGCAAAGCGTCTTTCTGGAATATTATGTTTTTGTTGCTGCAAGTGCTTTTTCTGCAGTTTTTGCAAAGCTATATGTGGAAGGAAACTGTGACCTAGGACAAGCTGATGGCATAAGATGTAAGTACAACTCCTCCGGTTTCATATGCAAAAAAAGTTATTGCGCTAGCTTACGTGGTTGCAGTGCTACCAGGATTTAAAAATAGTTACGCAAAACAGAGCGTGCCCGCTCTGATTGGCTTTAAAGGGTCAATGTCCACAAAACTCACCAAACAGGGAGTGCAGGACAGGAAGCTCTCAAAGAGCACCACCTGTATGTGCTGCTTGCAATTGTCTGCGGCATGGATTATGCTCCTGCAGTAGTCCCATAGCTGCGCAACCTATTCCTCCTCCAAGGCAAACCGTGAGTCTGCTGGGTCCATGTTGTGGTCGTGTCGTTCTGTCCTGGTCTGTGTGCAGGCAGGCAGGAAATGGACCCAATGTGCAGATTCACAGAGGCACAGATATTTAAAGGGATATTGTTAGGGTGTATGTTTTCTTCTTTTTAAGGTTTGGTATTTGTATATGATAACCATGTTATTCTTGGTGAATGGCTTGCCTCTTGATGCCATTGTTCTGACCATTATTTTATTAAAACTCCCCATGGAATTTCTAATGGTTGATAAAAATTTATGGCTTGTAGGCATGACATTTTTCACCTTCTACTATAAAGGGGCAGTAGGAATGTTTGGGGCATCATACAGTTGCTTGACTTTCTTACAGACAACTAATATAATAACGAATTAAGCCAAGAGTGAGATGGACAGTTAAAAACCAAAGTTTCTTTCTTTTTCTGCCACTGTCTCATCTGCAGCATTAATGTGAAACTAACAGGCCCATAAGAAACTTGTTTAACCTCTGGCTTAAAATCAGTTAGACAGAACTTTGAAGACTTTAAGCAAGTACTTCAAAGTTCTTACAGGTAAGAGGAAGACAGTTTCAACCGTCTGTGTGTTGAAAAATAGTAACACATCCGCACCATATTTTCTTGTTAGTAATGTTAACAGCGTTTTAACAATAGAAATAGTAATTAGTTAGATTACTCGTTACTAAAAAAAAGTAAAGCCTTTAGTAACATTGTTACTCTTAATCACCATTACTTTTAACTGTTACTTTTTGTCACCTCATATCCTGAATGTGGGTTAGTCCTGTATATTAATGCTCAGTCTGTGTCCCCCCCCCCTCACATCTGGCTGCCTGCCAGGCCTATACAATAAAATCTTGATTCTGAACAGAAGATAAAAGGTGGAGATGTGGGAGCAGCAGGCAGTCAGACAAAAGTAAATGGAGTCATTCTCCAAATCAAGGCCACCTCATTTGACTGCTACAGTTGTAACCCAATTATTCCCAAGCCATATGTTTTCAATGTAATGGTATATACAGTGATATATACAGTGAAAGGAAATGTGGTAATTTTTTATTCCACTGATAAACAAAAACTGACATGAAGAGCTGTCACTGATGGTTGATGCCATTTAAGTCTTTAAAGAATTAGTTATCAACTGGAATATCTATTTTTATACAGGAAAAGCACACTTTACCAAAATGTACTTAAGGCCATGTTGCACTAAAGATGGAAAAAATAGGCAAATGTAAATCACACTGTCAGTTGATAATTACTGTTTGTATCTAATATGAAACTTTCACACTGTTAGTTAATAGAAATGCCTTTGGCCCCATCATGTGGTCAGTGCTGATCACTGCATTAAATGCAAATCAAGCTTCATCTTGTCTCAAATTGTTCTTTCCCTGTACTATCCAACATTATAGATGTCGACATATTGACACAGAGAAATTGATAGTAATAAAGTAATACAAATAAAGAAAATGTTAAAAAAAAAGAAGAAGACGAAAAAATCTACTTGTGTATTAAGGAAAAGGCAGCATTATTCTGTTTATCTCTTATGCTTGCTTTTGTTGTAATGTTTTTTTATGGTAAAACAGACAAACACAGCATGAGGAAAACAAAATCTTTATTATACTTTATTATAAAATGGGACATGATGACAAATGCCACTTTTCAAATGTCTTTTTTATACATATCAACAAACATTCTTATTACTGCTGCATTTGTGTCACATAAAATATTTTAAAATGTCACCTGGTTAATTAGAGCTATTTCCACAATGAAACAGGCTAATGTGTAAAGTAATTACAAGCTGCCTCATGTGCCCTTCATGTTTTTTGTATTGTTGCTTGATAAGAATATGTGAGCATTTACTATTATGGATCATCTACTATGATTCGTAATAGTGAACAAACAAGCCATTGTTATGCATGGTACCGATACTGTAGTTGCACACTGACCTCTGTGCAACGGCAGCAGTTGTTTAGCAGTTTAGCAGCTCAGTGACCACACGACCTTGTGGTTTCTAAGGTTGTGACAATCAACACAGTGAAGACCAGCTATGATGCTTGAGGCACAGCTCACATCTTCTCAACAAAACACAATGTAAGCAAAGCACCAATACTATTGAAAAAAGGCTTTGTTTAATCCCCGGGGGTAAAATTTTGATTAGGACTTTTACAATATTGTCAATATTGTTGCTGTTGTTTATTTGATATATGTCAGTATGCTTAAAAAAGGTGAATGAAGATGAGCCCAGAGAAAAGAAGGCAATACCTTTCTTATTACATGAAGAATACCTCTTCATGTAATAAGAAAGTAACATCAATTGCAGATGTCTTACTTTGATAGGAATCATCATTGTAGAGTTTCAGCTAAGTTCAGGTCAGATATAATGTTTTGCGCAAAAACTAAATTAAAGTTTTCCTGTGACTTGAGTGATGTTTTCTTTGTATACAAGTTAAGAGTTAAAAATGTTATCTGCAGCAACATCTGAAAGAAGTAAGACAAGGAATGTAAATGTGGTGTAGTCACATTCTGTTACTATTGCATTTATCTGGGACTCTCCACTATTTGACCTTAGAACTGAAGAAGCTTCTCGAATGCGAGGTGAAACGTCTTCAAGCAACTTACAGAAGTCCAGAAGCTTTTCTTTCCAAGCTCCTTAGACTATCTATCACTATAGCTGACTGCTAGAAACTGAATCCAGACGCTCCTGTTCCAGTTGTGTTAAGAATATTATTTTGAGGACTTTTTATTTGTTTGTTTGTTTTTTAAACAAAGATATACCACTGGATACTTATGAACACACCTAAAAATTGAATACCATGTGATTTATCCTATGTAGCATGTCTGTCTGTGTCTGCCTGACACCAACTGCACTGGGTAGCGGATGTCTTAAAATAGGCTTAAGTTACTGTTACTGCCAGGACCTGGTGATATATACTGAAGAACAGCATGGCAGACAGCCTGAACCTGTGCTCTTCATCACAGGATTAATGTCAACTGTTTATTTTGCTTTTTTATGTCCTGCAATGTACATTTGTCAATATAGTCTGCATCACAAAAGTTTGTGAAAAGAAGCAAAAGGAAGTATCAGTTAACAGCCTGGTGTGAAAACCACATTAGATTAAAGTCACAACTCTTTCTTTTTTTAGTGTCTCTGCTAAAGCCACACTAACATATGTTCTGAAGTACTGCGTGGGAGACAGCACGAACCTGTGATCTTCATCTCAGGTTTTATGTCAAAAGATAGAGAAAAGTCTGTTCACACACATTTATGTATAAACATTTGCTACCACAGGAGTGAAACAAAAATCACATGTAAAATGTGACAGCTGCAACTGATGGCTTGTCTTTTTTCTCAGCAGCTTCAGAAAATCACCCATTTCTGTGCACATAGTTACAGATTTGTCTCCACATTTACAAATCATGGCACACTTTTAAATCTGAGTGAATTTCACAAGATCTTGCAGATCACATGCTCTGCATTTTATTGCTTTTAGTTAACTGTAAAAACTTTGGCTCCACCATGTGATGAGTGCTGATAGTATGCGTTTTTATATTTTCTACTAAAGGTTACAGCTTTTATTAGATCATCACAGAATTATCACTAAATACCAACTAATACACGTAAAGGAAAACACAGACTCTTGTTTAATGTAAGGGTTATTATAGCGTTGTCCCTTTCTACATTATGCTTGGCTTAAACTTAATGGTTTGTATGATTGAGATACATACAGAGAATAAATGTAACACTTTAAAACAGATTCGTGTAAAACATGAGGAGAGCACAGATTTTATTGTACTATTGTACAAATATTATTGGAAATCTAAATGTTGGTCAACAAGCTTCAAAGCATTTATTATCATTGCATTTGAAAAGACAATGAATTTTAATTGCATCACCAGGTTGCCGACCAAACGCACACAGTTATACGTGTCTCACAAAGTCCACTTACTGACTTTTTCACACATGTTAAGCATATAACATAAATTATTGATGGATTGATGTCACCTTACACAATATAAACTATATTAAAATACTACTTAGAAGAACTGCCTGCAGGGGAGTTTGTGCCCTTCATGTTTTTGTATTGTTGCTTGATGTCTCTGTTGGTTCTCAGTCATCCAAAACACAAGCCGAGCAACAAAGCATACACTGTGCAGTGCAGAAAGCTCTACATTGGAGAAACCGCATAGCCACTCGACAAATACGTGACACAACATAAAAGAGCCTCCTCGACAGGACAAGACTCAGCTGTACATCTGCACCTAAAGGATAAAGTCACTCTTTCAGGGATGCCAATGTTCACATTTTGGACTGAAAAGATAGATGGTTGGTTTGAAAGAGGAGCAAAAGAGACCATCTATGTCCTTTGTGAACGACCACCTTTGAACAGAGTGAGCGGCTTACGACACCAACTGTCAGCTACCCACAACGCAGTCCTGAGATCCCTCAATAGGTCACATGATAGGGTAAAGGTCTTACAGTGGTTTCATCCAAAACCTTTGGTAGTAATGGCCCACGCCTTTTTACACATTATGGCTAATGTCATGTCGCAGATGATTAATAGTGGGTCAATGATCACCTCCTAAGGGACAGCCCCTACTAGGGGTTAGATAACTGGGACTTTCCACCTGATGAGAGGTAAAACGTCTTCCAAAAAATTAAAACCTTCTTTTCATTTCATTTCATATCTCTTAAGTCTCTACTATGATCAACAGCTGAGAACAAACAAGCCAGTGTTTTATGCATTATACAGTTTTCCTTTCTCGATGACGTCTGTGCAGCTTAGGTAATGTCACATGGTTTAGAGGTTTAGCAGCTCAGTGAATACAGGATATAGTTTGTGGTTTTAATGTCATGACAACACAGAAAAAAGTAACCAGGATGCTTCACTGTGTTTTTATCTCAAACAAAAGGCACAGCCCACGTCTGCTAAACAGAACACAAGGAAAGCACCATCACTGACCAAAGCCTTTTATTCAATCTCCAAGGTTAAATGTAAAATGTTGGTTGGAACTTTTACAGGGTTGTTGTAGTTTATTTAAATTATGTCAAATAAAATGTAGTTCAAATATTAAGTATTAAGTATTTAATATTAAGTATTTAATCTAATTTAATATCTCATTATATTAAATGCCTTCTAAATTCCTTTTTTATCCCTTTATGTTTTCTTCAAAATTAAAGTAATCCAGTGAGTACTTGTAAAATATGTTTACCTTTACATTAACTGCACAGCTGGAACTGCTAAACTGGCATAGTTTTATTAGCTACTTGACCAAAAGTCAACATTAACTTTCATCTTGATTTGAAATAGGTGGTGTTTCTCTTGTTTCTGTTCCATCCTGCTTCAGTCTAACATCTGAGTAGACAACATCCTCTTCAGCATCATCTGAAAGAAGTAGAAAGAGAAATCTGTGTCTTGTATAATCATAGGAGATTAATATTGTACATCAAAAACTTGTAGCAAGAAGGTTTTCACAAACATTCACAATGACACAATATTTGTAGCTTTGGCTCTGTACATCACCACAGTGGATTTTAAATCAAACAGAAAACTGTGATTGAAATAAAGACTTTAGTTTTAATTACCTTTAATTTAAGGCATTAGGCCCAAAATTGGATAATTATTGGGGGTAGCAATTTAACGAGATAATTGCAATTAATTAGAAAAAAAGGGGGAAAACGCATTTAATCACACTTTGCATTCCAAGCAAAGGGGAACTTTTATCAATGTTGGATTTTCTGGTATAACAATTACACTGATGCACACATCAGAGCTACAAAGAATCAGAAGAAAGCGTGTTGCTAGGACTGATCGGAGGCAAATTTCATTTCAAAAGACTACCTGACGGAAGCCTTGAAAAAAGCGTGGTTTTGTGCAAACTGTGCAAAAAGGAGTTTGGATACCACTGAAGCACTTCAACCTTATGGTACCATCTAAATGCAAAATATGTTGCAGCGAGCACAGAAACTGTGGGAGCTGCTAGCTCCAGCAGTGTCAGTTTGAGTACCAACAATTGTGTCGACAGCCTTAACTTGATGAAATGACTGGCTTCAGGAAAAAAATGTAAGTCAACATCGGACAAACTTACAAGTTCTCTCACAAAATGGATTGCTCTGGACTGTAGACCATGATCAGTGGTAGAAGATAAGGGGTTAGAAAATGTGCTACAGTTAGCGTCAGGTGATCTAACTTTCCAGCTACTTTTACTTGAAGACTATTTCAAGTAAAATTCAACAGCTTCATGACACTGAAAATCAAACAAAATTAGATGCATTACAGACAGCCCTGCTAATGTGGAGGAACTACACCAGGAGCAAACAAGACTGGGGCAACAGAGAGAGTCACTCATACAGGATGTTTTCACACAGTGGAATTCAACAGTGGATATGGTTTATTGCCTACTAAAAAATCAAGAGGCTTTTTTTGCTGCTTTGGACAAGCAAAAACACAAGCTAGTGATTTTAACTCCATCAGAGCTGGTAAACCTCCAAAAGCTGGCGACTGTCCTTGAGCCATGCAGGTAAATAAAACTATTTTTTAACTTATTGTTACTGTTTCTTCAAAAAGATACATAGTTAACAGTTATTGTGTAGATTAATAATTACTTTCTTGAGCTGTCTACTACACATTTGTGACTGAGCTTCTTGGAGGTGAGACATATGTCTCATGTTCAGTGGTTTTACCTGCTTTCTGCCACCTGCATCACACCATGGAGGTCTCCAATTATGACTCAAACTACATGGTGAAATTTAAGACTGCCTTCACAAAGGACCTATCCCAACGTGTAGCTACACTCAACCATCAGTGGCTCAAGATAGCTACTGTGCTTGACCCACGCTTTAAGGATTTCAAGTGTGTTGCGAGGGGAGAGCAAGAAGAGGTTTGAACCAGCCTTGAGACCCTGCTGCAGGAATAGTGTAAAGATGCCACCACAAAGGAGCCAGCAAAGACAAGGTGCCTCCTCCTCTCTTCATTGTCTTCAGACTCTGATTCAGATGAAGAAGCCCTGAGTAACAGGGCCCTGAGTCTGTACAGAGCAGAATCCACCATCAGCGACAGAAAGACTGCCTGCTGCAGTGGTGGTCCAGTCAAGCAGGGACCCACCCACAGCTGTCTGTCCTGGCCCACAAGTATCCTGCCACTTCTGTCCTATGTGAGAGACTGTTCTCATTTGCAGGTCACATGTTTCTACCTTATTTTTTTAAGAAGTTGAAATTTATGTTGAAATTTTTATCATCATTATTATTATTATTTAAAGACAATACCACTTTGAAAATGTACGTAAAGCACTTAAAATAGCACTTTCTTTTTAAGTCTGCCCAATTTTGGCCAGGGATATTATTTTTTGTTTCTCTGTTTTGAATTCAAATGCAGTTTAAACCCTATTTCTTCTTTCCAGAAATTAAAAGAGAGGGAGTTTACAATATTAATGTCCATGTCTTTATTTGATTCTATTGCCTAATAAAACCCCTTTAAATGAAAAAACACTTTCTTGTGCGATTAAATGCGATTAATCAAGATTAATTACAAAGCCTCTAATCAATTAATTACACAATGAATGGAAAAGTAGGATCATGACCAGGTTCTGTTTCCTTTTTATTTCCGGAAAAATGAAGCAGACATCATATCTAAAGTCATAAAAAGGCTCTAAATTTGTATTTTATAGCTTTTTGATGTAATTTTAAATAAAATGCTCAAATAGATGTCAGTATAAGTAAGGGAGGCCATCATTAAGAGGAAAAAAGACAAAAATAATCCAGAGAGATGGCAAAACATTTAGGAGTGGCCAAACCACTTTCTACATTCTTAAAAACGTACAAGGTTGAGCTGCAGTTGCCATCTCAAATACACCATTCTTCTTCTATCCAAGAGATATTCTCTGACCCCCACCTTGATCACATCTGTGATGTGTCACTCCAAAGAACACATGAACACGTGATCATGGAAGTGACTGGAACACCTAATTTCCATTATGCGGATGAGTGAGTAAATAGTTTTGGCAATATAGTGTATATATTTACTCCAGTTATTTTCATCCTTTTTGCCACTACCATCTATCCACATATGATCCCTAACACTACCTACACAACACCTCATGAGCTCGACAATATCTAAAGAAGTCAAGGACATAAAGAGATGATTGTATCACGGTCAAGGTCTACAATCAAGACCATTCAGGAATCAACCTTCCTGAGTGGAAATAAATAACATAACAAGTTCATAACAAGCTGAAAACCACTGGTTACACTCAAGCAGAGTAAGGTGAGATTTGATCTAAAAAGAGCCGGCACATTTCTGAAAGAAATTTTCTGGACATATGAAACCAATATTAACTTGTATCAGAAGGGAGGAGGAAAGTATGGAAAAGGAGTGAAATCGCTCATGAGCTCAAGCATACCACACTGTATGATTAGGTGAAAGCAATTTTATGGGCAAATGGCATCACAAGGAAAGAAAATACCATGGTAATGTTTATGGGTTGAAGGCAGTCTTACTGCAAGACTGAAGTATAAAACTGATCCTTACACTTTAAATCATTTTAGCTTTCTTGTAAATTTTAATCTTCTGAAAACGAGAGACTGGAAAAAAAAAAAAAACCTCCACTGGCCAGTGGTACCCTCAGCGTCAAGGTAGATAGACCTATGTTCTAACTTTCAAAATCCCACGTCACTTTGTTCTCAAAAGTTGTGATTTTTTTTGTAGATACACGAAAGATATCAATTTGAAACTCCTACATTGCTTTATTCTCGAGTTATCACATTGATAAACCCACCTGCCCACCGCTTGTCAGGATGACAACAATAACCCATCAGCCTTTTACAGGTGAGGAGAAAGTGACTGTAATTACTAATCATTTAATAAAAATGTTTTGTAAAACTCATTAAATTAAATGTGAAAGGCAGCATTTCAATCACATATTGATTATTTTACTTAAAATCCCTTGTGGTCCAGTACAGAAGCAATACAAATAATGGTGCTTACTGTAAAGGTTTTATAACAATTTGGCATACATTCCTGTGTGGTACTCACTGAGAGAAAATTGATAGCAGCAATATAGTTAATTTAAAATATTACCTTCATTAACAGTCATAATGCCAGTCTTTTGGAATTTCCAGATACCAAGAAACACAGCCAGAATGAGTAGAATGGCAATGCTTCCTACCACAGCCACAGTCACAACACAGTGGTCAGAAATATTACCTAGAAATTGAAACATTAAGAATAATGTACTGAGATAATGGGGATATAATGGCCTCAAGCCACTTGCCACTATAGACCTATAAGATTGATATAAATAACTTAATTAGAACAATGCCTATGAATACATAAACTAAACAAAATAATTAAAAATATAAAATAAATGAATATCTAAGTAGAACATTTTTTTTTATATTACCTGCACATCTTATAAGGTGGATGATGGTTTGTTGTCTGCTTATATTGTTTTGGACAATACACATTAGCTTTCCCAGCAGTTGATCATGTAAGCTGATTGTAACATTTGAAATGTTGTGGTTTTCTGAAATGTTGGATTGGGTTTTTATCAACAAGTTATCATCTAATAAAAAGATGAACTCTACGTCATCTCCTTCAGAGGAGCAGCTGACTTTCCTTTGTTCTGGTGACAAACACATCTGAGATACAGCTGGTTTTGACACGGGAGCTGAAAGACAAACATGTGGTCACATATGTATGCAGTACAAATTGCAATTTAACATCCACTGCCAGCTCTGCAAACTATCATCTATGTCTTCAGAAACTCTGTTTTTAGTGGTACCTGCTAAGTTATTCTAGTTTTTAAAAAACTGAATTTTGCAAAAAAATAAAATATCTTTGGGAGACTTTGTCAGCATAGATAACTTTTAAAAACAGATCTACGCTACTGAAAAATGTTACTGGTTATTAACGTCTTTGACTATCCAAAGATATATTTTAGCTTTACAATACATTTAACGTGTTAATTTCTATTACATATATTTTACATTACCTGTACAGCTTGTAAGGTGGGTGATATTTTGTTTTCTGCTGACATTATTTTGAGCAACACATGTCAGGTTTTCCATCAGTTGACCAGGTAAGTTGATGGTAACATTTGAAATGTTGCGGTTTTCTATACCATTGGCTGTAGTCTGTATCAACAACTTATCATCCAAAGACAAAATGAACTCTACTTGATCTCCTTCAGAGAAACAGCTGACTGTCATCTGTTTTGGTGATAAACACATCTGCGTAACAGCTGGTTCTGACACAGGAGCTGAAAAAACAAACACATAGTCACATATAGACACAGTATCAACTGCAATATGACATTCACTGCTACTCTAAGGAGTTTAAATCCATGTCAATACAGGGTTTATGTAAGTGCTTACT
Source organism: Neolamprologus multifasciatus (assembly GCF_963576455.1). Lineage (NCBI taxonomy): Eukaryota > Metazoa > Chordata > Actinopteri > Cichliformes > Cichlidae > Neolamprologus > Neolamprologus multifasciatus. The sequence continues at coordinate 22,449,870 of NC_140448.1, forward strand.
CATAGCTTACATATATAAAATGTGTGCACAAAATGAATAATAATCTGATAACTCACTTATAATATATAACCAGCAATAAGAACAACAATAAATACAATCTATAAACTGTTCATGTAACTACCTGCTTTTTAAATTTCCAGTTTTAGCTCTAAACCGCATTTTGACATGTACATTGTTATTACACAGATGTTATTCAATAAGTCAATAAGTTGTTGGCCTTACCGAGTATATGTAGATGGATGTTAACTGTGTGCAATAACACACCGTCAGTAGAACTGTGTGTTTCCATGCTGTACTCTCCAGAGTCATTTTTTATTGTTTTGTTGAGCTTAAATGTTCCATTTGTGGAGACTGTAGTACTATTCTTGTATTTTTCATTGAGACTAATTAATGTAGCATTTATTAAGGTTAAAATGTTATCTGTACTCTTTTTCAAGCTTGTCTTTATATGTGGCTTGTTAGGTAGGTAAAAAACGAGTGGTTCTCCTAAAACTCCAAAACACGTCTGGGGTCCAGGTTCAGTTAGATTGCATTCTGAAGACCCTGGTAAGAAAATAAATAAACAAATGTATACAAAGAGGGAAATTAATAACTATCATTTATTTGTACTAAACAGAAAACCATTAACTTTGTATCTATGTAACTGATTAATAGTTACTGACAAAATCCATGTGTATGGAATTTGAGTAATAGTATTAATGACACTGTTATCTGATGTAATGTTGTACAGCACTATATCAAAGAGAAATGTTCTCTCATCAGACAAAACATTTAAATGCTTTAACGTCATAGGACCTGGTCCACATATGTGGACATCATTCAACATTTGGGTTGTCTAGACCAAAAAACTGAATTTTACTCTACAAGGGCCTGATATCCACTTACGAGGACAGTATATTGCCACTGAATTATTAAAATTTAAAACGAATGTCCTCATATGTGGATCTCGTTTTTGTCAAAAAAATAAAAATCTGGTAATTCTTTATTTTTACATTCATCAGGTCCCAATCAGCCCAAATAGCAAAGAGAAATTAAAAACGCATGCCATGAAAGAGTTCTTAGGAGGTTAATAATGACTTAACATTGTAGATTTATTTTGTTCTTCTACATACTGTTTAATAGTTGAAGTGTACCTTGTCCCACAGCGGTCATTGCTGGAGCTGCGATGATCATGTAGATCAAAATCATCTTCTGTTTGGACAGAATCAGATTATTTTGCATGTGTAATGTACTATCAAACGTGTGGATTAGCTACATAATGGATAAATAGAAACTATTCTTACTTTGGAAAATAATGCAACAACTATTGACATACTAGACATTTGCGTGCTTTTTAACTAATGTCGCCATGACAACAGTCACTCACCACATTTAAAAGAAGATCACTTCTTACTCTTTGGCATGTGAATTCACCACTGGCACCTGGATGGTATATTTCTGGTCTTTTTTCCCTTTCATGAAGAAAATCGAGGAAGACATGATTTGCCTTCAGCACAACCAGAGCACTAGACTCAATGTAGATATTAAATAAACTTGTTTTTATATAGCACTTTTCCACTTGAGCACTCAAAGAACTTTACAACATGTCTCATACACACAATTTTTCGATCTTACTATCTTACAGTTGCACACACATTCCAACTCTGACAAACACAATAGGAGAAACTCGGGGTTCAGTATCTTGCATTCACCAATGACCTGTGCTACAATCTAATCCCGTGAGAGCAGTTACCAAGCTTTATGTCAGATTCAATGGGTGTTCATGTTAGCCCATTATGAATTAACAGGAGTCATTCTCTGACATTAATCAACAATGCTGCTTCTTGCTTTTGTTTGTGCACTTTTTATTTGCATGCACCAAGACAAGAATGCACATGAACATGATTATGAGAACTGGATAATTAAAAATGCAAATATCCAAATTAGAGATATAGTTGACATGTTCATCAAAGATCTTCCTGAAACATTTCCATGACATAAAGTAATTTAGCAAATATGTAGTTACAAAACAGAAGGATAAGAACAACATGACATGTTTAGCATCAAGTGCTAACTGTAAATACCCAGCGGTACAACAGTACAACGTTTAGTTAAAGTTCTGTGTGCATATGTGTGTGTTGTACCTGTATGTCAGATACCCACAGTATAAAACTTCCCATTATTTTAATAAGTCAACAACTATAATTTTAATTGTTATATTAATTGTTATGTGGCTGATAATTATAAATATCTAGCTTAGAAAAACATTTTTATTCTTTACTTTGTTTTTTTCTGTGCTTGCTGGTAGAGGCCACATTTCTTTTCTTGAACACCATATTAGGGCTATCCTATCGAACAAAATATTACTACTTTTAAAATCTTAGTCTGTTTTCAAATTGCTACTTTAAGCTTCAATTTTGTAGTTCTGGTCAAAAGATTTATGACATATTGTTTGAACTGTGGACACCAAAGCTATGGTGACCAATCAAAAGGGTTTCATAACATTTTGTCTTGTGTTATCTAGTATTTTTTACAATCATAATCAATGGATCTTTTTAAAATTGTTTTTATAGTACAGTAATTTCACCAATGAAAATTACGTTTAGCGTTACTTACCAGCACCTGGAGTTCTTCTCTGTAGCGGCAGGTATGACGGGCTTTGGGCTGCTGTTTTTGTCTTGTGGTTTGGACAGAAATAAGTAAGCATGTATTTAAAGTCATGTTAGTCTTACTCAAGTATTTAGTGTCTCATCATACTTGTCTTTACTTATACAAACATGTAAATATAGTAATTAGACAAATTAGAGTATTACTTTTGATGCTATTCAGACACTTTATTTCTCATGTTCTTAATATCAAGCATTTTTGAGCTGCTATATGGATGGAATTTAAAAAGAGTAACTTTACTTACAGTTACTAAGTGTAGCCCAGAAAATCATCTCAAGGTTAAACTGTTGGTAACAGAAGAGAATGCTTTAAAGTGTGCTTTAAAATATATGCAAAAAGACAGCATTGAGGGTTCCTTTAAATCATGGAAAATCATGGAATATGTCCCAGATAATCCCATATTATATTCTCACTAGACTGACTTCAGAAGACCCCTATGAAAAAAACACCGAGGGAACAGTTTACCCTGCCCGGGATAGGGTTACCGGGGCCCCGCCCTGGAGCCAGGCCCGGGGAGGGTGCCCGAGGGCGAGCGTCTGGTGGCCGGGCCTTAGTCCATGGGGCCCGGCCGGGCACAGCCCGAAGAGGAGACATGGGCCCATCCTCCCGCAGGCCCACCACCCGCAGGAGGCGCCATAGGGGTCGGGTGCATTGTGTGCCGGGTGGCGGCCAGGAGCGGAGGCCCTGGCGGACTGACCCCCGGCTGCCAAGACTGGCAATAGGGACATGGAATGTCACCTCTCTGGTGGGGAAGGAGCCTGAGTTAGTGCGTGAGGTTGAGAGGTACCGGCTAGATATAGTCGGGCTCACCTCTACGCACGGCTTGGGCTCTGGAACCAGTCTCCTGGAGAGGGGCTGGACTCTGTCTCAGTCTGGAGTTGCCCCTGGTGAGAGGCGGCGGGCTGGGGTGGGTATTCTAATATCCCCTCGGCTTGCTGCCGGTACGTTGGGGTTTTTCCCGGTGGACGAGAGGGTTTGTTCCCTGCGCCTTAGGGTCGGGGAACGGGTCTTGACTGTCATCTGCGCTTATGCGCCGAGTGGCAGTTCGGAGTACCCAGCCTTCTTAGAGTCCCTGGGGGGGGGGTGCTGGAAGGTGCTCCGCCTGGAGACTCTGTTGTCCTGCTGGGAGACTTCAACGCTCAGGTGGGTAACGACAGCGAGACCTGGAGGGGCGTGATTGGGAGGAACGGCCTCCCTGATCTGAACCCGAGCGGTGCTTTGTTATTGGACTTCTGTGCTAATCACAGTTTGGCCATAATGAACACCTTGTTCGAACATAAGAGTGTCCATAAGTGCACGTGGCACCAGGACGCTCTAGGCCGTAGGTCGATGATCGATTTTGTAATCGTATCACCAGACCTGCGACCATATGTTCTGGACACTCGGGTAAAGAGAGGGGCTGAGCTGTCAACTGATCACCACCTGGTGGTGAGTTGGATCAGGTGGCGGGGGAGGACGCTGGACAGACCTGGTGCACCTAAACGCGTAGTGAGGGTGTGCTGGGAACGACTAGCAGAGGCCCCAGTCCGCGAGATCTTCAACGCACACCTCCGGCAGAGCTTCAACAGCATTCCGAGGGAGGCGGGGGACATTGAGTCCGAATGGACCATGTTCAGCGCCTCCATTGCCGAAGCTGCTGCATTGAGCTGCGGCCGCAAGGTGGTTGGTGCCTGCCGTGGTGGTAATCCCCGAACCAAATGGTGGACACCAGAGGTGAAGGGAGCCACCAGGCTGAAGAAGGAGTCCTATCGGGCATGGTTAGCCTGTGGGACTCCGGAGGCAGCTGACAGGTATCAACAGGCCAAGCGGAATGCAGCTCGGGCAGTGGCTGAAGCAAAAACTCGGGTGTGGGAGGAGTTCGGAGAGGCCATGGAAAAAGACTTTCGGACTGCCTCGAAGAGGTTCTGGCAAACCGTCAGGCGTCTCAGGAGGGGAAAGCGGTGCTCTACCTGCACTGTGTATAGTGCTGGCGGAGCGCTGCTGACGTCGACTGAGAAAATTGTCAGGCGGTGGAAGGAATACTTCGAGGACCTCCTTAATCCCACTGACGCGTCTTCCAAGGAGGAAGCAGAGTCTGGGGATGAGGGGAATGACCCGCCAATTTCTGGGGGCGAGGTCACTGAGGCAGTTAAACAACTCCTTGGTGGTAGAGCCCCTGGTGTTGATGAGGTCCGCCCCGAGTTCCTGAAGGCTCTGGACGTTGTAGGGCTGTCCTGGCTGACACGCCTCTGCAATGTTGCGTGGAGATCAGGGGCAGTACCCGTGGATTGGCAGACCGGGGTGGTGGTCCCCATCTTTAAGAAGGGGGACCGGAGGGTGTGTTCCAACTACAGGGGGATCACACTTCTCAGCCTCCCCGGGAAAGTCTATGCCAGGGTGCTGGAAAGGAGAGTTCGTCCGCTAGTCGAACCTCTGATGCAGGAGGAACAATGCGGTTTTCGTCCTGGTCGCGGAACACTGGACCAGCTCTTTATCCTCTCGAGGATACTTGAGGGTGCATGGGAGTTTGCCCAACCAGTCTACATGTGTTTTGTGGACTTGGAGAAGGCATTCGACCGTGTCCCTCGGGGTGTCCTGTGGGAGGTGTTGCGGGAGTATGGGGTGTCTGGCCCATTGCTACGGGCCATTCGATCCCTATACAACCGTTGCAAGAGCTTGGTTCGCATTGCCGGCAATAAGTCGGACTTGTTCCCGGTGGGTGATGGGCTCCGCCAGGGCTGCCCTTTGTCACCGGTTCTGTTCATAATTTTTATGGACAGGATTTCTAGGCGCAGCCAAGTGGCGGAGGGCTTTCGCTTTGGTGGCCTCAGGATCTCATCTCTGATCTTTGCGGATGATGTGGTTCTGTTGGCTTCATCGGGTGAGGGCCTCCAGCTCGCACTGGAGCGGTTCGCAGCCGAGTGTGAAGCAGCGGGAATGAGGATCAGCACCTCCAAATCTGAGGCCATGGTTCTCAGCCGGAAAAGGGTGGAGTGCCCACTCCGGGTCGGGGATGAGGTCCTGCCCCAAGTGGAGGAGTTCAAGTATCTCGGGGTCTTGTTCGCGAGTGATGGGAGAAGGGAGCCGGAGATCGACAGACGGATTGGGGCTGCAGCTGCAGTAATGCAGACGCTGCACCGGTCCGTCGTGGTGAAGAGGGAGCTGAGTGTAAAAGCGAAGCTCTCAATTTACCGGTCGATCTACGTCCCTACCCTCACCTATGGCCACGAGCTGTGGGTAGTGACCGAAAGGACGAGATCGCGGATACAAGCGGCGGAAATGAGCTTCCTCCGAAGGGTGGCTGGCATCTCCCTTAGAGATAGGGTGAGAAGTTCGGCCATCCGGGAGGGGCTCAGAGTAGAGCCGCTGCTGCTCCACATCGAAAGGAGCCAGCTGAGGTGGTTTGGGCATCTGGTAAGGATGCCCCCTGGGCGCCTCCTGGGTGAGGTGTTCCAGGCATGTCCCACCGGGAGGAGGCCCCGGGGCAGACCCAGGACACGCTGGAGAGATTATATCTCTCGGCTGGCCTGGGAACGCCTTGGTGTTCCCCCGGATGAGCTGGAGGAGGTGGCTGGGGAGAGGGAGGTCTGGGCCTCTTTGCTTAGGCTGCTGCCCCCGCGACCCGGCCCCGGATAAAGCGGATGAAGATGGATGGATGGATGGATAGACTGACTTCGATACTGCATGCTTCTCTGAATCTCTGTAAACATACCAATGAAGCACTATATGCCTTTAAAGGGATTTTCTTCTCACGTCCTGCAATGTGAACTCATCAACATGGTCTACAGCAAGTATCGGTTGACACCCTAATGTGGGATGCTAAAACTATGTTAGGTTAAAACCACAGCTCTTTCCATTTTAAATTTGTTGCAGATTCACTGACTGATTGAAGTTTATGTTTAAAAATACAAAGAAAATCTACTAGCACACCCACACAGAGTGAGAAAGACAGGGGTACAATATCATATAAACTGCAAGGAGAGAGATCTGATTATAATATATTAAGGTTAGTTAAATGATCTGGTATAAAAGTAATAGAATAATGTTAGTGTAGTTAGAGTTGTTTATACTTTTTGGGAAATTATTTCACAAAGACACAGTGAAGCTCCTTCTGATCGTCTCTATACTTTTACATCAACTCCCTGAATGCAAACTGTATCTGTAGTGCTCTTTCTTGGCATTACGCTTAACTGTTGCTCACTAGTCATTTTCTCTCTTATTAACCTAGCTGCAAAACTTTCCTTTATCATCATGGTATGGCTCATCCACTTCTGTACATTACTAGATTTATTAATAAACGGTACCAGTGCAATTCTCCATTCCTCAGCCATCCTCTCACTCTACAAGATTGAGTTAAAAAAAAAAAAAAAAAAAACTAGTTAAAAAGTCTATTTTTTTCTGTCTGTCTTACACGGATAGAATCAAATTATCTGCAACACACTGCTGTAAGGTTTTACTATCAGTTTCAGGTGCATCACGCTGGCTGCCAGATAGGTGCTGAACCTACCAGTTAGCTCATTTCTGTCACTTGGTATATGTGTTTGATAGCTGAAGCATAAACTGAGCTAGCAGTTGTTGCATTAACAATAAGAGTCCAGTTTTTACAAAGCTACACTATACTTAGACTAAAAAATGACATAAACATGTACTTACAGCATACATGTGTAGTCTCTCCATGTAAGTCTGCTTTGTATGTATGCTACTAACACTTGAGCATACTAGGCAGCTGGTGGCTAAAATCACTGGTACTGGCGCCACCTGGTGGTGAGCCTGTAATGCTTCATCCCAGGGTTAATATTAACAGACAGTCTGTTGAAAGAAGCTGTAACTGAGGAGTTTTCATGTGTTTTCAGTGCTTTGATGTCATGTCAGCTAGTAAATTATTAATTTCCATTTTATTTTATTGCTTCCGGTTATTTGTACATAACACTGGATTTATGAGGATTTCCATTTTATTTTATTGCTTCCGGTTATTTGTACATAACACTGGATTCATGAGGTGAGTGCTGATCCCTGCATTTCTTGCAGCTCAAACTTCTCAAACTGTTTTTACATTTACTACTAAAGTTTACAGATTGTTCCAGAATATGACAGAACCACTAAACAGAAACTAATATAAGTAAAGGAAAACAATCATCCTTATTCACAAGTTGCAGGTTATTACATACAATACTGAGACTCTAAGGTGCAGGCAAAAAGCTGTATGCACTGAAAATACATGACTTGAAAAAAAAAAACTCATTATAACTAGATACAGAACCCTGTAGTGACAACTGTGCAAGGAGATTTTTAACAAACTGATCCAGTTAATTCATTTCTTGGCCTATCAGTTTAACAGCTGAAGCACACGCTGAACAATCACAGGTCTTTTCAGTTAAGAATAAGATTTTACCTTTTAACTTTTTCTTCTTTTTCTTCTTCTTTTTTTTTTTTTACAAAGTTCAAGCTCTCATTACAGATGCAATAAAAATATTGCATAAAAATTAGGAACTAAAGCATTTTTTAACACAATGTCTTCATTTCAGGGCCTCAAAAGCAACTGCAAAAATTAAGTAACTGCATTATGTCAACTGCATTAAGTAATAAATGCATGATTCATGCATTTATTACTTCCAGGCTGGACTACTGCAATTCATTATTATCAGGATATCCAAAAAACTCACTGAAAAGCCTTCAGCTAATCCAAAATGCTGCAGCAAGAGTACTGACAGGGACTAGAAAGAGAGAGCATATTTCTCCTGTTTTGGCTTCCCTTCATTGGCTTCCTGCTAAATCCAGAATTGAATTCAAAATCCTGCTCCTCACATACAAGGTCTTAAATAATCAGGCCCCATCTTATCTTAATGACCTTGTAGTACCATATCACCCCATTAGAGCACTTCACTCTCGCTCTGCAGGCCTACTTGTTGTTCCTAGAGTATTTAAAAGTAGAATGGGAGGGAGAGCCTTCAGTTTTCAGGCCCCTCTTCTGTGGAACCAGCTTCCAGTTTGGATTCGGGAGACAGACACTATCTCTACTTTTAAGATTAGGCTTAAAACTTTCCTTTTTGCTAAAGCATATAGTTAGGGCTGGACCAGGTGACCCTGAATCCTCCCTTAGTTATGCCGCAATAGACGTAGGCTGCCGGGGGATTCCCATGATGCATTGAGTTTTTCCTTTCCAGTCACCTTTCTCACTCACTATGTATTAATAGACCTCTCTGCATTGAATCATATCTGTTATTAACCTTTGTCTCTCTTCCACAGCATGTCTTTTATCATGTTTTCCTTCTCTCACTCCAACCGGTCGCAGCAGATGGCCGCCCCTCCCTGAGCCTGGTTTTGCCGGAGGTTTCTTCCTGTTAAAAGGGAGTTTTTCCTTCCCACTGTTGCCAAAGTGCTTGCTCATAGGGGGTCATATGATTGTTGGGTTTTTCTCTGTATCTATGAAGCGCCTTGAGGCAACTTTTGTTGTGATTTGGCGCTATATAAATAAAATTGAATTGAATTGAATTGAAAAAAAAAAGTTAATTTCTGATACTTGCTGAAAACTCTTTGCTGGCAATGACTGCCTGAAGTCTTGAACTCATGGACGTCACCAGATGCTCGGTTCCCTTGTTTTTAACGCTCTGCCTGGTCTTTCCTGCAGCTGCTTTCAGTTGCTGTTTGTTTGTGGGCCTTTCTTTCTGAAGTTTCATCATCAACAAGTGACATGTATGCTCAACTGGGTTAAGGTCAGGTGACTGACTTGGCTATACAAGCATATTCTACTTCGTTGCCTTAATAAGGGCCTGGGTTGCATTGACTATATGTTTTGAGTCATTGTTCATCTGTATTATGAAACGTTGCCGAATCGATTTGATTGCATTTATCTGGATTTGAGCAGACAGGACATATATGGGTGTTGCAGTCATGGTGATCTCTGTCTGACTTGCCCTTTTGTATCTCGTTTTAAATACACTGTTCTCTGACAGGAACAACCGATAATCATTTTGTGTTTAAATTTCAATTTTGAATTAAAAAAACACATTGCAGTGCCATCCTTTCATGTTCAGAAACATGTTCTGCAGTAACCACAGAATTCAAGTGTCACTTGTTTCCTGCCATATCTTGCTTGTGCAGTGTGCACAACCTCTGTTGTTATATTTATAGAAACCCTGGTTAATGCAAAAACATGCATGGATATATGTGTAGAAAGGTGTAAGTGAATGAACTTCCATTAGCACTGCGTCCCCTGTGTATATATACAAATATAAAGCAGAAAGTTTTTGTTACAAAAAACAGAAAAAATGTCCGGTGTTATTTATTTATTCATTCACTTTACTGTGGACACATTGTTTTTTTGTTTTTGTTTTTGTTTTGTTTTGTTTTTTAAAAAAAAAGACATTTCTATTGTAGATAGGGCAAAATAGTAAAAAAACAAACAAACAAAAAAAACAAAACAAAACAAAACAAAAAAAAACCCAATAAACAAAAACAAGATAAATGTACTGGTTCTTATATAGCACTTTTCTACTCTATCACATCACTTTATACAAGTTGCCTCATTCACACACAGCACTTTTCATTCACAAGATTCATACTACGATGCATCACAGAGCAACTTGGGGTTAGTATTTCACCCAGCGATATTTTGCATGGAAAGGAGAGAAGCCAGGGTTTAACCTTAAGCATTTGCTATGTACAGAGAAAATATATGTAATTTCATTTTCTCATGTTTCATTAGAAAATTAATTTGCATTTTGAAGTGAAGTGGTTGTTGTTTTCTTTGTTTGTTGCTTCACTCTGACATCTGAGTAGACTACCTCCTCTTCTGCATCAACTGAAATAAGTAAAAAAAAAAAAAAAGACATTTTAACTGCATAGTTAAAGAATTATAATATTGTTTTGTTGTTTTTTACATTATACAGAATGGTAAAATAAGGTACATATTCCCAATACATAAATGCACAATTTCCAATTACTAGTTTTTTCCAAATATTTGTATTAATTATTATTGTTTTCAGAAATGTCAAGAAAACTGTCCAGGTTTTTATACTAGTTTATAAAGACAAGAACATTAAGTGAACATGTATATTTTACCTTCATTAACGGTGATGGGGTTAGTTGTCTTATTGAAACATTTCATACCAAGAAATAGGGCCAAAACCAGAAGTAGAATGGAAATGCTTGTCACCACAACCACATTCACAACAGAGAGGTGAGAAACTGTATCTAGAAGATATAAAAAACAACATTAATAAGGAACTGAGATAATGCACTCTTGTTTAGAGGGCTACACGACCTCAAGCCCAAGATGCATACTTGAATTTGGTGCATAATACTGTAAACTTCTATAAACTAAAAATGCAAGCTATCCATGGAGTTGCAAGATCATTTTCTTTCTTTTTTTTTGTAAAATAAATCAAAGCACACACATATACCAAATAGCTACAACAAAATACACAAACCAAAAATATATATATATTAAAAGATATTCAGATAAAATAAAATGTCATGACTCTACCTGTACAGTTTCTAAGGCGGATGACTCTTTGTTCTCTGCTGACATTGTTTTGAACAATACATGTCAAGATTCCCATCAGCTGACCATGTAAGCTGATGGTAATGTTTAAAACGTTGTGTTTGTCTGTTTTCTTGGGTCTGGTCTGTATCAGTGAGTTATCATGCAACAACAAAGTGAACTCTACTTCATCTCCTTCAGAGAAGCAGCTCACTGTCTTCTGTTCTGTTGACAAACACGTCTGTGACATAGCTGGTTTTGACACAGGGGCTGAAAAAAATATATATAGTCACTTAAAAATGTGATGCCAACTGGAAACTGTTTCCTATATCAGTTTTTATTTAAATTCCAGTAAAAGAAACTATTAAACAAATTACTTCTTTAGAGACATTAGCTGATAAATGTACTGCATAACTGCAGTTCACAAAGTATGTTTAAGAGCTGTCTGCAGTAAAAGATGCAACACAGCAGTTGTATATGTCATCTATGCAACTAGTTATTAAGTGTATAAAAAAATAAAGAGTAGTATTACATCAAAATAATTGATATAAAAATACTATAGAAACTCTGCTTCCAGGGACTTTGAAAACTCACTAAAGAAAATGCAGGTGGCAAATTTTGACTTTTAGACAAACTGCTTGAAAACAAACATTTTTAATCTAGGCACGAAACATTTAAAACGATTTGTAATGTACCCCAAAGGGTTGATTCTGTTCATCTGGTCGGAGCGTTTTCAAATGTTTCTCCCATTGAAAACGGTGAGCATGCATCAAGACATTTCATTTGTAATGAAATTTGTTTATTTTCTCCTTTACAGTAAATCCATATCATATGCCTTATTGCTGTTACACATATATTATATAAAGAAAATAGGAATTGTTGTCTTACCTAGTATAACCAATTCTACGATTATATTGTGCAATGACAAACCATTAGATGAGTGTATTTCCATCTTGTACTCTCCAGAATCATTTTTTGTTGCATTGCTGAGCATAAATGTTCCATTTGTGAAGAATGTAGAACGACTCCTGTATTTTTCATTTATATTTAGTAAGGAGTAATTTTTTAAGCTTAAAATAATATCCGTATTCTTCTTCAATCCGGTCATTGTGTTTAGACTAGTAGGTAAGTAAAAACTGAGTGGTTGTCCCAATATTCCAAAACACTTATGGGATCTAGGCTGAGTTAGATTACACTCTGAAAACCCTATAGAGAGAGAAAATAAAAATATTAAAGAAAAGTAAAAACCTAAAAATACAAAAAGGCAAAATTATTGTTTTTAGTTACTTGTGATATACTTTATGAATACCAGCAACTATTCACTAAATTGAAAACCAGATACTTTGGATAAATTTAAAAAAAAAAAATGAATAACAGGAAATGCAAATGAAAGTTATTTATTTATGTATGTATTAATTTTTGCATTCATTCGTTTGTTATATTTTAAATGCCTGAGGCAATGCTGCGTGAGTATCAGTATTAAAGACATAGTTATCTGGCGTTACATAATATTAAATATTGGTATCTTTTTTAATGTTTATAGTAATTTTGATGAATGACATAGTGGTTTGTAATTGTTAAAGCATACCTTGTGCCAGAGGAGCAGTTGTCAGAGCTGCAATGATCATGCTGGTCAATATCATTTTCTGTCAAGGCAGAATCAAACTCTTAACAATAATGACATGTATATCGGACAACCTACGAGCATTAGGGCCACATTAAAAAAATATATTACTGATAATTTTGAGAATAAGTTGCAATTCTATTTTGATTAAAGAGTTGAAATACTATTGCAAGAAAAAAATCAAAATGTGGAGAAAACTGTTGTTTTTCAAGACAAATTGCCACAGCTGCCATATCTCTACAAAACATCTTGTGTAGATGAGTTTGAGTTTGTAACAAATTGATCAGCTGATATATTGTGTCTTGTGATATAACATACATCCTTGGTCATTTTCCAGCCAACTCTTCCACATTTGTATTTTTTTTTCTCAATATACTACTTGGACTTTTTTCTTGACATTTCGACTTTATTCTTAAAATGATCAATACATTTTTTTTCTTAATGTGGCCCTAATACATAGTCAACCAGATTCAGGTTTATTTTTGTATAAAAAACGACACTTTCATATTTGCAATAATAATATAGAAATATGCATAATGTTATTCATAATTTGTGGATTATCTCCATAATTAGCATTTTTGAAATACCAGAATTTTGTTTGTTTGTTAATTGATGTTGCAATTGGAACAGTCAAAACTGTAAAAGGTACTCACCATATTTAAAGTACAAGGTCCTTTTTGTTGCTTGAACGGACAGTGAATTTCCCACTGACAGCTGGGTGGTATATGTCTTCTCACTGTCTTGTGTAGAGATAATTGAGGAAGCAGCTATTTTCGTGCAGTTCTACTAAAGTCCTGAATGTGTTACTGTCATTATGGTGACAGTGGGCTGTTGTAATATTCATGTAGTATTCAGAAACAGTGGGTAATCATTTTATAGTATCACAACTTTACAAAAGCCTTGTGAAATGGTTCTCTCTCTTTATTATCAGTTTTGCAAAATTATTATTAAAGTTATTTTCCAACAGCACCTTTATATGTTTTCTTTTATTCTTTCTGCAAAGAAAAATAGCCGAAGGACTCTGAGCCATGAGCAAATGAGAAAAACACAGATATCCAAATCAGATAGTAAGATATTCCTGATATGGTTATCAAATATATTTTTGAAACAAGATCATGTCCATTCTTGTTTTTACTGGGAATTCAACTTGACATAATGTTGCTAGCATGTATTTACAAGACAGAGACAAGGGAATGACTGGATGAACAAGCATTTTTAATAAAACTTTGTTTAGTTTATAAAATATGATTTAACTATAAAAAAAAAAGAGTTTTTTAAGACTTGTTTGTAGTTGATGTAGTACTTGGTCCATACTATCAAGTAAATGTTATTATGGCAACATAATTAGATGTACATTTAGAAACATATAGATTATGAAATGAGCTAGTTGTTTGTTTAATTGAGATTGTGTTGAAAGTGTGTTAAGTAAGCTGTTATAACTACTTATTTGTAATAAGTATTTGTAATTCTTGGTTAAATATTTTGTGTGACCACATTTAAAGTCAGGATCTTCCATGCCTCAATAAAATTGAAAACTAAATAGGACCTCAAGACTTAAAAAAGTTTTACCTGTCTTCACAAGAGAAACTGACAAAGTGTTACTTGATCAAAGTATTAGCTGACCTGAAAGAGAAGATCATGGCTAATCATGACTAATCATGGTAGTACAGGAACATTTCTAAGCACAAGATCCATACAGTCTGGGGTCTACCACACAGACAAGACCCCAGGTGCAGGCTATGCAAAGGTGCCCCTGAAACAATCCAGCACATAACAGCAGGATACAAGGTTGTAGCAGACATGGCATCAATGGAACATCATAACCAACTGGCGGGCATGGTATACAGGAAAAATACCATGGTGAGTATGGCCTAGAAGACCAGAGGTCAAAACGGGATGTGCCCTTAGGGTGGTTGAGAACACCCATCTAAGATCCTGTGGGATTGGGGACTTCCAGATACAGACAGAAAAACTGGTGATCACTAACCAACTGGACATAGTTTTACTAACACAAATTATTGGGACAGAAACCAATATTAACTTAGAAGAAGAAAAATGTATGGAGAGAAAAGATGATCAAAACCATGCTACCCTGAGGCTGTGCTTGATTGCATATTAGTATATTAAATATGACAACAAAGCATCAGCTGTGTGTTGTGCAGTAAGAGTTCTCTTATGCCCTAGGAGTATAAGAGGGGGTTCAAGTCCTGCATGTGAACTCAGCAACATTAACAAAGTTTGCTAAAAGAAACAAACAGGAAGTAGACAGTAGAAAAAACAATGCGTGATAGGATCTATTTAAGCCACAACTTGTTCCATTCTCACTGTCCTACAACGGTAACAAACGAGGGTGTTTATTTTTATCTACATAGACAACAGAACCGCTACACAGAATGAAAGAGAAAGAGATGTAATTACAGTACCTTATATAGAATACTTTTAAGCATGAATGTTCCTTATGTGCTGGACATCATTTTCAGATGTACTCATTTAGACTGTCAAGGTAGGCACTAGCGATACTGACTTTTAGATTTGAAGCAGTGCTATGTACAAGTCTAGTATCTAAAGGAAAAAACACCATTATAAAAGGGGAAATAGGCTGTAAATTCACAAAACTGCCTTTGTTTTATTATTACAAGATCAGGCTTTATGATAGGTAGTAATATATGAGAAATAAAAATGATTTTGAACCCTTTCATTAAAAATTATCCTTCTTGTTTTTCACTTTGATCTCCATTTTTTTTTATTAGCCACAGCAAGTTTCCTTCAAAGCTTTGTTTTAGTACATTAGCACTATGATTAATGATAAAATTGATGCAGACACTAAAAATCGCTCATTACTCATTAACAGTATCAGCAACAACAACAATAAACTGCATTTTGGCTATTAGTAGAGGTGTTAGCTAAGTACACCAATCAATATGAAGTCAAGTCTTACTCAGTCAACATGGGTAAAGCAACATTTAGGTACTATGCTAAAAGGAAATTATATTAACTACATGTTATGCATGTAGTTGATATAAATTGGTTTGATAGTTATCAAAGTTAGCCATTTATGTCCACTGTGAGCGACCATCTTTGAACAGAGGCGGTGGTTTACGACACCAACTGTCTGCCATCTATAATCCAGTTTTGAGTTCCCTTCCCAGACGCCTTAACACCCACTCACATCCTGGGCCATCTGACCTCAGGAATTCGCATGATAAGGTGGGGCCAGGTTTCACAAAGAGCTCACCCGAAACCCTGGCTGATTGGGACCCACACCCAGTTTCACACCTTGGCTCAGGCGATTAGAGGATCATCAGGGGGTCCTTTTGTCCCTCTGTGGGGGGACACTCCCACTAGGTTTAAATCTGGGACTCCCCACCATTTGACCTTAGAACTGAAGAAGCTTCTTGGATGGGAGGTGAAATGTCTTCAAGCAACTTAAAGAAGTCCAGACGCTTTTCTTTGCAAGCTCCTCTCCACTTCTTTGTTTCCGCACGCCAGTGAGAGTGGTGGCAGTGTCGGCCAGGACCGGATCTAAGCTGCCAGACTCGCGATCCACTGCATCCAGCGCTTGGATTGGTCATAACATAACAAAAATAACCCCAAAAACAGTCCTATTGAGCTCAATATTTCAGTTGTCCTTTTTTGGTCATTAGTCAGGTCAGGATTCCTTATTAGTCCAGTTCTTTTTTTTCCTTAGTTTTGTGGTTTGTGTGTTACCACTTTGATGCCTCTCTTAAGGGAGAAGAATGAGTTCTTCAGCAACAGTTCAGTCTGGGCACAGGTTTGCCATCTCGATCCGGAGAGAATCCAGTGTAATCCATCCAGAATGCAGAATCTTAGTTGCTTTATCACACGAACAAAAAACCTAGCCAAAATGACCGAAAATTCCACATGGACCAGAATAATAACAAAAGCGGTTTTCTCTACTGGGTTACACTTTGCTTACTCCAGGCCAAACATTTTATTGGAGTATGCTAGAAGAATGTTGGTGGCCCTTCTTTTGGCCAAAGGTTAAACAATGTCACATTAAGATTAGTTCTTGAGAAACTGACCTATGTGATAAGGAAAAGACCTTCAGAATTTTTTGACATTTGGAAGATGTTTTTTGGAACTATTAAAAAATGGGGAAGTTGACGAAGTGGAGATAGAGTGAGGTAATGAAAACTATGTAACTAAATTTGGGAATGTACGCAGTAACCTGTACTGTTTTTGTTTTTTTGTTTGTTTGTTTTTGAGTGTCTTGTGTTTTTATTGCTTTTTTCCTGCCATATGTGCCATAGGATGTATATGAATACAAAATCCAATAAAAATGTTTTTTTTTTTTTTTAAAGCTACACTTTAGCTGTTTGACATGGCTCATGGACCAAGTAGCCATCCATTTTACCTGAATCCTTCAATCTCTCCCTTCTTAATTATGTCACTCCCTCTATTCAGTGGCCAGGGTTCCTAAATATTTAATCTTCCTCTTCTCTTACTCACTTCTCCACAGCTGGTTAATTTGACACATTTGCTTCATCTATTATTAGTTTATTTTTAATTGTTTTCTCATAAATGAACAAATGGGATGCTGTCAGTGCTTGTACGGCTGGTGCACAGGGGCCCAAAAGTGTTGGTCCACCAGGAAAACACTGGGTATGCCAGATTACCAGTTCAACCCTGAATGTCAATAAACTACTTTCCCCCCTATGATAGGGGAAATTTAGAATCAGCTAACTGAGAGTAAAACAGAAATCCTTACTTGACTGCTTGCATTCATAGGATTATAAATACATTTTGTCATTTCAGTAAATGTAGAAAGCATGTGCAAGTAGGACCTGTGATATGCCCACAGTGGGGCATTACTAAATTAAATTAGACTATAAACTTACCGTGCCCTTAACCCTCCTGTTGTATGCACCCGCACCCCCCTTACTTTAGTGTTCCAGTCACAATCAACCAGTTAGTTTTAACAGCTCTTAAGTTAACATACGAAACATTTTTCACCACCAAATTCAGTTCAGTGGGTAGTTCAACGGGTCATTCAGTGGGTTGTTCAGCAGGTCGTAAAAGTGGGCCCATTCATTTCTTATGGCAGTCACGTTGAACCGGAAACACCACAGATGTAACAAAGTTGAGTAAAACACTCAAAATTCAACAAAAGAGGTGCTCATCACTTTTATATGTTCAAGTGCATAGTGTGGAGGATGTCGTAGGGCTTTGAGGCAATCGGATGTAAAACACAATATTTATGAGTTGTGTTAATTTGTAAATCAGTGAGATTTGACCCTAAAATTGTTTCTTTACATACCTTTACAGTAATGTCATTAATTGTGAATCAAAAAATTGCAAAATCCTGAAAACATAACAAAGCTATGTGGCATGCAGTACCAGCTAGTGCACCAAAGTTTGGTAGAAGATGCTAACAGGAAGTTTCACATTAGACATGAAAACCAAAGACGTGTTTGTGTGCGTTTGTGTGCTTAAACCACAACTTGTTCCATTCACACTATCTCTCCTTTAGGTGTTAATTTTGATCTACGATGAAACAATACAACACAGATCTACTGATAGAATGTAAGAGAAAGAGATGTGGTTAAAGTACACTAAGTTTGACTGAAGGATTAAAAAAATTAAAAAGCATATGCAGAGTTTACTTTTGAACATTAAAGCTCCTCATGTTACGGACAGACTAGAGACACAAACAAAATAACACCACAGTAAAATGAGGCAAAATGCTGTAAATTCATAAAAATGCCTTTCAGTAATACAAGATCAGCCTGACATCTAGCACCATGTAGGACCCCCTGTTTAAAAATGTATAAAAACACTTTCATCTTCATCATCAAGGTTTAGTAATATTATAGAAGATACATACATGTATATGTGTATATATGGGGAAGAAAAGCATGCATTTGTAGATACATCTGTAGAGACAATAGTAGAATACTGATACTGAAGATTTGTATCCCATTCTGCAACAACAAAACTTATAACAAAAAACAAATTTCTTAAAAGTTATTAATTTTCAGTTTACAAGTTAGATTCAACCAAATAAGTATTTGGGATAACGTTTAAGAGGGTTTTTTTTAGTTCTTTTTACAAATTATTTAGATTATTTTATTAGAGCTAGTGAAAGAAAATATACTTTAGAGCCTACTAATAAACAAAGGGTGTAACACATAACACAATATCTAATATCTTAATCATTTATTAATGAAGGGGAACATTATGGAAAATTTTTAAATAAAATTTGGATAAAGTGTGGTATTACTTGTTAAAATGAATTAAAATAAAAAAAAACACATATGTTTGAAAAAAATAAGCACTCATTCTGTCACTATGCATTTTGAAATGGACCACACAGCTGTCCAAAACAAGATAAGAAATGCCACTGCACTGCTCCAGAGCTTACCATTTATTTGCTTGGAATAGTTCGGCACAGTCTGGACTGTCTGCTCAGATTGGCTACAGTGCTACTCTGCACAGCCAGCGACCAGCAGCTTGCCAGTTTTCCATGTATTAGAACCAGCTGAGCATGCTGTGGCAGAGCATAACCTGCCTGTCTGTCTACAATGGTGACAAACGGTGGAGGTGACAAAAGATTACACTGTTTGTTGCAAATGAATATTGTACATTGATAGTATTGATTAATACACGAGCACTGATTTTCTTGAAAACTCTAATGTCACAGTATAACAACACTTTCAGACCATGTCCACAGCAAACTTTGTGAGTAATTACCAATAACAAAACAAAATTTGAAAAAGCCCACCCATACATCTTAACTACATAACCACTTCAAGGGCTGGATCCTTTCCCAGCTGATTTTCCTGAGTTGGTTTTATTTCATTTGATATTTCCTATCGTGCGAACATTTGTGTTTGTTGCAAATGA
The DNA here is from genome assembly GCF_963576455.1 of Neolamprologus multifasciatus. Taxonomy (NCBI): domain Eukaryota; kingdom Metazoa; phylum Chordata; class Actinopteri; order Cichliformes; family Cichlidae; genus Neolamprologus; species Neolamprologus multifasciatus. The sequence continues at coordinate 22,469,465 of NC_140448.1, forward strand.
ATATTGTACATTGATGGTAATATCCTAATACATGTCCACAACAATAAACATTATTCATCCTTGTTACCCATTTTAGTTGTTTAAATTGCTAAATTTTAGAGTAATTACCAATAACAAAACAAAATTTAGAGAAAAAAAACCCATCCATACAACTACTTAACCACTTCAGGGTCAGAGCTGGATCATTTCCCAGCTGATTTTCCTGAGTTGGTTTTATTTCATTTGTTATTTGCAATCACTCTAACATCTGTGTAGATAACATGAGTGCCAAAGTTACCTGTGGAGGAAAATAAACAAAAAGTGTATTGTGCTTTGGATGAAGCTATGTTGTTTAAAAAAACACATTTTTCAAAGCAAAGTTTTAAATACTTCACTTACCTTCATTAACAGTTGTCGGTCTTGCTTTCTTACAAAAATGTTCTATAACCAGAATCAGAACCACAAACAGCATGATGACATTGGTTACCAAAGGTACTGTCAAGGTTGTAACAGAACCTAGAATGCAAAAGCAAATGTCAAACAATATTGAATATCATGACAAATTCCAAAATACTAAAGTGCTTCCAAATAGTTCCATTTGCCATCCATTTCTTCAACATACAGTAACATCTGAAGTCACAGGAGATGTGTACTAACTTTTTCCCACAAGAATTCACAAGCAACAACCAAAACCATATGGTAAATGATTTATTTTACTGCATATAAATTCAAATCCAATTTCCCTTTGAAAGAAAATATGTAGTGTTGTCTCAGAAAATCTTACGTTTAAATACTCTACCACTGCAGGCTGCCAGGGGAATAACGGTTTCATCTCTGCTGACATTATTCCAAACTTGGCACATAAGGTTTCCAGTCAGCTTTCCATCTAAGATGATGGTAACATTTGGAAACTCGGCTGTCCAAATGGTTAGGGACTGGTTGTGGTCATTGCTTTGTATAAGTATCTGACCATCCAAACTCAAAATTAATTGTACTCCATCTCCCTCAGAGAAGCAGCTGATCTTCATCTGTTCTGGTGACAAACACGTCTGAGACAGTGTTGGCTTTGACACTGGAGCTGGAAGACATGTAATCATATCATGTAAGCAGTGTAAAAGACAAATAAGATATAGTATAAGTTAATTTTGCATTTTTTTAAGTCACAAAAAGGTTTCTAGGGAAATATCACCAAGTATTAAGAGAAATATACATTTAATTTGTCCCACATTTGGGGAAATATTTTTTAAACAGCAATTTGACTAATAATAATAATAATAATAATAATAATAATAATGGATTTGATTTATATAGCGCTTTTCAAGGCACCCAAAGCGCTTTACAATGCCACTATTCATTCACTCTCACATTCACACACTGGTGGTATAATAATAGATGAATAACATTCAAGGGTTACAATTTTGGATTTCCAGGTATAATTTAGTTATATGTATACTGCATCAAATCACAACAACAGTTGCCTCAAGGTACTTTATATTGTAAGGTAAAGACTTGAATATAATAATGCAAAGAGATGTTTCAGTTTCAGATATTTCAGTGCCATAAGGGTTTTGTCATGCTCCTGGGGCCTTGACCCCCTGAGCAGGGGTTGGGACGCGCATCTGTAACCGGAAGGTCGCCGGTTCGATCCCCGGGCTCTCTGTCCTGGTCGTTGTGTCCTTGGGCAAGACACTTTACCGCCTACTGGTGATGGCCAGAGGGGCCGATGGCGCGATATGGCAGCCTCGCTTCTGTCAGTCTGCCCCAGGGCAGCTGTGGCTACAACTGTAGCTTGCCTCCACCAGTGTGTGAATGTGAGAGTGAAAGAATAGTGGCATTGTAAAGCGCTTTGGGTGCCTTGAAAAGTGCTATATAAATCCAATCCATTATTATTATTCAAATTTTGATTTAGTATTCAGGTCAAATATTTGTTTTACTGTACATTGCATGTACATTTACATTACTTTTTAAATTTGCACAGTAAAGTATAAAGGAGTAAAATATTTTTGCTTTTGCAGATTTGAAGATTAAAGCAATGAGGTTTTTTTTATTGAATTAACATTTAATTTAGTCTCATTTATATGTATATATGTTATATCCAATAAAAAAACAACTATACAATTAATGTACTTGGTTTACAACATCTGGTTTTTTAAAACTATTTTTAATAAAACATATCCATTCATATAAATCAATAATAATGATTAGCTTGAGTTTGAAGCAAACAACCGAATAAAATAAAAACTTACCATATATTTTTAGAGATACATTCGCTTTTTTCAGTAACTTTCCTTTAGAGTCATATTCTTCCAACTGGTAATATCCAGAGTGTTTCTTCATGGCTTTACCCAGTTTCAGTGTTCCATTATTTACGCCATTTGGTTGATTTACATATTCATGATTTAAAATCATAGTCCCATTATTGTGAGTTTTTACAACCCAGTTTTTGTTATCCTTCATAACTCTCATTGAAGCATCAATTTTATGTGACAGATGAAAAATTAGCGACTGACCTACGGCTCCAAAACAATAATGGGTTCCAGGAGATTCTGAGAAAATGCATTCAACTGACCCTAAAAGAAACAAGAAATAAACACAATTTTTTTATGTAAAATATGGAATAAAATGAAACAGATTCTATAAACAAAACTGAAATTTACAAATTCAATCAACATTTTCTGTATTGAAAACAGTACAATATACTATAAAATTAAATACCTTTTGCCAGGGCTGTTGTTGCCAGAATTGTGATGCTGATGTAGATGAAAATCATTGTTTCTGTAACACAGAGGTCAACATTTGGAATCATGTCACACTTTTTGGAAGGTATGCCTGCCCTAGTTTATTCTACGGATTCTACTTCTACTTATTCTATTGATCACTTTGAGAATAAAGTCAAAATTTCTAGATAAAAGTCGAAATACTATTTTGAGAAAAAAAAAATTAATGTGGAGATTAAGACAAACCTATACCCCCTATACACTCTATAAAATGCCTTGTGTAGATGAGTTAGTAAAATCATACTTCATAATCTGTTTTCTGCACACTAAGAATTTATCACATAAACACAGTGTGGTGATAAGTATAAAGGATGTAAAAAGATGACAGAAAAAGGGAAAAACACATAAACATTGAAGAGTTGAACGAATGTATACAAAATGAAATGCCTCCCAATGGACAGATGCAGGAATATCGATGACTGCAACCTCGTGCAATGAAGAGGATGTACGTTGTATCACAATACACTATAAGACGGCTGATCAATTTGTTTCATTAATTCATCTGCACAAGGCATTTTGTAGAATGTATATAGCAGTCATGGCATTTTGTCCTGAAACACCTGTAATCACCAAATTTGACTTTTTTTCTCAAAATAGAATTTCAACTTTGATCTTGAAATTCAAGATCAAAGATTATTCTCAAAATGATCAATAATATTAGTTTATTCTTAACACGGCTCTAATTGTTCTTTGTATTATTTAAACATTTGCCACACTGCATAAAAGGTTGATTTCACAAATTAAAAGTTATACAGTCTCTACGAAATAGTATACATGGATTATTATTTATAATTGAATTAAATAATTTTTTACAGATTTTTAGTTAGTTCTAATCAATATCAGCCTGCATGGGTTAAAATTATAAGCTTTCACTCACCGCATTCAAAAGGGGATGTTTTCTATATGGCAGTGTAAGACTGCACTGTGAATGCTTTACAAGCAGAAGGCTGGTTTATGGTCATTACAGATGGGCGGATCAATCTAAATATCAATAGTATTGATACCAATGCTGGTATTGGATTGATAGTAGCATGATAGAATCAATACTTTGTTTCTATCCTCTAAGTTCAGTATATTGCCCACCTAACTGCGTAAATTATTTATGGGGAAATACAAAGAAATATACCTAAAAGATCCACTATGAAAAATGTGTAAACCTCGTTGTACTGAATGTGACCTCAATTTGATTTATAGCCTACAGCACATTTAAACAACAGAAGAGTTGTTTAGAAATAGGCACATTTATATTTTAGGTTTCCACAAAACCCAGTTTCAAAAGTATAATCAATTATTGTGAATAGTAAAAGTCACTGTGATTTAGTGATCATTAAAATGTGTTCAGAATTTGCTAATCTATCATGAATCAACTCAAAGGTCATAACACACTGCTCTCCTCTACATTAACTTTCTTTATAAGTTAAAAGTGTTGTTTTTTGCATTGTGTGGGGAATACTGGCCCCACATTTAGTTGGTATCTGATCGATACCAAAATTTAAAGTTATCCTCCTTTCTTCTTCTCTGATAAGAATTAAGGAAGGAGCTTTTGCACTGGTTCCCACAACTGTACAGTACAAATTGGTCATACATGCTTTAGTTTTTAGCCCCTTTTGTCAGACTGGTTCTGGCAAAAGGTGGCTATATTTGCTATGTGTCTATTTAGGAAAGCTGCAAAACCGAACCTCACTCAATCGTGTTTGTGGTGCTGGTGTTTTCTGCCGTTATCAGACCAAAAATATGGCTTCACATTTGGTTAATTATACTGACAGGGTTTTCAAAAGGTTTATGCTCCTTTTGTTTATTTGTTCTGTTTTTGTTGTTGGAGTTTTTTTATCTATTCTTTTTTTTCTTTCTTTTTTTTGTGTGCGGTCAGGGGGCCCGATATTGTTCTAAGCCAGGTAGCTTTAACTAGTAGTTCAACAATTCAGGTCCTTAAGAGAAACAAGATATAGACAGTTATTGTGACAATCTTGATCTAAGAACAACACAAGCATATATATTATTTGACTTTTTCTGAATGCTGTATTTTTTTTTTTTTTTTTTTTTTTTTTTCGCCTGTCCCATTTGGTTCTTTAGCCGTCAGAATTGTTGTCTGAAGACCAACAAGGATACCCAATGGATTTATTTTGCCAAATGGATCATCATGGCATTGCCGTATTGGTCCATTTGATCGACCTTTGTTTTTATTATTTATTTTATTTTCAGTTGTTACAGACGGGACAGACATGAGTGAGGGATAGGAAAGGGAGAAAGAAAGAGGAAGGAAAAGAAAAACAGAAGGGGAGAGGGACAGTGAGAAAGGGGGGAAGAAAAAATATCTCCGGGATCACCTGTTGAGAGAAAAAGAATAGAAAACAAGCAAAAAAACAAAACAAAACAAAGCAACATACTAAACACAACACCATCGCATTAATCTAGCTAAGTGTAAACAGCAGTAAATACTAAATATTGAATGTTGTTGTGCAGCACGCAGGACAGACAGCGCACAATGTGCTTTGAAGTAGCAGCCAAGAAAGGTGTGATTTAAGTCTACGAACAGTGAACACCCATGTGCACACCTGTGTGGATCGGCGCGCTTGTATTCAAATGGTTTCCCCATGTAATGGTCTGCTAGAGGATGTAGAGAGCCATAGCCCCGTCCCCCAGGGCATGAAGCAGGCATGGAGGAGATCCAGGCCCCAGACATCCAGAGGCCCCAGAGTGCAAGAGCCCAAGGAGGACCACCGGAGGGGCATCCGTGCCACCTTCATGGGAAGGGCTGAGGATCCCCAGATGAGGGGTCACCCAGTAGCCACCGGGCAGAAGCTAGAGGGGGCTGCACCGGCGTGCCCGTCGGCTCCGCCGGCAGCCAGCTGTGCCAGAGTGAACCGAGCCGCAGGCACAGAGGCCGGAGGCCCGAGGGCCCCCCGCGCCCCGGAAGAGGCCTGACCGAGCAGCAGGCGCCAGGCCCCGCCAAGTAGCCACCGGGAGTGAGCTGGCACATGACCTGAGCGCCCAGCCCTGGACACCAAGAACCAACAATGCACCGACCCCTGAGGGCATCAGTCACCGGCAGGGAGTGTGGTGAGGGGAGATAGGCCTCCACACTTTGGAGGGCCTTGGAGTTCCCAGAGAGGTGGAGTCTAAGACCTGACCTGACATATAGACACAGACAAACAGACACAGACATGCATTCCCACCCTCATGCACACATATACAAACACTTAGCACTCACCCAACGTAGGAATAAACGTAAATGGACATGTACACACAATCACACTCCCCAAACATACTCTATACCCCGGGTCCAGGTATCCTCACCCCCAGAGATGGAAACGGCACCCAGACCCAAGAGATGTTACCCTTCCCTCCGGGGTGGAGGCAAGCAGACCGCCCCAGGCTCCGCAGCAGCAGGGAGGCCAATCGGACAGCCAGCATCTCTTCCCAGCCCCCCCGCCCCGATGGCTAGCAGAGAACGGGGGTGTGTTAAGACCCCATACCTCCCTCTTCCCGCTCAATGCTGTATTTTTATGTGTGAAATTATTTTTAGCTTTCACAAAATATAAAAGGATCCAGAAAGCTACAGTTTTATTTTATTTTATAGATATTTCTTTCATTTATTTTTTTTTTTGTGATACTAGATTAGTGAAGTTATACAGTGTTATGTATTTTCTTTAGTGACACTGGTGTATTTTCATTTTACCTTTTAATTTTCATAAGGGCTGGCATTTCTGATGACCACATTGTTTATAAAGAATAGCTTGCTTATTGATGCTATTATTGTGACCTTTATTTTATTAAAATCCCCTCTGGATTCAAAATGTTTGATAAAATTTGTGGAGTGTGCGCATTATAGTTTTCCTCTTCTACTCTAAAGGGCATTGTGAGGGTTTGGGGCTTGCCAGCAAAAGACAGAAAAAACATCACTCACACAATTGTTCAAGTTTCTCACCGACAACAAAGGCAATAACAAATTAAGCCAAGTGTGAGACTGACAGTTAAAAACCACAGCTCTTTTTCTGTTTCTGTCACTGTCTCATCTGTAGCTTTTAATGTGAAACTCTCAGGGGAAACTTCTCTAACCTCTGGTGTAAAATCAGATAGACAGGACTTTTAAGAAGTACTTTGCATTTGACCTCACAAGAAAGCAAACATTTTTATTTAGTATTACTTTTAAATATATATTTTTTTGGTCTTTTAACTGGCTTTATTGGATAGATACAGTGAAGATTGACAGGAAAGAGAGTGGGGAAGCCATGCAGCATAGGGCCATGGGTTGGACTCGAACCCAGGCCGAGTCCAACCCACAGGCTGTGTGTGTCTCTGTCTATCTGTTACGCTGCTGTGACGGATACGTGTATGCTGCCTCTTTCCCAAAGTCAGATATAGGTTACACCTCCTGCAACACTTCATTGGATAAGCAGCTGAAAAAATGGATGTCCTTTAGAACTCTTTATCAAAGAAAAAAAACAAGTTGTTAATGCAATCCCACAACTGTCAATGATTTCAGCCATTTATTCTCAGTCTTTTTCATAAGATCTAATGTTGGCATTCCTTATACCTCACTGCATATAACGTACTGATTGGACTATCATTTCTTTTTAAAATGCAGCCTAGAAGCAAAAATAAGAACAGAAAACAATGTTCACATAAACAATGAAGGACTGGCTGAAACTGAGAGTAATAGAGTTAAGATGATAGTAAGATGATAGTAGTTGCAGATATCCATTGCCTGCACCACAAAGTCATTCCGGTGTTATTATTGTAGGGTCTACCTTACAATATAGAGCCTTGAGGCAACTGTTGTTGTGATTTAGCAATGTATAAATTACACTGAATTGAATTGAAATTAAATTGAATTGAATTGGTGATGAGGTCATCCAGTCATGTTTGGTATTCTAACTGGCAAACTGTCAGGTCTGCCTTCCAGTTAGCAATAGAGAGAGCAAACAAGAGGGAGTGCAGTAGCAGAAAGCAGAAGTGGAGGTGCAAGACAGCAAACCAGCGGTACCTGAGTAGGAGCGTGTTATTTGTTTTTGTCTTAGTGACTGGTATGGAATACCACAGCAGGATACCAGTCAGGTTAAAGAAAAACAAATATATGTGTAACAATAAAAGAGACCACTGAGAGAATGTGTACAAGGAGACAAATTAGAGCATTGCTAACAAATATTAGCAAACAAGTAAAATCTGTGCAACTGAAACAACATAAGGTATTTTCTCAGGGAAATGTAACATGAGTTGTTTTCTTTCAGACATGTCACAGGCAGATTCAGGCAGGTTCACACAACCTGCCTGAGGGTTTACACTTAATTCTTTAAATTTTTTCAAATGTAAGGATCACACATTTAATTTTAACTGTCAGACTGAACTATAGTTAGTATGTCTGCACAATTTTAAAATATAAAGGGCCTTAGTCCCTATACTGAGTAACTAAGGAGAAACAGGCAGGACAGGTTCAGTATTATGACTGATATTGTAGCTGCACCTTCATGACGGTGACATGACACCAGTGCTTCACCAGACTCTTGCTTCTCACACTTTTACTCCTACAACAACTGCTGCAATGACTGACCGATCAAGCTAAAAAAAAAAAAAAAAAAAAGTAGAGCGTATTATAAAGTTATAACTGACATTATTAAATCATTTCATAACGTTAATTTTTTTTAAAATAATGTTAATGATTATTACTTCCATTATTTTTTTTCTTAGTTTAAGCTAGGGCATTATGTCCCTACTATTGAGTATTTCAGAGTATTTGCGTCACTTAATTATGAATATGTGTAAAGCACACTGTGAAAAGCTAGAGGGGTCAGTTTTCAAATTGACTTCACTACATTAGAGCAAATTCTGTTTTTGTTTTCTTTTATTTTTGGTCTTTTTCTCAGTCTCATTGGCATGACAGCTTTTTCATTCTTTCCAACCTGCTGTGGAATAATAATGCAGCATTAGTTTATATTAACTGTAATGAAGCGACAACATTATGATTTACAAATAGCAGAGAGAACATTTAGATTTTATACCTCAGTGAATTTTAGATTAAGGATCTCTCAGGGATGCCTGCCTGAATTATATTTAAGTCAGTGGCTCAGTCACAATTTTAAGACATTCCAGGGCTTCTTCAGCACTGCTGAGCTGTAGTGTGTCAACCACAGCGCTTGAGGCTGACTGATTAGCCTTATCTCGCCAATCTAATTGCAGCTTTGAGTGAGAGAAGTGTCAAGACAGACAACAGGTTAAAAAAGTCATGAACTATAGCTCTATCAAATGCTCGAGAAAACCATTGTAGCATTATAACATTATATTTTAGATAAACATGCATATAAACATTTGGCACATAGGATATAACTGTACCTTTCAAAGTGTTTTCACTATCCAGCCTACATTCGAGCAACTGAATAGTCTGATCACATTTGCATTTGGTTTGCAATTTATGTAGCTAGGCTTATTTATCTACATATGTTTCGATATTAATGACATGAACAAAAGAAAAGAAATAGGAGCCAAAAACTAGATACTCAGTTGTCAGTTGGGTATTTTTTATAATGATGTGCACACAACTTTCACACTCATTAACTTTTAAACTCATCAAACCTGTTTTGTGTTATCTTACCTGTAGGTTAACATATAACACTGGTTTGAAGTCTGGTACTCTCATAGTGTCATATATTTAGCACAGTACAAGAGTCTGTTTAACAAATACATAAGAAAAAGGAGGACTGATATATGAAAGACTGAAATATTTATTTAATATGTTTACAGTTTACAGCTTATTGATACAGTTATCATATTATTAGAAATAATCTATAAAGAAGAAGGCTGTGAAAAAATGGCATGCAATGCATATTCAGCTAATGTGTTAATCTCATAATCGTTTTACACAGATGTGTCATTATGGTTACATTAGTCACTCCTGGAAACACAGCAGCTTGTGAAAGTCACAGTTAAAAAATATATAAATAAAAGTTTAGAAGGTTATTTTGAACAGTATGTAACCCATGTGAAATACAGGGCTGCAAAGTCCCTTTTTGTAATCTAAGGCTATAGCCTGTTATTGCCACAAGGGGGTGCTGTGATGCAGTCTTGTGTTTTGACAACCTTGCGTCTAGTGCGCAGGTTTACCTGTCTCTTCCTGTGAGATTTTCCCTCTGACCACATAGGGAATAACGTCTGTCAAGTTATTTGTGTCTGGAAATCCCGGTGAGTCACGTGCTTTTGTTAGCTACCTGTTAAGTTAGATAATGTATTTTACTAGCCGATTCAGCTCAGAAACCTTTGAACAAAAACCAATCGGGAGCTATGAGAATCTGGCGTGTTGTTTTACTTCTCCTGTTGTTCTTTACAGTGTGTTATAAGTGTTGAATGCTTTGAGCTAAACGATGCCGATGCTAGATGCGATGCTAGCTGCTAATAGCTGTTAGCCACCCCACCGAAGCCATATTCCGATCGGGGAGCTATTCAAGTAGAAGCACTAGCTCTGTTTATATTAGAATGGTTATGTCTTAATAGATATGAGCATATTTCAAGTTTAATAGTATTTGCACTGAATTAAGTTACATTTGTTTGTAAGCCTTAAGGATGAATGTCATTTTCATTGCTATGACTGTTTACATTACTGTTTAAGTTGCTGATGTTCTTTGTTGTGATATTTTGATAAAATTGTTTATACTGATACAAACAAGTTACTGTAACTCTTGTAACTTGGTAAAGCTAAAGGGAATGCCATTTGTGATTAATACATTTGGGAAAGAAGTTAATGAGCTCATGTTAAGAACACAAAATGGGAAAGAAATTGATTGTTCTGCACTGTTTGTGTAGATTGTTTTTTTTTTTTTTTGAACTACTAGAAGAATTCTGGAGAACCACTGACGGCGAGAACAGCCCAAATGAGATCCTGGATGATCGTGAAATGGTGTGGCCAGCCATGCGATCGGATTGTGGGATTTGTCTGAGAAACTGATTCAAGCAACCCTGGATTTCAGATAAGCCCTATGCACTACTTTTCCTACCCGGATAAGAGGGTTTGTACACTGACAATTCCCCTACAGTACACCTGTTTGGGTTTTCAACGACTTTAAAGGACAATTCAGACTGGACAATTCAAACTTCACAACGGGAACACTTTAATCTGTTTCATTCATTCCAAAGAGCTCTGATACAGTTCAGTATAAATCTTCCATTTAAATGTCCTTATTGTTTTGTTTTACATGTATTTACTTTTAAAATGCACTATTAGTGTGCAATTTGGGTTATTGTGTTGTATATGTATATAAATGGTACTGAGGCAATAAAGGTCCCAGTTATTCACTTCCAAGCCAACTCCTTTTGTGAGTCTCCAAAACAAAACCTCCTTCTGAACCTAGTAAGATGTCTAGGGTCTCTATTTGAAGTGAGAGTGTACTGGTCCTGAGTAGAGGCGCTACAAGTACAAAAGAGGTAATAGGATCTGTGTGTGTTTTGGGTGGAGTACACGTAAGCACAGCCTACATAGAAGGTGTGGCGTGACTGGGCACAACGCAGTTTCAGGAAGACAGAAGAGTCAGCAGCTTAGAAAAAGGGTTATAATTATTTGACTATGAGAGATTATGCTGAAACCATTGGTTTTCTGGGGCAGTGGGGACGTTTCCAGCAAATTGTCTTCTTCTCGCTCGTTGCCACCATTATGCCAAATGGATTTGGTGCTTTCACTCTCGTTTTTCTGACTGATACACCGAGTCATCACTGCCTGGTATCTGGTATCAACCTCACTGAAGACTGGCGTAAAAGTGTCATCCCAATCAGGGTAAGTGACTGCGAGAGCCCCAACTCTGTGATACAGCACATCAAAGAAAACATTTAAACTACTGATGCAGTTTTTCAGTGATAATTGAGTTTGCTTCAAATATTATTCCAATAATGTAACTCAAAACATTTGTATTTATTTGAACACATGTATGCTTATTTCAAAACAAAAAAAAACATGCTTGGGAGAAGTAGAAAACTACTTTTTGGAACTAAATGAGTTTTTACGTTGCTGGTAGTTGAAAGTTTAAAAAGGCAGTGTAAACAATACATTTAAACTAAAAACCATTAAATCTTTATGAAATGCAATAATAATAAATGCAATAATGCAAAACAGAAAGAGGAAAAAAGCACAAGGGACTCCTTGGTGATAGATTCAAAATAGAAACTGGTAATTGTGTATTTTGTGAAACAGAAGAGGAGAATTAGAACCATGTATTCTTTTTGTGCAATTTTATACAAATATTTTGGTTGGAAAAAGCACAAGGGAAGTGTTTCTGGGGAGACGATAACCCGACGGACCAGTTGCAGGAACCCAAGAAATAATAGGTGTGTTTTGTCATGATTCATATAATAGTGATGATGGATTTTTAGGCTAATAGTTAGGCTAACACACTTACCTCTCATCTTTTCTTTCCTCACAAAACCATAGACCCTCCACTTCTTGGGCTATTTTGGTTCCTGCAACTGGTCCGTCAGGTTATTGTCTTCCGAGAAACACTTCCCTTGTGCTTTTGGAAATCTGTTTTTTCCTATTCCTGTTTTCTTTTTTCCTATTTCTGTTTTCGTTTGTACTATTTCCGTTGTATTTTGTGTGCTTTCGCAGCATTTTTGTTATTGCTGGTGTTTTCTTAAGTTGCAGCCCGTTTGGCCTCTCAGGGCCACCGTATAGGCCCATTGTTGCCTCAATATTACATATTTTTGTAAACACTATGACATCCTACTGAGTTTTTCTTAAATGTCTCAATACTAATAACCCTAAAACTGTTTGTATCCTTGTGACTATGAGGAGGTGGATGGGAAACAGGAGCTGAGCAGATGCAGCAGATACAGGTTGGATGTGGTCAGAAATCTCTCTGCTCAGGGATACATTCCTGGCAGGGATGTCAACCTTACAGACCTGGAGGAGGAGGGCTGTGTAGATGGGTGGAGCTATAGCAAAGACATCTATGAATCCACTATAGTTTCTGAGGTATGGTCAAATCCTTCTTCTACATCGACTTTTTTTTCTATGTAGTATTTTTTAGCAGCATCGGCTGTTTTTTCTTGATGTTGCAGATATATCATTAACTCCTTAGTCTATGTGGCTCCTTTCCTCCTACCTTATCCAAGGCAGGGGATTTCAGCCCATCCATTTGTTCAACGGTTAGGACAGAACACACCTGTGAACATACAGTAGGTGCAGTCAGTCAACATAGGAACGTAATATAAATTCCTGTGGAAAACTCTTTCTGTACTGTTATCAACATGGCTTATTTCTCATTATCTTGTTGTAATCTTGTTGATCTTTGAGTCAAAGCAAATTCATTATGTCTTCAGCTTGTCATTATTTTGTCAGTGCTTAACGTTCAAGGTGCTCTGTGGGGATTTAGTTTCTGCACGCCAGGAAAGACACACCCTTTTCTTTCTACTTAGAGTGAAAAGACATTTGAATACAGCCAGCAACAGTCAGCACAAATCACACTGACTTTAACATTGTTATTTCCTGCATGCACATATTCAGTCGTTCAACTGCTAATATCTCATTTTCCAGTTTGACTTGGTGTGCAGTAACCAATGGAAGCAGCCGTTCACATCTACTGTTTTCTTTGTGGGAGGACTCCTTGGATCGTTCTTCTCAGGCCAGCTGTCAGACAGGTACTGACATGAGATTCATGTGAAAGAGACCAAACACCACACCATTCTTTAAAGGTCATTGTACAACTGAAAGGCTTCAGTGTTTCGATATTAAGATTGTCTTTATTGTAAAAAGAAATAAAAATTAAAATCATTTTTAAAAGATCATGTTACAGTATACGCTTATAATAGTCAGTAATATAAAAGACATGTATTATGCCGCTGAAAATGCTACATCCAGACAAACTTTTCTGCGACTTTAATTGATGATGGAGTTGTATTTTTACCAGTATAATAAGAAATAGAGTCCAGTGGTAGAACACAGTTATTATTTTGAGATATTTACTTATTTATTTTCAATTTGTGCTCCTTCTACCCCGCAATATTTTGAATACCGTTAGGTCCGTCATTTCTGGGACAATGCACTTTTTTTGTTATTTTGTCTGTGTACAGCACCATCCAGATTTTTAGATGCAATTCACACAACTGTATAGGAAGTACAATACTTTTTATGCATGTATATGTTTACTAATATATTTATCTTCTCTGTCTAGATATGGCAGAAAACCCATTCTTTTTGCAGCTTTGGCACTACAGACATTTTTCACCTTTGCTCAAGTCTTTTCTGGTTCATGGATTATGTTCCTCATCATCCTCTTCATCAACGGTTTGGGACAGATGTCCAACTTTGTGGCTGCTCTTGTGTTGGGTAGGATAGAACATTTATTTAGCTATGATGCAAAACTAAGGGACAGATTTATAAGAGGGTGTCATGGTCCTGTGTCAGTGACCCAGTGTTTTGGGTTTTGTGTTTTTAGTTTTTGGTTTCTTGCTCACTTTAGCTCCTTAGCCCTTTAGTATTTCTTGAGTTCTAGTTTCAGGTTTTGTTATGTGGCTTCCCTGTGTTCTGTGTTTCCTGTTTTACTTTTAAGGTCTGTGTCTCTTGTCTCGTCATGTTAATTAGGATGAGCTGTGCCTCCCTCCTGTTTGCCATCCCTTATTCCCTTTGTGTGTGTATTTATAGTGTGGGGTTGTCTTTGCTCACTGCCGGACCGTCTGTGTTACTCGGTGTATCTCTGTGGCTCTCTGCTCTACATTCTCAGTGTCATCCCTGCTCATCATCCCGTGTAGTTATGGTTTCAGGTTAGTTTTGGTAGCTCACCGTTCTGCATTTCCTGTTTTTTGCCACTCCTGTAAATAAAGCTCACTCCTATCTCAGCCTGTACCTGCATCTTGGGTCCTTACTCTCACACACCACATGACTGCTGCCGCAGCCGTGACAGTGGGACAAATTGTAATGACACCACAATCCTAAAAAGGGCCAATGGGAGCGTCAGGTTCTACTGCTGATCTACTAACATCATGCCAATTGATAAATGATGCAGTTTGAAAGATGCATTTTGATGCAATCTAACACAAGGAGCATAAACTACGGAGCCAAGAATAGAAAACACCAGAGGAATGTCTAAGTGCAGGTTTTACATGTGTGCTTTGTACAGCAAAAAGAGCAGCAGATGTTTTCATATAAGTGCAAAATTAGTCAGAAACTGAAGTCAGGTGACAGCTCAAATGGAGTGAAGGAGTCATTCCGAAGGAAGCTGCTTTATTGCAGATCATTCTGCTGTAACTCTCACAGCTAACCTGTCAGGTGTCACATCACTCACATATTCACTTTCATGCACTTTCAGTCTTTCCAGGGGTCTCAGCACACTTTTACATAAAATAACAGGCAGTGATTGGCAAATTTGCTGCAGATGCGTGAACCCTCTCAGCGGACAGCGCTTCTAGAAGCACTCTGTCCCACGTGTGCCTTTGCAGCTGAGCCACAAACCACACCTCACTGCCATAAACAAATTCAGATGTTAAAAAAATATACATGAAAGCTTATTTATTGTGGTGTGGCACTCTGCATGGTGTTGATAATATGCAAACAGAGTTTTTTGTGCGATCTTCAGTTTGTTTCCTTTTTTTGTTTTTTTAGGAACACATTTGTTTTTATTCATCATTTCCCCCTCTTTTTTTGCAGGTTCTGAGGTCTTAACTGGCAAAGTGCGTGTCCTTTACTCATCTTTTGGCACATGTCTAGGCTTTGCTATTGGATACATGATACTTCCACTCTTAGCATACTTTTTAAGGGACTGGAAATCACTGTCATTGGCTTTATCTTTGCCTTGTGTGGCCTACATCCCCTTTTGGTGGTAGGTGGCACTCGCTCTAGCATATCTATCTGTCTACATATATCTGTATATAGCATTCCCTGTAGGAACTGAATCAAATGTAATGACTTGCTTGAAACTGTGGTGGACATTAGTCAGGGGGGAGTTTCCATAGACTGTGACATACACAGATGATATTGTTATCTAAAGAAAGAGTAAGGTGTAGGTACAAGAGAGCCAAGCCAGGTGGAAATATGGACTGCGGGAATGATAGCCAGTAGAAGAATATGTGGGTGAACGAGGGGATGCAGTTGGAATGGTGAAGATGCAAAATGAGGGTAGTGGGGCCTGCTGTAATGTAAGGTTTTGACACAGTAGTGTTTACAGAAAGACATGAGGCCAAAATGAAGATGGCAGATTTTTCAGTTACTAGAAGCAGACAAGATTAGATATAAATATTTCCTAGGGACAGCTCAATATTTGGAGAGAAAAAGAGGCAAGGTTCTGGTTGATATGGTTTGAACATGGACAGAGGAGGGATAGCTGATACACTGGGAAAAGGACGTTAAATATGGAGATGGCAGACAGGAGAAGAAGAAAATCACAGATAAGGTTTATGGATGTAGGGAACGAGGACATGCACGGGTTAGAAGAGGATCTTAAGGATAAGGTGAGACAGATGAAGATGACCCTCTGTCACAACCCCTAAAGGGAGCAGCTGAAACAAAAAGAAGAAACTGTTCCCACTAACAAGTTTATTGACCTTATTTCACTGTCTTTTTTTGCTTTGTCTCCAAAATCCCTCTGATCAAGTCTGCATCCTTCTGTTTGTGTTAAATATTAAGCCAGGCTTATGCCAGAGTCTCCCCGGTGGTTGCTTTCTCGAGGCAGAGTTGAGGAAGCCGAGGCCATTATAAGAACTGCTGCCAAGTGGAACAAAGTTCAAGCTCCGAGGATCATCTTTGAAGACTGTGGTGTAAGTGAACTTTCACTTAAACATTACTGGATTAAACCAAGATGCAGAACACAGTTGTTATAATTTGAAAACAAGTTCAAGTTTTACAAATAAATAAATATATATATATATATATATATATATATATAATTTTTTTTATAATATATTTGACATTTGACTGATATTATTAGTATAAAAATGCATGGAAAAAAAAGAAATCTTAAACATTTTTGTGTTTTAATATTTTTTGAAAAAGCCCTGCTCATACAGTCAAACTAATTTTATGTGTCTTCCAGACAGAAAAGATGCAGACACACTCCAAGGAGCATTACAATGTCTTTGACCTGCTGAGGCAGAGCAGCATCAGAGCCACAACACTCATCCTCTGCTTTGTGTTGTGAGTAAACAGTGAAGACAGTGTGGCACATAGCGACTTAATGAGACATCCTCAGATTGAGAAAATGAAACAACGAGAAAATTAACAAACAAGGAATTTGCCGGATTCCTCATGGAAATCAAAAGGAGATTTAGCAGATAAACAGCTAAAAATGACCTGTCTCTTAACTAAAAATGATTTTTTACTAAAAGAAAATTCATTTTTCTTTTGGTTTTTCATGTATTTGTGTTTCCATAATATAAGATCTGTGATAGACAAAATGATCACGATTTGCATTTGAAAAAAATGCATGCATGCAGAAAAATCTTTGGAAAGTTCACTTAGATGAAAAAAAACGCTTTCCTTTCCCTTTGATTTTCCCAGGTTCACTATGATTGTTGGCTACTATAGCCTGTCTTTCAATACAGCACAATTCCATGAAAACCCCTACATCAGTTGCTTCATCTCAGCAGTTGTAGAGATTCCAGCATACATTTCCAGCTGGATGGCTCTGCTATACCTTCCACGACGCCTGTCTGTGATCCTTACGTTGGTCTTTGGAGCTGTGCCACTCTACCTGATTCAACTTGTTCCAGACGGTAAAATTTCTTAAAAGCAAGCTGCAAGAATTCACATTAGAACAATTGATCAGTCATTTATAAGTTACTTAATGCTTAAAATACCCATACTATAATTATTAGGTTCTTCCTTTTCCTTTGATGAGTGACACACACTACTATTTATTTTTTATTTTATTTTATTTTTATTATTATGTGCTTTGAAGGACCCAGACTTTCTTGTTGTTTTTTTTGTATTTTGTCTTGGTTTTCTAAATTTCAGTCCTTGTAATTGTCCATTTTAGGGAAAAATGTTGTTAAGCCACTGTTAAGCACTGATTTATGAATCATTCAAGCATAACAGGGCACCTAGCTCAAAGCATGAAACACTGTCGTGTCTACCTACAACTCATAACAAAGAACCAGTTCTAAAGTATTGCTTTAGGCATTCGTTACTAGCAGCCTGCCATTGAAACGCATAATTTGTTCTAATTTCTTCAGTGGAATGGATGAAATTATATTTTTACAACAACAAGGTGCAAAGAGTGATGTTAGCTGAAAATGCAGCATAAACTGGGATGGTGTGCAATTTATGGCTGTCAAAAAAAACATTCCTAAGGAGGGTAAACAAAAAGGCTGAGATATACCAAAATCCTCAAGAACTGGAACAAAAATCATTTTTAAAACTTTTGGTTTAAAAGTACCTATTATCTGAATGACAACAGCTTCAACTTTTAGCATGCCAATATAGTAAAAACATACCTATATAGAAAAACACGCAACAGCGCACATTCAGTCATGGATTGGCTTCCTTACAGCCTGGGCCCCAACATTATTGAAACGGTCTGGGATCGTCTTGACAGAGAACTGAACAAAAGGCAGGAAACAGACAAAGATGTGCTTTTGAATATCTGGAATCAAATATTGACTTTAAGCTTCTTTGTACTATACAAAGAAAGCTATATTCCCATATGGGTTTGCACATATTCTAATAAATCACTGCACCTGCTTTCCATCTTCCAGGCAACATCTAAAGAAAAAGGGGACCAAAAGTCCCAAAAAATTCTTTTTGGAAAGCACTGTAGCTATTTTGCACATAAAAGTTCTTCCAGTTACAAATTATATATATATAATCAGTTATCTGCATGCAGTAACATTGTGTCTGCAGAGCAGCTGTTTGGCAACATTTTCTTCAAAGAACAAAAAATTCACTCAATCCAGATGCAACAGCTGCCTTAGAGCCTGCTAATATTTTCGCATTAGAGCCCCTTCTGCTAACTCTAAAATGTCTCAAAGCATTACAAAAGTTTAGGATTACTTTTTTTTATGTAATGTACCCATGGAAAAAGGTAGCTTCCTGTATCTTTAGTTCTAGCATTGTCCATGGCTATTGTTGTTTACATTAGCATTAGTACTGACTGGGGGCTGATTATTACAGTATCTATCGGCCCAGAGAATGCATGAATGCATTTCTTTCTGACTTTCTGCTGGAATCCACAGTCTCTTCTGGTTCATTGTGTATCATAAAACTACAGGTGTATGTTAAGGGCAGATAGCTTTCAGGAGACTATGCCAAAGTTGCCTTTGATGAGCTGACAAATCACGAATCAGGCTTTTCTGGAGGTGGGGGCCTTAAAGGAACAGAGGTTGAAAAGAGGATGGAAGAAAAAAACAAAGCACCAGTGTGCATTGTGCGAAATGTGATACATTATTTAACATTACAGGATGTGAACAAACAAAAATATGAACATGTAAATGCTCATAATAGAAGAATAGAATTTGTTTTTGTGATCTTTTCGTGTTACTAGGCACGAAGTGACTATATGATAGGTATATGCAGAATTACCATCTTATATAAAACAAGTTTCACAGACTTGATTAGAGTTTTGTCTCTTACTGTTTACTTATATCTACAAACTAAACAAATGTATTATTCTTTAGATCTATCGAATCTGGCTCTTGCACTGGAAATGCTGGGTAAGTATTCAATCACGACTGGTTCCTCCCTGATGTTCGCCTACACCGCAGAGCTTTACCCAACAGTGCTCAGAAACACAGCAACAGGGACAAGCAATACTGTTTCCAGAATTGGAAGTTGCATTGCCCCTTTATTGTTAAGTCTGGGTGAGTGCATTGATTAATATTCATTTAGCATTAGTACTAACTGTTTCTGACTGTCTGTTTTACCTCATTTGATTAAATTTCTATATTTTATAAATGCACACTCATAAAGGAGTTTTCTCTCATCCTAACTTCCCCCTCTGTGTCTTCAGGTATGTATTCTAAGTATCTACCTTATATTATATTGGGGACTCTGGCTGTTGTGGCTGCCTTTGCGGCTGTGTTCCTTCCAGAGAGTTTTAAGAAACCTCTTCCTGAAACTATTGAACAAATGCACAGACGAGAAAGGTAAGCTACTTTCATTCAGTTTATTTTACTTTCTATGAAGTAATAAAAAAAAGTTCCCAGTTAAAGGCAATTGTAATTTTACATTCTTATACAGCAAGTTCTTTAAACATGGTACACAGTATGCAGAAAAGTATGTTGTCAGGTGAGTATCTGTCATTTAGGGAGTTAGTGAAAGTGACTGAGAAGAAGCATGTCCATGTAAATTGACATCTGATTAGATTTTAGAGCACCTGAAACTGAAACTGACATTTAGAGTCAGTTTCAGGGTGACTCTAAATGTATCATCATGTTCGTCCAACATTAAATGTTGGGTATGTAAATTTAAAAATTCATTGACTATCACTGACTATCATTGACCTGAACACGACAGGAAGGTTAAGATGTGAGATTGCTATTTATTTCCAAGTGAACTTTACTGCCACCAAGTGGCCAAACGTTGTTTTTTTGCAGATTGAATGAAAGCCCTTAGCCAACAGTACAAAAAATGAGTGTTCACATCTTATAAGTAATAATGATAATGAAGTTTATCGCAGAAAATAAAACTCGTGTTTGTCTTTCCTCTTTAAAACAGGATGAAGTGCCCATGTCTTACTAGAAATATGACGCCTGTACCCGTGGTACCACTGGACAGTCCACTATGATTATTTGTTTGTCCTGGTCTAGACAGATGTTGTTGTTGTTGTTGTTGTTTACAGTCTTTTATATTTAAATTTTGTTTGGCTTTGTTGTCTGTTAAATGACTGAAAGCTGTATTATATATAAATAGTCTCATAACAAAGATAAACCTATAATTTTCATTTTTTGTCTTATTTTGATTTTTTATTAAAACAATTTACAGTATTCTTTTACATTAATTTGCAAATGTTCATTTGATACTTAAAGTTACAAAAGCTTCATTAAACTACATGATCACATTCATCTTGTCTGTGCATTTATTTAAGGCATCAGCTAGATATGATAATCTTCATGTAAACAAACCAATAAATCCTCAATAGATGGTTAATAATAAATGCTGTCTTGCACAAGTTGGAAGTTTTCCCATATTTCTTGGAAACCTATTATGCAAGTGATGGTCAAAGATTATCTTTCAACATCTGAGCATTTTGTTATTGCCTTTGTAATCTATAACCCAGTGATGACTATAAAAAGTCAAAGTTGGAGTTGATACCTTTAAGAATGCACATAACATAAAAGCTCTGCAGAGTTTCAGGAGTCCTCACTTTCAGAGTAGCACTTACTCTTCAAAGCAAAAGTTGCATAAATATTATTTTTTTACTTTCACAATAGATCAAGAAGTGATTTAAAAGACAGAATTCCAAGAGTATGCAGGATTATGATGAAGTCACAGCATTTCTTGGTCATTGGGGACATTTCCAGCAAAGTGTTTTCTTCCTACTTTGTGCCAGCGTGTTGCCAAATGGATTTGGTTCTTTTTCCCTCATCTTCCTGACTGACATTCCCAGACACCACTGCCTGATTCCCGATATTAACTTGACAGAAGACTGGCATCAAGCTATCATTCCAATGGAGGTAAAGAAGTTTATTAATTAAAAGAAACAAGAAGAGCTGCATGTAATCTTTACAACACCAATACAGATAAGTTGTGTCAATGTTGCAATCAAAGCGTCTAAATCTAATATTTTCTTCAAAGGTATTTAATGTATTTAGTCTGAAATGTCAGTATGAAATTTGAGTTGTGAATTACAAGCCAAAGAAAAACTTCACATAAAGCAAAAATTTAGCTGAAAGAGAAATAGTATTTTCACTCTGCAGCTTTGATACACAAACTGGAACATCATTATAAAAGTCTGGCTTATGCAAGATAACTTCTCAACAATGCGTTCTGTAACTAAGTCGTTTTGACAGATGAGTCATGATGACAAAATTTATATTTGAAAATATGAATCATTTAAGGTGGGGCGAAATCTGCTTTGGATTTGTATGACAGTCAGTGGCAAAGGAAATGCTGCATGGTTGGAAGGAATGATAGTTCCCACTAAAAGTCTGTGAATATCACTCAGTCAGTCAGCTAGCACAGCATAAACAAAAGCTACATTTGAAATAACTTCCTTCTTTAGAAACAGAGTTAGTCAAATGCAATACCAACACTTTAAAAGGCATATACAGTAACACACAATTATATATTATTTATATTCACATTCAGACCAATTTAGTGGGCAGGACAGTTAAAGCGAATTCACAATTACTTGTAATTACCTACTTTTTTTCTACATACATACAACATGTTGTATGTTTGAATTATATGTTAATGTTGGAGGATGTGCAAATGTCTAAATGTGTGTGTCTGATATTTACTTTAATGATCATATTTGCAGCTTTGTAGATGTATTTTCTTTGCATTCTGCAAAGCCAGCTTTAGCTTTAAGCTCAATAAAGTAGAAGGGTCATATTTTATGATAGGTTATATATTTATATGTGTGAAGGGTTATTATGAGCACTAAGTGGTCAAAATACTGTCATGGTTTGGGGTTTTATGTTTTTGGACTTTGCATTCTTGTTTATTTTTAACCATTCTTTATTTTAGCTTTAGTTTTGAGTTGTGTTTTTCAGAGTTCTTACAGGTTTTAAGATTATCTTTACAATAGTAATGCCTCTGTGTCTAATCTTTAGTTGTTGAAACTTTGTGATCTTGTTTCTGTTGGTTTTTTGAATTGTATTGTGATCGCTTGTGTTTTACTTTGATCTGGCCTTTCCAGTGTACCCCTGTCTCTTTTAGGTAATTCCCCCCTAGGTTACTTCCTGTTTTATTTTGAAAGTATTTTGTTACTTGTTTAGTTTCGTTTTTTTCCCTCTTTTGTCAATAACCTAATTCTTCTGTTATCCAGTTCTACATTTCAGTATTTGTTTGTTTGTTTCTGTTTGCTTGCTTTTTTGTTTGTTTTGTTGTTGTTGCAGTTACTTTAGATTCGTTTTTCTTTATCTTTCTAGAGCATGCTATTTCCTTTATAGTATGGTATTCAACACAATTTCACAGAAAAGTAAATAAATTAATGCATTTATTTACCTGCAAGATGGTGAATGGGAAGCTGGAGCTGAGCAGATGTCGGAGATACAGGTTGGATTTGGTCAAAAATCTTTCAACTCAGGGATATATTCCAGGCCAGGATGTTAATCTCACTAACCTGGAGCAAGAGGGGTGTGTTGATGGGTGGAGCTATAGCAAAGATATCTATAAATCCACTATAGTCTCTGAGGTAAGTGTGTAATACAGAAGATATTTGAACAATGATTGACAATTGAAAATTAAGATCTGACCAAGCATAAACAGACCCTGAAGTCTTTGTATTGTTCTATTCAATTTTTTATGCCTGGACATTTCAGTTTGACCTGGTGTGCAGTGAAGAGTGGAAGCAGCCGTTTACTTCCACAGTTTACTTCATGGGAGTTTTAGTTGGAGCCTTTATTTCAGGACAGCTGTCAGACAGGTAAAGTTAAAAATAATAATTGTTTCCCCCTTTTAAGCAGCACAAACTGTATATTGATCTTTTAAATTCTTTCTAACTATCATTACATATTAATACTTTATAATATGGCTTCCTGTAATTAGACTTAATTTCAATTTATTTTATTTGAAATTAAAATGTACTTATATTTACCTACAAATACTTAAAGTTAGGTACACTAGAATAAGTACAAGTACAATTCTTACAAACAGTAATAAGTAATGTAATTTTACAAAATACTATTTAATTTTGTGGAAAAACAAACAATATATATTTATTGTTTATTTCTTATTTCTTTTTTCCTGCAAAACCACAACTTGTTATCGCCTTATTCTAGTGTACATACATTTAAGACTGTAAGTAAATGTAATTCTTAAAAAATACAATTGCTCTGTTTAGCATGTAATAAAAGTCCTCATTACAATTTTACTTTATTGCGGAGTATTATATTGCTATTACCACTAAACACACAAGTATACTTTATAATAAATACTTCATAATAAATACTTTATGATAAGCAGTATGTCTTATTTATTTTTTTTACATTTATTTCATCTTTTGACTTTTCGCTGTAGATTTGGAAGAAAGCCAGTTCTGTTTCTGACCATGGCACTTCAGACTCTTTTCACTTTTGTTCAAATCTTCTCATCATCTTGGACAGTGTTCTGCATCCTCCTGTTCATCAGCGGTTTGGGACAAAGCTCTAACTATGTTTCTGCTTTTGTGCTCGGTAAAGGCATATTTTTGGTTCTTTGGTTACTGCAACAATGTGTCCAATAACCTCCATTACGTCAAAACTTCTGTTGGCTTTCTCTGTGTGTGCAGGCACTGAAATCTTCACTGGCAATGTGCGGGTCCTTTTCTCATCCATGGGTGTATGTCTTGCCTTTGCCTTTGGCTTTATGATGCTTCCTCTCTTTGCCTACTTTTTAAGGGACTGGACATCTCTCTTGTTAGGTATATCTCTCCCTGGCCTTCTCTACCTTCCTCTTTGGTGGTAGGTTGTTCTTGAAAAAAATAAAGCTGCATTTGTGTTAAGTTTATCTTCTCATGAATTCATTATACAGGGTGGGCCATTTATATGGATACACCGTAATAACATGGGAATGGTTGGTGATATTAAAGTCCTGTGTGTGGCACATTAGTATATGTGAGGGGGCAAACTCCTCAAGATGGGTGGTGACCATGGTGGCCATTTAGAAGTCGGCCATCTTGGATACAGCTTTTGCTTTTTCAATAGGAAGAGGGCCATGTGACACATCATACTTATTGGTAATGTCACAAGAAAAACAATGGTGTGCTTGGTTTCAACGTAACTTTATTCTTTCATGAGTTTCTCTTTGTTCACAGCCATTGACATGTCAATTAAAGTCCTGTTTGTGGCACATTAGTATACAATTGACATGTCAATGGCTGTGGGTCCATTCTTCATTAGGGTAACCTCAAGGCCACTGGATATTTGAAATTGCTACATGATGATGTGTTTCTCTCTTTATGCATTGAAGCTGGCACGTTCCCTGAGTTTTTCCAGCAAGATGGTGCATCACCACATTATGGGTGCCAGCTCCGAGCATTCCTAGATGAACAGTTTCCTGGAAAGTGGATTGGTCATCGTGGGCCAGTTGAATGGCCCCCAAGGTCTCCCGATCTGACCCCCTTAGACTTTTGTCTTTGGGGTCATCTGAAGGCAATTGTCTATGGTATGCCTGTGCTGGCATTTCTCCTGCGGTGTTGCTATCAGTGTGTGAAGAGTGGGAGAAGAGGGTTGCATTGACAATACAACACAATGGGCAGCACATTGAACACATTTTATAAGTGGTCAGAAACATGCAAATAACTCATGAAAGAATAAAGTTACGTTGGAACCAAGCACACCATTGTTTTTCTTGTCGCCTTACCAATAAGTTTGATGTGTCACATGGCCCTCTTCCTATTGAAAAAACAAAAGCACATCATCATGTAGCAATTTCAAATATCCAGTGGCCTTGAGGTTACCCTAATGAAGAATGGACCCACAGCCATTGACATGTCAATTGTATACTAATGTGCCACAAACAGGACTTTAATTGACATGTCAATGGCTGTGAACAAAGAGAAACTCATGAAAGAATAAAGTTACGTTGAAACCAAGCACACCATTGTTTTTCTTGTGACATTACCAATAAGTATGATGTGTCACATGGCCCTCTTCCTATTGAAAAAGCAAAAGCTGTATCCAAGATGGCCGACTTCTAAATAGCCACCATGGTCACCACCCATCTTGAGGAGTTGCCCCCTCACATATACTAATGTGCCACAAACAGGACTTTAATATCACCAACCATTCCCATGTTATTACGGTGTATCCATATAAATGGCCCACCCTGTACAATATATAACTTCTGGCCAAGCATCAAAGAGAGTAATAAGCAATACTATAACTTCTGTTCCACCGGATCCAGGCTAAATCTTTTTGTTTCTTTGTGTTGAATACTGATGCAGGTTAATCCCAGAGTCTCCTCGGTGGCTGCTTTCACAGGGAAGAGTGGAGGAAGCAGAGAACATAGTGAAATATGCTGCCAAGAAGAACAAAGTAGAGGCTCCACAGGTCATCTTTGATGATTACGATTCTCCAGTAAGTTGGCTTTGAATTAAATCATTCAGGCACGTAAAGAGAATCTGAGGAAGACACATTAATACCTCTCGCACTACACACGACAATACCCAAATGATCAGAAATATTACTGTTACCAAAAAAGGGATAGAACCCTGGAGCAACAGATATTACCATATGCTCAGAGTTCAGAGTACAGCTGCTGAAACTGGGATTTTGTGTCTTTTAGGCAGATAAGACTCAGGCTAATGAACATCACAATATCTTCAGCCTGCTAAGGACTGCAAACATCAGAAACACATCGATCATTCTCTCCCTTGTGTGGTGAGTAGTAATTCAAAGCACTTATATTTTGGGGATGAATAGAATATCCTGTGTATCGCTGAATTCCCATAAATGATGAGAGAACAGGAAAAAAGACAGTTTTGTTTAGAAGAGCAGTGTTTTGCTCTATTTATTCACATTATATTTTTACAAGCACTTGCAGCACCATCACCCACTGCAGGCCCATAATCACCAGAGAGCTGGCTGCACTGGCCTTGCAGACACATAATTCCTGCTGGTTTGGCACTCAGTGAACACAACTAGCAGTATTCACTGGTGACAAGCGTTTGAAGGTCCTTTTCAATGCAATCCCAATAGTCTCCCAGAAAAGCTCATTACTGGCAAGTCACTGGGAAGAGTTGGAGTGTGATGCATTGTAACGTAACACATTACAGAGATGTGATTATTGATTTTGGTAGTGAGAAGTGCAGTAGTAATATGATTAATAACAAAAACCTCATCTTTCAATTGCATGAATAGATAATATAAACCCACTACTGCTAATTCCAAGCAGATTCCTTTTCAGATTGCTACCATGTTTTATTTGACATATGTTTACAGGTTCACTCTAAGTACTGGCTACTTTGGCTTATCCCTAAATACATCTCGACTCCATGCCGATCCATTTATCAGCTGTTTCATCTCAGCAGCCGTGGAGGTTCCAGCATACATTACCAGCTGGCTGGCTTTGCAATACCTTCCACGACGACTCGCTGTCGTAAGCATCTTGCTCCTTGGAGGAGTATCACTGTATTTCATTCAACTTGTGCCTCATGGTAAGCAGAAAAAATGCACCATATTGTGTCCATAGGAGTTTCAGAGGTTTTATTTATTTATTTATATGTCTGAGGTTTTTTCAGGCAAATCTTATCTCAAATACCGATATTAGAAGTAGGTACTGAAGCAAATTAGTATATAGCCTTATACGAATCTTTAATTTTTTTTCCCTTCAGGTCTATCATATCTGTCTATTACTCTAGAGATGGTGGGCAAATTTGGTTTTACGACCGGTACTGCCCTGATGTTTGTATATACAGCAGAGCTGTTCCCAACAGTACTCAGGAATACTGCAACAGGAATGTGTACTACTGTATCCAGAGTGGGAAGCTGTATTGCACCATTTTTGTTAAAGCTGAGTGAGTGACGGAATGTTTCTCGAATCTTCATAAATAAACATTTTATCAAGTATATCTAGTGGTCTGTATAGACTACAAATTCCCACACTACATTACGTTGCATGAACACAAGGCCAAGGTCTTTCTCCAATCCTAATTGCTCCCTGTCTTTGTGCAGGTCAGTACTTTAAATATCTGCCTTATATTACACTGGGGACTCTTGCTGTTGTGTCTGCCTTCACTACTATGTTCCTACCAGAGAGTTTCGGACGGCCTTTGCCTCAAACTATTGAACAGATGCATAAAAGACAAAGGTGAGATCAGTTGGAAGAACATATGTAATATTTATTGAATGTGAAACTTGTCATAAAAACTTGACCTCAGACGTAGATCTCAAACTTGTGATACGTAGTAACTCTGCAACTACAAAAATTGACTCTTAGTATAAGTGTCTTAAAAGCACCAAAATAGCAATAACTAATTTGGCAGTAAACACAAAGATGGTGACACATTTACAGACGTCCTTTCTGCAAAAACAAAACTGTGTTTTCTTTGTCTTTTGTCTCGCACAGAATGAAATGTCCCTTCATTACTAGAAAAGGACAATCAAAACACGTGAAGATTTTTAAAAGTCAACTATGATTGTTTCCAGCACTGATGACTCACGAATATATTGTTTTTACTTCCTGTGTCTCACTGCTATGTTTTTGCTGTTCTTTGCATTGGAGTCAGTAATAACATGGTAATAAAGGTGAAGAAAACGAAGTAATTACACAATTTGAATCCAGACGGTGTTGTTTTAACAGTGTGTATGACTGAAGGTAAATTTAATGTAACCAATATTTTTGGAGCAGCAGCTTGAATGTCCTTGTCGGTTAGCAGAACAGGCTGCCAGCAATTTTGCTATGTAATTTGGTTAATCTTGAAACATAAAGCATTATTTTATTACATGTTTGCATTTGTTTGATGTGCAATATTTTCAATAGGGCACGTCTGACAAACTCATAATTACTTTATGAATAATTTTCTGTAACTGAAGTCATAATTTGTGAAGAATTAGTGAATTTGTTGATGTGTGTAAAGAGTGACTACTGAAATAATGATTTAGTAATGACAGAAAATCTATCTCTTCTACCTACCCTTTCTTCATTTATTATGCTACAGCCACAGAAAGCACAACTGTGATTGGAAACTGCAGCATGAACAAAGTTACTGTAACCATGTGCAATAAACTTCATTTCACTTCATTTAAATGGTTGCTTTAACCCTTTCATGCATGAATTATAACAACCTCAATCAGGATTTTTTCTTAAATATTTTTATTCATCTTTAGGCATGAAAAGATGAATAAAAATACTTAAGAAAAAAAATCTCGATTGAGGTTGTCATAATTCATGCATGACAGGGTTAAATAACAGTAATTATAATGAAACACGTCATACATCTATAGTAACATTAAACGTCCAGTGGGTGCCCGGGTATGGAGTGACACATCACTGGCCACTGTAGTGACAACTATGCATGAAAGGGTTAAAGACCAGGAACCAGGTCTGCAACCACTCACATCAAAGCGACCTTGGTGTATCAGGATGGTGAAATAACAAAAATAAAACAGAGCCAGTCTATCACTTTGTTATTATTTGGTGAATGAATGGGGTTCCTAAATTAGACAACAATTATTTTCAAACCTTCACCAGTTCATCTGAGAAGGACTGCAGTCAGTCTGAGTCAGATGGTGATTGTTCATGACAGGTTGGCTTGTAGGCCAGCTGTGCATTCACCTTGCTCTTGAAAGTGGCCCCCCAAAGGCTAAAGGCTGGCTGACGCAGCTACTTGTAGTCAGTTCCCAAATATTAAAAAAAAAGAAAAGAAATCGGTGCAATCACCAGAAAACCAAACATGTTTCCTAGTCACAGTAAAATTGCTGCCCTATTTTTACTCTAGTGCACAGGTGTCAAACTCCAGGCCTCGAGGGCCAGTGTCCTGCAGGTTTTAGATGTGTCCTTGATCCAACACAGCTGATTTAAATGGCTGAATTAACTCCTCAACATGTCTTACAGTTCTCCAGAGGCCTGGTAATGAACTAATCTTTTGATTCAGGTTTGTTGACCCAGGGTGATATCTAAAACCTGCAGGACACCAGCCCTTGAGGCCTGAAGTTCGACACCCCTGCTCTAGTGTGACTGAGTAATTAGTTAGCCTATAGAACTTCTTCTGACATGCAGCACCATGTAATTGGTTGCATCTGATTAACAGCTGAATCCAAAGAAAACATTATTTTTATTACATTATAATGGTTACTTGTTTGTGTGTTTGTTTTTATAAGTCCCCCTTAAGTTGTGGCCTTGAGCTGATCTACTATTTTCTACTATCAATCTACTCCTAGCCGATCTACTTCCTGGTGTCTTATCATCACAATAAGAATTACTTTGTGGTTTCTGGGTATTTTATAGCATACTCATGTATGATGTCATTCAGAGTGGCAGATCATGGTCAGATCATGGTTCATGGTAAGCAATTAATGAATAAACCTTCCATTAAAAATGCATTAATTGCATTATGTATTCCCACTATATTCTAAGCAAAGTACTGATTTCTACAAACCTTCTGCAAGTTACTCTTTCAAGTTTCCTACTGTACATCCTAATGTTGTCAAATTGGTGGTGAGTATAAGCTTCCTTTTATAATATTTTTTTGCTATAATATAAATTTTTTTTTTCCAGTTTTGTAAGGAAATTACCTCTCTGGTCCCCTTGAACTGATATAATTTTATACATCCAGTGACAACACAGCAATAATTTTACCTACGTCCATAAAGAGGTCACTTAGTGGAAATGAGTACACAATCTCTGCTCATCCAGTGATTCGAATCAAGTCAGATTTTCACTTTTCTCCTTGTTTATGTAGTCTTTCATTCAGGAGCATTTTCCTCTTGTCTCGTGTGTGTGAGAGTGTAAGGCTTTCTCTGACAGCATCTACAGAGAAGGAAGAAAATATAAACTCATAATCAAGCATTTTCTGTTGATTTTCTGTCCTGGACTAAAGAGGAAGTGGAAACACTTGTCAAACAATTATCTCATTCCCACTATATGTTTTAATATCTGTTATATGGGATTGGCTGACCAGACTGGGCGAATCTGGGTAAATTTCCGAGTTACTAAATAATAGCGACACCAATAAAATATTGTAAACTCACTATTCACTTCCATAGGTTCAACTGCTCATGAACACATATATCTAAGCAACTCAGTGCATTTAGGCATATAGACATGGTCAAGATGACAGCAAAGCACAGTCAGTCTTTTATGCAGTGAGCTTTTTATCAGTTTTTTTTTTACCTTTACCTGATTAAACACAATTGTAGCTATGACAAATATATTGAGAAATATATATTACATGACGATAATCCCTGATACTAACTGCATGTAGGCAAGATGAAGGGCATGTGAGGGTGTTTTCAATATATGCAAATAGACGTTACTTATTAAACAAGCAAGAATCTAATCTTTGCACATTCAGTTTAGCTGTCAGTTTAGCTAATCAAAGGGCAAATGTGTTTGAGCTTGTGAACTAAATAACACACCAAAAAATTAACAGAGTTGGGTAAAAGAGTAATCTGTATCTTTCTTTTTTTTTAAGTTTAAAATTTAAGCAAACACATTTTTTGGGAAAAAAAATATAATGATATAAAATTGCGATACAAGAAAAAAGAAATTTAAACTTTATGTTTAAAACTATTTAAAATTGAAAGATTGGCCTCTCTTTATAACACCGGAAAGTAAAACTACCAAACCCGCAACAATTGTAAATTTAAACTACACTGAAAAAAAGAGCAAAATAATCTTTTTACCTAATCTCACTCTATAATGAAACTCTTTCTTTACCCGGGAAAGTGCTGCATGTGATCAATGGTCTCAGGCAAAGGCATTCCAAAGCTCTCAGGCAGCAGGAGACTCAGCAACCCTGCTAAGGCTGTAAGGCTTCCCATAAGGATGTAAGGCAGTGAAACGGAATAGCTTCCTGTGGCAACATATCAAAGGAAGTTAAGAAAGTGAAAAACAACCTTGCCTACAATGGTTACAAAGAAAAAATCCCTTAAATGCTAAGAAACTTGTAAATTTTAACTGAAGGTTGTTGTTTCCTTTCTGATTGCTAATCAAGTCTTCTATTATACTTCAGCTGGTGGTATTTTTTGTTGTTTAGTTCTAGTTGGGACATTTCTAAGTTGCTATCTTCTCCTTGGATGTGTGTGGTCTGGTTTCCTTGAGGAGTTAGTTCAACTCCAAACTTCAAAATCCCAAGTTATCTGACACTGAACGTCTAAATGTTCAAGCCCTGTGACAGAGTATTTACTAAAATAGATGAAAAGAAATGCATAAACACACCTTCATTTAACGAGAAACTAAGAATAAGCTAGATGTAATGGCAGAATGCTTAGCATATGTTCTCCTCACTTTAAACGTGTTTCTTTTTCATCCTTGTGACCAGTGATTAACACAACTTTGAAGAGAGGACAGAAGATCCTTACTTAAGTAAATGAAGAACGGAGCAGTAATGCTTCCTATTCTGGAGGCCATAGAACAGGCACCGAGAGCTGTATTTCTCAGCACAGTTGGGTAGATCTCAGCTGTGAAGGCGTAGACCAAAGAATACGCTATCGTCACTGCAAACTTCCCTATCATCTCCAGTGTTATCGCCATAGAGAACAGATCTACGGGGAAAACACATTAAATTGTTTGAGGTTTGATGTAACTTATGTGTTCAAACAGCGGTATAGTTTTGCAAAAGATTGAAAATGACTGTACTTAATCAATAAATATGAGAACAACACTCAAAATAGAACATGTGAACATAATATATAATGATATAAAAAAAACTAATTAAAGATTGCCAGAAACTACAGCTATAATAAATCAGTTTTGAACAAAACATTTAAGTGCCATACGTGTTGGAATAAGCTGAATGAGTAGCAGAAACAACCCTCCCATGGACAATGATGAGGACAGAGTCAGCCGTCTGGAACACCAGCGAAACATAGTCCATGACAAAATGTAGGCTGGTACCTCCACCAGAGCTGACAGGAAACAGTTGAAGTGCACATTCCCATGAAGGTTTGCCGTGTTCAGGGAAACAGCAAAATAGGCAATGGTCAAGGTGTTCCTGTGAGGATATAAAGTGTCCTTTTTGTATCCTTATTCTATAGATCTCAATAGTATGGCACTACAAAGTAGTCAGAAACATAACGAAACATTGTATCAACAACAGACTTTAGTTTGTTGGTGGTTTGACACTGTAGATGTTGTGATGGCAACATCTACAAAACCTCCACTAAAAGTGAGAAGTGGTATGTTATAGATGAAAGGCTAAATCTAGTATTTTAGGTGGTGTAACATAAGTTTGTCTTAGCTTTGTAGAGCTTCATAATGTTTTAAGAACATCCATTTTAGAATTTTGTTTAACTTTTAAAAGTGCAGATAAACACAGTTAGTGAGTGTCCAAGTGGTTCCTACAAGTGCTGAAAAACAAAGCCAAGATGAAATTTTCTAGGGTCAGTTGATAATGGCATCAAAAGCCCTGAAGTACTTTACTACTGAAGCTTGAAGCTGCCAGCCAGGGGAAAAAAAATAGAGCTATATCACGTTATAATGTGAAAAGTTTATTTTTCTAACAATATACTTTTCATGTTTGTACAATATCCTATAAAGTATTACAATATACATAATTATCACGTTATAACAAAAACCTTTCACGGTCGTACAATATAAATATTATATTGTACAAACGTGATAATTATGTATGTTGTAATAACGTGATATTATGTTGTTCAAACGTGAAAAGTATTTTGTACTAACATGATAGTATATTGTTAGAACAATAAACTTTTCACGTTATAACATGATATAGCTCTTTTTTTCTTTTGCCTGGGTGGCTGCTCTACACTTCCGTACTTTACAGTTTTTATGCCTAGAAAGAAACAAAATAAACCTAGAGCTATTTTTTCATTTTATATTGATAGGGGACTTAGTTTTATTTTTGTCTTTTTTCAAAAGTTGCCTTAAGCCTCAAAGTTGTGGCAGATAAGGAACATGGTTGCACTGAGTGAGTGGCATAGACAGTTTTAAGATGGCTGCAGCTACTGCAACTTCATCCATTGATTTCTGAAGAATGTAGGCTTCAGTCACTTTTGTATTGGCAACATTTTTTCAAGCTACATCTATGTTTTAAACTCAATGTGGTGACAGATAGGTGCTGAGTATGTTCCCAGCTCTGTGCCACATTTCATTTAAGCTAATTAAATTCTTTTTTTTTAGTATGTTAACTAACAGGTATCTTTGTGTGTGCAATGCATCTATAGTGTGTATGGATACGCCTTGCTAACCAAGCTAGCTAGCATTGCTAGCTTGTTTAGCACATCAATGTCCAACAATTGACAATTTTGGCTAAAATAATAAGACTGCAACACATAAAACCACAACTTCAAAGCAGATAAGAAACCATTGGGTGATGTCATGCAGTCTTTGTCCATTTTTTAGTTTATGGTAAATGGCCTGTATTTGTATAGCGCTTCACCAGTCCCTAAGGACCCCAAAGCGCTTTACACATTCAGTCATCCACCCATTCACACACACATTCACACACTGGTGATGGCAAGCTACACTGTAGCCACAGCCGCCCGTTTATATACAAGGTGACTAGCTAAAAATTACAAAAGCAAGTCAAACGAGAACCACAACTCAACCTTATCTTGGGTTTCCCCTACAGGAACCCTAAAGCACTCAAAACAAGTTTTTAATAGAAAGAGAAATGAAAAATTTGAGTTTTATAAGTCAGTTAATTGTAATATGCAATGTGTGAATACATATTTATTCCAAATGATAATTTCAGGATATGCATCCTAAAAATATTTTCATATTAATATGTTTAACTTCAGAGGTTAAGAAAAAATATAATCTTATCCACTAGCAAAGACTTAACTGTGTAAAGCTTGATCAAATTGTTTCCTGATCAAACAGAAATGCAGCTGCATCTGTTTTCGGACTCAGCAAGGAAGCGTGCACAGGACGAATACAGGCATACTGTGCAGTTATGCAAAACCTGATTTTGATCTTAGTTGCAGGCTTCACAGCACCCGACAGGTCATTATTTGTTGTTAGTGAAACAGGCTGACATGTGGTTAAAGTGATGCATGAACAGGTTAAAACTTTGTATGTG
The DNA here is from genome assembly GCF_963576455.1 of Neolamprologus multifasciatus. Taxonomy (NCBI): domain Eukaryota; kingdom Metazoa; phylum Chordata; class Actinopteri; order Cichliformes; family Cichlidae; genus Neolamprologus; species Neolamprologus multifasciatus. The sequence goes on from NC_140448.1 coordinate 22,503,975, forward strand.
AATGTGAGCAGTCGTGTGTGTTTATGCCTACATGTGAGTGCTTGAATGTGTGTAGCTGTGTGTGTGTAGGGTCACGGTACCAAATGTGAGGGTCAGGTGGGACAGCAGGGACTCACCAGATCAGCCACAGCGTGACAGAGATCCAGCGGATGTTTCGAGAACGAAGCAGGTCACAGATGTTGTGGGCCCTTCTCTTCTCAGGCTTAAGTTGTTCCTGCGGGGCATCGATGCATGTGGAATAACAAACACTTAACAAGCAGAGCCTGCAGAGTCTGGAAGTAATGTAACCAGAGAGAAGCTTGTGGGTTCAGGGTCAGATTTTCCATATATGTATGTATGTATGTATGTATGTATGTATGTATGTATGTATGTATGTGTGTATGTGTGTGTGTGTGTGTGTGTGTGTGTGTGTGTGTGTGTGTGTGTGTGTGTGTGTACAGTATATTCAAATGTGAGGATTTTAATTTAAATGAGCCAATATTTCCGTGTATAATAATAATAAAGTTGGGGGAGGGGATGCATTTATATCCCCTAAACCGCATATTATACTGCCATTTGCAGTAATACCACATTTGTAAGCTAATCATATCCCCATGGATTGCTTGAGACAGATGTTTATAATTTTAAACAGACAGCAGTCAAGTATTCAGCTTTGTATTCCCCCCCAAGGAAAAAATCCCTCAAAAACCACCATAATCTACTCCCAGTTTCTAGAAATGACACCAAATAAATGCTAACTCTACACATTTTTTTAGCAGATCTGTTCACAGAAATATAAAAATGTGCTTCCATAAAGACATTGGACGTCTATATTGTTCTAGACCTTGTTACAATAAACAGAGGAAAAAAAACAACATTTTGTAACCCATGCTAAGGGTACATTATCTCTAAGGGGGAGAGATTGCTGCGCAGGATAAAGTTCATGAATGTGGCAATTTGGTTTCTTGAATAGAGTTCAAGAAACCAAAGTTGAAAAAAATAACACAGAGGTCATCTGAATGGAGGAATGCATTGTGGAAAAAAACAGACCCACTTTTTAAAGTTCTTTCGTAGAGTTCAACTGGTAATTTTATTGCTTATGCTTATTTTATTAAGCATAATAATGGAAAATTATTATCGGGGGGGGGGGGGGGGTTTGGATTGGTTCTTTTCAGTTTCTTGGTAATGGTGTCTTTAATTTTTTAATAGACAGTTTTTCTATGAAGTGAATTCAGGTAGACAAAAACCAAGGTAATATTAAGAAACATGTTGTCTTCACAGCTTCTTTCATAAACTTACCTTTATTTGCAGTTACAGGTTTAATCAGTTCTTATGCAATAGACACTTTTGTTCAACTGCTGTTAAAGTTTAGGCCTTACAGGTTTAACCATATACTCAACCATTTACCAGCTAACCTATCTAACCTATACACATTTAGGCTCATAAAACATGTACAGCTGTACTCAAGCACAATATAACAGTGCTTGGTGTTCTTTTCAGCACGTTGAAAACTCCTTGTCGATTAAAGTCGACTTCCTTCAATAGTTAAAAGGCACATTATCCAGTGCAAGAGTGCAAGAAGGAAAGGTGTTAAATGAACCTTGACAATGTGTCTGTCTGTTAGCCACCAGATTAACGTTCATTCATGCAGAAAACAGGAAAACAGTAAATGATTACATCACAATGCACACTGAGCAGTGAACCTGAAAAGGTTCATGCTTCTTGCCCTTTCACCTAGAAATACTGAAAATTTTCCTGGAAAAGAAGAAATATTTACCGTCTTACTATCTTGTTCAGTCATTAATATTATAGTGTCTAAGTGATTTCTGAAAACAAATGAAAAACAGCAATCCTATCTCCAGTAAAACAGCCTTCTTTCTAAATTATTTGTGTAGTGACAGTAACAGATTTTCACAGTTACAGAGAAAACACTGACAGATAAGGCATTTTTGTCTTCCCTAAATATTTTAAAAGAACTGCCGCTTCTCTACCACTGCACCCAAAAAGGTCTCACCTGCAAGGGACTAAAGATGACTGATGGAGGCTCAACCTTGTTCTTCTTAGCAGCGTCTCTGATTATGGCCTCAGCTTCTTCTATCCTTCCCTGAGAGAGTAGCCACCGGGGAGACTCTGGGATAAACCTTTTTCATTAAACAAAAGAGGGGGCAGAAACAGAGGCTCAGTCTTTTCAAACCAAAGAAAGCGCAGTCAGGACATCATGTAAATGTTTTGTCAATATTTTTTTACTGGCTTCATTAAAAAGGATCCAAGGGAAAATAATTAGATTACACTAAAAAAAAATCCTAACACTCCCCAGATGTACAGCTGTGCATTATCAGTTACCGTAACATGTACAGTCACACACAAACACACACCTACCTACCACCAGAGAGGCACAAAGAAGAAGCCAGGCAGTGAAAGGCCTAGGAGGAGCATCCTCCAGTCCCTGATGAAGAAACCAAAGAACGGCAAAAGCATGTAGCCCGCAGCAAAGAACAGATTCACACCCGCCGTGGTATAAACAGTCCGCACAAATGGGCTTAATATCTCCGCTCCTTGGAAAATTATAAATAAATAAAAAACATTCAAATTACAAGTTACATTACATAAAAGTTTTGTATTATAAAAAACACATCTGAAAACCTTTGAATAGAGTACCTAACACAAACGCAGCCACATAGTTGGAAATGTGGCCCACCCCAACGACAAAGAACAGGGCGCAGAACGCCGTCCAAGATGGAGAGAAGACCTGGATCAATGTGAATACCGTCTGAATTGCCTGAGTAGCAAACAGAACTATTTTTCTCCCATACCTGAAATTGAAATACAGCAGGACTGAACAAATCAGCATGTTTTATAAAGTGGGAGAGTCAGTCAAATTCACAACAACAATAAGGTCTCGTATATTCTTTTTTTCTGCATGTACGTAAATGAGATTATTTACATGTGCACTTAATGACTACCAATAACATATAGACTGACCAATCCCCTGGTACTGCATCTCTTTGCTTCTTTTTAATTACAATTTTGTTTTACAGCAACTTTACTGGATAGCTCATCCTCGCCCCTGCCATTAGCTTCCGTCCAGTACAAATGAAATAGTCTGAAATTGTGTGGTTTTCTGAGACATAAGCAAAAAATTAATTATTTAAGTTTTCCCCCCAAAATCTTACTCTGAGTAACAATGGCTTTCCCCTTTAACCCAACTTGGCTTCTGAGTTGTGCTGGAAATGTGTTTAGACTTTGTGAGGGATTATGCAAGAGCTGCTTTCAATAAAAAACAAAATGCAATGAGTTATGAATCATCTAAATTTGTTCTAAGGCCTGTTTTTCATCTTTTTTTGCAATAGTTGCAATCGTTTGAAAAGAGAGATATCTTGCCTTGCATAGGGTCCTTTTTTGTTTTATTTTTTTGTTTCATAGTACAGCAGAGCTATAGATAACTGGTCTCGACTGGAAGCTGACCAGTTTAGTATCAGGACATGTGGTAAAACATTTGTAACATGTGGTTTGACACTGTTTTGCTAATAAATATAAATTAATGTGTTTTTAAAAAATTAATCTGGATGATTAACATGCGGCTCAAAATTTTATCATTTTGTGATTCACTGATGCTGTGACACAAAGTTGTGGAATGAAAAGTGTATAATTAACTTGAGCATCCTGATTAGCCTACTGTATGCAGTGACTTTTGTTCAACAGCTTAGTTCTGCAGCAATAAATATGAGCTTAAGGGCATTTATTTCTATATCATATCTAACATATAGTGTGGTAGGATTAGCTATATTAATAAACAGTTGGGCATAACAGGTTTTTTTTTTTTTTTTTTTTAAAAACTATTCCTCAGTAAATACTAGTTTAAATGTGCTAGGTCACATTACTCCACATGTGTTCATTCAGTAGATCAATAGTACTCTAGCTCAACTGATTTGAAGCATAGGACTAGAATTTAACAATTGATAATAATAAGTAGAATTTAACTGAATTAAGCTATCTTGTCCATAACCTGTCAGAGAGCTGTCCTGAAATGAAGGAACCGGTGAGAACTCCACAGAAGAAGAAAGAAGAAGTCAGAGGTTTCTTCCAGCTTTCATCACAAACCAGGTCCCACTGAAAAAACACATAGGAGATATATACAGTGCAGATCACACTCAAAAAGGTTTGCTGTTTTTTTTTAGTTGTGTTTTCTCTTCAAGAAAAACCAAAGAGCACAGTGTGTTCCAGATGTTAAACAACAATCTAAAAGCATAAAACAGCATTGTTCCTGTAAACCACACAACCTAGGGCCAGTTTTCCACAAATTAGAGATTTTGTGTTATTTGAGAAATTGTTGCCACATCTTGTTTGACTTTGTGATGAATTCCCATAATAACACGAGTTTAGCTAACACACTTCCTCTATATCACAACATTTAACCTATAGGGCTATACACAGTCGCCTAGCTCTACCTCAGCATAAAAGCAGAAGCAGCCTTCTCCGCATTTAGAAAAAAGGCGTGTATATATACCTCCGATATGATAGTAGAAATGTAGATGCTCTGGTCATACTCCCATCCGTCCAAGCAGCTTTCTTTCGGCACAGTAGACAGATTCACATCAACGTCGGGCAGCAAGCCTTTTTCAGAGAAACTCAGGATATCAACAAGTTTGTATCTGGAACACCTGCTGCGCACCAACGCGTCACCTTGGCTGCTCTCTTGCTCCAGCGGGATGCTGCTGTTCCTCCACTCGGGGGTGAGGTTGAGATGCGCGGGTATGAGGCAGTGGTGGGACGGCGTGTCGGCTAGGAACACCGTGGAAAGGGCAGTCAAACCGTTAGGGATAACGGTCAAAGAAAGGAGGAAAAACACCTGCTGCTGGAAACATCCCCACTCTCCGAGGAAAGCCGTTGAAGTTTCATAGTCCGTCATCTTACTGGTTTCTGTCGGCTCAGGGTTTACACAGTGGGCCAGAGTTAAGAAAAATGAAATGGTGACTGGAGTGGGCATTTCTTAAGCAGAGCTTTTGTTTCAACTACTAAACCATCCCTCCCACCTCGCGCCGTTTTAATTATTGTCCAAGTTCCCCAAATTAACTTGTCTTTAAAGGGGCAATCCGTGATTTAAACTGCATGACGCAATAATACATCGTTAAGCCCCCAAAGGTCTGCTTTTATCTGTACTGAACTATAAGAGGCATACGTTGTTATTCCTAATATATGTATAGAAACTGTAGCCATGCAAGTGTTAAAATATCGATTTTTTTATGCATTTCAGTCCACGTGCATTATGACAGCTACAGCATGTCTCATTTCTATTTCCTAATACTCAAAAGCACAAATAAAACATTACTGATTTTAAAAGAATTTCAAAGTAATAATGATAGCAAAATACTTGATTCGATTTACACAAGTGTCCTTTTGTATATGTTTTAATTAGCTGCCATCTATGCGGATTTACATCACTTGACATGTGAGCCAAAGCTTTTTTCCTGAGGTACAACAAGAAAATGTGCATTGGGTTTATCTGCTAAGGAAAAGTCCATCATTAGGGACACTCCAGAAGGGACAACGTCTTACCCCTGCACTGGAAGTTGTGTTTCCAAATTCCTTACTTTAGTCTTGCCATACAGAATGCACTCTGGACTCTTTTATTATCGTAATGACACCTATGAGAAACAATCTTTGGTCCAAGGCCAGATAACGATGCGCGGTATTCTCTTTGGTTATAATTCCCTAAAGTCTTCCCTCCCCAAAGACCAGACACCTTTTTTGTTGTACTGTGTCTTTCTCCTGAATCGAACTGCCACAAAAAGACCATAAAGTCGAACACTCTCATAATTTCCTAAACATGATTGATTACGTAAGCATTATGACCCTTGTTCAGCATTTTAGGTAACAGACTTATAGAAGGTGGATACCACTAGATCAGCAAATACGGCTCCAGCCACCACTCACTTACATTCCAGCTTAAACTATACACATTGTTCTACATTAGTACCAAAAACCAATGAAGAATGAACTCTGTGTATCAGAATGTCTGTCGATTATTAAAATTAAATGAAAAAAATTACAGCTAGATAGAGGGTAAATGAGAGGGGGGGGGGGGGGGCGCATTGCTCTTGTAATTTTCCCTCTGCTCAAAGAGTAGGATAGTCTTACCGCCATATCTAATCTTTATACAAACCATTATCGTGAAAGAACTGTCACATGCATGTAATCCCAGCCTCTGCATTTACTGATGGTGTAAAACATGATCTCCTCAATGAAAACCTGCTTGCTGGTAGAGCTTGGGTTAATGATTGTGTACACTGCTTTACGCATTTGTTGTAAAAAAAAAAAAAAAAAAAAAAAAAAATGCTGTTTTTCACCCAAGCATTAACAAGGAAATCAGCCAGGCTGACACTGGAGACACATGCTCTTCATTAACATCAGTGACATTAATTATGAATTAGATTAGAAAAAGTCGGCAGTATATTTACCATTATACATGATGCATGTTTTAAAAGCCTTGTTTGATGTTACATAAGTGTTTGTGTTTTTCAGGCTTTATTAAGTAGAAACATAACTGTTCATTGCAATGTTTCAAATGCATGTTGCTGTATAATCTATGTGGTCTTTTAAACACGTGTCACCTGAGGAGCTGTAAGTCCCTTTGTTAGAGCTGTTAAGCAAGACTCTTTATTCCACCTGCTGCTGGACTCTCACGTGATTGTTACAACTTGATATGTTGTTATGCACTTAGAAGGAAACTTGTCTGTAGACAGTAAATAACTTCAGCTTTAAATTTTCATCTATAGATGGGTATTTTCACTTTGGGAAACGATTTATCTGTATACTTTTGATCTTTTTTTATGTATACAGTAGAACCCCGACTTACGAATACCCCATGTCACGAAAAATTCAAGTTACAAGGCACTGAACAGTAATATTTCTGCCCAGTGGCGGTCCTAGCCCATTTGGCGCCCTGGGCAAACACTCCCTCTGGCGCCCCCCCCCCACACACACACACACACACACACACACACATAAAACATATTTAGGATTATACATTAACATAAAACTGTTGTCGGAACCATACTGAATTTCGCCAGAGAAACACACACAGACACACACATATGAAGAGAGAGAGAGTATGCATTGATGCATTGTATGCAAACAGCTACCAAACAGCCATCATAATTCCTCATACAATGAGAACAGGACAAATCAACAATTAACAATGACTAATTAATATTAAAATCTGTAACATAATGTATTGTTTGGAGTTTAGTCTGTTACAGTTGCTATTTTTACCATTTCTTCTTGGAGCAACTGTAATTCACATAGTTTCCTTAGGGATTAATAAAGTGTTTTGATTCTGATTCTGATTGTTTCAGGATGACCTGCCATTATCCAATGACACATCTGCTTACCTGCATCTTTTGCTCGTTTCTCTTCCTCTTTTCTCTTTTTTCTAAACTGAGGACCTGATGGCTTTGAACTTTTCTTGTCCATCTTGGTTTTAATTTTGCACTCCAGTATGAACACAAATCCCCCAACTCGAGGATCACCACAACATAACCTAACACACCTACACCTTAGTTCACAGATTCACTTTGTCTAGGGTTTATTTCTGAGATTTCACACAACCCAGGATTCAAATCATGAATACATAATGGGCTGGGATTTACAACATTATGAACGAAATGTCCTCTATTTGGAAGCAGCCAGCCCCCCTCCCCTTTCGAAGGGCTGTGTGTGAGACATTAAATCAGGGGCGATTTTAGCCCAGTTTTGGAGGTGCTTCAGCACCCCCAAAATGAATCAAAGCACCCCCAAAGATGTCTTACTTTTTTTGAAAATATTTGCTGTTTGTGGGACACACTACTAAAAGTATAAAAAGCATACAGTACTTAATTGAGATGGAACATTTTAACAACAAAAGTATAGATAACCCCTCCCCCCTCCCAAAAGGGTTTGTTCCAGCTCGGCTCTCTCCTACTCGCTCTAGCGCTGTTGCTGCCAGAGCGATGGTGGCTGAGACCACCTTTTTTAGTATTTTATTTGTTCCTGAGTAAATCGGTTTGGCTGAGATTAAAGTTATAGTTTTTACGCAGCTGAATAAACGTCAAGCAGACAACTGATTATCAGAAGTGTGAGATGCTCGAGAATATACTCCGGTGTCCCATTATATTTTAGATAACAATGAGTTTATTAAACTTCACTGAAACAATCTGCAAATTTCATTCAAATTTAATAAACTATCATCTTGTCTTTATTTTTAGTTAGCACATACCTTTAACACTTAGAGCTGTAAGCTAATGATAGTTATATGAGAGCAGATGCTGCTGGTGCAATAAGCTGTACGCTGTACATCCAATGGATGCATGATCTGATTAGTCGACTAATTGCAAAAATAATCGGTGACTAGTCGACTATCAAAATAATTGTTTGTGGCAGCCCTAGTTGAAAACGTGTTTTCCGACGATGTTTGCTCTGTAGTAAAATTAGCGATATTTGACTGCCCTGTTGATCTCATTGAAATGTATACAGCCTATTTAAAATCTAAAACTTAACATTGTCCGTAGCCTGCTGTTGTTACCACTGTCCTGTTTGAAATGTAATGAGAGAAACTGGTTATTTTGCCATATGTGCATGTGCCGATATTGAACCCAAGGTACTAACTAGCTAACTGACTGGATGCCCATTAACCTTATAACTCCTGTTGTGTGTGTGTCTGTGTGTGTGTGTGTGTGTGTGTGTGTGTGTGTGTGTACAGATTGTCAGTCCAAAGAGGGAGAGAGGAAAGAGGGGAACATGAGGACAAAGTACAAGATCAGGAAGTATCAGGTAAGAAAACAGACAGGGAGTACTAACAGGCAAAACAGGCACTGTTAAACTGGCAAAGAAAAAGAAAGACAAACAACTAATACAAACAACTCATACAATCTGAAAGTTGTGTTCTCCCTATATTAAAGCTGCTATACAGAATCTGCAAAACAAACTGGGTTGTCAGCCCTGGCACTGCATTACCATATTGAGCTTCAGTCAGAGGAAGTCACGGTTGCGTGACTTTTTTTGAAGCTCAAGAGTGAGGCTGGTGCCATTCCAGATATGTTAACATTGTACAATCTTCTGGATAATCAGATCTTCCCCAAACTGAAAACTGTTATTCAGGTTGCCCTGACAAACCCAGTTAGCAGCTGTAGCTGTGAAAGGTCTTTTAGTGTCTTGAGTCAGCTCCATGCCTGGCTGAGAAGGACCATGGGTCTTTTCAGACTCCAGCACCTGGCTGTGATGTCAGTTGAGAAAGAGATGCGTGAGAGACTTGACCACCAAAATGTGATAGACAGATTTACCAACCTCAAGGTGAGGCGACATAGGTTAAAAGAAAAGAAAAAATCTGCAGAGCCATAGTAGTATCTGCAGTAAAGATCTTTTCATACATTGTATACATTGTACCATAGGCCAATGTGTCTCAGTTTTCTGAATTTAAGAATCTTATGATTTAATAAAGAAATTCGCAGACTTGCACAGAGAGGGTAAAATTATGATGACTGATAATGGAGATGAAGACAACAGACGATGAGGACAGGGAGGAACAGGGGTTTAAATGCACCAAGGAGGCAGTCAGAGGGAACTTGGGACAACTGAAGGCATTTAGGGATGCAGGGACTGACAGAGACGGGGAAGAAGTCTCATTGTGATGAGTAAAGTTTACCTTGCCTGGATGGGCAGCTCTCTGGGTGCTCAGCACCCCCAAAGCTCTGATCCTAGAATCGCCCCTGCATTAAATCATCAAACTGTAAATTATAAATTTTAAATTGTTATTGATCCCTTTACCCCGAGTCCTAAAGTGTATATTTATTTTCTTACTCTTCTTATATTTATTGTTTGTTTACTTTCACTGCTGTAACTGGAGCCTTGTCGTCTCGTCTCTCTATATACTGGACTGTATGTAGCAGAGATGACAATAAAGTTTACTTTGACTTCAGCAGCAAGCGGGCGCACCGAGGGCTCTCGCGCTCACTTTTCTTGTATAGAATTTCGAATTTCAAATTATAAGTCTGTATCATGATGTCTGGTGTTTTCGTGTTTGTTGTTTTGTTTTTATTTTGTTTTATTTTGCGAGTTGGTCATTAGACGCTGCTCCAGCCAGCCAGAGAATCCCCCGCCGCCCCGCCCTCTCCTCCCTGTGCCGCAAGCAGCAGGCGAACCTCGCAAACGGAGGGCGCCCTTACTCCCAGCAAATGGGCGATAGAAAACCGATCGGTGCCTATGCCATTCCCAGTATGCGCTGGCTGATGTCGGGGCAGCATGAGTACGAGCAATTTTTTTTTTTTTTTTTTTTTTTTGCCGATGTCCATGATGCCGCCCCCCACCACGATGCCCCGGGCAACCGCCCGTGTCGCCCGTATCTAAAACCGCTACTGTTTCTGCCCGTGTAATGAAATCCGCTGGCTCTGATTGGCTGAGCCTACAATGCCCACAATGCCTTCCGAATCATGTGACAACCCCTTGGCTTTCATAATTGCGCTTCGCTGTTCCACTTGAACGACGTATTGTTGTTCTAGTTAGCAATTAGCCTATAGCCTATCGTTCAGTCTTTAATTGTCCAGTTTTGGTAAGCTGGTGCAGATTGTAGTCTCAATTTCCAGTTCATAGCTGACAAGAGTGGCACCCAGTGTGGTCTTCCGCTGCTGTAGCCAATCTGCTTCAAGGTTTGTCATGTTGTACATAAAAGATACTTTTCTGCATACCTTATTTGTAATGTCAAGGAAACTTGGCCATTCTCCTCTGACCTCTGACCCCAGAGAACTGCGCTTATTTCATATTTTCTCTTTTTCTAGCAATTCTCTATAAACCCTGGAGATGTTTGCATGGGAAAATCCCAATAGATCAACGGTTTCTGAAATACTCAGATCAGCACCACCAACCATGCCATGTTCACAGTAAAAGAGAACACAACCTTTTTTCCTGTTCTGAAATTGAGTTTGATCATCAGCGGTTTTTGTCAGTAGTGAGTGTACATTAGATGGATATCAGCAGCTTTAGCTCTAAAATTAATTACGATAATGCAGGTGGTGCAATTCTTAGATGAGCTAAAAACAGACAAAATTCATCACTAAAAATTGTTTAAAAAGAAAAAGCACTCTCTGCACGATCTGGGTTTTTGTTCTTAGAGTATAACGATTTTGCCTGTAGGTTTTGTAATTTTTTACAGTAATCATTCCTCTTTATTCATTTATAAAGAGGAATTTATTTATTTATTTATTTATTTATTTGATGTCTTATTAAAAATGCAATTGAACTTAAGCTGCAACACAGGATCCCAATCAGTCTCCAAACCATGTACATGATGTAAAAGTGGCTAAATATAAAATCCGTAGTAAATTTACAAAAGCATGATCAATATGTTCACACAAAAAATCTTTAATCAATGAAGTCATGTCTGCCTTAACAGAGTTTCTTAAAATAGTCCAGTGAGAGACCTAATTCTTCTTAGCAACATTTAGAGTACAGGCACGTGGACGTCTTGGGAGTATTTAATAGAGTGGAATGTTGTTTAGAGGAAATTTCCACAGTAGTGAGGGGGCTGGGTGAGGGGGCTGGGTAACTATGAAGCTTCTGGTTATTCTTACTTACAGTAAATCAAATCCAATCAAATTACCGCATGAGCTGTGTGTCATTCTTTAATATTCTATTCATTTTCTGCCTTGACTGCTTATAAGAATAGAGGATCAACAAGAAGTTTCACATTGAGATGAAAATTTGTCCTTTAGAAAGGAGGTTTAAAACTCTCAGCACTTAAATTTAAAGTTTTTCCGTTATAACTCCGTCCCACCAAGAGACCGGCTCACTCTGCCTGACAAAGAGCTCAGCTCTAACACTCTGACACTAAGCTGAAGAGTTTAAGAAGAAAGCCAGCTCTGAAGAATTTTACAAGACTTTGCCTTTTTCCCTTCAGAGCAGGGGAGGTATTTTTTGTAATATACATATATATAAAGAATGGGAGATTATGATGACGATACAGCATTTCTTGGACAGAGCGGTCCTTACTTCTGGACCACATTCTTTCTCCTAAATGTTGTTTTTGTGTCAACCGGATTCAACGGGCTTTACATTGTCTTTGTTGGAGCAGCTCCGAAACACCACTGTTTGATTCCAGACGTCAACCTGACCGAGGAGTGGAGAGATGCCATCATTCCCTTTACAATAGTGGATGGTGAGGAAGTTCAGAGCCAGTGCAGCAGATATAAGATAGACGTGGTTAGAAATCTTTCTGCACAAGGATATATTCCTGGAAGAGAAGTTAACCTGACGACCCTGGAGCAGGAGGGATGTTTAGATGGATGGAATTACAGCAAAGAAATCTACCAATCCACTATAGTCACTGAGGTCAGTACTATATTATTATGATTACTAACATGAAATTCCAGTTTTGAAAGCTTTAAGCTGTCTTTTTATTATGTAATTCACATCTTTTACAGTGGGACCTTGTTTGTGACAACCAATGGAAAGTTCCATTTGCATCCTCGAGTCTATTTGTGGGATATCTCATTGGGTCCCTAGTCTCAGGACAGCTTTCAGACAGGTATTTTACTCCTAATTATCCTTTTTCTACTTACCCTGAATCCACCCTGTATAATTATACCTACATTAACTTAATTATAAGGCATTTTCTGTCATTTACTATATACTACAAGTCTGTTAGTTTCTCTAAATCAAGTCTGTTCATACAGTGCTGGTTACAGTAGTGTCTGAAAAATAAATAGCTGGCAAATTACACTGATTTCGGAACAGTTAAAAAAAAAACTATAGCCACACTATATAGTGGAATTAATGACAGCAGCCCCATCTGCTGTTATAAGAGGGATGGTGCTAACACACGGGCTAATATAGTTTTGTATTTAACATAAATTTTTATTTCCTTATTCAGTTTCTAATGTTTCCAATTTCGGTTCATTTCCAGAGAGGATTTGTTCATTTAGCTGTGATGTTTGTTTTTCTTTTTAAACCTTAACTGTAGCTATTTGATTGCATTTCCTCACCAAAAGAAAACAAACCACATGCATTTATAAATGCTCTGTATATGTGAATAAATATCTGCGATATATACGATTCCTTTCTAATCAGGTTTGGAAGGAAGAAGGTAGTTTTTATGTCTCTTGGGGTCCAGTGTCTCTCCGTCCTGCTTCAGTCCTTTTCTCATTCGTGGAGGATGTTCTGCATCATGTACCTCTGGGTTGGAGCCTCTCAGATATCCCTCTACATTTCTGCATTTGTTCTAGGTTTGAAATATAATTTAAACATGTGTTTGGTATGATTCTTCTGTCTGCCTTCAGTAACACGCTTGTCACTAACGATTTATGATTTCATCTTGGATAGGAACTGAGGTTTTGAGTAAAACTATGCGTGTGCTGTTCACAACTCTCGGTGCGTTCCTTTTCTACTGCATTGGGTACATGACACTTCCTTGGATTGCATACGGCATCAGAGAATGGAGGACTCTGGTTGCAGTTCTGTCAACAACCTCTCTGATAAACTTTCCACTGTGGTGGTATGTTTTTCTATGATATCCAGTGATTTTTACTCCAATATTCACACATAAATGCAAAGTCAGTAACACTGTCAATAACTGTGAAGAAAACAGACTCTAAAACTATGTTGGTTGGGCAGGTTTATCCCAGAGTCTCCTCGATGGCTGATGACTCAGGGGAGAGTCAAAGAGGCAGAGGCCATTGTCAGAGAAGCTGCAAGTAAAAATAAAGTTCAGGCACCACCTGTAATCTTTAAAGAATCTGAGGTGAGGTTCATTCATTGTTATTAATATTAGTATTAATATATGCATTTGTCTAACATTCAGGTCCATATCTAGTATTTTCTAAAAATGGAAAAACAAATTTAGGGTTACATTTCTGGACATTTGACATACAGAATGAGCCACAACATTAAAACCACTGACAGATGAAACAAATAGCATTTGTCTTCTCATTCCAATGCATTATTTTGCCGGAAAACCTTGGGTCTTGGCATTCTTGTGCATGTTACTTTAACATGTATCACCCACCTAAACGCTGTTGCAGACCCACTCCCCACATCATAACAACACTCTCCGATGGCACCGGCCTCCCTCTGCAGGACAGTGCACCAAGCCACACTGCCAAACCTGCTTAGGGGGGTACCACAAAGAGCCCAAAGTGTTGACCCAGATCTGAGTCCGATCAGATATGTGGGATGCAGCGGAACAAGCCAGATCTAGAGATGTCCAACCCTGGAACCCAAAGGATCCACCGCTAATGTCCCAGTGCTAGACATCACATCCAGGCCTTCAAGGGTCAGAGCTGTTTTATTGGCATGAGGGGCACCTGCACAATGCTACATAGGTGGTTTCAATGTTGTGGCTGACAGGTGTACGCTGGTAGTTTTAATATTCATAGACTAAATGTAAAAATGTGACTCTAGAGGCCACATTGAATATTTTAGTCATTTATGTTTTTTTGCCCCTGGAGAGGGAAGCTGGGGAAGTTTGTGTTTTGTCTTGCTGGAGGTTTCCTCTTCCCGTACATGTCTGTTTATTTTATTGTCATTCTCCATAGCCTGAGTAAAACCCTGAGTAAAAGACATGTGGATAGCTTCCTTGAGGCTACATGTTAATATTTCAAATAACTGTGATGGTTGAATGCACTATTTCATCATTTGTCTTTCTTAATGTTTTATTAGAAGTTGCTTTCTTGAATAGAAATCTAGTGCTAGTGTTTGGAATTAAGAATCATTCCTCAGATTACTATAAGATTAAAATACATTACAATCTCACCCATTCATATCCACACAATGCTTTTTCCTTGGACAAAGCCCACATATAATCTGCTTATGCTATACTGACAATAGTCTATGTACAAAAGTAGAAGTTCAAATCACATAAATCATCTCCTGTCTCCATTTAACACCCAGGAATTGCCTCTTTTCAAGACATATACCATGCTTGATATTCTGAAATCCAAGAATCTGAGATGTATCACACTGATGTGTCTCCTTTTATGGTACGTTTTATGGTTGCTTTCACCTTTTTCTGACATGTTAGGTTTTTGTAATTCAGCAAAAATAGTCAATGTGAAAAGATGCCTGACTTGACCTTTATATAATAGCACAAATATTGGTAAATAATGACACTGTACTTTTCTTTTTGTATCTTAAGGATGGCAATAAACATTGGGTATTTTGGTTTATCGCTGAACACCTCCAACCTCAGTGGCAACCCATTTGTGAACTGTTTTTTGTCTGCTACAACCGAAGTCCCCGCTTACATAGTCTCTACATGGCTGCTAAAAACATGTCCCAGAAGAGTGCTCCTTTCATTGTTCCTTATCATTGGAGGAGGAGTTCTTCTGCTCATCCAGTTCATCCCTGACAGTAAGGTTTCCCTTCTTACAAAGTAAAGCTCTAATATCATGAAACCAAAAAACAATTATGTCTCTCTCTATTTCTTCTCTCCTCAGCCCTTCACAATGTTGCTCTGGCATTAGAAATGACTGGAAAGTTTGGCTTCACTATGGCCTTCAGCATCGTGTACATCTACACTGCTGAGATTTACCCCACAGTACTCAGGAATATTGGCATGGGGATGTGCTCCTCAGCTGCACGTGTTGGCAGTATCACAGCACCTTATGTCATTTTTTTAGGTACACAGATGTTAGATATCTCACACAAGCTGTGTCCCATTTCAGGGTCTGCACGCTTGAAGTACGCGCACTACGCGTACTACGTACGGTGCGTACTATAAGTACGAGAAGTGCTGAAGTGAGAGGCTTGTGAAATGGGACGGTATATGCTTCGTCGTGCTGTTCAGGTTGCCTAGCAACCATGATACTAACCGCGAGACACGTTTCATACAGCTTTGTGTGACATAAATGAAGGAGAAAAATGTTTTGTTGGTCATTCATTTTTGTCATGACATCACTTTGATTAGTTGAGTATCTGAGGCTGAGACCACAGGACTGTAAAACATGATTCAAGGGCTTCATTTCTGTACTGAACAGTTATTTAAGATTAGCTAGTAAATAATAATTAGTTAATGTTGTTCATGAGACTAAAGTCATCTCACTATGGTAATGTAAATATCATATGGCCAATATTATAGTATTGTCAGATTATTATGATATATATATATATATATATATATATATATATATATCACTGACTTTCAGCTTGTTGTGTTTGTGGATATATGACTGACTTTAATTATCCATAAAATCATCAGATTCTCTGTAAGATTAAGGTCGACTATATATATATATTTAGAAGTAGAGGCTTTAAAACCAAGTTAATGCTGAAAGTACAAACATTACTAGTGTCACATAACTTTGCCGACATGTGGCCAACAGCAATGTTTTAATGTTCTTCATTATTAAACATTCGCACATGAATAAGTGACGTCATATTCAGTACTTTTGACAGTTCACTTTTCGGCCACTCCCTTCTGCCGTATTTTGCGGCAAAATTATCCACACCCACCGCCGCGCTAATACTTGTGGGATATATGGGACCACGAAGCGTGCACCGGACCACGCTTGATATTTGGGGAAATCGACGGCGCATTTGGAGTATGCATTTGAAGTACACTTTGAATTGGGACAGCCGTCGTCGCGTGGCGGTGACGTAACCGCACTTAAAATGCGTACTTCAAGCGTGCAGACCCTGAAATGGGACACAGCTACAGACACTGCATTGGCTTAGTCATACAATGATATAGCGTAGGTACCTAAAAAACCAGCACAGAATAACAGCAGTGGTATGTAAAAATATCCTTTGGGTTTAAATAGTCAGGTAAAAGTATGTCATGCAGCATCTCATGTAAACTTGAAGTAAACATAGATTTGTAGATGCTTAACATTTCATGAGGTTATACATTTAGGTATCTAAAAGTGTGCCGTTTTCTAAAGTTGACTTTTGTTCCTTTATTATTTCTAGGTACGTATAATAAAGTTCTGCCTTATATTTTAATGGGAAGTCTCACAATTGCTTCCTCTGTGGTTAACCTCTTCCTTCCGGAGACCCTTCATAAAGATCTTCCGGAAACTGTGGAGCAGATGCAAAAATGTCAGGGGTGAGGGCAGTTCACGCATCACATGTAGATATGATCAAAGTGCTAAGTGTCTCACATGTGGGCTGTAGAACACGTCAGAAATTGATTTTAGTATTTGTCAATGCAATGAACACTTAGATTGATTGACTTCCTGATATGGTGATGTGCATGTTGTAAAAGGGCAATATATTTTTTATGCTACATACCTTCAAATGTGAAGAAATAGAAAATAACATTTTTCTCTTTTTTTCTCTCTTTTTTTTTTTGTAATTTCAGGCTTTGCAGTGGACCAAAAGAAGAAGAAATGCATAACAAATGCAGCAATAGTTAACCTACCCATACCATGTGAGGCCCATTCTGATGGGCAAGGTCTTTCTCTTTAGTTTATTTGATGTGAAGCGTCTTTTGCGTGAAAGTGACCATCTGAAATCCCAAAATAAAATCCCGCAAGCATGCTAAGATTGTGAATTCAAGTATTTAGACATATTACAAATAAAAACATTATTCATTTTTTATGGAATTGAATGGTCACAAAATTCAAGTAAAAAATTAAAATTTGAACCCTATTAGCGCACAGTTCTGGTTTTGTGTTTTAACAGCTAATACCACATTTAACATCATTGTCTATTTTATTGTTTTTACTGCCAGTGAAAAGTTTGATTTACCGTAATAAAAAGCATCATGCCACCATACTAATAAAGAAAAGGGTACAGTCAGCATAAAGCATAAGCTTAGTTAGCATAAAATCTGGAAATGGATAGCAGCTTGCTTGATTCTGTCCAAAGGTAGCAAACTTCACCTGCCAGCATATCTGAAGCTTACTAATTAACTTGTAATATCTTGTTTGTTTAAGAGAAGACAGAGCAAGGAGTTCTGGGATACCCCAACCCCCAATATTGAAATGGGGAGACTTGAAACCATTGAAGTGTTACAAATCGTTGACTGAATCAGTGCACAAGATGTTAATAGATTACATGTTTGTTGTACTGTTTTTTCAAATAAATTGTCATTGAATATTTGTTGTTAAATGTTGTTTGTTTATTTTTAAATTTTTATATAGATGCTCACTATTAATTTGTTGGGCCACTTCAAGCCGTTTTGAAATGAGAAATATTAACCACATATTGATAAATATCACTTGTTCTACAATACTGTGATTATGAATTACTATAAAATGCAGTGAAGAAATCAGAGGTTAACGGGAGATGGAACCAAGCAGTGCTGTTAACAATGGTGTCTCTCTAAACTGTCATGTGCTCCAAGCCTATTTAGTGAATTCTGTCATAACTGTATCAAGATAAATTCCTCTTGAGTTGCTGTCCAACATTAGGCTTTTGAAGCTCTAGCTTTAGCTTTAGCTTTGGAAATGTCTCAGCTGTCATTATGTAAAATGTATTAAAAACCTGTATGAAACACAAATAGAAGAGACCTAAAAAAAATGACACTTTACATAATTATCTGACCTCCTAGATCATAGGTGTCAAACTCTGGCCCGCGGGCCAAATTTGGCGAAGCCATACCAAATTACTATTAGAGCTGGCCTACTGGTATTATACAGCTAATATATATATTGTTTAGTATTAAGCTTTGCTTGTTCCATATTCAGTTTTCCAGCAAAACTTATTTGAGTCCATAAGAAAAGATTCATTCTTATATCTGGAGGAAGATTTTTTTTTTCAATAAATATTAATGTTAGCCCGCAACTTTGTTCCAGTTTTGAATTTTGGCCCACTGTGTATTTGAGTTTGACACCCCTGTCCTAGATTAAATGAGCTATATATAAATTCTGAGCTCTAAGTACTAAGAAAACTTGTCCTTTTTTGCTTTAAATGTTAAGAAATTTAGTCACAAAATGGACAGCATAAAAATCATGACACCTTCGCAACTGGCCATCAGAACAGATTTTTTGGCACCTTTTATTTTATGTAATTGAATGATTGCACGATGTATATTACTGATCTAATAACTAGAAATTCTAACTTAAATGTATGACTTATTAACATTAACTTATTTCTCAACACATCTCATTCATTCTCTTGGGGCCTAAGTTGCTTTTTAATCATTTAACCTGAGCCTGAGGCTTGGGAGAGTCCCACATCTCTGGAAAACCTCCTGTGTTATACCAGTGCCAAAGACTTCACGCCCCAAGGACCTCAACAGCTATAGGCCGGTGGCTCTGACATCCCACCTGATGAAGACCCTGGAGCGGCTGGTCCTGGCTCAGCTTCGGCACCTGGTGAGCTCATCACTGGACCCACTTCAGTTTGCCTACCAGCCTGACATTGGAGTGGATGATGCCGTCATTCACCTCCTACAGAGGGCCCGGTGGCGCCAGTGTCCGGCAGCCTCGCCTCTGTCAGTGCGCCCCAGGGTGGCTGTGGCTACAGTGTAGCTTGCCATCACCAGTGTGTGAATGTGTGCGTGAATGGGTGGATGACTGGTTGTGTAAAGCACTTTGGGGTCCTTAGGGACTAGTAAAGCGCTATACAAATACAGGCCATTTACCATTTTACATCATTCCCTCGCTTACCTGGAGACCGCTGGAAGCACTGTGAGAATCATGTTCTTTGATTTCTCCAGTGCCTTCAACACCATTCTTCCCTTGGTCCTGAAGGACAAGCTGGAGAACTCTGGAGTGGACCATCACTCTATTTTATTGTATTCTAATTTTGCTATATAACTTTTGCACTGTCCACTTCCTGCTGTGACAAAACAAATTTCCCATGTGTGGGACTAATAAATGTTATCTTATCTTATCTTTAGAGAAACTATAATTGTCAAGGTAGCATCAAGATATTTTCCAGGGAAACTGGTTGTGACTTGATGCTTAAGAAGGTTAGATGATGCAACAAATCAGTTACACTGAAGTCAATCAGTATATTATTTAAAAAATATTAATATTATTTACTATTTACTATTATAATTATTTACAATATTTAAAAAATCAACGTGTAAGGTCATAGCTGTAACTCAGGAGGTTGAACTGGTCATCCAGTAACTGGAAAGCTGGTAGTTTGAGCACAAAGTTTTGATGTCAAAGCATCTTTGGGAAAGTTAATGAACCCCAAGTTGGCCTCTGAAATGTTAATCTTCAATAGAAAGCATTTAGTTGTAGAAAATAAAAAGTGCTTGTTTGAATGGGTGTCAACGCGTGAATGAGACATGTTGTATGAAACACTTTGATGCTCCAGTAGAACAGAAATACTGTATAAGATCCAATCCCTTTTCCATTTACTAAATAAAGGTAACACCATCATATGAAATTAATAAGCGATGGTAATGGCTTAATTTGTGACTGTTTTAAACGTTAACATGCTATTTAAGTTTTTCTTTGATGTGTCCAGGTCATCGTTTGGTTACATTGATATTGTCAGATATTGTAGTTATATTGTTAGTATTGTTGTCTTATCATTGGCTGCTCTCTCAGGGAAGAGTAAAGGCCATTCTGGAAGAAGCTGTTAAGAAGAATAAAGTAAGAGGCCCCTCAGAGGCTATTTTGACCCAAGCTGAAGTAAGAGTCTTGGAAATATGTTGTTTGTTTGAATATGTGATCTTCACAATCTGCAAAGGTGCTAAAAAGGTCAAAGGTTCTAAAAACTAGATGAAAGATAATTTAATTATGATGTAGTTTCATTGGCTTGGCCTTTTTATCATCTGGAAGTAATATAGCAGAAGAGGCTATAAAATGCAGTTTGATGAAGTGAAAAAAAGAGGCTATAGGAGGGCTTTGTGACTTCCAGGAATGGGTTTGGTTTTTTGTTTGTTTGTTTTTGGTTAAACAAATATTTCTATAAACAAATATTAAATAAATATTTTTGTTCCCGGTGAATATGAAAAGTATTTGGTTAAGACTTGCTTACACCAAGAAACTCGAGTTCCTGTTGTCTTTTGGCTCAGGTTTGCATTTCAGGTTAGCCTGTTTGTGTTAGGTCACTCATTATATCACTTTGTACCATGTGTGCAGAAGTCGTGTTTCATTTACAGATCTAGGATCCAAAGTTTAACTACAGCTTCATCTTGTTGTTTTCCTCCCCACACCTTGAAGATTTGTTGTCTATGAAGAAAAAAACATTACATTTCTGTGGTATGTGTACAGTTTCCACATATAATGTGAAAAGTATTAAAACCAAGAGATGAAAATATAAACTTTAGTCATATACATATTCTAGATACAGTACAAACGTTTGGTTATTTAAGTCTCCATTAGTCTGCACCTAAAGATATTTGGTTGTGTATTTTGCATTTCCAGTCTTACAATTTTACTCTGAAGTCTCTACACTGTAAAATCTAATTATTTCCCAGAACTTCAAAAAATAATGTAAAACGCATTGCCTCAAAAAAAACTAAGCTTTGTAATTGAAATAACTAAATTAGGGCAACTCATTCGTTATGAGTACTCTGTCTTAGCAGGATTGCTGTCATCATCATTAACTACTACTCTTCAACCCTTAACACATCAAACCAGCATGTCAACCATTACTTAAGCTGCTTCTCGTCTGCTGTGTGAGGTTCCAGCTTACAGAAGTGTCTTGGTACTGCTTCAGTATTGCTCCAGAACCTTCTCCCAGTCTTCAGCTCTCCTCCTCCATCCTGATCCTCTGTGTCCACGCCATCCCAAGAGGTAATGCTTAACTTCAGAAAAATGCACTGCTAGATCATCATTTCTCCAAGACCCTATTTTCTTAACTTAATAAACAGCATAGTCACTCTTGGCTTGCATTGTGATTTTACTTACTGTTCCCAACCCATGTATTCGCGCCTTCCTTCGTTTGCATGCAAGTGATGCCTTGGGTGCACATTATCAGATTTGCTTGGTGCCCCGGTTAAAGTGGCACCATCTCTTAGCTAACTTTTGGTAGCCCACTCTACAGAGAGAGTATGTGCAACCTGTTCAATTTGCTTCAAAAGCAAGGCTTGTTCCTGCCTTCAGCTCTTTTGCAACTACTCCTGTCAGCCACCTCTGTATTCCAACTGCATTCCCTCACACATTTTCTCAGACAGACAGACATTCCCAATTTATATATTGTTTTTGCGTGAAGTACCAGGCACGAAGGTTAGCTTATTCTCAGGATTCTAGTTCAACAATCAAAAAGAAAGGGCTAATCGGGAGCTTAAAGCTGCCCTGTGCTGTATCACTACCTCAATCCCTCCTTCTGAAGGCCCCATGGTCCTTGGGTTAAGTGTGCTCACTAACCGCCTCACCATTTGAAGCTTCATTGGGATGTCAACCGTCTTTGCTTCCAGTCCAAGAGGGGGAGACTGTGGTGCTCTCTTTACAATATCCCCAGCATCAAAAACTAGCTTTTGAGACTGAGTGCATCATTAACACATCAGCTGTCTATCTCAACATCCAACATCTTTCAAGATCCAGCCTACTTTTTATGTTTCCCAAATGAAACCTTTTCTTCCAGCCCTTTTTGCATGCTGGCCCATCAGCATGTACCCGCCCAGGTAGTGGACAATAAACCTGGTTACACGGTTCACAGGTTTTGGGGCATTAAAAGATAAGGTCCCACCTCAATCCTTTGCAATATTCTCTTTGTAATGAAAATAAATAATTCTGAAATAATCCAATTTATTAAGTCATGGTATCTGTTCTATTTCAAAAGTTCTATTTACTTGTTTTTGTTTTGAAATTTTATTCTGTGCACAGTATTTGGTATGTCTAATTTACCTAACCTACTGTGAAGAAAACATCAAAGTCATTGAAATATTAAAATCTAAATAAAATGCTTTTCAAAATCTTGTGTAACTGTGGTCATAATGCGCTAGTCTCCTCAGCTACAGGATTATTACTTGTTTAGCACAACAAAACATGTGCTAAAGCTCAAATAGTGTTGTAAAAAAAACTTTATGTAACTGTGTAACCTCCCATATCAGGTGAGGCATATAAAACCTGAGCTCAACCTCTGAGATCTCTTAGACCAATAGTGCTCATCCTATCTTCTGGCTATTCAGCACTGACTCTTTTAAGTATGAAGGATTTTGGTGAGGTAACGAATACGGTAAAAATCAGAGACTACGACACCATCACAGCTTTTCTTGGATCTTGGGGACCCTTTCAGCTCAGGATTTTTTTAGCACTGGCCATAAGCATTCTCCCAAATGGATTTATTGGTGGCTATATAGTATTCATAGGTGCTATTCCATCTCACGAATGCTATATTCCTGAAAACTACAACATCACCGAGATGTGGAAAAACGTGACAATCCCATTGGAAACTGTTAGTGGCAATGCAAAGCGGAGTTCCTGTTCAAGGCTTAACTTGGATGTGGTCAGGAACTACTCTCAGAACAATATTATCCCAAATGTCGATGTGAACGTTAGTGAAATACCTTGGGAGAGTTGTATAGATGGGTGGTTACACAGCAAAAGCATCTACCAGTCAACTATTGTTACTGAGGTGAGAAATTTGTCATGATTTTATTTAGCATCATAGATTTATCTAGAACATGCATGCACAAGGTATAGCATTGATCTGCCTAGAAACTAGAAATTCTTATCAGTGTTATCAGATGTGCTTTTAATCGAAGTGCCTGGCATGGAGCTGGATGTGAAGAACTTCAGACAAGATAGTTTTACATAGACTTTTACATGACATGATTAAGCTATTATGCAAAGTAAAACTAATTCATGTAAACTGCTAAACTATGGCAGCCCACCAGGTACAACAACAACAGGTCAAAATGCCAAACTTTCATTTACTACTCTTATACACAGGGTTCATGGTGTGTGATATTATTATTAATGGGAAATTAAGCAGCAACTAGAAGTCGAGGAAGTAATTATTTGTACATTAGTGCTGTAAAAAAAAAAAAAAAAACACAAATGCTTGTTAAAATATAATCTTGCTTAAAGATGACTGTTGCAAGAATTATGCAGACTGAAAGAAGTCACACAAACCCTTGAATTTACTCAGCAACCAGCAGCATCCTGCATCATGTTTTTAATGTTACTGTCAATTAAAGTTGCATTACAGTTACAATGGATTTAAGATAAATGCTCTTTAGTTTATTAGTCATTTTCATCTTATTCAAACATCTCTCTCATGCTACAGGTGAGGATTTTGACGTACATTTCCATTGTCTTTTTTTTTAATAAAGTTTGACAGTTCCTTGTTTTCCCCAGTGATTGCAAAGCATCCAAGCATCAAAACAACATCAAACCACAATGTTTCCTCTACATCATGCAAATAAAAACAATAGCTATCCTAACATAAACTGTTTTTTTCTCACTTTCTATCAGTATATGTGTATATGAGTTAAAAGTAGGTGTTACAAATTGTAAGTGTGATTCAGTTCTCCCTGAGCTGGGGAGACTAACTGATAGTTATTATGAAAAATTAATGAAGTTATTGGTGTTGTTGCACAAACAAATACCTGGAACTATTAAAAAATAAAAGTTGTTCTACCTGTGGGAGAGTTACTCTTACTTTACATATTCAGAAGTCATAGATACTGTGAGTTCTTATTCTATTCTTGTCTTCAACTAGTTATTGAGAATTCCAGTCAGTAAAATATCAGCATATCATGAAAACATCCTCCAAGATGTAGCCCATGCAGGACCCCGTTGCCTACAGTGGGACTTCAGAACTTATCACCATCTTACCTTAGATTTAAAACCTACCACTAATTTAAATTGTGATCTGAGTCACCTGTCATTTCTTTATTAGTTGACAGATTTGCAGATGTATACCACAAATTGTAAGTGAGTGAAAACGATGTACTGATTTTGCAGTGGGACTTGGTTTGTGAGAATGCATACAAACTTCCACTCACCAGCTCCATTTATTATGTTGGTGTACTACTGGGAGCGTTGATCTCAGGTCTGGTGTCCGACAGGTCTGTACTCCACACAACAATGTTTGAACAGTATTTGTGTTGATCTAGTCTACTAGACTGTGTTTCCTTACAGATACGGAAGGAGACCAATACTCTTTATCATGATGTTGCTTCAAACTGTATCAATCACAGCACAGATATTCTCCCCGAGCTGGGAGATTTTCACCTTCATTTTCTTTTTGGTGGGTTCTGGGGGATTCTCCAACTACATCATTGCATTTGTGCTAGGTATGTTTTCCTAATAAGGAATGAGATGTTTTATGCTGCACAGACATTAAGTAATTTTGTCTGTGCATGAAGCACAAGTCAATTGCTTGGATGTACAATAAAAAATTAGGAAGCCCTAAATGAAAGAATAAAGAAATCAAGAAATAAGCAAACATAATTCCTAACTGTTATATAGACATACTATGTATCACTTTTGCACAGCTCTTGTTACAACCTCAAAAACTACATATGAATTGTGCTTCATGCCAGACCATAATGGTTTATCTGATTTGATAAGTAAGACAGTAAGACAATGGTCAGTTTCAGAACTTTCATTATAACAATATTACAAATTTTCCAAAATGTTGTTTTTGACATTTACAGGTTCAGAAATTCTAAGCCCAAAAACCAGAGTAGCGTTTTGTTCTCTTGGAGTTTTTATGGGCTCAGCACTGGGGTACATGGCAATGCCTGGAGCAGCCTACTTCCTCCGGGAATGGCGGTTGCTGCTGATTCCAATGGCTGCCTGTGGATTGATCTACGTCCCTCTGTGGTGGTGAGACTTTTTCATTTGTTGCATTATAGCTTGTGTCCTGAAAGTTGTTTTCAACTCAAGAAAAAGATATAATTTCTTATTGAACGGTAATACATTAATTTATAGTTCAAGATAGCAAAACACCATACTTCATAGTTTGTTTGTTTAAGGTTAAATACAGTAGGGGGTAACACTGTCATTTTCACTGTTATAAACCATATGTTTGGAACAGTGTATATTTTCATTGTCAGTATTAAAACTGTCTAATTTATAGAAAAAATGTTGCATACTCTTTGTTTCATTTTTCCACTTAACTTGTCAAAAACATTAATCCCCTAAGAGAAAAGGTTCATTTTACCAGATTTAGCTAATAGCTAATTTCCATCTTGAAAGGCCAATAACTAAAATATAAAATCAACTGAAAACATCCTCCAAGCTGTAGCCCAGGCCAGCCTGATGTTTCTCCGATTAGTTTGTTAAACTCTGACTCCAAAACATGTTAGAAATTTACAGCCTTATATGGTAAACAGACCCAAAATTTGCAATGTCATCTGAATCCCTTGTCAGTCATGTTGATCACTTGTTTTGTTTTTTATGAATGGTGTGCTGCCTTGAACTGCACTGAAAAAAATATGTTGTTGGATTTACTTAATTCAATGGTGGACATTTGTTGCACACAGATGTTTTGCTTTGGCAGCAACTTAAACAATTGAGTTAAATTAACACAATTTATTCATGTTCAATAAACCTGTGCAATTTGTGTTGATAAAATGTGACTTAAACATGTTTTGATGAAGTAATTTGAGCTCTTGGAATATTTTAATCCTTCACAATTTTTTCACTTTATCCCAACACCATTCAATAACTTTTCCCCAATACTACTTGGTCACTTAAATACTACATGTTATTACAAAATTACATTTTGCTATTATATTCTAGTATCAAATACACAATTTTCAAATGGAGGCCTTATAACAGATTGTATTGTTCTCTTCCAAGATGGTTGCTGGCATCCACCAGTAACCTTTAAAAACAAAATGTCTAATTTCACTGCATTGACAGTAGGAAAAGAATTAAACTGACATTACTCCTCCACTGAATCTATATAAATCAACAGTTAAATAATGTCAATTCTTCCGTGTTCTCTGGAATCAATCACAGCAAAGAAATTATACTGTTTCTTTTGAAAAATGTTACAGGACAATACAAAACATTCTATTTAAGGACTCTGACGTCAAGATTCAGTTAAACAACAATTATAACTAAACCATTTGAGGTAATGTTAGTTTCCATTAACATTAAATTAGGTTACTGAATTGGCAAACACCTTCCTATTAACATTACCCATTTTACCCCAGTAACTAAAGAAATTAGCACTTGCAGGTCAAAAACTTTATTCAAGAGACTGAAAAATAACATTGATACAATGACTGTCAAAAATTACAGCACTGATCATACTGTGACATCTTGGTTCAAAACAGCACACTTAGAAATATTCAACGTTCTTTACTTCAACTGAAAATACCATTTCACATGACCCATATGGGATATTTAGACTGTATAACTGTTCACGCTACACCTCTTCACTAGTAAAAGAAAGAAAAAATACAAAGAGAAATTTAAAAATGCTGCCAAACAGACAAACAGAGAACTTGTACAGAGCAAAAGGAAAAACAAACAACAACAAAAAAAACGGCTCATCCTCATGGCAGTTGCAGAGTATATAAAAATGAACCCTGCGATCTGTTCCTGGAATTGAGCTTCAAAAATGCAGCAGAACAAGTGTGAGATTTAAATGTCCTCTCACCTAGAGCTGATCACCTTGCATGCATAACAGTGAGCTTTCCTTGCAGGAGCAGTTTTGTCTTAGTTGTGAGCTTTTCTTGAGAGCTGAGTTGCATCCAACTCCATTACCACCCTTTGAATCATCTCAAAAGTGTAGCAGAGCTGTGATGGGTAACTCATATTG
Source organism: Neolamprologus multifasciatus (assembly GCF_963576455.1). Classification (NCBI taxonomy): domain Eukaryota; kingdom Metazoa; phylum Chordata; class Actinopteri; order Cichliformes; family Cichlidae; genus Neolamprologus; species Neolamprologus multifasciatus. The sequence continues at coordinate 22,531,551 of NC_140448.1, forward strand.
AAGGAATAAAAAAGGTCCAAACAGCATGGCTACTGCAAAGGTCACGTTATCCAGATCTTGAAGAACTACTATACCCTCGATGATGATGCCAACATCAGAAAAGTCATTGCCTGGCGCATCTCTGGAGACAGATGTTCATTGTGGTTTTCTCAATCTGTGCAGTGGCCTCAGTCAAGTCCTGGTTAAACACAAAACATTTTTTTAAGATTCCTTTTTAAACTCATCTCTTTTGAATCTACCAGTTCTAATGTTAGAGTAATTTAAACCAATGAAAGCAACATAGTAAATAGCTATAGCCAAAGAGTGGCCTGCCATGCTGCCATTCATGGTCTAACAGAGTTTCTAAGAGAGAGTGAAAAACATAATAATTTCAAATGCTTTACATTAGTTTTTGTTAGAAAGACACCGGCCCATCAGAAATCCAGGTTATGTCACTCAGAAGATGTTAGAATTTAGACTTTCAGCCCCCACAATTTGGTTAGCTGTTGGTCAGTTGGTCTTTTTTTTTTTCAAACAAAAGCTAATGTAAATATTGGTGGGATTTTCCTTTGTTCACTAGAATGACAAATTTAAAGTTTTTTCACACTGATGTGACCCCTAATACAGGGGTGGGAGTGGGGCCTCAAGGGCCGGCGGCCGAGTTCACTACCAGGCCTAATGTGAACTTCAAATTATTAAAGAGAACTACTGGTCCTAACCAGTCCAATGAGAATCAAGTGGATAACTAAATGCATTTTTAAATGTTGCAAAGCCACAATCTACTCATAAAACACTCACCATGAACTCCTGCACCAAGATGTTGCAATTGTCTTTCACACAGATGCGGAGCACTTTGATGAGGGACTCCCTTTGAGCATTAATGTCATCCTAAAGTATTATAACAAAGAAAACAGATTTGTGAACTTTTCAGTAGCACAGAAGAAAATGATCCCAGACAAAAACTCTTGACTTTTTAAACCAGTCAACATGCAACACCAGCATCTACAAAGCAATATCAAAAATTCCTGTTTGACATCAACTTTATGGATATATAGTTTCCAGAACATATATTTTTAAAAAAAGATAAATTTTTCTCAGTGGGCCAGTAAATGCATGATGAAAATTATGGCATCCTTTTAGTGGAATCAGTACTCACAGGTAATAGTTGACTGTTTCAATGGATGCAGCATAAAATTCTTTTACTGACCTAATGCAATACATATACACTTTGTAGTTAAAGAATTTTAAAGTTCTTACTGTCATCATGGCAGCTACATCCTTTAGCTTTGTGCCCTGTTCCCCCGATCACTTTGCAAACACTTTCAGCAGACTGTCAGAGAGAAATTCAGCTCCGTCAGAAACCTTGACTGTAAAGGCATGGTTGGGATGCACTGGAATGCTGCATTTTATCTGAAATGACATAAAATTATTTTTGAAATAACAGCAGGCACTGTGCTTGGTTAATCAGTAATGTTTTGTTGAATAAAAACTGTGTTTCCAGATCTTATGGGATTAAAAAAATCCAAAGATGTTTGTTTCTGATTTGCAACCCAACAACCCACAAGTTACAACCTCATTTTAGTACAAGTGTGCATTAATGTGAGTCCAGTAATCACCTTTCTGACAATACATACAGGTATAAGTTAAACCTATGGCAGATTTTGGATTTCTCAGTTGTATTAATAGGGTGGTCTATTTGTGTATGCATGCACCTAATAATTATACAAAACCTATTATAATTAAGTTACAGAAACCTTAAGCGAAAATAGAATGTACTTTCTTACCATAACACCTTGAACCCACAATCCATCAGCTGACTCCTGGTGAAATGCAGAATAGAGGTTGTCTCTCAATGTACAGCAAAAAAAAAAACAGAAACAAAAGGACAGCAGGTGAGGGCAGGAGGGGTAGGAATGTAAGCTAGCATAGCTAGCTTACATTCAGCTTTAGCTTTAGCTTTAGCTAATGATATTAGCTAAAGCTGTTCAATGTCCAAAATCTCACTAACACCACGGTGCAGTAAATACACAATGTAACTGAAGAGTCAATTGGCAAATCTATTCACACAGAAAACCAAATTATGTTATGAGTGCCTCATAATTAGGTTTAATGTGATATTACGGCTCTTGTGCCAAAGACAAATTCAAATGAAAAAGCGCCAATTCTTTGACAACAGATAAAACAGCAAATAAGCTAACGGGTCTTTTTTAGCATGTTACATGGCGACACTCTAGACGTTTAACTACATTTGGCTGAAATATGGTAAATATTAATTCAAAAAATCAAGACATACCAAAAACGTAGAGTTGGCTGCTCGACTTGACTGAGATGGATGCCTTTTTTGAACCACGATCCAAAGCCCGCAAGATGAAATCACGCGTGGTTTCACGAGATTTAATGTTGCTATCTTATTGACTTACTTCACCTGAACATGATATGAACAATTTAATACACCCTTTCTGCATATCATGTAGTTTTTACACTATATGGTTACATTTATCTTTAAAACATGAGGCAATTGTGTTAAATACATGCAAGATGCTTACATAAATCCAAGAGATGGCCAGTGCCTTTTTTTCAGTGTGTGGGACATGATCATCTCCTTTCTTTTTGTGAAGGATAGTCCAGCATATTCTACACTAGATGCGCAAATAGTGAAATCACTGAAGCACTTTTCCTGAACATTTATACAGATCAATCAGCTCTTGTCATGGCTGCCATTCAGATACTGGGTCATTTCACTACTTTAGGATCGTTCCTAAACAAAAACGACTATTCAACCTCAACCAACAAACAGCTAACTCAACAAGATGTTTTGGCAGGGATGTCGTCAGTGTCTTGCTTTACTATCAGATAAATGATCAAGTTTGTGTTTCTCTGAAAATATTATGTTGCCACTGTGTTTGTCTGCTCAGGATAGTCCCAGAGTCTCCTCGCTGGCTGCTCTCTCAAGGAAGAGTAAACGAGGCTGAAGCAATCCTGAAGCACGCTGCAAAGCTGAACAAAGTAGAGCCGCCACAGGCAATTTTTACACAAGCTGAGGTAAGTGCATCAGCAAGTTGGTGATTTTAAATCAGAATGTGTTTTGAGAAATGTGCATTAGGTTAGAATAAAACTAAAACCTTTGACATTTGCACCATGATTGTGCTTGTCTCTTGGCTTAGGTTTGCATTTCAAGTTAGCTTTTTTTTTTTTATAAAAATTCATTATATGGCTTTTTAGCACATTTGCAGAAGTCTGCAGGTCCAGGACCCAAAGTTTAACCAAAGTAACACTTTGTCTGTTTTTTGCCACAGATTGAAGATGCACTGACAATGAAGGAGGAAAACCAAAACATTTTGGTCATTGTGAAAAGCTGCAATATTTTCTCTATTACACTGATATGTTCACTTCTGTGGTACATCTAGAATTTGCTCCTATGACTTAGGAGATTAAAAGATTTAAACCAAAATAATTGCTTTTTATGTCAAATTAAGTTTTGCTTTGAATTTCTGTGCAGGATCATCATCACCATCAGCTATTATGCTTTAGTCCTCAACACTTCCAACCTGAACGGTGACCCTTACATAAACAGCTTCTTGTCTGCTGTCGTAGAAGTTCCAGCTTACATAATTGCCTTGGTGCTGCTTAAGTACTGCTCCAGGTGCTTCTGCCAGTCTTCCACGCTCTTTCTCGGAGGTGTCATGATCCTCTGTGTCCACCTCATTCCAATAGGTAATGATTAAGGTGTTACAAGCAGGTTACTTGTTAATGAGTTCACACTGTGGATGAACAAATGTTTACACTTTGTCCTCAGAAAATGTAACAGGAACAAAACCCCATTTACTTACTTTGATAAAATAAAAATGTATTCAGAATGCATGTGATGTGTTATTTGACCAAGTTGAATACCTTTAGCTTCCACTGTGACCAAATCTGACATGGGTCTAAAGGGCATTACACACTGAGCACGTGCAAAAAGCAACACAAAGTTCTAAATTTTCCAAATGCATTTTCACCAGAAAATGCACTGAGACAAAATAAGGCAGTTGAGCAGTTTTAGCACTTGTTGACAGAGTTGGAACCACATCTGAGGAGGCAGAGAAATAATTTCAGAGACCCAGAGCAGTGTCTACTGTAGCTGTTCGTCTGATGTAAAATGGTAGTTTTTTTAGTATTTGTATACTCGCTACTAGTGTCCGTTTTAAGTTACAATTGCACCTTTTGCCAGATGCAGTGGCCTGACTGGTCAGAGCAATTTTTTGAACTGAAAAAAAGTTTTTTGTTCATTAAACTAAATCCTGGCAAATTGTCAAGTGAAGTTCTGCAGTCGGTGTGAATTAGAACAGATATTTTAACATGCAAAATATTTAGACCGATCTAATGCACTGTGTGTAAAGGCCTTAAGTGCGGTCTCTTTAGCATGGCTGCATTGTTTAAAAATGCATATTAATCGACTGCTCATGAATATTTAGCACTAGCACAGCTCGAATGATTAAGGTATATTTAGCTACATGAGGAAGTTGGAAACTACACTTAGTTATGTGCATCTCTTTTGACTTTTTAGGTTGTGCTGTAATGTTAAATGTTTTTTACTTCCATAGGTTTACCAGGTGTGGCTGTTTTTCTTGAGATGTTGGGAAAGTTTGGCATCACATCAGCATTCTGTGTGGTGTATGCTGTCACATCAGAGCTGTTCCCCACGGTTATCAGAAACACAGCAATGGGGATTTGCTCCATGGCTGCACGGATTGGGTCAATCATCTCCCCATTTATTATTTACTTAGGTAGGATTTTGTTTGTTTGTTTGTTTGTTTTTACTTCTTCAGGCATTTTGCTTTTACCAGGATTATTTTTAACAAAGTATTTAAAGTTAGCTGGATCAGTTAACCTTTTATTACATGGTAATGCTACTGTCAATAATCACAGAAAAACTTTTGCACAGGCTTAACTGTGTTACTTCTTTGTGCTGCTATTCTGTCTTTCCAATTCCATTGAATTTCACAACAACAGTTGTCTCAATTGTAAGGCAAAGACTCCACAATAATACAGAGAAAAAGTCTTAACAACTTATAGTACAAAATCCCAAGGTTTTGCCTTATTCTCTGCAATTTGTCTGCTTAACAATGCTACCAGTTCAGCTGGAACTCTGGAAAATTAAGCACATTTTTCAGTTCATAATTTTTAAGACAGTTATGTTTACATTCTATTTATTGATGTATTAATTGATGTTTTTGTTTTTCAGACTTGAGGTTTTATTAAATGTAAACCTTGAGGTCAAGGTTTATGTTCTTTAACAAGACAAAAATTACTTTTGCTTATTTTTTCTTCTTTTTTCTTTTTTCTTTTTTTTTTTTACTAGCAACAGATAGTCTGTTTTTGTTTTGATGTCCTCATCATTTTATTTTGCATTTTCCATTTGCAGGACAAGAATTCAAGGCACTCCCCTACATACTAATGGGAGTTCTGGCAATATGTGGTGCTGTCTTATGTTTGTTGTTGCCTGAAACAAATGGAAAAATCTTGCCAGAGACTATATCGCAAATGCCACAGATATGCAGGTAAGTTTAGGCATTAATATATCTACAAGCTTTATGTTTAATACCTATTTTTGTCACAGTTAAAAAATTAATGTCCCACTGTTGCTAAATGATACCTTGTTGTTCAAGCAGGAGAAAAGGAGAAAAGGAAAAGGAGGCTGAAAATGAAGCGACTCCATCTGTTCGCCAGCTCAAAGAATCTAAATTATAGTTTGGCTTCTCTATGTTTTTATTTTTTTGGTTTGTTTGTTGTTTTTTGTTTTTCCGATATTCAATTGCTCTGTCATGAAGCAGCATGACGTTCTGCAGCTAAACAACATGTTATACATTTGAAACCTTCTTTTCAGTATTTTTGTGTTTTATGTCTTTTATTTTGAACTATTTTGTAATGGTGGTTGTTACATACTGTATTTGTTTGTTTAGCTTACTTGTGTTATTGTGGTGTTTCTTGTCATCAGCAGATGTAACCACCTCTAGAAATTTAGGAAATTTGCTGGTGTGGAGCATTCAGATATGTCTCCATCCTGAGTCCCAATGGACCTCAAATACATCTCTCACCACCTGCAACAGGCAGCGTGCAGAATATGCAGCACAATGCATACTTCTCCAAAATCCTTTGTCTATGTGGGAAATAATGGTAATGTGTTATTACAAAATAAATAGTTTAGAATTAAAATACATTTCCTGGTGGTGTGGTTTCTACAGTTACATACATTTTTGACATAAAAGAACTCCCGACCTTTTTCAGATATCAGCAGTGTTGGGACTAACGCGTTATTAAGTAACGCGTTACAGTAACTACGTTATTATTGTGGTAACGAGCACGGTAACTACTTATTATGCCAAAATCAGGAACGCGTTAGTCGTTACTGGGATATAGATAGGGTCGTTACTCGTTACTTCGTGTGGTGGCTATCGCGGAGCTTCCACAGATTCTGTAACATTAGCAAGTGGTGGAGGCCAGCAGGTGGATGAGGGAAAGGGGACGCAGAAGGAAAAGAGACCCGAGGCAGCCGCCGGTCCAAGTGTGAACTTCAGGTAAGAAGTTATGACCTGCAGTCTATCTGGGTCAGATATAAACCAAGTTTAGGTGGAGTTTATTTTCGTTATTCTGACTTTTTCCGTACTGCGTACTAGCTAGCATGACGGAGTTTCTATACAGCTGGGTGGGTGCTATGAAGTTAATGATGTTGAACTTTATTTTGTTCATAGGTTATTAGAGTTGCCAACCGTCCCGTCTAGTATTCAGAGAAAATATTATGCGTTTCTTATTGAGGTGAAAAGGAACAGTTTGTCCCGGACTTCAGCTACAATGAAAAAAGACACAAAGCTGGAGTTATTCTGTGTCTTTGCTGCACAGCTGCCTCTTCTTCTTTCATTCTCCCCCCTCCCTCTCCCGTTTCTACTTCAATCATGAAAACTGATCAATGATCAGCTAATCGGCTCTCTTGTTTGTTTATCGCCCACTTTGCGCCACAAAGAGGAAACCAGCCGATGTCGCGTTAAACAACAGCAGCACGTTTAAGTTTGATCAGCTGTTGTTAGAATTTATTTAATGTTAATTTCTACTATCAGCTGATGTTTGCAGCCACAGCTGCAAAAAAGCTGCTGGTCATGATATCGGTTTGGTTATCTGGTGAGAGGGAAACATGAAGATGAAACCAGGAGATGTCCTTACTGAATCATCAGAGCTGAACAGGTGATGGAGAAACAGGTTTACCTTTTAGGTGACATAAATGAGTTGAAAGGAAGTTATGAACTGTTTCTGAGAGACAAATAACCCCAGGATCCTTTTTTAGGTAGCTGACAGCTGGTAACTGTGCAGGTGCGATCCGCACCTGAAGATGCAAAGTTTTGCCAGGGGGCTCAATTGTTTGTTTATCGCCCACTTTGCCCCACAAAGAGGAAACCAGCCGATGTCGCGTTAAACAACAGCAGCACGTTTAAGCTTGATCAGCTGTTGTTAGAATTTATTTAATGTTAATTTCTACTATCAGCTGATGTTTGCTGGAGCCATAGCTGCAAAAAAGCTGCTGGTCATGATATCGGTTTAGTTATCTGGTGAGAGGGAAACATGAAGATGAAACCAGGAGATGTCCTTACTGAATCATCAGAGCTGAACAGGTGATGGAGAAACAGGTTTACCTATTAGGTGACATAAATGAGTTGAAAGGAAGTTATGAACTGTTTCTGAGAGACAGATAACCCCAGGATCCTTTTTTAGGTAGCTGACAGCTGGTAACTGTGCAGGTGCGATCCGCACCTGAAGATGCAAAGTTTTGCCAGGGGGGCAGGTAGGGCATTAACAGGGAGAGGTGGGCACAAAGAAATACTTTTCTTTCTTATTCTCATTTAAAATGTCTCGCTTTTAAAAAATAATTATCTGAATCTTACAACAAACGATTGATAGATTGATGTATATATATTATCAAAACAGTGTACATCACTATCACAACAGCGTTTGTTTTCATTCAAAGGCTTTATGATTTTTCCTATAATGGTGGGCCAGTCTCTAGTCAAAATGCCCGGACCGATTTTTTGTCCCAGTCCAGCCCTGTATGCAGCTCATCTGCAGTCTGGTGTTACCTACATCTTCCTATTCGGAAGGCAGAATTTCCGAGTTCTGAGTACAATCAAAGCACCACGACTGCAGTTTTTGTGTGGATGTAAAAGGCGCACATGACGCTGTGACGTAGGCTAGAATCATGGCAGCAGTCAATGACGGTCCAGGCGTGGGATTTCTCTCGTGGAAATATGCACATTATCTTTTCCTTTCTATTGGTAGGTGGCACAGTGCACTTGTGGCAAGTAAGCAAGCTAGAAGACTGGCAAAGTTATGGAAGCAACACATTAACAAGAGAATTCTGAGTAAAACCAAAGTTACTTTCCCTAGTAACTAGTTACTTTGAAAGTAACGAGTAACCTGAAGTAACTGAGTTACTTTTGATAGAAGTAACTAGTAATGTAACTTAGTTACTGTTTTAAAGTAACTTACCCAACACTGGATATCAGTGGGGTTGCGTGTTAGGAGTGTCAGTATGGGGACAGCTAAGCCTGAGCCAAAGGTTCAGTCTCTTTATTTGTCCTGGAAATAAGTCAACTGATACAGAAAAAATGATTTAGTATACATATATAAAGCCCTTAGAATCATCACAGCATTACTCCCCCATGTGGAGGCCCAGGAGAAAGCTTCTTCTATTTAGTAACACATCAAAAGAATGAAGGTGTTGCAATTACCGGGTCAATGTCCAGACCTTGACCTGATTAAAATGTTGTTTCTGGATCTCAAAGAGAGCGCTCAAACCTTATTTAAAGCAATGCTTAAATGCAATGTAGTATTGCTGACAGGTAACACTTTTCACCCACTGAAATTCCTCCAACTGCTTCTATCCTTTGAGTTGCCTGATTTTAATCAATCTAAAATGTCTTTTGCCAGGGCTTAAATCCTCCTACTGTACAACTGACTGCTCTGGTCGGTAAAACATTACTTAAGGTGCTGTTGTGGTGCCAAAAGCTGTATTTATACAGCTGAACCTGAGCTAGGCAGAGAGGAGAGGTGACTTGGAGGACCTCTGCTGGGTAGATCTGGTAATGCAGGAGGATGCAGAAGGAATGAACACAAAGCATCACTGGTGTATCAATTTTTAAAAGTATATATATATATTTTATTCACTGCGTTTTACATCTGCACAAAAAAGCTGAGCTTTCTGTGATGTAATAAATATTTTCCCCAACTTTTGTATGACCTTTCTTTCAATTCCGTTTTTGTGATGACAGAAAAATAGTGCTAATATTCTGTCTATCTGGACCCTGTTCGAACTATTTAATTGTGGCAAATGGGTGGGATAACTGATTGATTTTTTTGCTACTTAAAGACAACGCCACCTAGACTAAGATGAGCCTATTTTACTATTTTTAATAATTTAGGTTCCACGGGTAAGAGCAGTGTGAACAGGGACAGGGATATTTAATAAAGTATCATTTTAATTCACCCTCACTATAATCAGATAATACATAGGTATCTCTGAATAAGACAAAAAAAAATGTGCGTGCTTTCACCAGCGCTTGGAGGCAACGAACAAAAACAAAAGATCTTAACAAGGAAACCTTGGTGTCGCAGCAGTAGGCTATTATTACTGCGACAAAGGGACGCCTTTAGGCTACGTGGGGCTGTGTGGGGACACAGTGTGTGATGTAAGATGCTTGTACATATTTTTGTTGACACATTTCATCGTTGACATGCAATAATTAGTTAACTGCTAATTAATTAATTTGTGCATGTCTTTTAAAGGCCGCGGTGTTGGCTAGGGTTTTATGCGTTTTTTAAATGAGCGTTTAAAAAAAAAAATTAAAATGAAGCGTCATCAGTTTCCGGGGAAAGTCCGCCAGCATTTCGCTTTCAATTCAGATGCGACGGCACGATTTAAATGTAAACCAGTGTAATTGTTTTACATTTTATTACAAAACGTAAAAATCATTAATATCGACTGGACTGTTTGTATATAAGAAGCTGGATTCGGGAAGCTGCAAGAACAAAACTGACCACAGCGATGAACGCAAATGGGAGTTACTGGTAAGTCTTGCGTAGGAATTGTGCCTGAAGGGCCGAGCAAAGTAAAAGTGAAACCGAACACACGAGCTAACTGCTTCATTCTTTGCTCAAATCCACGCGAGCTTTAATTCATATATGGATGGATTTTTTTTCATCTTTTATGCGGAATATATTGATGGAGGCACGTGTTACGGTGAGTTTTTTTTTTTTTTCTTTTAATCTGCATACTCGCATCATTTCGCCCCAGATGGCGGCAGTTCTGGTTTTTCATTACAGCCTTGATGTAACTGGAATAGCTGTAGCTTACATCACTTAACAGATATGAAATCGGTAATCAATGCAACTTTCTCTGTCAATTCTTGGCGTGCTATTCATTAGAAAATTATAAAGAAACGTGATATGCACAGAAAACAAAACATGAATAAAGGAACACGAAAAGGTAGGGATCGTCATGCTTCACAGACAGAAGGTGAACTATTTTTTTCCTGCCCCATCTTTCCCCTCGGTGATGAATCTTAAAGTGTATTTATTCGTTACTATTGACTGTGCTCAGTATTTAATTCCACTTTGACATTTAGACACAAAGGCCTAAATGAAAACATTTATGCCTTTTATGTACATCTTGACTGACAAATACATCTGTTTTCAGTATGACTCTTTAGATTCTCGGAAAGACGGAAAATTGCTTCCTAGGCCCCTAAGTAGCAAAACCGCTGAATCAAACTATTCCTTCATTACACTGCTAATCTTAAAGGGTTTTTTTTAGCAATATATTAAGAATATCTCATAGGTTTCTTTCAGTTTCTAAAGAAAAAGCCTCTGGGTTTGTATTGTAAATCTTCTATAGCTGTGACTGTTTAAATGGCTGCTCTCAGGCAGTCCCCTATTTGGATAATACTTTTTGTACAGCTGTACTATATAATTTTAACCGCTAGTTGTCGCCATAGTCAACTATTTCATTTTTTTTATTCGTTTTGTAATATGTCAATATGCAATGTGTTTAAATTACGCTTATTAATTTAAGCATAGTGTTTAGATTTTTGCAAATTTTTACTGTTTAGTAATAAAAAAAACTGTTACAAATAATTAAGAACAATATATACAATAACAATATAACAATAATATATACAACTGTGTATTTCATATTATATTAGATAAAATATTTTTAACCCCTCCACCACTCCATAGACGAAGTGGTCGAGGGGTTAAGGCTATGAAACAAAGCTTTTGCATATATTGTTTACTAAAGTACACCATTTTTGGCACCATGTGAAAAACTCACATATACATATACAGAAAATCAACAAAATAGGACACTGAAAAACAGATTGTAATGATTTGCAAATCTCATTAACCTATATTTTATCCACAATAGAAAATATATCATATGTCTAAAGTTAGACAATGCCCCACGTTTAATACAAAATGTAACATTGAATGCATAACTGATGGTATGTGGATGCATGAAATTGGCAGCTTTTATGCCTTGTAAGGCCCCAGCTGTGCTGAAAGGTATATTTTAGAACTTTTAGAGCAACATATACTCCCTTCCAGATGAAGTCGTTTTTTATCACAATAGTGAATATGTTTTCTGGGTACCGAACTAACCTGCCTGCAGCCCTGGCCTTTCACCAACTGAAAACATTTGGACCATTATGAAATGAAAAGTATTACAAACCTGGACAGTTACCTAGTGGGGGTGGGGGGTCATATTTTGGTCTCGCCTTCACTGTTGTGATTGGTGTGGGGGTAGGGTCAGGCTTGGGGCGTCGGGGGGTTCCCCAGGAGCATCTTCCTTGGGGGGCTCAACCCGGGGTAGCGGTCATGGCCAATTAGGGGCTCTGTTGGCTCTTAGGTGACGGCTTCCTCGTGGCTACGTGCAGCGGTGCTAGGGGAGGGTCTGTGCTGACGGACGGGGGTTACTGACCTGGTAGCCTGGCTGCCCCTGGGTGGGTCCGGGACGGGCGTGAGGTTCTGGGGGCGCTCCGGCTCTGGCCTGGGGCCCTGGCCGGGCCTCGGGGGCCTGGGTCCTGGTTGGTGTGTTGCCGGGGTTGTGGGCCGGTGGGTATATGGGGGCCCGCCACTGGCGCAGGGTGCCGCCGGTGCGCCGAGCCAGCTGGGGGGCTCTTCAACTGGTGGGGGGGGGGGTTGTCACATCTTGCAGGGGCTTTCCTCTCTCAGGAACTCTCTCTGCAAGAGGGGGAGATACAGGAGAGGTGGAGGAAGATCTCAGCCTGGGCGTCTATTGTCTTATGTAGTCTGGAAGATGAGTGGATGATGGGGTGGGTGCAGTTTTCTCTGTTGTGGGGTTGAGTGGACTGCCCCGGGCTCTGTGGGGCCGGGCGGCGCCGCTGCGCTGGGCCCCGGTTCGGATGGGCCTGGGCCCCCCTTCCCTGGTGGGTCGCGGAGTATGGGGGTGCCTACTGGGGTCAGCGGGGGAGCTGGCCCCAGGGAGGGGTCACTTGCTCCTCCCTTCCTTCCCTCCCCATCTCCAGCTGCCTCCCTCTTCCCGCTCCACCACAACCACCCACACATGCAGGGCCTTGGAGTGGGGGTGTGTCACCAGGGTGCAGAGGAGGTAACCCCCCCCCCCTCTGTCCCCTTCTGGCTGCCTCTGCCTCAATTTTATCCCGCAACTTAGACATTCACATTACTCACATTCTCATTACACATAAATATAGGATCTTGGGGGTGGGCACGCTACACGGAATCCCAATTACCATCAGGGTGTACACCTCACCCCCGGCGTCGTTGCCCACCTCTCAATTTTAAATACACGTAGACATTGAGGGCTAGCAGGAGGGACTATGCGCTTACCTGCTGCTCTCTGGCAGGTAGCTCCATGCCCTCCTGGGTTTTTAACGCACCTTAGAACACACATACATCAACACTACAATGAGCGGGTGGAGGGAGGTTAGGAGTCTTCTCTCACCCTCGTTCTCTGCTTTCTGCTGGAGCAGGGGGGCTAGGAGGAGGAGTTGGCCGTCCGACTGGGGTCCGGAGTGTGGGGCCTCCCTGCTGCTGCGGAGTCGGGGCGGTCTGCTTCTCCCCACTGCAGGGAAAAGGGTAACACAACCTGGGTCTGGGTGCAGTTCCCCCCTCCAGGGGCAAGGGTACCTGGACCCGGTTCGTAGAGTACGCTTGGGGAGTGTGATTGTGTGTACAGCGTCTCTTTATGTCTGTCTCCACGTTGGTTGAGTGTGGAGTAAGTGCATATGAGAGCATGAGGGTGGGAATGGATGTTTGTATCTGTGTGTGCCTGTATGTCTGTGTCTGTATGTCAGGTTGGGTATCAGATGCCACCTCTCTGAGGACAGCTCAGGCCCTCCAAGGTTTGGAGGCCTATCTCCCCCCACCACTTCCCCTGCCGGGGGCGGACTCCCTCAGACGTCGGTGCGTTGGTGGTTCTTTGTGTCCGGGGGTGGGCGTCCGGGTACACACCGGCTCACTCCTTGGCGGCTGCTTATCGGGGCCTGGGGCCTGGGGCTCGCTTGGGCCACTTCGGAGGTGGGGTGCCCCCGGCCTCTCGGCCTGGGGCTCGGTCACTCAGGCACAGCTGGCTGCCGGCGGAGCTCACGGGCACGTCACTGCAGCCCCCCCTGGCTTCTGCTCCGTGGCTGCTGGGTGACCCCTCATCTGGGACTCTCCTCAGCTCTTTCTGGGACAGTGGCGCGGCTGCCCCTCTGTTGGTCTTCCTTGGTCTCTTGTGTTCTGGGGGCCTCTGGATGTCTGGGGTTTTGATCTCCTCCATACCTGCTTCATGCCCTGGAGGACGGGGCAGTGGCCCCCCACACCCTCTAGCAGATCATTACATGAGGGAACCTTTTAAGAAAACAAGCGCGTCCATGCTCACAGGTGTACACACGGGTGATCACACACACAAACTACACCCTTTTTGGCTCCTACCTCAATGCACACTGTGCTGTCGATCTTACGTGCTGCACAATAATGTTTAATATTTAGTATTTACTGTCATATTCCCATATATCATTGTGATGTGGTTTATTGTATTACTCTCGTTTTCTTCTGCTTGTTTTCTTTTTTCTTTCTCAACAGGTGATCCAGGTGATCGATATATGTATTTTTTTTTTTTTTTTTTTTTCTTCTGCTTATTCTGTTGGTTTTTGTTTTTTGCCCTTCTCCCCCGTCCCTCTTCTCAACTGTTTTTCTTCCCCTCTTTCTTTCTCCCTTTTCTTTCCCCCAGTCAAGTCTGTCCCGTATTCAGCAAGTGAAAATAAAATAAAGAATAAAAGGTGAATCAAATGGACCATTACGGCAAAGCTGGGATGGTCAATTTGGTAAAGAAAATCCGTTGGGCATCTTTCTTCGCCTTTAGACAATAATTCTGATGGCAAAAGAACCAAACGGGACAGGCAAAAAAGAAAGAAAAAAAAAAAAAAATAAAATAAAAAAAAAAAAAAAAAAACAAACCTGGACAGTTGAGCAACTAGATTCCCAAAACAGACAAGAATTCCTCTCGCAGAATGGGATAGGATGCTGCACTGAATTATAACACAGTTATAACTGAGTCTTTTTGTAAGTTTTACATAACAGAGTGAGTTTAATATTTTGGCTGCTCGCTCCACTACAGGGCTATATAGCTTGGCCAGGAAATGTGGAAAATAGAGATATAATCTTTTGTTTGTTTTTTGGTTTAAAATTCATAGATTGCTAGCTGAAGAGCTCTTGCAGTCTAAAAATGGAAAATAGATTGTTATTATTTTTTTTTTCCTGGATTGTTTAGCCCTGCGACAGACTGCCAACCTGTCCAGAGTGTACCCTGCCTCTCGTGCTGAGACAGCTGGGATAGGCTCCAGCCCCAGAGTTGATGGATGATTTTTTTTTTTTTAGTTAGGTGGTATACCATTTGAGTGCTTTTCCTTTCTGGACTTACACAGGAACTTTCATGACATTGTACTTACTTTCTTAGATTAATTCTATCACTTACAAAAGCTTTGAAACCTTCAAAATAGTACTACCGTCTTACTTCCAGGTATAGAAGTATTTTACTCTGAAGTATTTTTACTTGGGTATTTGACACTTTTGGCACTTTCTACACCATCCATCCATTTTTTCCCACTTATCCAGTTCAGGGTCCGGGTGCAGCTGGAGCCTATGCCAGCAGTAAAAAGGGAAGAAATGGGGTATAGCCTTGACAGGTTGGCTGTATAACTCGCTAACACAGAGAGAGACAGAGCACCATTAACACCAGCACCCAGTTTAGAATCACCAGTCAACTTAACATGCTTGGGTTGACCAAGGCCAGTAGATTTGAACACCTTGCTGTGGCATAAAAGTGCAAATAACTGCCGCACTGTACCACTCTACTTTTTACTTCTTTCAATCCATTACATCAATTTTATAATTTAGTACCTTGAACCTTTAATGACTGTGATGCAGACAAATAAAAAGAATTAAAACAGAAAACATTTTTTTATATTTTGAATCATTTCTTGGAAGAAAAGCTACAAGCCAAAATGAGGTTTGCCACAAAGTAACTAAGTAATTTAATGAACATTAGCATAACTTTCAATACCAAAACATGCTGATATATTTATTTTAAATTCTTAGTACATTTAGAATAAATTGTATCAATTTGACTAAAAAGTCTCAAAATGTTTGTTTGTTTGTTTGTGCCACTCATCAACCTCACAGGCCAAACATGCAGTTTAAGAAATGAACACCAGATGTCACCATTGGTCAAGACTTAAAGAACCAGAGCATCACTAATAACCAGTAGGTGGCACTGGAGACCTAGTTAAAATGGCTTTGGTGACTGTGTTCTGCTTATGGCATGAGAAAAGGAAGTTTTGTGGTTTGAGTGTTAATGATGAGCTGAGTACTTGCCCTTGTTTGCTAATCATCTGACGTTTATATTTTGCATGTCTTCTAACATATGTACAAGGCAGCAGGGCACAACAATTCGCCACATAAAAGTCTTAGAGCATACAGTTTTCTTTGTTTTATTACAATCAGTCTGCAGAGCAGCATGATGAGTGTCCTACATTAAAAACAGGAAATGAATCGACTGAACTACAGCAGCGATAGATGTGCTACTTTGAACCCAGCCTGCCAGCAGCGACCTTTACATAACAGAGTTACAGGAACTCTTGTAACAAAAACATAAGATGAAAACAACTTCTCCATGTCATATCACCAGGCAAACCTTCTGCTCTGAAAGCCTTCCAAAAGCATTCAAAGTAGGCAAAATATATTTAACGCTGCAAAATACAACACTTTAACATAAGCAGACTATGTGTATCAGTGTCACAGCGTAAGAATGCTTTAGCTTTAGGTATGTTTTTGTCTGGTTTCCATATAATCTGATTTGAAGTGGAATGCTTCCTTCAACACTTATCATCAGAGAATGCATGTAGATAACATGCAGCCATCGATACCAACAGACTGCTTTTAAGTTATGAAAAGCAAAGCAATTGCTTTTTGTTGTTGTTTGTTTTGGGGGGTTTTCTTTTGGGGGGGGGGGGGGTTCCATTTTAAGTTTGTGACACCTAGGAGGACTGAATAAGTCATTGTGGTAACAATCCAAAGGTTTAGCCATTATTTAACTGTGAACGTGCAGCATGCTTAACCCAAGAAAATGCCAGTATTGAGTGACTTTTTGAACCCTAGAAGTTATAAGTTCTCTTTGATGTTCATGCTCACTGCTAAGTGGTATGACACCTGAACTCAGAGACACACCACAAATGAGTGAGTGTGTTCCATGATTTTAAATCCCAGTAGGGTCACAAATTCAAGGGTTTACACTGATCATTACTCGTTTAGTAAAACCATGACTGCACGACTTACAAACAGTTGGCAGTGAGTGGGTGGCATCCACCTAGAAGTACTAAACCACAAACAACATGTTATCTAATCATTTATGATCTTGCTAACTGGCATTGCGTGTGCAAATAGTTATAAATAGTATAACTCTTACAGTAAAAAATACATGTGTATCAACTCTCAGGTCTCAACATTTGGTGAAACATCTCCTCCTATGAGATAAGGACCGCAATCTCAAATAGGCCAGTAACTCACTTGGGTAGTTTGTTTTGCACTGTTTCTTATGTGGGTTTTTTAATTGCTTTTTTTAGTTTGCTGTAATGGAATGATAGAAAAATCATACTCTCCTTCTGTTTTGTGACATTTTTCTGTGATATCTTATAGACCACCAAACTAGTGTGTAGTGATGCAAGGATGTCGGGCACTCAAATGCAGAGGGTCGTTTGCAAGTATAATGTTACCCATATCTGATGAGCAGAGAGTAAACTTGAGTCTGTGAGCTCCTCTCATCATCACTAAAGATGATAATTCATAAAAGAAGTGGTTTATTTAAAAGAAGAAGAAGAAAGAAAGAAAGAAAGAAAGAAAGAAAGAAAGAAAGAAAGAAAGAAAGAAAGAGGAAAAAATAGCATTCAGTTCCCCCCCAAAAAGCAACTCTCCTGCAAAAATGCTTTGAGATGAGTTTTTGTTTTGATGCTGTGGTTGCTGTGGCTTCTTCTTACAAAGCTGAAACTTTAAAGCCTGGCGCAAAAAAGCAACAAAAAAAAAACATTCCACTGCGGCTAAACCACAGTTCAAATGAAAGCATGAAAGGTGAAGCCTGACTTCCCAACTCCAGGCGGATTTATTAGAAATGCCTCGCCTTCTCTCTGAGCAGCACCATCTACTGGCCAGAGGACAAAAATGCAAAGCGTCTTCTTCTCTCAAGTCACGTGATTTAAGAGAAATCGAGCCTCCAGTTTAGAGCAGGTCACATTGAGGCTGACACAGACCGTGAAAAGGGCTTGACTCAGCAGGTGCTTTTTTTTCATTGCATTGGGTGTTTGTCCACTTTTATTTCGCTTATCTGACCATTTATATGAATTATCCAGTGCATATTTTCAACTTTTAGCTCTGGAATTACTTGACATCTGCCACAGATGGCAGTTTTGGGTTCAGTTATTGGGGTTTGTTTAATCACATATGTGTAACTGCATGTGTAGAGTTTCTCTTGCAGCACACCCAGAAATAAAAAGTTGTTCTTGCCATAAATTTGCTATGCTTTCAGAGTATGATAAAGTGTATTTCTTTAATGTCACGCTATTGTTGGCTGACATTAAGGAAATACATATTTTAAAAAAAATATTTGGAGGGATTAACTCACAGTTGCGCTATCGGCATCCAGCCTGAGGCTAACATTAACAGCATCCAGGACAAAGAATAACACATGTGTCTGCTATGTCCAAACAAACAAAACTATGAGGTTTGTTTTTTAAGCCTTCATGTTTACCTTTAACCCTGTTTGCTGTCTTTGTTGTTGCTGTTTTGGCTTCATAGCAACAACTTTGTTCACCTGTGGCCACACCCACAGCAGATGGCACGGCAGCACAAAGACATTTCGAATGATGGGTGACTTCGGGTAAATGGGATATTTATTGTACACACAGGCTCGAACACAAATAAAGAGTGTATGTTGCTTACACCAAGGCCTCAAAGTTGGCACATCACATCAAAGTATTCTTGACCTCATTCTCATGTTGACACATTTTTTTAAAAATTTTTTTACTACTATTATGTTTTATCAGCAGTAGATTTGATATCACGAAAAGGTTCTGGAGACATTAGAAAGTGGATGGCAAAAATAGGGAAAAAGTTCATTCAGTCACTGGGGCGGTGGTAAATGTGTCTAATGGATCCAAAAGTGAGTGGAAGATATTATGTTCTCGAGGAATATAGAGGAAGACACTTTGACTTCTTAAGCAACACATTCCTTGGGAGCTGTCATGTCCTGATGCTCAGGAATGCCAAAACTGTCCAAGACGGTTTACACCCTGTTACATCCGCATAGATTGTTTATCAGCCAATCACTATAATGCACATACTTGTTTGTTAAAGCGGCTCAACAGGCTGGATAATAACAGCATTCCCTGGCTCATAAAACAAAATATGTTTTTTTCTCTGTTTGCATGCCACCTTAATGGAGAGTTGTTGGCATTACACACACAAAATTTGTGATGATGCAGGTTGGGCTGGTATCATTACTTTAAACAGACAAATTACAGGAAAAGGTATTGCTCCTCTGGAGATCACCAGCTGTCACTGCTCCTAGGCCTTTATCATTTTAAGTTAACTAACAAAATAAACCACATTTTGCTCTTGTTTTGTTTAGCACAGCACTGTTTCTGTTTATCTGTGTGACTTTATCAGAAACGATTGCAGAAAAACATGCATTTTCTTGTAGAAAGGATATATATAACTTTATTGAGTAAGCCTTTAGATGATGGTAGTCTCAAAAAGATAAGTCATTCATGATAGATGACTTGTTTGAGTTGTGATTTAACATTACTTTAGTGCACTGTTGATTGTGAGGTGCACTCCTAAGAAAAGAAGTCATCAGGATGTTTTTCACTTATGCTAACCACATGTGACTATTGATTAACATCCACCTGTTGACTGGGCAGAGCAGCATTTATTTTGCAACATAATGTGGTAAAATATGGGGCTATATCATCCTGCCACTAAATGACATCCACTTCCTTTGTGTGTCTGTGTGAGAGAACAAGAGACAGAGAAAAGCAACAGAAAGGATTTTGGTCTTTCCAGTAAATGAGCCAACTCTAGTAAATTGCCTTCTCCTTTGTCTCATCTCTTTCACTCATTTAGCTACCCTCCCAACCAAAAAACAACATGCATGCGCATACACACACACACACGCACACACACGCACACACACACACACACACAGAAGCTTATAAAGCATAGAACCGATATGTGGCCAGAAGACAGCCAAAAACAGCCTTGGCTTATCACACTGTCTTACCCTTCCTCACTCCATCCAAATCTCTTTATCTCTGTCACCCACGCCTACAATGCTCCCACTCCTTTAGCACACTTGATTGCTTTTGCACATCGTCAACTTTTTTGGCATACAGGTAACTCCTGTTTACAAAGGTATGACAGTCAAACAGGATGTGATTCTACTGAATATGAATGCTTGCGTAACTTCTCTCTCTGTGTTATGTATAATTAAATTTTATTTTATTTTATTTTAAGGCACTTTGTGAGTAAAGACCTAGCTGCGTGGAGAAAGACCCAAATAATCCAAAAATCCATTTTGTGCAAGTCCCCGGCAACAGTAAGGGAAAGAAACGTTTATTCAAACCAGACTCCTAAAGACAGTCCTTCTACCCTGACTGTTTGGGATTAGATAAAAGTGAAGAAAGAGAAGAAAAAAACTAAGAAACAATATGAATTATTAGAAATTAGAAATATTGGCATATAAAAAGTACTCCAATGCAAACTTTGCATCTTTGAAAATGTAACCTGTAAGAATTTGGAGAGTATTAGTACCTTTAATACTTAAATTAACCATACTAAAATGATTGAAATGCAACTAACTCACCTTTATTATCGTGTTATGTATCATATTGTTGGGTTATTATAAGTGCAATTATGTGTAATTACCCTTTTATTTTGCTATTGCAAATAATCCAGCTAGGTTAAATAACTATAGCTACGACTAGTAAGCATAAGGAGTGTAAATCTGCAAAAAACAAAAAATTAAAAGTTGGTCATCAAGAATTAAAAACAGGAATATTTCATATTAACGCATGAACGTGTTTGAATTTAATGCCAAGATGGAAATAGAGATGAAGAAAGAGTTTCCTTTTTACCGCTTTGTTCGAAAGACTGCGGCACTGAGAGATATTAAATATGTAAACAAGCATTGACATGAATGCAGACCATGATGGAAGCTTTTTTAATAAATTTTGAATGCCATCCAATTGAACCTTCATTCAACCTTAGAAATGGCATCAGCTGAAATTTGCTACGTCACTGTGAGAACAGTTACCAAGGGTTTTAGGTTACTTCAAAACAGAAACCGTTTTAATTAATGGGTGTCATTTTTAGGTTTCTGAACACACAAAGGCGAATCTCCAGACAAATATAGTGTCATAATAACAATACAACATGCAGAAGTGGAAGTAAAGTAGTTTGCTGTATTCTGGAACCAGTGTAAAAGAGGGCAGCCCTCTCATGAGTGTTTATCAGCTGTTTTCAGTTGGAACAAATACACACAAGCATTAGAAATCTTTAAAGAACTACAAACCTTAGCATCTAGCCAAGATACTAATTTCAAAAAAATTGAACTTCAAATAGCCAGTTTGACAGTATTTGTTTAACACTTGGTGGTTACTCCTTTACTGCAAAATACTACATCAATGTGATGTGGCATGGATGCTACGTTAAGATGTTTTTGAAGTCCAGGTTGTTTTCATACCAGCCTTTAGCTTTTGCGTATTTTTGAGCTGGGTGTTTCCTGCTTACTCTTGACAACACTTCACAGATTCTCTGTGGGTTATATGTCAGGTGAGTTGGCTAGCCAGTCAAGTGCAGTAATAACATGAACAGCTAACCTTCAGTCATGGTTTTGGTGCTAAGTACTGCTGGATAGGGAATCAGATGGAAGCATAAAGTGCTCTAGAGTCTCCTGGTAGATGGATGCTTTGACTTGTGGATTGATAAAACAGTGGACAAACCACCACCAACACCAGCAGATAATATAGAACCCCAAATTATCACAGAGTGGGGAAGCTTCACACTGGACTTGCAACATGCTTCTCCGCCCTTTCTCCTCACTCTAGGAACTTGATTTTCAAATTACATACAAAACATACTCTCACCTGAAAAGAGGACTTAGAACCGCTGACCAACAGTCCAGTTCCTCTTCTGTTTAGGTTAGATGCTTTTGGCATTGTCTCTGGCTCAGGATTTCCTTTTTATTAGAAATGACGGTGGCTCTTCATGCGCCGACGCCAACCTTAGTCACTATTTAATCACGCCACAGATTGCCATGATGAAATTGATTAAATTGAGTTCAACCAACAGATTTTCATGTTAAATGAAGACATTTCTATTTTGCAAATCAACAATGCACCTTAGCTGACTTTTTTCAGCAACGACCCTTTTGTTGCTGCCTTTGTTACACAAATGATATTCAGTTGTATGTGTCATTCAAACCCCAGAATGGTGCCAAACTACCTGCCCCCTAGGAGTACGTTAATGTTATAAAGAACTGGATGGGAGATAAGTGTCTTGTCTTTACATGCCTGAAAGAAATGAAGTTCTTATCTGTGCCCCTGACAACTTGGCCGATTGACCGTCTTGTACAAACTTGTTTTGTCATTTGTGAAACATGGCAGGCATAAATGTATTGTGCCTCAGTGTGAAATGGAAGTGATTGTACACTGGTTTGTATTATGACTCCTTCATTATTGCTGTTTGTTGTCGGCTGTTATCCGTGCCAAGATCGTCTCGAGATCAACTGCAAAAAGTCCAGAATGCTACTGAAAGCTGCTCACGAGGTCCTCCAAAAGGTCCCATGTAACACTAATTCTGTCTTCTTTACACTGGCTCCACTTAAAATTAGGGTAAGTTTAGCATTTCAGTGATTACTTTCAGTGCTCTTCATGGTCAGATGCCTCCCCACATCTACTACATCCATTTTTAAGTGCTAGGACAGCTGATCAGCGCTTGTTGCCGGTAACTCGGCCCAGGTAGGGACTGTGCTTTTGAGGTTGTGGCTCCCAAATTGTGGAACTCGCCTCCATTGGAATTAAGATATGTGGACACTGTTGATAGCTTTAAAAAAGAAGACCTACCTGTGCAGGATTGTTTTTTACCTTGTTTTATCCATTTATATGGTTTTAATTGTTATAGCTTATACTGTGTAACACTTGTTTTTTATAAGTGCTATATAAATAGACTTCACTTACTTCTGGGGCTTATAATCTTTATGGATGGTGTAGAGGATCATCTTCTAGAGAACTGTCAAGTCAGCAGTTTTCCCCGTGATTGTGGTTGCCTCTACTGAACTAGACTGAGTGATACACAGTATATATACTGTTTGAACAGTAATTTACTTGCACACACAATATTCTAATATTCATGGGTACCATATTTGTGACTTTTATGAGTTCTACGACTTAATCAGTAAAATTAAAACAGAAGCCCAAAAAAAACCCACCTGAAATCTTCCACTTTACATATAATGCTTACTAAATACAAGGAAGGTTCCCCTTCTTGATCAAACATTTTTCATGATATTCTAATTTTTCAGAGATGCACCAGTAGTCTTTATGTATGCAATCTTATCTGTGTGTGGATCATTTGGTTCAACGTCCAGGTAAATGCAAATTTCTTTTAAACACCTGCACCTTTTTTTTTTATCCGTGCGTGGTGTTGAGGCCAAGGATGCACAGAAGACAGATTCAGCGTTAAAGGGGTTTTTTTGTTGCTATTTGGCACCTCATAAATGTGTAGAGCACTCATATTTGTCTGTAAACTCTGTCACACCGAGCTTTATCCCATTTAACACTTGGCAAGAGGTAGAGTACACCTTTGCACCTTACATGGTTTACATTACACCTACAACCATCACACAAAATGGGACCAACCGGTTAGCAAGTTTAAACCCACAGCCTTCTTCCTGTGACATGACAGACGCCACCTGCTCACCACCATGGCTGTGCACCACCTAGTCTTTGATTTACCTCAAAAAATATACACTAATAATATATATGTATTTAAAACAGAATTGTAGAAGTTAGAGATACGTTTTTCTGCTCAGTAGCTATAATCGTTTAATAATATCCTTATTTAAAGCAGCAGTTTTTAGCAACTTTTTACTAGCCCTAGCTGATATAAGTGAAGTAACATGCACTTCTTTTTCCAGTCTGTTGTGATCACACTTGACCCACTTGATTGGTTAAAGGTTAAACTGGATATTATAAAAATGTAAAGCCTTGTCGGATTTAGATTAAACTCTGAGAGATGATATGGCTTGTATTTCGTTTTATAGGGTGTTGTATCCTGAAGGTTTGCTGCAATCATCTTTTGTTTGAATGAAACCACAGGCAGTTCTGGTGTTTCCAGTAAATCAGCCGACTAATATTTCACTCTCTCTAACACACAGTCACTCTTTCACTCCCTCTCCTTATCTCTATCAGACATACACCCACATCCACTCACTCACAGACACCGGCATACCCACAGCGTGCATAAATCAGTCTCAGTTAGAGCAGTCTTTCTTCCTCTGCATATGTGACCAACTACCAAAGTTCAGTTTTTTTTCATACGTCACCAATTTGCAGCAGTTATCTCGGGGCACTTTGTTATTATTATCTTTATTTTACGGTAAACATCTTAGAATAATAAGGATAGAAATCAAATGACTGCCTGTATCGAGGCATTAAAACATGTTTTAATAGAATGAAACCTGCAGCAGAGCCAAGCTCGGGAAGGTCAACCAGCAGTTAAGGTAAAGGGAATGTAAAGAGAGAAGAAAGGCAATAAAAAAGACAAAGGAGACAATAAACATTTTATAGGTGAATGTTCATCCATCAGTTCATCTTCATGTACATATTGATGTATTGAACCGCTTTGGAGGTTTTGAATTAGGTTAGGGAGAAACCTACATGTTTTGGCATCACATTATCATGATCTGATCCCAAAACGTGCTTCATGATCTTAGCAAGTGTACTTTGAGAAACTTTTAAAAAGTTTACTATGTTAATTATGCATTTTTGCAGTTGGTTAACAAAACTCTATTTTGCATAGTAATAATAGTAACAATAGTAATAATTAGAAATATTGTTTATTTTAGGTGCATTTCAAAACATTGGAAGTCACCCCGCACACATATGCACATACATGCATACATAGAAGAACAGAGAAAAAAAACTATCCGTCAAGTCAATGAGACAAGTTTACAACATATAAAATCATTAAAAACTGAGGATTCATGTGACAGGATGAAAACATGTTAACTGAAAACGGTGGAAGAAAAAAAATTGCATCAAAGGAAAAACAGTTAACAACAAAAACCAAATATTTATCTGAGCAAAATGCAGCACCACTTGTCTCTGTAGCTCACAGACAGTAAGAATCTGGGGTAGTTGCCACAATCTAAACAGTCTAAAGAGCAACCAGCATTAGGTACTTTGAGTCTGCTTTGAGCCCAAAGTTACACAGTAGTCTGTACTTCAGCATACAGGCTTGTATTAACCTTTTAAGACATATACATCAGTGCTGTTAAAAGGTGTGAAATGCAAGATACTAGAGTTTACAACTGTTCAAGCAGGTCAGGTCAGGCACTTTGGTAATGTTTAAACAGGCATCGCTACCGGGACAAATTCCACAGTCCAGACGTCTAAGTAGCCCTCTAAATATTTATAACTAACTTCAATGTGCCCGCTTTACATCACCAGCAGTTACTATATCCTTTGTTGCTTGTTGTTGCCGAATGTTATTCACAACATATGGTCTCTAGTTATGTTAGACAACAGTAGATGAAGCGGATGTGTTTTAATTTTATTTTTTTATTTCTCTTTGAGCCTACAATTTGGTTGGCAAATTATTTTACTTCAAAATTGTCTCGGAATCAGATAATTAGTAATATGAGCTAATTACATTTAGCTCATACTACTAAATGTAGTTTGACATATATGAGCCTCTTTATCCAATGTGTATTTGGGACCTTGCCTGTACCAGGTTGGACCCCATGTTGTCTTCAAAGCTGCCTTAAATCTTCATCACATAGATTCAACAGATACTGGTACTGGTTACAAGATCACACAGTTGCTGCAAATCTGTCAGCAGCACATGCAAATTTCCTGGTCAACCACTCCCAAAGGTGTTTTATTGGACTGAGATCTGACGAGGCTATTTGAATGCCAGGGAACATCATGTTCAGAAAAACAGTTTGAGATGATTATGAGCTTTGTGCCATCACAAAGCAGCGCAAACCACTGATACAAGACAGGACAATCCATGCTTTCGTAGTTTAAGTTCTGACCCTACCAGCCCAGTGTTGCAGAACAAATCTGGATTCAATTGTTTTGAAATTTTGGCGAGGCTGTATGAATTGTAGCCTCAGATTTCTGCTCTTAACTGACCGGAGATCCACACAGCGTGGTCTTCTGCTGCTGTAACAAATCTGTATCAAGGTTTGGTGTTGCTCTATTGCAGGGGTGTCAAACTCCAGGCCTTGAGGTGCCGGTGTCCTGCAGGTTTTAGATCTCACCCTGGGTCAACACACCTGAATCATATGATTAGTTAATTGCCAGGCATCTGAAGAACTTCAAGACATGTTGAGGAGGTCATCAGCTGTGTTGGATTAAGGACGCATCTAAAACCTGCAGGACACCTGTGCACCAATGCATAGCTTTGTTGTGATGAGTGTTTAATTGAGTGACTGTTGCCTTCCTTTCAATGTGAAGCAGTCTGGTCATTATCCTCTCACCTTTGACCTCTGACATTCACTGAGTATGTTCTCTTTTTTGGACCATTCAACTGGAGAGACGGTTGTGTGAGAAAAACCCACTAGATCCCAATCTTTACAATGTCTACATGCACATTGCAATGGGCAAACAACTGTTGCTATGGCTGAGTAGTTGTTTACGTTAATGAGCAGCCAAAGTAGTCTATATACATAAACGGTTAGGATCAACTCAAGTCCATTCTTAACCAAGTGATGCCAAATGGGGATTATACTTCCATAACTACACACGCTCAGTTTTTATTAGCTCTGTGTCCCGAAAGTGTCAGGAAATACCTCTTAGCTCTGATTTCTCTAATCCAACACCAGAACATTAAATCATCTAAAAAATAATCTTAATCCAGTGCATGATGAAAACAAAATCTATTCTACCAAGCTATTTTCTAGGACCGGATGTTAAAACATGGAGCATGGATCACAACGATAAGCCCCCCAGTTGGCCATCTACTCATTCTGCTTCCTGCTATTGTTTTCAGCTGCTCAGAATGAAAGTAACAACTTCTGCCAAACGAGTGCTGGGATACAGAAGTCATGTCAATACAGTTCCTCCAAATTGTCTTCTAGATTATGTATTGTAAGCAGTTCTGCTGCAGAGAATATGGTTTGTTTGGGTTAATGTAACAAACACCCCAAAGCCTACATAGAGCTGAAATCGAGCACCTTAAAATTATTTTAGTCCTGCATCTTGTTTCACTGGTTTCAAACAAAAATTAGGTGGAGGAAATGTTTCCAGAGGATACTCCAAGTATGAGTGGTGATTGTTTTGGAATGTGTGTGACTTATCAGTATCATGTAATGAGACAGCAGAGCCTTCGAGTTTGACTCACTTTGAAACTAATGCTTAACTGCTGAAAACTTGTTTCTTTTGGTGGCCTCAAAGTCTTACTAAGAGTTGAAACCCAAGTTGAAAAGACACCGACTGGGAGCGAGAGGTGACGGCCTTTTAAAAATCAGACACTACACTGGCACACAGTCCAGCCTGCAGCTCAAGATGTCTGATCAGCGATGACTATTTCTTTTAATTTGCATCTTTTTTGTTAAAGAAACGAAGCCACTTGTGTAAAGAGTGCGTTCTCGTTTAAAGCAGCAGTGACCTACATTTTTACATTCGCACATTAATAAGAGCAGTTTGTTCCCAAGAAACACTTTGTCGTTGTTGGGGAATTCAATTTCTGCCAAAGTAACTGAACTCTTGCAAGAACAACTTTAATTGCAAATGCCATGTCAATCATTTCAGCTTTTATGACGGTTCTACCATCATCCATTTGTGTTTTCTCTTTGGGCTGGTACGCATGTTACGCATTCGTCCCGCCAGAGAGCTTAATCCTGACTTTAAAGCACACAAGCTGACATCGTCAAACCTGAAAATCCACTCTCTCTGGTTTGTTCCGTGTTACAGATGTTTGGCTTTTCTCCTTTTGTCTTCAGGCTTCAGGTACTAAAGATTTAATTAATCCAGGAGTACCACACCCCTGTTTAGTTAAAAGTTCCTTTATTATTTCTAATATTTCTAAAAATGTGATTAACAAGGGCAAATTCTGTGCACACTGGCAGTAAAGTGGGTCATGATCAACACTGTTGCATAACAGCAGAAGGGTCGTGGTTTTAAAACTTTCGTGCTTTTTGCCTGTTCTTCCCATAGTGGAACACGTGCAAGATAGATTCTTGCTCTCAAGAGTTTCACTTCCTGGTTTAAATAAATAAACTTATAACTCATTCGAATCTGGCGCCTTTTTTATAATGCAGAACATGCACAGTACAGGACGGGGTAAAACGCAAGTGAATGATTTCATTAGTAGGCTAATCACTATTGAGTGTACATGTATGTAGCTATTTGTACAAAATCACTGTCATTTTAAATCAAAGCAATACAGAAGTAGAATTCATCTATCTGCAACATGCAACCTCTATTTTCTGTAAAGGCATGCAAAGCATGCTGGTGATTTTACAGCAGTTACAGTAGTCTTTATGAGACCAAACATTATGTTTTCTGGTGAGAATCTACACTGCTGAGAGGTGGATCAAATAACAACTGTGCAGCAACCGCAGATGCTAATGTTGGACTTCCTCAACGGCCACAGTAACCTAATTCTCACAATGAAAAGAAGCTCTATTGCGGCCTGATTATGTGAATACAAAACTTGACTATTTTTTATGTGACAACTTGATCCAGATTATGAGAAAAAACACACGACTTTTCCCTGAGGCAACTCTGCAAATTATTTTGTGTACGGTGTGGGTTGTTTGACGCAAAGAATGTTCAAAACATTCGTCCTTTACAGAACCTCCGTATTATCTCTGTGAGTCAAATCACTATGTCTTTCATATGAATCACGGCTGATGATTTGAAAGAAAAGATAACAGAACTGGGGCAGTTAATTAAGCAAAATATGCATGGAGCTCATCATTACATGTCTGAATAGCTCCAACAGCAGATTTTCAGAGGCACGGTGTAATGAGAATTGGAAAGAAACAAAAAACTAAAACTAAGACATTCAACCTAGACGGTGAGGGAAGAAAGCTGACTGACTGTTGAATGACGCAGTTTCCTGTTAGAAAGTAACAAACACAGGGCAAAGAGTGACTTAATAGGCGGAGTATAAAAAGCTGCCAACACTGCAGCACTTTACCTCCTGTTGATACAGTCAAGCCCTATTTACTTATGATTTGCTCTTTGTTTGGTTTTTTTATTAGGAATTATTTTATTTATCTTTTGATAAATTTGGAACCAGAATACGAGAATTATGGAAAAGGCTGTATTGTGCAATCAAAGGAAACCAACACAAGATGGCTTAAACTGCAGTATTAGTAATGCTAATGCTGTTTTTGTGTAGTATAATCCTACAGAGCCCACAAAAGGCATAGTTTGGAGGCTTATTCTGGATTATTTCTGCATCCTTTGCAATAAATTTCACATGCCATTTTATCAGTGTAAACAACATATTGTATTACACTCAGCCAGCAGTGCACCCACACAACTGCTACATGCAGTCAGTGTTACACTGTTTAGCTGCTGGGTCACACCCACAATCAAAACAGTCAGAGCTGTTAGGTGCATCTGTATGGTTTGATGTAATCACAGTTCTGACAGTGGTCATGGACAAAGCTGATGAACATGGTTCTATAATGTTATTTCTCTCTGTAACAGTGTAGACTTTACCTGTCTAAGCAGCCACAACAGTTGGTTCAGTGGCACATTCAGCAGCACTGGTTGATCTGTTGATAAGAATGAGTTTTAAATTTCTTTTAGTAATTTTTTCCTGTGAGGTCATGCAAATGTAATCCAGAAATTATAATTCAGTTAGTGACATTATGGGGGCTCCTTATCATTATAATGTATTTACCATCAGCTGTGTAGACAGTCATTACCTAACGGATGTTCACCCAAACTGTTGAATGGAACAAATACGTTTTAGCATATCTTTAAAGAATGGTAGTTCATTCAGCACAAAAAAATCCCACCTCAAGCCATTTATTTAAAAAAAAAAAAGAAGTAGAAATGCTCTAAAAGGCACCAACATTACAAGCATCAATAATTCAAGCTTTGATTCATGGTATCTGGCATGATACTTAAACAAGGAGTCTAGTGCGCCCCCAGTAGTTACGCCAGGGATGGGGAACGCCAGGCCTCAAGGACCAGTGTCCTGCAGGTTTTAGATATCACCCTGGGTCAACACACCTGATTAGTTCATTACCAGGCCTCTGGAGAACTTCAAGACATGTTGAGGAGGTCGTTTAGCCATTTAAATCTGCTGTGTTGGATCAAGGACACATCTAAAACCTGCAGGTTTTATGGTAAATGGTAAATGGCCTGTATTTGTATAGTGCTTTTACTAGTCCCACCTAGGGACCCCAAAGCGCTTTACACACCCAGTCATCCACCCATTCACACACTGGTGGAGGCAAGCTACAGTTGTAGCCACAGCTGCCCTGGGACAGACTGACAGAAGCGAGGCTGCCATATCGCGCCATCGGCCCTTTTGGCCAAGACCAGTAGGCGGTAGGTGAAGTGTCTTGCCCAAGGTCACAACGACCGAGACTGTCCGAGCCGGGGCTCGAACCAGCAACCTTCCGATTACAAGGCGAACTCCCAACTCTTTAGCCATGATCGCCCTTATATTTGCTCTCTATCCATAATTTAAAACACCACTACAATTTATGCAATTTATATATATATATATATATATAAACATTCACCACCTGTAGGGCTATAGTGATTAAACATAAAAAATGTTTTAGTCTCTATGGCCGGTGTAAATATTTATTAAAAGTTCTATTCTGCTCCTAAGTTATGAATATATTAAGTTTTAACATAAGGGTGGATTATTTTTAGAGCAAGCTTCAAATGACCATCTGAGCAGCTGTGATTTTGACTAAGTCTAAATTGGCTTCATTTATCTGCTCCAGTGTTATGAGCAGTGGTGAAAAAACTTATATGTGCCTCCAAGTTATGAATTTGGTTGGGAGGATATTACTGATTTCACCCACACCCACAGGGAAAAGTACTAGGAAAATGTGAATAATCTGCATAACCTACAATGTTTGCACTCGACTTGTGGTCAAACCATCTTAACCATCATAAAGATCTTTTAAGCAGAATAAGATCATTTATTTCCTGGTCTCATTTTACTCAGATTTGATCAAACTTAGCCTCGGGAGATAATTGGATAATGATCAGTTTGAAAAACACACCACAAGCTTTCTGAGCCTCGGTGGGTGAGTGAGTGGTACAGCACAGATTCTGGCATTAATTAGGAAATATTTTTCAGATTGTCTTCCATCCTGAGCCTAAAAAAACATTTTGTAAATCTTTCTATTTACTTTTTTTATGCGTATTAAGCAGATTATTGAAAAGAAAGACAAAACGTCACACATATATTTATCTATATTCATAAGAATATGAACACTACAAAACTGGAAAAGCAGTAATCAGTGAGAGAAAAAGAGATAATGATCGAACATTGCCTAAATTCCTCACAACGGGTTATAGATGGCAAAACAAGTTTCTGCACGCTGTTGTCGTATATCCTTCTGAAACAGGAATAATTGTGTCTCTTATTTGTTTTTTCACGAACCCTATATGCAAGACAGTCTCCTAAAAACTTTGAGCTGGGACAGCTAGAGTTTGTTTATCGACCACTATAAAATCTTGGAGAATGTGCTGCAATAAAGCAAACCTGGAGATAAATAATTGTTTCATATAATTCACTATCAGACAGTGAGTTGTCATGCTTGTGCAATGGGACTTCCTGTGTTTGCGTTTGCTTGTGTTCATTATTGCCATAACATTAAATTTTCTAAAATTAGAATATTTTGTATTCTATTTTCTATTCTATTTTCTACTGTACTTGAAACTAATTCAAAATATCTGGCTTTTACTCTTACTATACAGTCATAGTAAAAAGAATGGACACCCTTTTAAATTCAGGAGTCAATCAGGAGACCGTAAAAATTCATCAGGTCCTTACCAAATTTAAATTATTTTAAATACAAACTCAGATTAACAACAAGACATGACATATTACATCATGCCATTGTTTCACAACAGCGAAGCCAATGTGCAGACGCAGTGTGTGAAAAACTAAGCACAGCACATGGTTCAATAGCTGGTAGAAAATAATTTAGCTACTTGAAGTAATTGTTTTCAGTGCGACTCTATCAGTGTTTCACATCATTATGGAAGAATTTTGGCCCGCTCTTCTCTACAGTCAGTTTATTAAGATTTGCAGGCAAGCTTTCTTAATGTCTCACCACAGCATTGCAGTCCAACCAATGTCTGAATTTTTCCTGAAGCAATGCAACATCTTGATTATTTTCTTTCTCAGCTCTCACGTTGTAGATTTGATGATTGCTTGGGACCATTTTCCTGTTTTATGACCCAGTTTTCGGCCAGACTTTTGCCGTTTGCCTAACATTTGCCTACAGAATCACGGACTGCAACGTGGCCAATTTCTGTGGCTGCAAACCAAACCCAAATTATCACCCCTCGTGAAGCCATGAAGTGTGCTATGAAGTGTTTTTCTGCTGATAAGCTTTGAATTTTCCAACTATGTCACTGTACATTAGCGCCAAACATCACCACGTTGGTCTCATCTATCCAAAAAACATTTGTTCAGATGCAGCTTTGCAAACTTCAGCTGTGCTCCCAGGTTCTTTTTTCAGATCAGACGGTTTCACCTGGCAGCCTTTCCAAACAAGCCATACTTGTTCAGCCTTTGTTAAATTAACTGTCACAAACTTAAACATTGACATCTTTCCTTTTTGACATCTTGAAACACACCTGAATACTCCAGACCAGCAAAATGCCACAACTTTAATTCATTAATCAAGTGCATTTGACTAGCAGCACTAGGCTGCAACTTGCCCTCTTTGGTTCTATAGTTCTAGTTTTTCACACACTACTTCTGCATTTTGGTATGACAGCATGTTATACTGCATGCTTTTTAGTTCATCTGAGGTTTCAGTTAAATCATATTAGAACCTGCTAAGAATTGCTTTATTTTTATTGATTTCACAACAACTACTGCTTCGCTGTAATATTAATAACTGTTAATGTTTGAGTGATATTAGTCTTTGTCACAAGACTGAAAATCCTAGGGAAATGCCAAGCCAGCTTGATTTTACCCTGCTGGTTATTGTGGTATGCATGTGTCTACAAGTGCTTTGAGGAAGTAACTTCACAAACACATCTGTGTCGTTTAAAAAAAAAGAAAGAAAGAAAAGAGAAAAAACAACTTTGGTTGAGCTTCACTCTAAAGTGATTCAGGATGAAGCATCATTACAATTAGCACAAAACAAGTCTAATGGTTATACTTGTTAGGTGGAAAGCACCAGAGATTCACCAAGTGTATTACCAACACACACAGTCCCCTCCCCCCTCGGCCCTCTCTTGTGGTTTTTGCATGTTAGATCTCTTCATGGCCGTGTCATCTATGTAGGGAGGAACAGTTTTGCATCGTCTGCATCCCTCCCTGAGTGCTACACCCTTTCCTGGCCGAGGGACAGTGTTAACGCCTATATTTCTTCAGCACGTGATCGAAATTTTAGTGTTTATCTTTTTTTTAGCATCCCAACACAAACCATTTTCTCTTGGCAAGCACATTTCCAATGTGCTCTCCTTATTTATCTTATTTTGCACCTGATGTGGCTCTTATGGTTGCCAGTGAGTCATCGCCTGAAATTTTAGGGTATTACAGCTAGCCATGGCACCAGTTTGCTTTTTTCAACAGACAGAGTTTGTGGCCTCAATCTGATGTATGTTAGATTAATGTTGTATTAACTTTATCTACATTTGTGCAGCTTAAAACAGAAGTGAAACATGAATTGTGTTCATTTTTTGCACATCTTATTCGTCACTTTTTACACACAGATTTTATATACTTTGTAACAAATCAGCCAGGTTTTAGATTAGGCTAAAGTTTCTCCTGAACTCTCATATTTATCTAATGATTCCACACATTCATTCGAACAGTCACAAGCAATTTTTTTCAGCTTCATGTCAAAACCATCACTTCTCCTTCAGCTGCCTTTCACTGGTCTGAATCATCATGGTGTTTAGGGAGGGTCTGGGGTCTGCTGGGACAGGTTATCAAAAAATGAGCATTATTTGATTGATTTCTACGTAAATGGTAAATGGTAAATGGCCTGTATTTATATAGCGCTTTACTAGTCCCTACGGACCCCAAAGCGCTTTACATATCCAGTCATCCACCCATTCACACACACATTCACACACTGGTGATGGCAAGCTACATTGTAGCCACAGCCACCCTGGGGCGCACTGACAGAGGCGTATACGTAATCTGATCACATATAACAGCACATTCTACAAAACGTTGTCTACATGAATAAAAAGCTTATAACTCTGCCACAGTGCTCCGTCTTAAAATTGTTAAAATTAAACCAAATTAACTAATTAAAATATCTGCCATCTGGTGCTTCTAGAGTTGTCTTGAATAAAAACATTTTTTCTGTGTCAAAATTTAAGGTTAGATCACAAAAATTTCAAGTTAGCTCTTCAATTTTGAGTCATTTTCTCAGACGTCAAAATTTTGACATAATAAGCTTAATTTGGTCTTATGTATTGAAAAAATGTTTTTCAGTGGCAGAAACAAGCTTCCATACCCTTGACATTCAGTGGTATCAACATTTTATTGAAACTGACTGTGGCAATAAAGAGAACCGCATGCTTTAGACAAAATCACAATGGTGTCATTTAACAGGAACTAAACTAAAAGCGCACAACCTTCCCACCTGGTGATTCACTACTGTTTTTTTCTTCTTTGTATGCACGATGCACTTTCAATGATTTCTGGTAAAACTATGTTTAGAGTGGAGTCATGTTAACAATCCATTAAGATTTGTCTTATATTCACCAAGATCATCAAGGTCAACATGATGTTTTGGTCAACAATTGACAGAAAGTTTTACATTTTCCACTTTTATTACATAAACAAAGTATATAAGAACTAACAGAACAAACAAGAGGTCATGTGTTGCGATAGCACCAGGTGAATTATGTAGTTACGCTCGTATATAACAAGTAAGAGTCGTTAATGATCTGTCATACTGGCAAGATAAGAACGCCATTTTTTTCCAAATCTTTTTGTAGAGCGATCGATTAAGTCATTTGCTGATATTTAATTATGTTAATAAAAAGCCAACATGACTTTCATAAGATAGGCTTCATATTTACCCGATATACCCGAGATGTAGAGATAGACGCTCATGTTAACAGAGATACGCAGGGTTTGTGAAATGAAGCAGCAACATCCTTCCAAAAGAAGCTATGATTCTTGTTATAACCGTTTAACTAATGCATGTACAATGTTCCTGAATAAGTATATATTTTAAACAAAATAAACATGATCCAAACTTTTTTTCACTTGATATTTATTACTAAACATTTTAACAAATGTTACCAAACAATGCAATGTATGTGCAATTATGCTCAAATGATGTCTAGTATATATGAAATGGGTTTCAAACAGTCAAATAACAAATAAACACTTTACACTTGTTAAAATGTGTTTTTAAAGAACAAAGGGGACAAAATAATATATAGAAAATACAA
This sequence comes from Neolamprologus multifasciatus, assembly GCF_963576455.1. Classification (NCBI taxonomy): domain Eukaryota; kingdom Metazoa; phylum Chordata; class Actinopteri; order Cichliformes; family Cichlidae; genus Neolamprologus; species Neolamprologus multifasciatus. The sequence continues at coordinate 22,566,995 of NC_140448.1, forward strand.
ATAAATCCCCTTAAAAGTAAATACTGCCCAGAGAGTGAGCTGCTGTGGTGTAGGTTTGCGTTTGTTAGAAGGTAGTGTGTCTTGTTTGTGTGCTTCGAAAGCAGCAAACTTAATGTTCAGCATGGGTGTCCTGATAAAACCAGCACCTATTCAGCTCAGTTTACCAAATTGTAAATAAATAAAATAATATTTGGTACATTCACAATTTGGAAATAATATTCAACTAATGATAATTAGTCCACTCTAAACAGGTCTCTACACTGTAGTAATATGTAACTTTTTGCCTGTATAATCAGCATTAGATTCACCACTTTCTTACGGAAACCTTTCAGTTCTTGATACATTATAAAGTGATTCCTTAAATTATCTGTCTGCACCGAAACTGGAAATTTTGTGGGTAGGAAACCTGAATAAAAAGGGTACAAATCTTGCACTTATATAACCAGTGACCCTGACGTTTGTTGGTTAAATGCTAACTTATTGCAAAGGCAATTTAGCTTACCAGCTTGTGTGAACTGGACTAAATGCAACATAAATACTGTTCCTTGTTGTACCAGGGAGCTAATAGTGTCAGGAGTCCCAGCAGAAAATCTAGGTTAAAATGCATAACAATGCATTACTTACACCGTATTTGCCGCTTGCTAAATGCTTTTTCTTATTTGCCTTGACTTGTCATTGCGCCATCTTTGACCTCCAAGTGTTTGTTTTGCCATTACGAGGTTTATGTTGGTACTAAGCAGATGCCATTATTTCTTTTTTGCTATTCCTGCTGGTTCAAATCATCTTTTCATCATTTAAAGACTGAACACAATGACAGCAGTTAAATTCACATGGACATGATTTAACACGAATAGTGCCTGCATGACATAACTGGCAACATGGAAAAGATTCTTTGTGTTGTCGGTTTTTATACATTAAGTTAAATAGAGAAAATGTATGCCATTTATGTTGGAAGTTTGCCTTAAGCTGGAAATGTATTTAATCATTATTCTTTGTTCTCTCTCTCCCCCTTTTGTTTGTTCGTTTTCTTTGTTTTGTTTTGGTCTTGGTGTTTGGATGATCTTCAGTGGATCAAAAGTAGTCCTGGCATGGTTCACCTCTACATCGAAGATCAGACAAAGGAAGGACAGAGTCTGATGGTTGTCTATCGACAAAGGAACTATGCCTTCAGCAAAGAAGGAAACAGACAAAGACATGTCTAGAAAAATATATGTTAATTTCAACATACAGAAAAATGAAGTCTGCAGTCTGTGCTTATAGTTTCACATCTTTTTTTTTTTTTTTGCGTGTATGTGTGTGTGGTTTGTTTCCCAGATGGTATTCCAGTCTCGGGTTTGAAACCACAGAAGCTCGCACACCCTCTTTGTATCTTCATGGTGTAGCTTTTGACTGTTTAAAACACGATGTGTTTAAACTTCTGCTGCTGATGCCGTATTGTCGCGGGAGTTCGTACTCGCAAAAAGTCATGAACTACAACATCGTAAACCGAACAAAAGGTGTTATTCATGAGCAGCTGTCATCGGGGGGTGTCATCAACCTGACCTCTTTTGGATTAGTTAATGATTATTTGTTTATTATGTAGTCGAGTTGTTGCGTGACACCTCACGTGTTCACGTGTAGCCATTTTTTTAAAAAGACAAAAAAAGCTGTATGCAAAAGACCTCGCTAACGTGTAACTCAAAGCTTCTTTGTTTCAGTGAAGCCAATCATGTTCTTCTACTATGTTTTGGACAGCATCACTACATAAAGTTATTTTGTGCTTTTTTTTATTATATTATACTGTATTATAATTTCCTATACTTTATCTAGTCATTAATGTCAGTAACTGCACTAACAGCTGCAGGTCATTTTCACAGGTGTTTGATTTCAAAGGACTAAGGAAACATTGTTGTATTTCCGAACTCCCATTGAACTACACTTTTACACATTTATAAGCACGCTGGAGGCCATAGCAGCTGTAACAGGGCGAGAGGTGGGGTACAAAACTGTCAGAAGCTTTTAAGATAACTGTAGATTTCGGAATCACCTGTAATTGTTTCTAATTGATTGCACATTAGAAGCAGGTGAGTGTTAACATAAATGTTCATTTATACATTTTTTGTAATAAAGTGGAATAAAAACACATACTGGAGTCTTGTGAGATTCAGTTTTTCATATTGTGACTTGAGAGATGCTGTTTGTGGATATAGCTGTCTCTACCTCTCTGCAGAAAAGTGAATAATTGTGCAGGTATTCCTTCAGTTGTTTGGATGAAACCTCAGTGAATCATTTGAAAGGCATGATTATTGATGCTTAAGCTGTAAACACAATGTTTTGAATTCCTTTTGTATTTGTGGTGCCTCGGGAAAAGAGGGTAATCACGTCACAAGAGCCTTCATCAAAAAAAAAGATCAAAGCATTGTTTATATGAAAAAAACGTATGCACATAATGAATGACACGAAGTAATTTACAATACACATAAAGACTAAATTACTCTTTTTTCACTTTGACATAACCTACATAACCTCTATTAAATCTGGAAACTGGATTGAAAGCAGGAGCTGAGAAAATCTCATTATTATCCACAGAAAAGTCAATGACTACAAAAAAAGTTTGAACACATTAAGTGTATATTTGAAATTAATTTTTAATTTAAAACACTTCAAACCTTATTCCATAGTTTTTATGATTAACCAAATGAGGTTTCTCATTGAAAACCCTTCACCTGCCTCAAATGAAGTCACATGATTTACTGTAAAGCAAGGTTTTTCAGGTCCCAAAGAAAAGCATGGCTATTATCTCGTTTTTATCTCTAAGGATGTTTGACGAGTCTACTTCAACAGTCTGGACGAACCTGAAAACATACACGAGATAAAAGTAAAGAATCCCATTTGTGGGGTCTCCTGCAGTAACAGCTCCTTGTCAGCGAGCCAGTTTAGAGTATGTGTAGCGTGCATGTCAGTATATTTTGCAATGACACTATTTCCTCAAACTGTCTGGGGATTATCGGGGGAACCCGAGATGAGGAAGAAAAAAACCTGATGCAACTATTCACAGTACCACATACCACAACTTTTTTTCTGCTCCTAGAGATGATTTAAATTGAAGAAATACATCTTTAACTGCATGCTGTGATCATTTAGACCAGCCTGATTAGAATTCTTCATAATATTTTAGAGTTTATTTTTGCTAGTTCTAATTTAAGTTTATTAACTTGCTCAAAGAGATGTTACAAATTTATGTATTTTTTACACAAACATGACCTACAAATGATCAGTTTCATAACAGGAGACCATTTAAAACCACTTGCTATAGAAATGAAAAAACAAAAATTCTTTTATATGTTTCATATTTTGTTTATTTTATTAAAAAACACACACGCACACATTACTATTTACAACATAGAAAAGCTTTCACCTGTTGTTGGGCTGTTTGTCGACAAGATGTAAAGATGCAGTTTTTGGTCACTTAAACTATAATTCACTGGTACATATAACAGAAAAACAAAGAAAAAAATATGTGTTTTTTTTTTTTTTACACTGTACATTAACTATTTTTCACAAGCACTGAGTGCGAGCATATCTGCAAGATGAGGTTAATGACAACTATCTTGTAATTGTCAGAGGTTGTTTAAGATAATAAAATTACCATGCCTGAGCTTAACAGAGAAAAAAACGAGTAGCATGGTGCCTTGAACCAGCCAAAACTATAAACAATGTTGAGCATGTGAATTCCTTTTACACAGCAGTGCGCTTTATAACTTCTGTTCACAACTTCACATATGGGATGAGAGCGATGAGGGTGGCTCTGCAAACTGCTTCCAAACATCAAACACACAGTAGAAGTCCGGATGGTGGGATGGTGGGATGGTGTCCTAGCGAAAGGATGATTTAGCTGAGAGGAGTGCTCTGATGGGAGAAGATTTCAGGAGCTTCTTAAAAGTCCAGTGTAAAAGAATTGTCCTGTCATGTCCTTTACTTTTTTAAAGCAAAAGTGGGATCTGTTGGCAAAAGCTGTTCCAGAATTCATCTGTGGAATTTGGGATGTCTGCAAGAGTTGTGTACTGTGGCCGTGTGTCGTCTACATCGTCGACTGCAAAACAAAGAGCGAAATCCAAGGTCAATTAAACCAAGTCATGTGACTTAAAACTGATAGCATTATTTTGATTGCTAATGTAATCTACAACAAAATCTAACCATATTCATTGATGTTGACTAAATTCTACGATTAAATTCTTAAATTGCTGGCATGGACTGTGGTGTTTAAGCAGCAGCTACATGACAGCTTCCAACTAGCAACATTTACCTGATGAAGACTCACTCCACTGGCTCCCTGGACTGGTGCATGGTTCATTGCACAGGAACCCCCTGTCGTCTAAACTGCTTGTTGTCATCCAGTGTGAAGTTTCTTTCTCCAGTTTTCTGCAAATCTGAAAGAGTAACACTGGATTGAGTATGGCTATATTTGGCCCAACTAGTTTTTCAACACAAAACATGCTTATTAGTGTTTTGGGTATTATTGCATGAGCCAAACCAAGCAGAATAAGACAAGCATGGGTATTCCTGTCAATGAAATGTTGCTTTCTAACTAGGGTAAGACCTGTAGGTTATGCTTACCTCAATAATGTCTTCTGGACAGTCGTAGTCTGCACGATCACAGTGATGAGAAGGGGAGAGAAACAGAAAGGAACATGAGTATTTAAGTTTCTATTTAAGTTGAATTATTCCAAGCTAAGCCAAAGTCATTTACTAGCAAGTATGAGCTATGTGTTGTTGTCTTACCGGAGCTATGATCAGGTGAAACCTGAAATCTGTTGATGAAGGAGTCAGGGCCAATCTCAACTGTTGAAGACCAATCAGGAACCTCAGTTGGAAAGAAGTAATCTGCAAAAATGGCAAACAAACGTATTGAGTACACTTGGACTTTTAGATTCAAATGTAATGTTTATCTGAACATTTCCGGTACAGATTTTTCAAACTTGCTCACCTGGCTGTTCTGTCTGCACTGTGCTGTCAACTCTGTTTTCTTGTGTGTTTTCTGGCACCAGTGCAGGGATGGGAGACTGAGTGTCACTGTAGCTGTCTTCCGTCTCTTCCATCTTAACCACTGAACTCTGCAAGAACAAATCAAAGAGAAATTAAGTGAGGTGTTTGAAATGAAAATTGAGACATTCAAATCCATGTGTGTATGTCTGTTTCCTGCACAGCTACAAAGTAGCATTATTTTACAAAGCTATACATTCAGTATCTAGATCAGTGTAAACGAGGAATATTTTGAGTATGCTATTTAAAAACAAGTGTCACTAGAGCTACAGTAACAGTGATAGCATTTACCTTCTTCCTTCCCTTTGATTCCTTTGATTTAGTCCGTTTATCTGTGCAGAGGGAAGAAAAACATTTTGGTCACTTACTTTCTTTACCACTGAGACTGTAGAGCACATGAATTGAAGACACTGAGCGCAATGTTAACTCGCCAAAAAGAACAAACGTTCATTTCCTGTCAGTTTTCTCACCTTTAGATTTTTGACTAGCAGGCAGCATCCTGAAGACGCGCATAGCTTGGTGGCCTTTGTTAATGCTTTTGTCTTTCACCTCCTCAATGTCAGGCAGTGAGTTCATTGCACAGCGGAAGTTGGCTTTCCATGTCTTGGGGTCACAAACTTGGCCCTCTGAATATTTCCCTGTAAAATGCATTGGCACATGCTAGTTTAGTACACTTCCTCATCCTGTAAAGAACAGTTGTTCTGAACAGGTGGCAGGCTTATTCAGGCTTTCTCACCTGTGTGTTTGGCCCACTCTTTGAACAGACATGCGTCTTTGTCCACCTCCCAGCCATGTCGAGCTGCATGCTTCCAGGGGATGGAAAACATTGTTTTCTCCTGGGAAATATAAAAAAATTCATATATATTAAGTTGGATCGTGGGTAATTGCGCTTACTGAGAGAATGCAATGTGTTATCTCCCAAGCAGAAACCAAGCTTCCGTTCAGCTACCTCATCGTGCCTCTTTTCACCTGTTTGAAGTGCCACAGGCATAGCTGTAAAGTGGCTTTAACTATAGCACGCCTCAAATTAACACTGCAACACTAAGACCCATCCCAAGCTAGTGCTTCAAACCAGGTCAATGTTTGTAACACGCTAATACTGTATGCACAGCAAGGGGACAACTCAGCATCAATAAAAACATGTGCAGCTTTGCAGAAATCACTTTCCTGTCTCATGGGGAGAGGCATCAATCCTACAACAAATAGATTTCCAAATATCTATTCCTGTACTCTGAATTATCATTACTTATTTGCAGGCAGTTCCTATTTACATGAACCAGTTCAGTGTATTGTAATAGGATAAGAAAGCTTCTCACCTTGTCAATCCAAGCCAGACCCCAAACTGTATTGGAGTCGATCATCTTCTCCAGCCATGGCCTCATTCTCATCCTTGACACTGGCATGTTTGCCTAGAAAAATGCAGCAGCAGAAGAAAGTGTTTAGAGAAATGCTGTAATGCAGCGTGTGAAGCGCAGCGATAAGAGGAAATAAACTCCCGCATCTCAGCCCGGGCTTAGATTTACTACTGCTTTTTTGCTGCGCGGGACAGAAGAGTTCATGGCCAGGGCAATCAGCGCGCTCAGGGAGGCGTTTACGTGTAGGAGTCAAAGTTAGTTTAGAAAGGTTGGAAGGAACAAGAAGAAAAAATAACTAAAAATAACTCATGCAGTTATGCAGTTATTTTATTAATCCTGTGGCGCAACAGTTTAAAAATCTAGAATGGTAAGCGAATATTCCCCCCCTAAAAAAGGTTTCTTAATTCCTTAGAGCAAACAAGCGCAACTCAACACAGGCTTGGCAAAAGTGTCACAGAATTAAAAAAAATTCGAGTTTGAAATGTGCATTAAAAACTTTGCATCTATTTGCATGTTATTTAATTCAATGCTCATTCTCAAACACACAGCGTGAGAGAAAGAGAGACTCCTACAGTAATAATAGATAATTTTTTTTTTTCAAAGAAATCATCCCAATAGCATCATTTAGCTTTTAAAAAATACAGCAGGGATGTTAAATTGATATCACTATACTTACAGATTAATTTGCTTTGTGATTCCAGGAGGAAAAAAATGCAACAATAATCCCGTTGGTTTAAGAAAAGCTTCTTCTCGTCTTTAAGTGTTCCACTTGTAAACGTTTTCTGAGTACAAGTGAGTACCGACAGCTTGGTGTGCACAATTTATATACAGCCGACTCCAGTGGCGGGTATTCCCCGGCAGGAGGCTTGGTGCTATAAAAAATGTCCTCAGTAAAAAAAAAAAGTGAGAGGTGTGTTTATCAAGCTTTTAAAAATGTATTGGTTATTTGACGATAACCTTGTAGTTGTTTACAATAGCTACTTTATTAATGTCATATCTGCATATTTGCGCATTACCACCCTGTTATAACTAAAAAAAAATACAATTTGAAGGTTTATTATTGAATTGACTGAAAGTCCTCTTATAATAGGACTGACATTTTTTACAGTGTGTTTGGAGCATGCGCTGTGATCCTTTGCTTCAGCAAGTAGCAAAGGATTTCCGAGAAATCACGCTGTTGAGAGCAAGAAGGAAGTTAAAAAACAACACGCGTGTAATACAGTTGATTGCTGCACGTAGACTAGATCATCAAACTAAATGAACTCATGTGTCACTCTAGTTTGTTTCCCCGCTCCCTCCTTTTTAAGCTATCCACCTTACAGATACTGCTTTGTGCAAATAGTGCAAATATTTGCAAGTGGCAAATTATATTTAACTCACATTAAGATTTGACATTAAACCGTAACAGCCGACTTGTTATATTATCGCGTCCTGTTATGCACCGTATTTCGATTATAGTGATCATAATATCGCATTTTTATAATAATTTTGCTTTGGAGGTGGTGCAAAGTTAACATTATTAAAGTCTGAGAGCGCGTGCATTCATTTCCAAAGCACGCGCGCACGCATTCGTCTTCCACAAGCCAAAAGTCTTCCCCCACAGTCTGGCATGACAAACATGTGCATGGGACCAACCCTTTAGTATAAACAGCGACTTGCCTGAGAATTCAGGCATTTACAAGAAATGGTGTAGCAATTTTCAATGGCCGCTGGGGGCAGTGTGATACCGGCTTGCTGGGCGCATGGATATGGGTCATGCAGAGTGAACTCTTGTACTGCCTTGACAGCGGGAAAAGAGAGCCGCGTCGGACGATGCGGAAGCAGTAGCAGCTGTTTATCCGCAAATACAGGACCTGCGGAGCGTTATACACAACACATCCTGTATGTGCGCGCGCTCGCAGCAATATCAAGCATTCGCGAAATTCAACGTAATGAAACAAGGGGCACAAAACTGCGGGGGTGAATAGAAATATGGCAATCATTCATATCGTGTGTCGTAAATATCGACTCAGTCTCTTAGCTTGATTGCATCAAATACACGCAGAAGGTCATTGTAGTTATAAGCGTGTGAGTTCACTTGGAGGGAAATTTGGCAGAGTGAATAGAAATATGACCATTAGTCATAACCTGTATCCTGAATTTCGGCGCTTAAAAATAGCGTAACTGCACCCGCAGGTCTTTTTATGTAACGGGGTGAGTTCACTTGGAGGAAAATTGGGAAACCCCACACATCAAGCTTTGTCTCAGATAATGGCCCTTTCTCAATTCTCAAGTACGCGAGTACGTACTCGCGTGCTCGGTGAGTACGTACTCGCCGAGCACGCACGGGAGTACGGACTCGCCGAGAATGCGAGTACGGACTCGCGATTTGTACAATTGGAACACCAGCGTACTTGATGATGTCACAGGTCAGGCTAACATCACCAGGCTGGATCGGCTGCTCCACTATCAATAAAGAATGAAATAAAATTACATATAAACGTTACTCTGTGTGTTTTCCTTGAAAAAATAATACATGAAAAATATTTTTATTAACTACTTTACCTGCACTATAGCGAGATGTGCCCCTATATAAAGAGCCACCGGCGGGAAATAATCGCGCGAATAGTTTGTGGTATCAGTGGTTGATCTGGTCAGTAAAAAGAGAAGGAAAGGAAAAGAGAAAAAAGGAAAAATGGATCGGGTGGTTGTCGCAGTTGTTGCCGGCATCCTGTACCTTCAGGCTGAAACCGAAGCAGCGCAACTGAGAAGACGGATCCGGGAGAGAAGAGCCAGGATGAAGATGAGGGAGAGGAGACGTACCTTGATGGCGTGCCTTCTTGACTCGGTACATAAAAAAAAAAAAAAAAAAATAGCCTGGTGTGTCTATGCATGTTCTCCCAAATCTAGAGAAAATGTCGCATTTGCTGTGTATAATATCATATGGTGGTAGATCAATACTACATAAAGCCTATACAGTTTAACAAAAATATCACTGTGGAGTACTGAAACAAGCTTTACTCTCCAAAGACAAGTGAATTGTCAAGTAACTTAACAACACAAACAGGACATTTGTATATCATGCAAATGGTCAGAAATACACACTTAAGAAAGCCATAGAAGTTCATATTGTGTTTTAATCACAAATTTAAGTAAACATGACATAACGTATACTAAAAATAACAATAAATATTTCAGTACCTGTTCAATAAATATATAAAAAAACCTGAATCATATCTGTTTAAATACTGTAAGTATCTTTTTTTCTTTTTTAAAACAGGGGGAAGGCCCAGCAAAAATATATACACAAATTAATTACAGTATCCCCATCCTTTCAATCTTCTTTACTGGAGCTGACCTAAAACCAGCCTTCAGACTGTCAAGAGCAAGCATTAACATGGTGTTGCAAATGCTCCCCCGGGAAAAACAACACGGATGGAACCATGAAATTGAGGTGCTAGTGACCATTTACTGGCTGGCCTGTGGAGCCTCATACCGAGTGACAGCAGACATCTTTAGCATGCCGGTAGCAACAGTGTGCAGGATTGTCCACAATGTCATAGAGGAAATGATGAAAATTCTGCATCGCGTCATTCATTTCCCAAAGGCAGAAGAGATGCAGGAGGTTGGGGCAGGCTTTGCACACCTTGCTGGCAATGAGGCATTCCGTTGCACAGCTGGTGCAATTGATGGATGCCACATCCGCATTCTTCCACCTGGGGAACCACATAAGAGGTCATACATCAATAGGAAACTGTTTCCCTCTATCGTGATGCAGGGCATCTGTGACTCCAGAGGCGCGTTCCTAGATGTGTACATTGGTAATTGCGGATCTGTGCATGATGCACTAGTATTGCGAAGATCCCCAATATACAAACAGGCCCTGTATCCATCAGCAGGCTACTTCCTCTTGGGAGATGGAGGATACCCTTGCCTTAAGCACCCAGTGGCAATAATGACCCCATATCGCCAGCCTGTGTCAAGTAAGAAAATAATTCCCCTTTTCTTTACACCTACAAACACGAGTAGTGCTACATCTGTTACTGTGAAGCATGCAGAGCTTTAAGAAAACAAATGCAATATTATAATTCTACCTATTATACTAATTGAAAGTTTACTAAGAACTGAATAAAAGTGTGTACTGTCTTTCTTTTAAAGCTCAAGTTGAAGAAAGGTTCAATCGGCACCACGCCAAGGCCAGAAACATCATAGAGCGTACCTTTGGCATCCTCAAAACACGCTGGCGCTCCATTTTCTTACGAGCCCTTGAGATCCGGCCTCTGTTTGCTCCCAAAGTTGTGGGAGCTTGCTGCATCCTCCACAACATCTGTGTGGCAACAGATGACGTCTGCCAAGAAGAAGGAGACGAGGAGGCGGCGGCACAAGCAGGACCAGAAGCCGAAACAGAAGGCACAGGTGTGGACAGGGAGCTTTCTGGAGCTTGTATCCGAGCCAGGCTTGCTGCACGACTGTCTGCTCCTGAACAGCTGCCTGCATGTCTGTTTGAACATGACTACATCTAGGTAAAGGTTTCATTTGCAAGATGTAGTCATGCTCAAACAGATATGTAGGCAGCTAAGGCCAAAAGAAAAAGCCTCCTGTTGGTTAAAAAAAAAAGTAAATTCAAATCATTTTTTTTTCCAAATTAGCGTTAGTTAGTTAAGTTAATTAGTTGAAATACATCTTTATTTGTTCTGCTTGTAAATAGTGTACATTAGTGTTCTTTTTTGTATATTTGATTGTGTGCTCACGGTTGTATAGGTTGAATTCAATGTTAAAAGTTATTGTAACTGTTACACTTGTTTAAATGATGTTTTACTTTGACTAAACAGATTCTCTGTTACACATGCAGCAAAAACCTCACTTCATTATTAAGATTTAAATTGCTTTATTTAAAATTTTTCGACAAGTTTTTCAAACAACGATAGATATCGGTCTGCCCTTTCAGTAGCTGCTCTCTCCCTTTCTTCCTCCCTAGCCAGCGCCTGTCTCTCTCTCTCTTCCTCTCTTTCTGCCTGCTCTTTTAGAAATTGAAGTACAGCCTGGCTGTCCCTGGGCCTCTTCCTCTGGCTCTTCCTCGACACTTCGGTAGAAGGGGACGAGGCTGGAGTGCTGACTGCACCACCTGCAGTGGATGTGAGGTTTGCTGCAACTACCAGGGGTGGACTTATTGAGTGCTGCCCCTGGAGCACAGCATCCATCATTTTGTACCACTGCCAGGTGGCGGCAGTTGGGCTACCTTCCTCTACTCCCTTGCCTGTGGGTGGGTCCCTAAGCTCCTGAAAATATGTATTAATTGCTATATTATCACAGATACAATTACTCTACAAAAAAACAGGGCCTTACATTTCAGGAATGGTAAACAGGTATTTTTTTTAAACCTGTCTAAGAAATCAGATAGGAACAGGTACATTACCTTGTATTTGGCCTTCAGATTGTTCCATTTCTTCTGTGCTTGCTTGACAGTTATGGCCAGGCCTGAAGAGCTAACAAAGTCCCTGAGGGAAAAGAATGTTGGACTGTCACTTCGATAGCTAGTTATCATAAGATGTGCTTCTCTAATCCTTCCCTAGAAAACAGGGAGCAGCAAAAGCAGTCAGTACTTACTCCCATCCAGTCTTGCAGGAATTTCGCTTTCCTGTAAAAAGGCTCTCATTTTCTGCCCGCCACTCAATGAGAGCCCGTGTTTCCTCACTTGTCCCTTGATTAAAATATAAAATATAAAATATTGCATTAACCTCTTAAGCCCAAAGCCTACCTGATCTCCTGCTTTTTGCCCCCGTATCAGGGGGCGTTGGGGCTTAAGAGGTTAATATATTAACAATCCAAGCAAATAAAAGTAGGGAAGAATGACAGCAAAACAATCAGGTGCTTTATTAAAACTTACTGTTGATACAAACCTAAAAATAACTTAAGGTTTTTAAACATTATACAGGATAGTACAAGATTTGTGTGAACGACTGGCTATTAAAATTGCCAAAGTGATTTAAATCAGAGTCTTTAGAGATAGCGGAAATTTAAAAAAAAAATGCCGAACCTCTTGTGCTCGCTATTTGGCGGGCAAGGCCCCTCCGAAAACAGCATAGTTAATTTTTAATTAGGGTCTGTACTGTTAAATTGACTAAATATTCGAAGTTTAAATAACTATATTCTCGCATAAAAATGCATTGAAAATGCACTGCATATTACAACAATAGTAGTATTTAACTTACAATTATGCGTCTTCTCCTCGGCCATTTTCACAGAGGTCTTGCGAAATGCATTCTGGGATATTTAGCTGTACCAAGTCCACACAAGTCACCACAGATGCATGCTCGATAAAACGGGCGGAGCGAGAACACATCCGGGACTTTTTCGCGTTCTCGGCTTGATGCGTACTTCGAATTGGAACAGTACTTGGTCTCCGACTGATGACGTATCACGAGTACACGAGAACGCAAGTACGCACAAGTACGCATATTGAGAAAGGCCCAATGTATCTGTCCATTTTGGGGCTTCCCGTGTGGTGTGGCGAGTTTGCGTGCTCGCGCATGCTTTACATGACGCTCGCCTGCGCGTACCCGCGAGGGAATTGCAGGGAGTTTTTCCCGCGGAGTTTTCACCGGTAGCGGGGGTCTGTGGGATTTCCCAAACGAATACAGAGATCTGGATTGGAAAAGGGAAAATCATCCCGTTTTTCCCACCGATTCTTCTTTTGTTTTTTTTGGCTGGCAGCCTGTGTGCCAGTGTGCAAAGAAACAGGTGAATTATAGGAATTCACTGCAGCTGGCATGAAACAAAACCAGCGCCAGCATCATCATAGTTTAGTGAAGAGAATCACTTTAAAAACAAATTTAAAAAATAAATAAATAATGTTACGTTTTTAAAGATCTTCTTTAAAATTGTGCAGCGTTATTATGCAATTGATGTGAACCAATTTTTCTAACCCGCATATATATATATATATATATATATATATATATATATATATATATATATACACACATATATATATATGTGTGTGTGTTCTTATTTAAAATCCGTTATACCTGAAAATACATAACTACAACGTGACAACCTAGCCCCTATACCTCACCTTAATTCTGAAACAGGCTTTCAGCAAACACCAGTGACTGATTAAAACACTTGACTGTCTGTTTCAAACCGCATCCAATGTGATTTCACTCCCAACTGACCAAATTCCTCTAAAATCTATTGCACTCTGTGCTTACCCCGGGCTAGTCTGGACATTAAGGTCACCTACATGCAGCAAAAAATGTAATTTAAGGCTCGAGTCACCAATCTTGCCTTAGACTCGCCTTTTGACAGCTTACCTACACTGGAGCAATTCAAAGCCTTTCTTCAACTTTAGCCACAACGTTAAACTGAAGGTGCAAGTTTTTCTTTAGCTTTTATAATTGTGTTTGTTTCACCGGCAAATCCAGTTTGCTTGTCTTTTGACTGCAGTCAAAAGACTTAACTGTGAAGACTGTTCTGTCTCAGGTGATTGTTTTATTCTGCTTCTTTTCTCACATGAGTAATCTTCATGTCAAATACTCCCAATTGTCACTTTCCAAAGGACAGATTGCAGTTCTTTTTAGTGGGATAACACCTGTATACTTTACTTAGCACCTGCAAATTAAAGTATTAGAGGTATATAATAGAAGGCAATTAAAGTGGGGGAGAAAAATAATATAAAGAAATCTTGCCACTATTTGGTAAGGGAAGATAAGTTTCTATACCAGCAGACATGAGGAAGCATGTTGGCTTTCCAAGATCAGCCTAAAATTCAGCCCTCAGGTCAACTACTCAAGTTCCACCCAAACAGGCCTCCTGAATCTGTTTCACACAGTGGAGCTTTATAGAGTTTAGCACCCCCATTAGGCCAGTCGCTGTACTGCTTGAAAGAAACGTGTTACATCAGACTTTGTAGGCATTCAACAGTTGAATTGGAATTTCAAATTATAGTTTAAGTATAAAAATAAATCAATAAACAAGACGTGATGCAAGCAGTACTCAGAGCCTTTGCTCTGTTGCCAATACAGTGTACTTTCAAAGGTGTCCCCAAGGTAAATGTTGTATATTCTGTAAATTCCTAGGAATTCCTATTTTTGACATCAAGTCATCCTAAAATGTTTCAAAATTCATTTGAGGGCTGTGAGTCATATGACAGGAAGAAAGAAAAGCTGTCTTTATGCGACACACTGGATTCATTGTTCAGACTTTACTCTAGTCCTTCCCCTTTTGTGAAATAGTCAAACGTTTTGCCTTTCAGGGCCTCCAACAGTTACATGAACTAAACATTTTTAGAAATTGTGTTGGGAGGCAAATCTCATGTTGAGCTGCTTTTATCTGAACTTGATCGTTTTCAGAAACATGACAAGGGAGCCCCACTAGACTTTTTTTTTTTTTTCGCAGTGTATTCTATATGATAATCTTCTATATAGGTTATGTACCACAGGTTTTTAAAGTGGCTGTAAATAAACCATTGCTTTAAAATTCTTTACTTAATTCAACTATCATAGCCATCTCCAGACTGATTTCCAACCAGGGGCGGATCTATAGGTGAGCAAGGGGGGGCAACTACCCCCCTGCTGTAGAGAGCCCCCCCTCCAAACTCTTACTGGTAAATAATACTGATAAAAATTAATTGCTGGTTTGTCCAAAAGCCTCTTATAGCCTTTGTTTTCTTTGAAGAAATACAATAAACAGTTTTAAAGTGTTTTTGTGGATATTTTGTTTACTTCATTTCAGGGCCGATTTTAGCCCATTTTTGGGAATGATCTAAAATCAAAATGAATCAAAGCAACCCCAAAGATTTCTTACTTTTCTGACAATATTTGCTGTTTGTGTGACACACAACTAAAAATGTAAAGAGCATACAGTACTTGGTTGAGACGCAACATTTTAACAACAAAAGTATAGATACCCCCCCCCCCCCAAAAAAAAAAAGAAAAAATGGTTTGTTTCAGCTCGCCTCTCCCCACTCTGGCTCTAGCACCCTTGGTGCCAGAGCGATGGTGGCTGAGACACAGTGGAGCGGAGGTGTAAGTGCCTGGCTTAAAACAGGACATATTAGCTGCATTTAACCTGCAGTTACTCTTTATATAGTTAGGTAGGAGTCACACCATGTTTCTTTTTAGCTGAAAAACATTACACCCAGGTAACCTGCAGTGTTGAAAATGTGTTTTCCGTCTATATTTGCTACCCTACAATCCGTCCTGCTCTGTAGTAAAATCAGCGACCGCCCTGTTGCTCCCATTGAAATTTATACAACCTATTTAAAATCTAAAACTTACAATTGTCCGTAGTCTACTGTTGTTGCCACTGTCCTGTTTGAAATGGAATGAGAGAAGCTGGTCATTTTGTCATATGTGCATGTGCCAATATTAAACCCAGGAGCCACATTCAGGTAAAAGTGTAAGAACAAATGATCCATCAATAAAGGATAATGTTGGATCAGTGTTTCAATATTTAGATCTTTTATCAGATGTACATGTGGTTTGGTTATTTGCCTTTTGGTTGAAAGTACACTGAGAGAGGATTTTTTTATTAGTGATCTTAATAATGTTTTTTTTTCATATCAATGTCATTTTTTTCATCTAATTGAATACAATCTATTTGTGTATGATTGTCAGTCCAAAGAGGGAGAGAGGAGGAAAGAGGGGAACATGAGGAGAAAGTACAAGGTCAGGAAGAACCAGGTAAGAAAACAGACAGGAAATAGTGACAGGCAAAACAGAAACTGTTAAACTGCTTGAGAGAGTTGACCACCAAAAGTGATAGACAGATTTGCCAACTTCAAGGTGAGGCGATATAGGTTCAAATAAAAGAAAAAAAATCTGCAGAGCCATATCTGCAGTAAAGATCTTTTCATACATTGTATACATTGTACCAAAGTTGGAGTGTATTTTTATATATCTGTATTATATTATACATGCACATTAAAAGTGAACCTTTGTCCAAAAAATGCACTCAGTTTACTTCTCATTTACTATGAGCATCATTTTCCCCCAGTAATTAAGGTTAGGATATGTATTTTTTTTTTATTTTATTCCAATCCATTCTTCATTTGCAGCATTTAAATAACCTTTATCTGATTTGATGGTTTTGTTACAGACTTTAAAAAAAGTGTTTTGCTTTTCTTTCACAAATGTGGGGATTCAGTTGTGTTAAAATGTACAAAACAATGATGTCATGTTTTGTGACGAGGACCCAGGCACAGAGAGACTTGATGAATTTAAGAATCTTATGATTTAATAAAGAAATTTACAGACTTGCACAGAGATGGTAAAATTATGATGACTAATAACGGAGATGAAGACAACAGACAATGAGGACAGGTTTAAATGCACTAAGGAGACACTCAGAGGGAACTCAGGACAACTGGGGACATTTAAGGATGCAGGGACTGGCAGAGGCAGGGAAGAAGTCTCATCGTGACGAGTAAAGTTTATCTTGCCTGGCTGGGCAGCTCTCTGGGTGCTCAGCACCCACAAAGCTCTGATCCTAGAATCGCCCCTGCTTCATTTACATTTCGGTGATTTTCACATACGTTACAGAAGAGGTATGTGCCACCCTGCCTAAATGGTAAAATGGTAAATGGCCTGTATTTATATAGCGCTCCACTAGTCCCTAAGGACCCCAAAGCGCTTTACATATCCAGTCATCCACCCATTCATTCACACAATGGTGATGGCAAGCTACATTGTAGCCACAGCCACCCTGGGGCGCACTGACAGAGGCGAGGCTGCCGGACACTGGCGCCACCGGGCCCTCTGACCACCACCAGTAGGCAACGGGTGAAGTGTCTTGCCCAAGGACACAACGACCAAGACTGTCCAAGCCGGGGCTCGAACCGGCAACCTTCCGATTACAAGGCGAACTCCCAACTCTTGAGCCACGATCGCCTAGACCGCTTGCCCCTCTTTGTCCATTGTTTCCAACCTTCCTTTAGTTTCTAAAATCACTTGCAGAGCAATGGTTTATTAGAAGAGTTTCACTCAAGATTTAGAGGTTTTTATTGCACAGAAACAGCACTAGTGAAGGACAGTAATAATATTCTTTTGGTGTCTGACATTGTACTTGTCTCTGTGCTTGTACCGCTAGACCCCAGTGCAGCATTCAATGCTGCACTGGGGTGCAGCATTCTGTTTTCTTGATTGTGATAAAGCTCAGGTTAGCCCTAAAAAACATAGAAACGTGTTTTCTAGCCAGATGCTTTCTCTGGATGGCATGGCCTTGGTCTCCAGCACCACTGTGAGGAACCTTGGAGCCAATTTTGATCACGATATGTTGTTCAATGTGCAAACAAATATGTAGGACTCCCTTCATTCTTCTTCATTTCTTTCTGAATGGTATTGCCAAAATTAGAATGTCCTGCCTTAGAGTAGCGCTGACAAGTTAGTTCATGCAGTCATTACTTCTATTCTGAATTATCCCTCAAAAGCCTTCAGTTAATCCAAAGCATGAATCACAGAGCGTACTGGCAGAAAGGGAGATCATTTGTCTCCCATATTAGCTTTTTACCATTGACTCCCTGTAAACTCCAGAATTCAGTCCAGAATTGGGAGGCAGACACCCTGTCTGCTTTTATGAATAAAGCTCTTTTATTTTAAAGCTTCTGGTTGGGGTTGAATCAGGTTATGTTGTGCTCAAAAAATAAACACTCCATTTTAAAATATTAAAAATGTAAGCAAAAGTGTTTAAAGCTACTGTGAAGAGGATAAAAGAAGAAGAAGAAACATTCTTAAAGTAAAAGGGCCAACCAAATACCTCATTAGCTGATTGCCACCATTAGCAAAAAATTAATAAGTTGGCTCATTTCCTTCATTATTTAAGCAAAAGTGCAAACATTTTCTAACTTATCAGCTTCTCAAATTTAAGGACTTTTTGTCTCATGTTCTGTGTTCTTAAATATAGTGACACTTACCGTATTTTTCGGACCATAAGGCACACCTTCGATGAACGAGTCTGTTTTCATACATAAGGCGCACCAGATTATAAGGCGCATTAAGTGAAACAAAACAGTCAGAAAAGTCTGATTTTACTCCACTCATTCTTCTTGCTTCCTCCACTTCTGTACCATTGATTCATTAATATTGAATTCTCTCACAGCTGCTCTATTCCCATGTTGATGCAGTATATTAATGACTAACCTCCTATTGTGGATGGATTATCTCAGTTGTTCTACTGACTGAAGTTTGGTTCGTTTACAGCATCCTGCCATGTGATTGCATTTGTCCCTAACCATCGGGAACTCTCGTGTTAACTTTTATCGAGTGGAAAAGGGTTAGGGTTAATCTTCCAGCTTCACTGTGTTTGTTATGCTAACACAGCTCTGTTGCTAGCGATCACATAGCACATTAATATATACCAGCTAGCCCAACTTCAGTAACCCTACAAACATCACTGCTGTTTAGTTTTCTGTCTTCATTTATGTTGGAAGTGATAGCAGAGCTGTACGTTTTAATTTTTTCACAAATCTCTCAGTCAGAACATGCTATGTCATACTTAGGTGGAAACTAGCGAGCTAACTTCCTGCTAACTTCTAACTCTGTTAAATTTAATAAATTCTGTTTTCATGGATTCCTGGATGTTAAACTTAATTGTTACACCTGGTAAAACAGCAACACTGATCATTTTATTAAAGATGAAAGAATTTAGACAGTTTTTAACTCTCAGTGATGCCGCAGTGTTCGCTTGACTTTGGGACCTGAAGCGGACGGAGTTTTGGACCCAGATTACTCCACGAAGCTCCTGACTATGCTAGCCTTAATGCTCCAACAATCCATCCAGCGGTGCGTCTTCATAGCTTACCAAAGTTGTACTAAAACATTTTTGATAGATTTTTGAGCGCCGTGTACCACATAAAATCGGTTCAATGTCAGTAAGCACAACTAGAATTTATACATAAGCAGCTCAGGGTTATAAGGTGTACTGTCGATTTTTGATAAAAAATTAAAGGATTTTAAGTGCGTTTTATAGTCTAAAAATTGCGGTAATAGAGAAAGTTAGAATGATAAGATTTTTTAAAAGATAAAAAGAATATGTAACAGTCCCAAGCCTAAAACCCTAAAACAATAAAGTACCACTATGGAAATAAGCCATGTTTTATCCTGCATTATGCCTCATTTTCTACCCATTACAGTTGACTATTATTGTTTTTACATTGTATGCATCCATTTATGTGTGTGTCATCAAAATATGGTTCCAAAGACAACTCCTGAAGAGTCACATGGGGGGGGGGGCAATAATTATCTGAATTCCTGCGGAATTTTTACATTTTTTATTTATTATTTATGTTTATTTGTGTGTTTATGTGTTTTCTACAGTCAATGGTAAACATACACTTGTATCATTAGCTTACAGGCTAAAAATGTCACAAAACACACTATTATTAATTTCTGGATATACAAGGTACTGATAGACCTTACAGCCATTGCTTTCTGAAGGACTCATCTGAAGGATTGTTTTGCATTTAGCATAAATTGCCTAAAATGTGTAGCCATGCTTTTCCCACTGTTTTCTACACTCCCTGTTTCCTGTCTATCCAAATTTCAAATTAAAAACTTTTGACATTTATGAAAATAAATAATAGAAATACAATTTTCATGGCTACATATTTGTACACCCCATGTTTCTGCAAGTATAATATAATTATATTCCATAATAGTATATGCTAACTTTTGATGATTTTGCAGTGATATCTTTTAGCTACTGAACTGTTTTTTCCCTTATTTTTTCCTCGTATGTTTACTTTGATCCCATTGCAAAATAAATTAACTCAATTCCAGCGGCCTCACCAAAAACTCCATTCGTCCTCCTCGTGTCGTGCAGCTGACACACCACAGGTGACGTGATTAGTTTTTACAGACCACACTGAGATTAAAAAGACATTCACAGTCTTAAATTTGATTTCATCCTCTATTTGTGGCTCTGCTTGTTCATTCATCCACTTTGAATAAATGGACCTGGCTAATTTTTCCCTCTGAAGGCTTGCCTGCTCTTTGCCTCATCAGTGTCTTCTTCGCAGGAGGAAGAGAAAAGGAGAAGGTGGTGAGCAGTGCTGGGTAAGTTACTTTAAAACGGTAACTAAGTTACATTACTAGTTACTTCTATCAAAAGTAACTCAGTTACTTCAGGTTACTCGTTACTTTCAAAGTAACTAGTTACTAGGGTAAGTAACTTTGGTTTTACTCAGAATTCTCTTGTTAATGTGTTGCTTCCATAACTTTGCCAGTCTTCTAGCTTGCTTACTTGCCACAAGTGCACTGTGCCACCTACCAATAGAAAGGAAAAGATAATGTGCATATTTCCACGAGAGAAATCCCACGCCTGGACCGTCATTGACTGCTGCCATGATTCTAGCCTACGTCACAGCGTCATGTGCGCCTTTTACATCCACACAAAAACTGCAGTCGTGGTGCTTTGATTGTACTCAGAACTCGGAAATTCTGCCTTCCGAATAGGAAGATGTAGGTAACACCAGACTGCAGATGAGCTGCATACAGGGCTGGACTGGGACAAAAAATCAGCCCGGGCATTTTGACTAGAGACTGGCCCACCATTATAGGAAAAATCATAAAGCCTTTGAATGAAAACAAACGCTGTTGTGATAGTGATGTACACTGTTTTGATAATATATATACATCAATCTATCAATCGTTTGTTGTAAGATTCAGATAATTATTTTTTAAAAGCGAGACATTTTAAATGAGAATAAGAAAGAAAAGTATTTCTTTGTGCCCACCTCTCCCTGTTAATGCCCTACCTGCCCCCCTGGCAAAACTTTGCATCTTCAGGTGCGGATCGCACCTGCACAGTTACCAGCTGTCAGCTACCTAAAAAAGGATCCTGGGGTTATTTGTCTTTCAGAAACAGTTCATAACTTCCTTTCAACTCATTTATGTCACCTAAAAGGTAAACCTGTTTCTCCATCACCTGTTCAGCTCTGATGATTCAGTAAGGACATCTCCTGGTTTCATCTTCATGTTTCCCTCTCACCAGATAACCAAACCGATATCATGACCAGCAGCTTTTTTGCAGCTATGGCTCCAGCAAACATCAGCTGATAGTAGAAATTAACATTAAATAAATTCTAACAACAGCTGATCAAGCTTAAACGTGCTGCTGTTGTTTAACGCGACATCGGCTGGTTTCCTCTTTGTGGGGCAAAGTGGGCGATAAACAAACAATTGAGCCCCCTGGCAAAACTTTGCATCTTCAGGTGCGGATCGCACCTGCACAGTTACCAGCTGTCAGCTACCTAAAAAAGGATCCTGGGGTTATTTGTCTCTCAGAAACAGTTCATAACTTCCTTTCAACTCATTTATGTCACCTAAAAGGTAAACCTGTTTCTCCATCACCTGTTCAGCTCTGATGATTCAATAAGGACGTCTCCTGGTTTCATCTTCATGTTTCCCTCTCACCAGATAACCAAACCGATATCATGACCAGCAGCTTTTTTGCAGCTGTGGCTCCAGCAAACATCAGCTGATAGTAGAAATTAACATTAAATAAATTCTAACAACAGCTGATCAAGCTTAAACGTGCTGCTGTTGTTTAACGCGACATCGGCTGGTTTCCTCTTTGTGGCGCAAAGTGGGCGATAAACAAACAAGAGAGCCGATCAGCTGATCATTGATCAGTTTTCATGATTGAAGTAGAAACGGGAGAGGGAGGGGGAGAATGAAAGAAGAAGAGGCAGCTGTGCAGCAAAGACACAGAATAACTCCAGCTTTGTGTCTTTTTTCATTGTAGCTGAAGTCCGGGACAAACTGTTCCTTTTCACCTCAATAAGAAACGCATAATATTTTCTCTGAATACCAGACGGGACGGTTGGCAACTCTAATAACCTATGAACAAAATAAAGTTCAACATCATTAACTTCATAGCACCCACACAGCTGTATAGAAACTCCGTCATGCTAGCTAGTACGCAGTACGGAAAAAGTCAGAATAACGAAAATAAACTCCACCTAAACTTGGTTTATATCTGACCCAGATAGACTGCAGGTCATAACTTCTTACCTGAAGTTCACACTTGGACCGGCGGCTGCCTCGGGTCTCTTTTCCTTCTGCGTCCCCTTTCCCTCATCCACCTGCTGGCCTCCACCACTTGCTAATGTTACAGAATCTGTGGAAGCTCCGCGATAGCCACCACACGAAGTAACGAGTAACGACCCTATCTAAATCCCAGTAACGACTAACGCGTTCCTGATTTTGGCATAATAACTAGTTACCGTGCTCGTTACCACAATAATAACGTAGTTACTGTAACGCGTTACTTAATAACGCGTTAGTCCCAACACTGGTGGTGAGTGGCATTGCTGGGAGTGGCAGATTACTGGTCGAGAGGAGTGACCCATTTAATAAGGTCAGTCACATGATGGCAACACCATAAGCCTGTTGGTCACTCCAGTGGTGACCAGCCTGCTCACTGAGGAGTTATGTGTGAAGATAAATTAATAGCATGTAGGCCACTATGTTACCAGAGACACTTATGAGGGTTTCATTTTTAACTAAACACACAAAGAAATGGTCAAATAAAAGTAAGAGCCTCCAAAAATAAACTGTGGTGTAGTTACATATGAAGATGCTTAAGATAGCAATTCGATTATTTTAAAGAGCACGAGAAGTGCTCTCTCTCTGTCGCTCTGTCTGATCATCTCTTTGTCAGCCCTTTCTCAAGGTTACTTTAGTTCAATGGGAGTGTCTTATTTGGACCACGTGATCCTGATGCAAAGTTACTCTGTGTCAAAGCTGTGCTCAGCTGCAGGGATGGCGTGATGTACCAAATGATACCCCCCTAGAAATAAATCAATATATAAAATAAATAAATAAATAAATAAACACTGGGACAAAAAAGATATAAGCTTTAGCTGAATTTATTTAATCGGGAAATTAAAAAATGTGAATGACCGAAATGCATCATGCAGATGCAGCTTCAGACACTAGCGTAGTTATTTTGCGACAAATGAGAGAAGCAGCTGACCACTTAATGCGTATGAGCATGCAGCGAGAACGGATAGTTCATCCCCAATAACCTTGGTGTCGATCGGATCTTCCCGCACGACCTACAAGCCCCTCATATTCAGCAGGGGAGTCTGCCATTGCGCAGCAGCCAACTGGGTGAAGGTGGGAAATCCACTAAGAGCGAGGATGCTTCTATAGGGAGTCGGGGTTTATTTCCTCAGTCAACATTTTCAGTTTTTTCAGGCGAAATTTACGCTGCTGGAAATCGCCATCCCTTGCCCGGCTCCCCCACTGTGGTCTGTCTCAGTTATATTGTCAACCCCCCACCCCTCCTCCTCTCTGCCTCCTTAATCTCCCAGATTGTCGGCGACTTGCTGCAGTCGATGCTGCAGTTCTGAACCGCTCCTGCGCCGGGACAGCTGACTCAATGAGAAAGACATGCTCGCATTCGTTTTGGTCTCTGGGTCTCTCTGGATTATATTAGGTGAGTCGTGAATGCCTCTTTGTCATTTTGATTCATTTGAACGATTTAGCGTCGCTGGGCTGGAGGCCAAGAAAAAAAGCGGATGCACCTGCCGCGCAGTGGGCCGAGGCGCATTCGTGTCTCATTCATTACCGGCTTTTTTATTTTTCTGAGGCTGTGCTTCAATATTTCCGTTTTTACAGACGAAACTGCAAGAAGCTTTAGTCGCGATCCATTGCTGTATTTGGCGGTTTGCCTGCACCGCAGGACGCGGGTGACATTTTTTCATTTTCTCAGGCTACACGTGTGTTAAGTCAGCCCGGGGGCAGGCGTTAGCATTTCACCGTAGCGGGTTCTAGCTCCAAGCAAGCGCAGGGCTCGGATTTCTGGTCAAGAACTCCGAGATTAAAGGCCAACATCATCGAGGGATGCATTCAGGTGGGCATTAGCTACCTCTAATCAGGTATGGAGTGGGATGGACGACTGGTTGCCATGCGGCTGGGTCCGCGCGGCTGTTCCGGGTATCAGGGTTTTAATGTACGAGTGTGTGCTTTGTGCTTAAATCCAACTATTAAAGACAAGGCTGGAAGCTGGAAGGGGTACATTTAAGGTTGGACCGCCGCTAAGGTCGTATGACATTGTGCGTAGAACCCGGACACACGTCATTTAAACACCCCACCCCCTGTTAGCTCACGTCTCCCAACCGCCGGCCATTCACACCCTCGCGTCTGCTGTGCGCCTCTACTTCAACCTCGCTTTCAATAATCTCATATCAAACACATCAGATGGGCAGAAAAACGGTTTTAAAAGTCATCATTTCGCCCATGATGTCGTCCGCCATGCTTCCGTGATGGAGGATGAGGGGATGAGAAAGGATGAAGACCGATGACGCGCTTCAAGTGGCTGCCGCTGATTGGACGGAGCTGTCCATGAGCGAGCAGTGCTGAAATCCTGCGGCCTACCGGCAAACTACCGGGCACGGCGTGCTCGCTTTCACCAACACGACCCTGGTTTTACGCACCGATTCTTAGGGGTGTTGGAGCTGAGCAGAGACACCATTGTTGTCATCCGAATAAATAATATCAAAATAAATAAAGTACTAAAAAAACATCAGTTTCGAGCTGTGATGTTAAAAACTGAGGGATTCTCATATGATGAAAGAAACTGCAGGTAGTGAAGGCTGTTTGTTTGTTTGTTTTAAAAGAATTGTGGCGGTAGATTATGTGCCAGCTCGGTAGGTTTAATGGCAAATAGGCGGAGGTTATTAATCCTCCAAAGAACAGGTCGCATCGCCAGCGACGAACATGTGGTAACAGCTGGCGTTTTGACTTAATATTCCATGTTGCAGTTATAGGTTTGAATGTGCTTTGTACGCAATCACTTGGAGTCTGTGATCCAAATTTAAGATGAAATTAATTGTTCGCTTGAAAATAAAGTTCCCCTTGGGAGCACTCAATGCACCTCTCACCTGTCACCACATCCCAACGCCCTGCTGCTCCTTAGAATAAATAATGCATTTTAATCAACGGCTAGTGCAGCCCTACACATGGTGTAAGCCTATTCTTTTTCCTCCCTTAATATTTAATTAAATAGATAGGGGCGGTTTCACCCCGCCCTTTGCCAAGAAACAGCCAATGGTGTTTTAGTATCCAAGCAGAGCAGCTCCTCTGTTTAACGTAACACAAGCCTTGTGCACACCAGGGGACTGCTGACTTGTAATTGGATGACTATCCAGTACATCATCATGCTCTTTTTTTTTTTATTCACACTGAGAATCTTTTGCCTCTTAAATTAGAAACTACAACATGAAGGAAGTTGCACTGTGAAAATGCTGAAATAAAATTCCTCTAATTAAAGAAGAACTGCATGACTGGGCAATATTATAAGACAAATCTTGAGGGTTAAGTAATTCCTGCTGTGCAATAATAACTGCTTGTTACTGACCACTTTCACTGAATCCTAGGAGTGAGGCGAATTCCAGGAAAGGTCATTTTATTTGGAGCGGTGGATGGAAATTTGCTAACAAGCATGACCTTAAAGTGGTGCATAGACGATATATTAAACAAATGCAACACCTTAAGTACATATCGCCGAAGACAGTAATAATAAAATTAGGCAGTCTGGGTGCTCTCAGGGCCATATGTCAGCATGGATTTTTGCTGTTTCAGCAGTCTGTGCACACTCTTCCACATATTGTGGGATGATGGGTTTAGTATTAAGTGCTGTGCAGCTGTCTGCCTCCCTCTTTCTCATATACATTTGTTTTTTAAGTGGTGCAGTACTGTACCGTACTCTAAAATGCTCCATCTTTGTTGACTGGATATTGCCTGTCATGAGCCTTAAATGAATCAACTCCCTTTCTGATTAAAGACTTTAAAAAAATTTGTGAGCATCTACAGCAAATTTTAATAATGCACAATATTAAGAGGAAGTTATTATGCATGCTGGTCAGTAAGAAAGTGTTCTTAAACAAAATAACAGCCATTTAGCTGCAGAATATACCTATGTTTCCTCGTTCCTCTAAAACTGTACGTGTGCAAGGAGAACACTCTCTCTAAAAAGGAGTGAAGGTGGTTGTCTTTGCCTGCAGTTCACAGACTGTAAAATGAAGCTGTAAAAACACAACACTATGCATGTACACTGTGGTTAACACTTTTGCAAAAGTGTTGTTTTGGGGGTTTTTCATCTTTCTGGACAAAGTGTAGTTCTATTTTTAAAAAATCATATATACACACACAGACACACATAGTGACTTGTTAATGATCCTACCCCTCCAGCTTGAGATCTAAAAGTCAGCTTTCCCTCTCACTTTGATAGTCAAATTAAACTGTGAGCAGCATCAGTTGATGTTTGTGTGTGTGATTTGTTTAAATGCGCACAGGTTTCTTTGCATATAGGTGGGTACGCGTGTGTGTATTGTTTGACACTATGCCAGGCCACTGAAGGAGAAGTTGAGTCTGCATGTTTAGGCAGCGAGTGCCAGAAAGAGAGACACACATACACACACACACAGAGCATCAGGGAGGAGGGGTGGGTGGGTGTGGTGAGAGTGTGCAGCGTCTGTTGAGCCGAGGGTGGTGTGATACGGAAGCCAGCCAGGCTCAAACGAGGCCAAAACGCTTCTCGCTTCCCTCCTCTTGCTTGCCTCAGCTTAATCTGGCTGTTGGCACTGGCAAGGTAATCACTAGTTTGCACCGGACAATGTGATATCCGCCCGGTACCCCTTGACACACATCACCTGCACACGCACCCACCTACACAGACACACATCACACCTCACCGGCTGCCTGGCTTCCCCCGACGCCTTTGTAAGTGCCGCTGACTAGACCACATCTGCTTTAACCCTTAGGTAATGCAGTTATAGTTTAGATCTGCTGCCTGCTTTGTTTGCTCTATATTTTTCTTTTTTTATTACAGTGCTGCATTTTTTTTAACATATTCTGTATATGTTGTATATTCCAGTCCCTTCTGCTCAGTATATCCATATTACTTATTTATTCTGCACCTTATATCTTTAAATGTTCTTGCATGAGTAATACCTGCTCTACCCCTCCTTGACTGAGATGCAGGAGGGGGGGGGGAAAGGATCATTCTTCTGCACCGGATATTACAGCATCTCTGCAAGTATTCCTTATTGAGCGTGACAGAAAAAAGTTGTGGTTTAAGTCATGAGGTGTGGGCAGAAAGAGATATGAATGAGTGGCTAAAAGAGAGTGACTATAAGCAAGGGTAGGTGGTGTTCTGGGATGATTAAGCACTGATGAATTGTTTTTATTTTTATTTTTTAAAGAAAAAAAAAGAAAAGCATGAGCAAGAAGAGCGATACCGTGCACTGACGCGAGTGACACTACAAAGAGAAGGAGGGGAATTTGAAGAATAAGAGAAAGCTGAGCAGGATGTCTTTAAATAGAATACTGTAGTGAGGTTACTGCTGGTCATCTGTCTCTGTGCTAATAGGTTGTAATCTCACCACGTTGGACTTTAATCATTGGTGATGGCCCTCGGATGGGCCGATGGGGCGGGACTTAAGGACGAAGGGTTGTGTTTCCTTCACTTTAAGCCTCAGAGGTCAAAGGAAGTTTAACTGACCCATCCACTTCCCCTGATCACTGCATAGATTGCTGTGCCCCTGCACCAAAATCTTTGCTAAGTGTAATCTTCCTGAGACAGGAAGGGAAGGAACCTCTGGGGCTGAGGTGGTACGATAAGGAGCCAACGTTTCATGCAATTTCACTAATCTAACTGGTTAAATAAAGCAGCAGAACTCCTTCGCATTTCTGTTTTCCGTCTCTATTTAAGGGAACTCTTTAAAGAAACTATGCGAGGGAGGCTGCAGTTGCGAATCCCCTTTGCTCCGTGTAATTCCGTGTAGTGCATATGTATGAAAAATTGCAACGTTTATTTTTGTAACCCAGCTGTTCACACGCAGCATGTGCACTAGACGTTTTGTAACAGATACGTTGCAGTCAGTGTTATCTTCTTTCAGTTCTCTGACTGTGCACATCTGTCAGGCTTGCAGCCAAGTGTATGTCTGCTCATGTCTACTCGTTTTCTTTTTCCTCCAAGCATATTTTTTCACACTCTCTATTCAATCTGTTTTACCTCATGAATTAGGGCGCTTGCCTCACTTTCTCACTTTAGGTCAGATTGCAGGGTCGATCACTGGTACAGATCTGAAGTCCTGTGTTTTAAAAATGACATATGGTCACTTGATGGTTATTGAATCTGTTTCATATGGAAAATCCCAAGAGGTCATCAACAAAATGCTGAGAAAACCAGAGAAAATAGAAGGCACATGTATATCATAAGCTCTGCAACCATTTACAGCAGTGGGACACTTTGCTCAGCTTTTTGTTATACAGTATTACCTGATTATAAAACTCAGAAACAGCTACGCTATCTCCACGACTGTTGAAAGCTCAGCCACAGCTTTACAGCATCTCAGTTGCAATAAACCCTTATCACTATTTTATTACAGACATCTGTCCACAGACTTCCCTTGCAGTGGCTCAGGAGAATGAAGGTTTTTGCAACCTGCTAACTGTAAGGTTCAAATGACAATGCTTGACAAGCAGCCTGAGCTGTAAATGCAACTCTGTTGCATTTACTTCCTTGGGTTTTTGAGCGTGCAATGTGTTTGCCATTGTACAAATTAAACAGAGAGGCCTTTGAGTTCATATGCTGATGCTGAAGGTCACTGCTGTTGCTGATGGGGTCTCTGCTGACCTGCTGTTCTCCTGTCACGACAGCTGAAGCAACACTCTTTGTAGGAGGCAGCAGGGATGAACTTAATGGCTTGTATGGGGATGTGTTTATTTGTGTATCTATATGTGTATAAGTGTGTAGGGAGCAGGTGGTTTGGTGTTTGATTGAGGTTACCACAGGACATCCTATAGCGAAGACTTGACCCTTTATATAAAAGTATCATGCAAACCAAAGTGCACAGCCTGATCTTAACTACGAAAAATTCTTTTAAAATGTAATTTTGCTACTAAGATTAAATGCTTCTGGAGCTTGTAGCTGTCAGAAGAGTGCTTCTCTTCCACCATTTGGAAAAGTGTACCAATAATTCATCTTGAGTGAAGGATGCTGCTTGTTATCTGGATAAAAACTGAAGAAGACAGCATGTACTGAAGGAGTCTCCTGAATGATTGGCTGCCCAAGTTTATTGTATAAGGACTTGTTAGACCTCTTGCTGCCTCTCAAACCTTTTCTGTTGCTCTGTAGTCTGGTATCACTTTTAATTATCCGATATTGTCATGAAAACTTACAAATAAAGTTTTTGTAGGACAGGTTTCAGCTCTAAAGATGTCATTGGAATATACAGAAGAGAGCAGCATATAATAAAGTAAGAAATAACAATGGCCAATTAAATGTTTGCATCTTTGCTTGAGGCCAATTAGATATCCGGCAGGTTGTGAGTCACCTGCAACTGTTGGGCTATTTGAGGAGAAGATGACGTGGCATGAAAACATGTGTGTACTAAAGCATCCGTTGCTTTGCTTAAAGTCTGCATGAGTGGCCTCAGTAAACAGATGCCAACAGTGGGTGTCCGTAAATGATAAGCAGATGTGGATTATTTGCAGATGTAGCCTACCCTTCTTGTTTTCAAATCCTTGCTTGACTCATCTTGCTATTAACAGTATTTTTAAACCTGCACCAGACAAAATAACCTTGATAATCTTTAAGCGCCTTCTAGTTTAAGTGGACTAAGATGGAACTGCACCTCTTTAAGCGTCAACTAGCCTGTAACTCGAGACTTTAGATCTGATGTGTAGAAGAGTAAAAAGAAATCTGATAGAGAATGTTAATTTTAGATTTGTGAAGTCGTATTTTTAGTAATATTCATCCACTCTCAGTGTTCCCAGTTCTGTCTAGTCTTCTTTATTGTCTCCAGATTGAGACGGTGCGTATCTGTGCATCTGTATTTCTGCATCACTGATCCCAAAAAGTTGATTCTGTTCATCTGGACGTAGCGTTCTTTAGTGGAAGAAGCGTTTCTTCGCTCTTCCAAGTGACTACTTCGATCTCGGGCTACACCTACAGGCCAGTGAGCACTCTTTCAATGATGACGATGTACACATCCTGGACAGGGAGGAACGCTGGTTTGAGCAGGGAATCAAGGAGGGCTTTTAAATGAAAGGGAAAAGACCATCTCTGAATCGCAGAGTAGGCCTAAGGGTATTTCTTTCGCCATCTTACAAGGCTGTGATTGCTTATCAGTGGTCATGGCAATTTGCATATTAATGATCAAGAAACTCAACTCACAGCCCATTATTCATCACTAGGGATGGGTATCGTTTAGGTTTTATCCGATACCGGTGCCAAACCGGTACTTTTGAAATGGTGCCGGTGCTTAAACGGTGCTCAAACCGGTGCTTAAAGAATCAAGAACACAAACTTTGTCCAAAAACCTCTCATGTTCAGCTGTTTTTTTGTAAAAAGATAACAATGTTAGCCTTTTCTGCAGCTATAGGGCATGTATGGTATCACTCTTGGCAGGAAGCAGTGCTTAAACAATGGAAAAAACACAAACTCTGTCCAAAAACCTCTCATGTTTAACTGTTTTCCACTTTTTCTTTGGTCATTTCAGCCTTTTTAGCCAGGGTGAAGGGAGTATCTGCCATCAAACAAGAAGACAGCCGCATGTAACTACGACGATGTTTGCTAGTTCACCTTACATGCATTAATGTAATAACGTGGTTAGCCTACTCAACGTAAATTACACACGAACAACATTAAGCTACTCACGCAGAGAAGAACGGCTGCTGCTGCCATCATCATCCGTCATCATTTCTGCTACACTGGCAGGGCTAGGGGCCAGGACTCTACTCTTCGGATTTTTGGGGGATGTTGCTAACTCCGGGTCCGATAACAGGCACCACACCCGCAGTAGATGTGCTCGGTGTGAGGTCTCGCAGCAAGCTATCAAATACGGCGCATTTTTTGGCTTTAAAAAAAAAACCGCTATGCGTCGGCAGGTGTTTCATCGGATTTGAGGTGTTACCTCCTTTGACAGCATCACAGTATCACCTTAAAGCATTTGTTGCAGGCTGCTGAGTTTGCATATTTTGCTGTGAAGTACAGCCAGACTTTTGACCCCTTCGCCTTGGGCATTTTTAATCTGTAGCTCTGCTCTAAAAGAACGTACGTACCTGGGCCCGCCTACTATCCGGAAACGTAAAATGATTGGCTAGATTTCAAAGTGTGTGACATCTCAGGAAAAAAAAGTACCGAAATAAAGCACCGAAATAAAGCACCGAAATGTGCGCTGCTTTTCGGTCTGGTTACTACCGTTTATGTCAGAACCGGTGTCATCATGGCACCGGATACCGGTACCCATCCCTATTCATCACTGGTGCTAGTTTCAGTCATTATGCAAATATACTGTTTAAAAAGTTGGGGAAACCTGCAGTTAGCTGAGACCGAAGAAGACGACATCTGCACAGTGATGCTTTTATAACCAGCCACTCTCTCTTTTCTGCCTCCTTTATTCCAGCTAGCTGCACAGTGGTGTCAGTGGGTTATGAAGTCTGTCTATATTTAGAGCAGGTCGAAAGCTGTTCCCCCTCCGCTGCCTCTCTTTGGAAACGCCGCTCCACCAATCCACTGCGACTCTTCGCTGCAGCCAAGCCACATTAGTCACAGGACACAAAACAATTCATTCGTGATACAGCCACAGTTTGATCTAATTACTGCCTTGGCGGTCTATAAATGTTTACGGAGGTCTTCTGGACTTTGGTTTCAAAATCTGCCAACAAGACACAACAGACACATCTCAGCCCCCCAGATGTTGTTTAACATTCATTAAATTTCAACCAGATTTGGACCAGCTTGAAACTTCCAGCCTTCATTTAAATTACAGAAGAAAGAAATCAGACTTTTTCATAATGAAATGTTTGGCTCTGTACTTTGTGATTTAGAGGTGCTGGCAGACACAAGTTTCATTTTTCTGTCTGTTTCCCACCCCCCAGTGAAGCTCAGAGTAATGCTTAACAGATATGAATGGTGTCAGTGTGCACATGTAGTTCTTAGGAAGAAGATAAATAAGAGTATTTCCCAAAATATATTCCCCTAATGGTTAATCTTTACCCAAACATAAAGAAAAACCTTCTTTCTTTTTGACATGTAAGTATTTGTTTTAGAATTTTACCTCCATATCTAATGATTTTTAACTTTTAGAATCTTCTGTCTGTCTTGATTTCTCAATCAACTTTTACCGTCTTCACTAAGATCCAGTCTTACTGAATCCAGCTGCACACAACAGGCAGCTCAGTGGCTCTGGACATTTAATTATAGAATTAGCTCTGACAATCTAACTGCTTTAGTATCCACACAAATGCGAGCAATCAGTGCAGTGTGATTTAGAGCCATTATGAAGTGGCAGCTTTTACTTATTGTGCTAAACTTTTCCCGATAGTTGAGCCGCTTTAATTCCCCCTCATTGTTACTGGAACACTTCAGATTTTAAAAAAAGGCCAACAGAAAGAGAGAAAATATCTGAGAAGTGCGGCAGAAAAAGGAGAACTACGGACAACTGCGTTATTACAGGGCCGGTACTGTTTTCAGACACGAGAGGGATGCTGCGGTTTCTCACTTACAGGTGATAGTTTCTGTGTGAGCAGAAACTGGACTCAATTTAGAGGACTCAAGCTAAAAAAATAAAAATAAAAATGGGATGGCAGTGTCAGAAGAGATGAAGACATTGCGCAATAGGCCTGAATTAAAGCAGAGGAAGTGATGAGTACCAGCTTACTGTATCTTAACGTGCTGTCATATGTCAGTGGGGCTTTACAAATGACTGTAGCAACTGACTGCTGTTAGCATCAGGGTGTCGGTGTGTTTTTGCGGTTGTATCAACTGAAAAATGATACTGTAGGGTGAAAGTGTGGTTATGGGGTTGTAATAATATCTGTGAGCATGTATTCATATATAGCAAGACTAAAAAGGTTGAGTTTGTGATGACTTTGTGACAGTAAAGTATATAATTTAAACTTTGAGTAGCTGCATGCATGACCCTGGATGAGGTGCATTTTGAATTTAAGCTTCGTAAGAGAAACTTATGAGTGCAGCAAGCAGTGCACATGTTTCTTTACGTTAACACACGCAGCACCCGTTTCTCTATCTTCCAGGCTAATCAAGCTTTAAGCAGCTGAAGACTATTTTACACTTACACACTGTCAGTTGAGGAGACTCACAACGGGTATTAGGTGTTACTTTTTCATCATAATAATGAAATTTTGACTATCAGTTTTGTTTTCTGTCATCAGCCTTTTGAAATGATTGCAGCCAGCGTGACTCATCGGGTGCAACACCTATAGATGATATCTCTTTGATGGGAATTTAGCAACCCAATGGAAATGTGCATTATGCAAACACTGGATGGATATTTGGCTGATTCACACATTTTTTTTCTTACGTTTAAATTTGCAGAAATAGATTTAAAAAAAATTAATTGCTTCATAATCTGGACTGTGTACCCTCCAGTGTAGACGAGGTTTTTAAAATGCACTCTCAAGTCAGGCTATTCAGGGGATAGTGTCAGGATCATGTGGCCAGATACAATAAGCCCATTATTTACTTTTCTCCCTTTGTAGTTTTACTAATTTGGATAAATAGAAAAAGACGGTAGTTATTTTATGTCTTCTAAACTCAGCTAATTTTTGGAAAGTTTTTAAAGCATCATGTGGGTTCATGTGATTCCGCCTCACTTTAGTAGTTTAGTGCACAGAATAGTGGTTCCGCTCTAAAATGACAGGTGAATGAGGAAGTCAGCGTTCCCACGACCTGATGTATTTATACTTACCAGCTTCATTGTCTGTTGGTGTTTGTCTGTGCATGCATGTCGGGAGAGAGACATGCATGAGAGTGAGAGATAGACAGACAGTGAGAGGAGACAGGAAGTGTCTGATTGGCTGTGAATTGTGACACTGCCCCGACAGTTCATTAGATTAGATGGTGCTGTCTCTGACTCATGTCCCAGGGGAGGGAAGGAAACCCCCTCCCCACTCAGCACTACAGCCAGCCGCCCCCTTGGATAAATTATGTATTTCTTGATATGTGTGTGTGTGTGTGTGTATGACTGTGCAACTATTCCACTACAGTTTAACCGCTGTCCTTTCTAGTCATCAGTATAGATAATCTCTCCTGGCCTTCTTTTACAGTAAAAATGAGAAATGTGGGGGTGAGACCCCTCAAACACCAGCTTTTGAGTATAAATTAAGTGTTTCAGGTCATTTCGCTTCGGTGAAGGAGTAGCAAGGTCAAATATGCCCACGTATAGCCACAAAAACCTGTCATAAAGTGATGGAAACAAGTCTGAGAAATTAGTGGGAGGGATTAATTTTCTAGTTGTGTTTTAAATGTCTCAGTCTTCATCTTAGGATGAAGACTGAGACAACAACTTCACATGGTTCACATGTGAAGTTGTTAAAGAGCTTACATGATCACATCCTGAGCAAGGCTTTCTTTTCAGTGGCATGAAATGTGAACTGTTATGTGAAATATGAAAAAGTCTAGAACTAGCACTCAATAAAATTTGTATAGCTTCATGCGTGTTTGAGAAGCTGTGATTCACAAGACCTTTATTTAATCTGAAAAATAAATACTCCTGTTTGGTTTTAGGTAACTGAATAGATATTATATAGAGATTCATTAACAAACCCGACAAGCCCGAGAGTATACTTTTAATGTTCTAAAAAGACCATAGAGACATGGAGAAGACGAAGAATAAGAAGAAACAAACCAAATTTTTTTTTAAAAAATTCAGATTTAGCTTCACAGCTTGACTGTGGAAGTGAAAGATTAAGTATTTTACACGTCTTTAATTTTTATGCTTATTGCTGCAGACTACTAACAGCTACCAGACAGTGGTTTTGTCTGCTTTAACCCTTCTTCCTTTTTTCCTTGAAGCGCAGACATTCTGTGTGGAAAGTGCACATGTGGGTTTCCCTCACATGCAAAGAAAAAAAAAAAGCATAAGTGCCATCCCTTGGTTTAAAAAAAAAAACTAAAGAATAGGCTTGCACATATTAGTATATGTAACAAGTAGATACTGCAGTCAGTGGCGATTTATCTATAAGCAGCGCTAACTGCTGACGTCATTATGAGGACGCAGAAGAAAGAGACTTGAGACAGAAATATGAGGTCATGTTAGTGTATTGTTTGCCTTTTTCACTGATTTATGGGTAAATTCAGGCAAGCAACAAGGATTAGTGCCCAAAAATGTGATTATCTGAAAGCAATACACCTGTCAAATCTGATATTGATGGATGAAACAAGAAGAAGTTTTTCATTTATTAGTGAGATTTAGAATGCAATCCATTAAAAAATACGATTTATGTAGTGTCAGAATATGTGTTATTTATCAGCAGTAGTAGTAAAGCCACTAAGTTCGTATAAACCTTCACTAGAACACCTGATCCAGCTTCAAGGATTGTTGATTTGTCATATAAACAAAACAATAAGTAGCACTTCATTATATGGCTCATATAATAATATATGATTCCTCTAGGATTACAGGCAATCTCATTGTGTTTTACCTAAAATTTCATGTAATTATATTTAACTGCAAATGCTTCCAGGAAGTGAAACACGACTTAAAGTTACAGTATAATTATACCTTTCCTGTGAAATACCAGAAGTTACACACTATTACGCTACTACTTACAATATAATTATTTCTTCATACTTATTTTTCTTTAATTATTACTTAATGTATTGACCAGCAAGGATTTGTAGGTAAGTATACATCATAATTTCAGCTAAATAGATTTAAATTACTTTTGATTCCAGGGGAATCGATCCCACCAAACATAGAGTAAAATATTGATTTACCCTCCTCCTTAGCAAGTAGTGTTTAAGAAAGATGAATAATGGTTTGAAAGGCGTTGTAAGAAATCATTAGTAAAAGACTGCCTTGTCCCTTCTGCAGAGCTGAGTTCCACCCTGATGGAGAAGATGCAGGCCCAGGAGATGATGAGTGGCCTGAGGATACCGGAGATGGACGAGCTCGGTCAGTTCTTCCGCTCCCTGCCGACCTCCACGCTTGTGGGCATCGGCGCTCTGACAGCTGTGCTGGCGTACTGGTTAGCCACCAGACCCCGTCCCATCAAACCCCCCTGCAGCCTTCTGCACCAGTCTGAGGAAGTGCCGGTGAGATATTCACAGATCCATAAAAGCGTTAAGTTTTGCATTCCCAAATGCTTTCAGTAACATAGACATGTTTGGACATTCAGGCACAAGTAGTAGATATTTTTCATGTTAGTCTAGTCCTTCACAGTAAAATGGGGTCTCTGTGGATTTTCTTTTGTTTTGTTTTAATGCACTCATGTAGGTCACCTTCAATTGTTAGCAGCCAGTGACAACACTAGGCTTTATGTCTAACAATAAAGGCTGGTATTTTAGTTTTCTTTGCCCTAGCTTATACCTGTCAGGTTATTCTAAGCATCTGAAGCTCGTTACGACAGATGGCCTTCTGATCTCCTCCTCTTCTTTTCTAATAACAGGCAGTATTGGAAACCACAGTAGTACAAATGTAAGCAAAATCAAACATCGAAAGTAGCCTTTCATGCCTTGTTACTGTAACAGTTTCCATAATATGCCAAAAACTCTCGTACTGTAGCTTTTAGCAGATGTGTGGTTTTTATTGTTTTGATTGAAACACAGTCCTTCACAAGCATACACTACGCAACTTCCTGTATTTGGGAAATAGAGATCTAAAAGACAGAGCAACCAACAAATTCTACTTCTACTTGACTTTCAGTTAATACTGAAGCGCTATGGGGAAATTATGCCCTTAGTTTAAACCCTTTTACTGGTTTAAACTAACCACCATACCAGTGAAACCAAACACTTGGTTTTTCACTCATACTTTGCACCACAGGCCTCCGAATACCAGCCTTACCCGGCAGCATCATGTTGTAGTGTAATGTGAAACCTCGAGAGGCTTGTTTTTCATATGCATATACATATATCTATACGTGACACAAGCCACAGTACAAGCATGTAGTGTACAGTGTGTCTTGAGTCCTGGCTGCCTAATCTGTTCAGTCCTTTCAGGCTAAATGACTCATTTACAAAGTGGAATTTGCATCTACTATTGTTTTCTTTATGGGAATGAGCTCTAGTCATCCAGAATGTGTCTGCAGTCTAAACACAGAGGAAGCTTAGCAGCTCACATATTTCTATAGGCATTTGTTAGCTGACAAAAGAGATGGATTATCTCTTAGAGGAAAAGTTAGACAAATTTCTTCCTAAACTCCTCCACGCTCGGGTATCTATTTGACAGTGTTTTTACAAGGGAGAAAAATTAGATCTTATACCCTCAGAATTTAGAGGGAAGAAAAAGCCATAGAAATGACTGATGGTGTTGCACTGTTTTCTTTGTCTGTCGCTCTTTCTCTGTGCATCAGCATGAAGATGGGGGTCGCAGGTCTATGATGGGTGACCCCTCCAAGCTGCTGACTCATTACCATGATGACGCCAAGACCATGTATGAGGTTTTCCAGAGAGGACTGCATATATCTGGTGGGTAGGATGTGAAGTGGAAACATTTATACACAAAGCTGGAGAGAGCTGGAGCATGCCAACTTTCCACATTACTGGACTGGCACTTGCAGATTGGCCTTTACATAAAGGTTTTGTACTCTTAATGACCACTCAAAGTGCTTCAGACTTCAGTGTAGCCTCTGTTCCTCTAGAGTTGCTCAGCTTTTCTCATTTTTTTCATTCATGTTCTCATGTATATTTTATAAACCACAGGTTTAATAACAAGTAATGCAGATGATAGATGTGGTTAAAACATGTAATCTCACTAAATACCACTTGTAAAACTGACATGTAGCCATATTAGTGTAATTCATCTCTTTCTGTCTGTACTTGTATTTACTAATCCTATACAATTTGTAAAGTGTCTTTCAAATACCCAAAGACTCTTTAAAAAGACTATGAAGAATATGTCCATATACATTTTAGAGTGTATAACATAGGCTGTCATAATCTCAGATTTTCACACTGCCCAAAAAGTCTCCTTATTTATGTGTTGTTAGTATTGTGTTACTCTAAACAAAAATAATAATAAAACTAAACACTGTCAACACTGTAAAACGTTAATGAAAATTTAAAACCTCAAAGCAGAGCAATGAGCTCTTACAGCTCTCACAATGAAATAGATGTTTTGTTTTGGCACTGTTTTC
The DNA here is from genome assembly GCF_963576455.1 of Neolamprologus multifasciatus. Taxonomy (NCBI): domain Eukaryota; kingdom Metazoa; phylum Chordata; class Actinopteri; order Cichliformes; family Cichlidae; genus Neolamprologus; species Neolamprologus multifasciatus. The sequence goes on from NC_140448.1 coordinate 22,605,465, forward strand.
ACATTGATTACAACATAATTTTAAATTATCTAATCTTATTACAATATTAGATTTCCATTTGCCCAATATACAAAACCTGGTTTGGGGTTTTAGCTTTCCAGAGACCCTGATGAAATAAACATCTGTAGCATACTACAGTACAACATAAAGCAGGCTATAAATGTAAGAACGGAAATACAGTTATCTGATCTGAACTCAAACCGTTTTTAAGCTGCCAGACTTGCAGTAAAAAATTTCCCACACATGCGAACACACAGAGGTGTGATACACACAGCACGGTGTGACAATGCAGTGGTCTGATTGTAAAACCTCCAATCATAGTGTTTCTCTGCTACTGGAAATAAAATGAATCTTGTGGTTGCCAAGGTGATGGCTAGCGTTGCTAACGGTAACAGTGTCAGGGCTCATGGCCAGCAAGTTTAAGACACATAATTGAGTGACTCACAATGCAGAGATATTGCTCAAACCACACCTGCCCCACACTTGTCAGAGTGGGCTCTTCGATAATTGGCCAGATCGTACAGCCACAAGAAAATGACATCAGTTGGTCTGAAGTAGAAATGAATGGTTTTAGTCAGTTTGTCTAAGGCAGTGATAGTCAAGCAGTCTGTGTATTTCACAACTATTTCAGAGATTAGAGACTTAGATCAATTTTATTTCGAACATGCAAATATAACTGAAATAACAAGAGAAAAAAAGCAAAAAACAAAACTTAAAAATCATCAAGTTTTCATGTATATATCTATGTCTACAGAATGCCTGTGCTCGAAATTATTTCTGCATAAGAAAGGGTTATTTTCACCTTGGTGTGAGCCTGAGGTGTTTGAATTACTATTAGATTTAAAAACCTTTACAATGTTTATGTCCAGTCACATAAGTTAATCATTTTTTTGTCTCCTTTCTGCGTCCAACAGGTGATGGACCTTGCTTAGGCTCACGACTCCCCAACCAACCTTACAAATGGATGTCCTATAAGGAGGTTCGTGCCATTCAGGGGACATGTTTTTTTTCCCTGTAACAACAACAGCTGGGAGGAGAATAAAACAGGGTGACCCGTCAAAGGGGAAAAGTACCAAATCCTTGTGCTACAAAATGCTTCCAGACTTTTGATAAAGCAACATTTACACGAACTATTTCATACATTATAGCTGCTCAAGCATGATTTTCTGTATCTCACACTTCTGATGCCAAACATAATCATTACAGTCTTTGTAATGGCAGTTGATTGACTACAGAATAAACTGTGCAGACTAGTCTGTCATGTGCCAGTGTAAGACTACAGTCAGATGACGTTTGCAGCATTTGCACTGCAGAGACTCTGTAACACCCACTCTGCCTTGAAACCAAATTTGGTACCATCAAGAGCGCTACTAAATAACTGCAGTCTGCAAACCTTGCTATATATAGATAATGACTGGGCTAAACAACACTTCTACTTTATATGTGCTATAGGCAAGTACTGCTTTAAGTCCAAGAATAGATCCCACACTATGACTTACTTTGTCTGATGTTAACTGGCATTTTTCAGATCAGATCACTATCATGTCTGCCACCCTAAGTTGGCTAAGACGTTAAGAGAAAGGACTGATGCTATCCTGCTAGAGCAGACTGACTCTATAACTGCTGTTCACCTTCCATCCTGCAAAATCTGCACAGCACACACGAAAGCTGCAAGCTACTGTGCAGAGGTGCTATTGTTGTTCGTATAAGTTGCTGAATAAGAATATTACTCTTCAACACAGCTAAAGACTTTGTCCCTGGAGGTGAGGTTTCAATTCACATACTTAATGTAGACACACAGAAACAATCTAAAAATACAAGTATGATTATATTCGGAAGACCTGAAATGCAGAGTACATTATTGGCAGGGGTGTAAGGTGTGATTGGCCACCGATGTGAAATAGCTCACCACTTCAAAAGCAGCACGTCACTTATTGACTTCTTATACTCTGATTGCTTGCTAACCGGATACACAGCTTTAATATATATATATATATATATATATGAAAAATTATATAACTAAACTATTTTTGTCCCACTTAGTCATGACAGTAACAAAGAAGAATACGACTGGGAGTTGTGTTTTGGATCTTTGTTTTTTTGCCAGTAAATTTAGATACAAGGTTACCAGTTAATCAGTTTTTATCCTACTCATTAATTTCTTTCATAAACAATAAAAGAAAAATTACATTCCTCTATTTATTCCATGTTTATGTAAGCAGTAGAGATGTTTTTCTACAGCCAGTCCTGTATATTATAAAATTTCAGTCTCCCGTCCCACGTGATAGTTCCAAGAGCAGGAGATATAATCACTCATGTCATGACTCAGTGATGACTGTGGACCAAGATAGATTAAGATAGCTATACAAGGGTATGATATTATTTCTTATAAATATAAAAGCAACCAACTGACTGGGGGGAAAAGGGAATATATTAACTACAAAGTCTTGGTCAGTTGTATTATACTGGCTGATTTCAGCTGGATCTTCAGGGCCATGTATGAGCACTGGTTTGTATATAATAATTACACTTCCACCGCCTTCTGCACTTCTATGTGTGTGTGTGTGCATGTCTTGGATATGCCAGTGATTGCAGCACAGTTGGCGAGACATGTGGAAATAGTTATTAAAAGCAGAATAACTGAAAACTTCCCATCATCCAGTAGAGCAGTTTCAGGTTCCAACAAATCTGTGAGCACAAGAGACAAACTGACACTCTCTTGGAAAGTCACTGAAGTAATGCTGGTAGCTGGAGGGAATTTTCTGTTAAAAGCGATGTCAAAATCTACAGTACGCATGAGATATACAACACCCTGTTTATCTGTGACATCATCGTATTTTACAAGAGAAAAGAGGGTGGAATTTTTTTTTTCTTTTTTTTTGTCATTCACTCCAATTTCCAGGAAGTCAGCCAGGCAAATCTGGACTTGTCTTACAGACTCATTGAGAGACTTAAAAAGCACTGTGAATTTTTTTTTTTCTAGGATGGAAAATAAGGTTTGCCTTAGACCTTTGCTGAAACATGAAATCAAGTGTGTTATTATGCAAGTTTCCACAGCTGTATTAATCCCATTTTCTGTGATGTCTTTCACAATTATGGTAATTTGTAGAATGTGAATCATCAATATACACAGCAGAATATTGCTTTCAAATCAAAGTGTGTTTCTAAAATCTCTCAAACTAAAGAAGGATGACTAACACAAGGTTGGGTTTCCCTTTTTTCCAAAATTAGAGGTCAGTTTATTTAGCTAAATTGCACAATACTACCAGAAGCTGAGCAAAGGTTTTTCTTCACTTGCGAGATTAGCTCAGGATTTGTATGGTTTTGTTCCACTTGGTCCAATCAGTTCTCACTTTTTTTTTTCTTCGATTGAATAGGTGACAGCCCGGGCAGAGCATCTGGGCTCGGGCCTTCTGCACCAGGGATGCCAGCCCAATCCGAATCAGTTCATAGGGGTGTTCGCTCAGAACAGACCCGAGGTAACTGGCACTCTTTTTGCTCAATCTTTGTCTAATCTGCGTGTAGCCCTAATTTTAAGTATATGAACTTAAAGTTATTGAGGTTTTCAAGTGCAGGATAAAGTCCGACCTCAGATTGTATTCATTTATTTGTATTTTTGTTCTGTTTGACTGTAGTGGATCATCTCGGAGCTGGCTTGCTACACATATTCGATGGTGGTGGTTCCCCTTTATGACACGCTCGGCCAAGATGCTATAAGGTTCATCATAAACACTGGTAAGAACACAAACATGACAAAGACTGTAATGACTTCACAAGCTTTGAGTAGGAAATGTAAATTTAACAGCTGTCAGTCTGCAGGCTAATAATTATGGGGCATTGTGAGACATATTAGAACATGTGTGTGTGGATTTTTTAAACAGGAACTCGTATCAGTGTGAGTCGTAGAGCTCCCCTCACTGGTGGCTGACTGCATCTTTGTCACATTCGTACACAGTGCTACTTCCTGGATTTAAGCTAATGTGTCATTAAAACATTTGGTAATTGTAACAATAAGTAATTCTGTTGCAAAGGAACAGATGATAGGAATTTCATGTGGTGTAAAAGCTAGTGCATGGGAAAAGAAAATAATATATTGGAACAGTAAAATCATCATAACTTTAAAAATAACATGTGTATTCAAGATTTAACTAGATTAACTAGTTAGATTAACTAATAATAATAATAATAATTAATTAATTATTTTTACTTTAAACCCTTGTAAATTCAAGATGTGACCAAATTCCAACTGATTTCCAACTCCACATTTGTTTGTGTTCCTTTTTATTTCTTACTTTGATGATGTTCACACAAGGGAGCGTGTGCTCTTGTGTGCTTGTTTCATTTCAGCTGACATCTCCACAGTCATCTGTGACAAAATGGACAAAGCTCGGGTGCTTTTAGAGAATGTGGAGCGGAAGGAGACTCCCGGCCTGCGAAGAGTCATCCTGATGGACGCCTTTGACTCTGACCTCGTGGAGCAAGGCAAGGGCTGCGGCGTCCATGTGCAGGCCATTAAAGAAGTGGAGGTAAGACATGTAGGACTCTGGTATGCCTGTGACACGGCACACCATATGTATGTCAAGTATTTAGGCTGAGGAGTGCTAATCTATTATATATATATATATATATATATATAGTCTTGGTGTCATTAGCTTGTAATAAAACAAAATGTTAAACAGATCCTGTACAGCAAAGAGGATTTTAACATATATGCTGTATTCCTTGCTTTGTCAAAGTGATAAATCATGCAATATATGCAGTACGTGAGCTGCAGAAGGTTAGCGCAGTCTCTGAAAATGTAATCTCTTTCTCAGTCTCATGTAGAGCACGCATAACTTTGTTTTGTGTTGTCCTCATCCAGCAGATCTGGTTTGCTAGATGCGTGACAAGAAATGAAAAGGGTGAATGAGTTTGCTGATGATATCAATCACAAACTCAGCAACAAAGCATATAGAAATGCATAAGTGTTGACAGCTATGACCTAACGTTTTAAATGACCTGATACCAGTATGACCCACATTGATTATTACTTCCTTCTTCTCAGCCATGCACAGCTGCAAATGCTTGGGGCTTATAGCCTAATTGTGGTAACCGTTGCAGGCTCTTTTACAGTGTAGCAACCTGGATTTAGAAAAATCCTCAACAGAACTCAGAAGACATTAGTCCATATTATAGGAATCACAATAAAGCTATAATGTTTAAGAGCATTATACAGTGATTTAAAGTTGCTTTCACATTGTTTCTTTACAGGCCCTGGGTCGAGATCACTACAGAAAGCCTATAGTAAGTACAATTATTTCAAAACTTCTAAAATGGTTTCAAAACAACTGGTTTTAGGCATGCTAGTAAAGTTTGTTAGTGGACCAAATGGGTCAAATTCTGAGTTTGGTTTGGTAAAGCTTGTGTCTGTGAAGGTTCTCAGTCATCCAGGTCATCATTGTCTAAGGGGCTTGGAAAGAAAAGCATCTTCTGTAAAAACCTCTGTAAGTTGCTTGAAGATGTTTCACCTCTCATCCGAGAAGCTTCTTCAGTTCTAAGGTCAAATGGTGGAGAGTCCCAGATTTAAGCCCAATGAGAGTGTCCCCCCGCTGTGTTTAAAGGTGGTTGTTCACAGTGGACATAGATGGCTTCTTTCACTCCTCTTTGAAACCATCTATCTTCTCTGTCCAAAATGTGAACATTGGTGTCCTCAAAGGCGTGACCTTTGTCCTTTATATGCAGGACAAAGGTCACGTTGAGGTGGATCTTCTATGTTGTGCCTATAAAGCCACCTCGACGGGACAAGATTCGGCGGTCCATCTGCATCTAAAGGACCTCAGAGGCGGTGGTTTACAACACCAACTGTCTGCCATCTATAATCCAGTTTTGAGATCCCTTTCCAGACGCCTTAACGCCCACTCACATCCTGGGCCTTCTGACCTCAGGAACTCACATGATAGGGTGGGACTAGGTTGCATAGTGAGTTCATCCGAAACCTTGGCTGATTGTGACCTACACCCGTTTTCACACCTTGGCTCATGTGATTAGGTAGAGGACCCCACAGGGCTTAAATCTGGGACTCTCCACCATTTGACCTTAGAACTGAAGAAGCTTCTCAGATGAGAGGTGAAACGTCTTCAAGCAACTTAAAGAAGTCCAGACGCTTTTCTTTCCGAGCTCCTTCAACTTTTGTAAAGCTTGGCGAGCATCACATGATGATTGCGCGCTATGGCCGTATCAGTCCAGTTCACTTCCCAAGGCCTTGGTGAGCATGGTGAATATTTTTATCAAAGTCATAGTTAGCCAGTATTCTTAAATGTACAAACATTATGCCAAATTAACACTTTTCCCAATCAAAACAACAAAGATGGCAGCTCACTAGCCTCTGCCAAAGCTGACTAAAAACCTGCAGTGAAAAGAACTTCCAAACAACGTGAATTATTTTAAATCACCTTCTGCATTGCTCAAGCATCTCCATTTATGTAACTTACACATAACTGAGGCTAAAATGGTTGCAGGATGTCTTATTTTGATTACAAGTGAAGTTCATGCCTGTTTTTAGTACAAAATATCGCATGATCTCCTTTGGATTAACTGCACTTAAGTCTGTCGGGTGATTTGTCTAATAACGGGTTATGTTCACATATGAACACAAGAAGACAGCAACCTATTTTTGTTGGCTGTGTCTGTGTATGTATCATAACAGCTCTGACAGCTTTTCATCTACTTAGTGTTGACAGGTAAAAATTTGAACACTGACACGCAAGCACCAGCCCTCTGGCTAACAGGTATTGACCAGTCAAGCTAGTTTTTGCCTTTTGTTCAAAATTAGAGAGAGTGAGGGCACAACTGGGTCGAGCATGCAAAACAGATGCCGTAAAGGGCTGGGTGCCTGGCTACAAATCCACCCTGAGGGCAATTACCGGGTGCACAAAGGCAAAAAAGCCCCCCCACCCAAACAAAAAAAAGGATTAACATATGGAAATGTTTGTTTTCTAGACTCACATGCATTGGTTCAGCTTGCTGTTGAGGAAGCTGCAAGAGGTAGAAGTTGATCTCATGACAACCTGCATGTCATCTGACAGTGTTGTGTTGTTGTTGTTTTTTTCTTCACAGCCACCATCCCCAGATGACTTGTCTATTGTGTGTTTCACCAGTGGAACCACAGGTAGTAAATGTTTCTGATGTTATAGAAATATCATATGTGTCACATTTGCAGTTTGTGATATAAAAATACCCCATTATTGAGTAAGAAGTACATAGGATTTGTATTCTCATCAAACTGTGTTGGCCAGTGACTCCAGCAGCAGGTCACAGGTAGCGCTTTTTCAAACATTTCCTGTTAGAAAACAAACAAACAAACAAGGTTCATCTGTTTGGACTTATTCTATAGCAGGGAGGTTTATCACACATAAACCACAAGTCTTGTGTTTTCTAAGAGCTTTCTGAGTGCAAAGCATGTGCCACTGCCTGTGGTGAATATGAGTGTGACAGTTCCAACTGGGATCAAGAATGCTTACATTAAAAGCACTCACAGTGCTCGGTGCTGCTTATAAGCCACGCGAATAATAAAAATAAAACAGTGTTGGCCTTTCAAAATGCCTAAACTAACTAACTTTAGATGTTTAACATATGCTTTCACAGAGTATTGTTTAAACACTTTAAGCGCTAAAATTATTAAAGCAGTGAAGTTTTCAAAGCCTTAAAGATAAAGGTGCACAGGAGACATGATGCTGGTAAGTTATTAAAAAGTCAGTCCACAGTGCAGTTTATTGTAACTCGTGTTGTGCAATTTCTATTTACTTTACTTTGAACTGTATCATTTACTGTAAACCCAGGTTCTTCACTGCAGCACAATAATCCAGTAGTGAGAGAATCATTAACCCGTTCCCCTCCCCAACCTCCTTCATTACATAAATGTCATGGCTTAGGCCACAATGCTCTGTTTTCAGAAGCTTCACCCCACAGCACCATTGACCACTTAAACCAACAGTAGGAGGGAACAAAAACCGGGTCATGTGAGGACCCACTAGTGTCAGATTGCAAGTTGCAGCTCCCGCATCCACTGTTGAAAATCCTGCCTCCTGCTGGCGGTAATGACAAACACATGCAGGCACTCCAGCAGAGGATTCGTTTTCCTCACATCACTCTCCGTTTCTTGAGAATTCCCTCCCGCGCTGTTGCGACATCTAGTCTACACTGAGCTTACAAGATTGCTTACAGCTGTTTGAGTCAGCTGACATCTCAGAAAGAGGAACCATAGTTTCTAATAACCACTCTGTTTAAAATCATGAATTAAGGACTGGGAATGAGAATAAGATTAAGAGGGCATTACAGTAACAGAGAGTACTGTTTTTTCAGTGTTTGTTAGGAAATGCCAAGAGAGGAGGACAAAAATAGGAGAAGTTGAGGTTGAAACTGTGATGTAATTATTTCTATATGCTTTAGAAATAAACCATGCAGTTTGCAGACTGGCATGTGTTTTTGCAATATTCATAATGCTGGATTCTGTTTAATAACCTAATGTATAAGATGCTGTGTTAACACGACTCGTTTCTGGCTTCCAAGTCATAAATAAAATTCTGCTGAACCAGGTCTGTTTTTCCAAGCCAAATTCCTTTGGTGTTCACTTGGATGACTGTGTGCTCCTAGTGAGGAAATGTGTTGTGAAATCTGTTGGGCAATTTCATTATGGGTTTTTTTCCTTCTGTTCACACAGGAAACCCAAAAGGAGTCATGCTCACCCATGGAAACGTGGTAGCTGATTTCTCAGGCTTCCTTAAAGTAACAGATGTAAGTCACCCTCTCCTCTCTGAACCTATGCTCAGGAAATGTTTCACACCTATCTCCCAGTCGTTTATGGTCTTTTGCTCAGTGATTTATTAGCCTGGTTGCAACGTGTTCATTTTCTCGTCCACACAAATTCTTGAAAATCCGAGTTGCTGTGTCAAAATAGCATCTTTAACTCATTTGACTGTGCCTCTTGTGTGTCCTGCAGAAAGTAATTTTCCCCAACCAAGACGACTGCCTCATTTCCTTCCTGCCACTGGCTCACATGTTTGAGAGACTTATTGAGGTAAATGTGCCGAACTGTCATCTGCAATCACACTAATGGGATAGTAATGAGCTGAAGGATGTTTGTGGGGGAGGAGGAAGGAACTTTTTGTAAGAAGTATGACACTGAAGGTGGGCACTAATTACTGTAGGATTGGAAAAAAGGGAGAAAGAAACCACCCCAACTTTTCCTTCCCTGTCATCAGTTTTGCTTTCCATCTCTACAAAAAAAATTGGCATTCCTGGACTTTATGGCAAGTGAAGGCACGTTGCATCATTTCCTAGCCCAGTGAAACACACACACACACACACACAGATGACAATCTTCATTAATATTTGTAAAAGGTTTGATAATCAGTAATCAGTTTAGGTTACTCAAAGACAACATCTGTATGCGCCGAACAGCTGATTTACTATAAAAGTAGCGGTTCCCTGCAGCCTGCAGGTCACTGATAGTATTTCTCCTTTGCCCCACAGGTGAGCAGACTTTCAAAATAAGTTTCTGTGGAATATTAGGACTGGCAACACTGTAGGATATTGCAGTAAGCTTTACAAAGAGCCCACTGTCTCCTGCCTGTGGAAAAAACTGAGTTTCATTTTTAGTCACAGTCTTTGTACAGTTACCTTTCCGCCCATCCTTCCACTGGGATGCTTTCTCTGTCTAGAGGTTTTCATAGGTACATCTCCCACAAGAAACCCTGGGCATGTTCCTGCCAAGAAATGAGGAGTGTTTTTTAAATTAGGTGTTTATTTACATGTTACTTACAAGAAGCTCTATAGCTTCCTTTATGCTCTCTATGCCATCTCTTTCAGTTATATGCCAGATGTTATTTCAGGCCTTAACTAAAAGCTGACAGTGAAGAGAGCAGTTACAGTGTAGACCTCAGTGAGGTAAAGTGGCAGTAATTTGTGGCCCTTTACTAATAAGCTCTGAGTGTGTGCTTTTGCTGCTGCTCATTAGTAACTCTGGATTCATCTTCTAGCCTAACAGCAAATATTAAAAGGTGATCAAATCTAAATTAAGTTGGGCAATAAATGTGTAGATTCAACTTAGATCATTTTTGTGTTACACATGGGTGTGAGCGGTTAGGCTGCATCAGGTTGAACCTGTCTGGTAAGCTGCTGCTAGCAGCACGTTTGTAGACAGCGTGAGACTCAGACACAGGAAACCACCTAATCTTCCCAGAGAGCAAATACACCGGATCACAAAATAGAGCTCAAGTTCAACAGTCGCAGACAAACACAAACACACAGCTCTATATCTGATGCTGGCGAAGTCTCAGTCAAAGAGAGAACACAAGGCGGTCCCCGTGTTTTGCATGTCCTTAGATGGCTTTAGAAACCGGAAAGCAGCCACTTGTGGTGCCCTTTTTTTTCAGTTTGACAACAAAAGGAGGCGCGCTGAGTTGATAGTCATTTTGTGGAAGTGTCACAATCTGCATATGATCTAGAAAGAAGCATGCGGTGGTGTAGCCGCATGAGAACAAGAACTGCGAAATGAACTTGAGCATTTAGTAATTCTCTTTCAAACACTTTGTGTATTTCTATGGGACGCAGTTCTGGAACCCAAAAGTAAATCCTCACTGCGTAATGACTCACTTTCTCTGCTGCTAACTATAATTATTAGAGGTAACACAAAGGAGTCATACCTGCACTAATACAGATTGTAGTGTTACATAACAATAAATTAAGTCGGGTTGTTTAAAGCCACTTGAAACAAAACAAAACAAAACAAGGCTGCCCATCATCTCTCCACGCCTCGTCCAGTCTGGACTCATAGTTACTGGAACGATGACGTCACACGTGACACTCTCTTCTATTTCACTCACCTTGAGCAGCTGCCAGAAAAAAAGATAAAACTCCACTTGGACCAACTATAACTGTAAGATGCTGTGTAAGCACTGACTAATCATAAGTGAGTCATGGGTGCTATTTTTCCCCCCAACAAACCACTTTTTCATTAATACTTCAGACACATTTATCTGATAAGACCTCTGCAGAGGTGTTGCCTGAACATGCCTTGGAGCCATTTTGCATTTTTTTAATACCCTGTACTAGTGTTTTTACTCAGCTAAATGAAAGTCTTCCACGACTAAAGTCTTTACTACATTATATTTATCATACAACGTGTGTAGACCTTTGTTTGAGCAGGTTCTGACATAATGAGAGCAAGATCATGTGCATGACAACTACCGAAATAAACGTGCAAGCTATGAAGTTCCTCTTTTTGCTAAATGACATTAAATGAGTTGCGACTGTGGGAAAAACAAGCCTTCCGACAAGTATGATGACTGGTGCAGCCAGTATTTCACACGCGTGTCCCTCAAGGGCCAGTATTTATTTATTTTTTTTATCAGAATTTACCTATTAGTGATGCTTCTTTTATCATCTGTATTACAGTTAGGCGATTGAGGTATTAAATGTTATAGAAACCTCCCTTATGAGTGTTTGCCAACATTATTTATTGGTAATAATGTGACTTTATTTTTAATATTTCATGATTAAAGGCTCCACTTTCAGTGCTGGTATTTTGTCTGCAATGATATCAGAAAGTTAGGAGTGTTCATTGCTCAGTTGTGTTATATATGTCTGTCTGCAGTCTGTGGTGTACTGTCACGGAGGACGGATTGGGTTCTATCAGGGCGACATCCGTCTCCTCCCAGACGACATGAAGGCCCTGCGGCCGACCATTTTCCCCGTGGTGCCTCGACTGCTCAATCGCATGTATGACAAGGTGAGATGAACAGATACCAAGACTGCTTTTGTTTGAAGCTGTTGTTAGTTCTGACTGAAGCAACCTGTCCATTCCACTTAGAATTACAAAAAATGTTTGGTCCTGTAACAGGAAAACAAACACCTAAAATGGCAAATTACAGTTTAAATGTGAATGTAGTTTCCTCTAACTCTCCAGCATATACCATTAAATCAAGTCTGTTCAACCCTAGAACCTCTAAATTTCAAAGAGAGCCATTAGGGGGCAATGATGTGAATGGTGGCTATTTGTTGGTGTTTCTTGCTAGCAGATCATTTTGCTAATTATCTACATAAATAGCTGGACGTGTTTTAACCGCTATATCAGCTGAGACAGGGCTGTCGTCAACTAAGAAATGTGTGTTTTCGCTTTGTTACCAGATTTTCAGCCAGGCAAACACCCCGTTAAAGCGTTGGTTGCTCAACTTTGCTGCCAAGAGAAAAGGTGCTGAAGTCAGCAGCGGGATCATTCGTAGTGACAGCGTCTGGGACAAAATCTTCTTCAGTAAGATTCAGGTAAACGGTGTTTCCAGCCCCTAAGCACTGTGCTACTATGGACAGACTCTACAGCTGTTCTTATAGCCATGTCACATCATATTATATATGCTAAGCGTGGTTGTGAAAAAATGAATTATGATCCATTTTGATATCAAAGTTACATTTATACATATGTTCCTGTGTGTTTTTAAAGAGAAAAAAACAGTTGCATAACTATCATAAACAAGTAGGTTAACAGGACAAGTAGCAGTGAAGGACTTTTACACCCAGACGTACTTCATTGTTGCGTTTAAGCCTCTTGGTATTTGTGATAGTTATGCAACTTACCTTGAATGTCAGTCATTCCCCTTATTGTTACTACTTATTCTAACCATCCTTGATTAAAATCTCTTAAAATCTCAACTAATCTGCTTCTTCAGGACTGTGTTGGTGAGATTGTGTTTGCATTTTATTGGCCATGCACGCAATCAAACAGTCTTTGTCCTACCAGCCCACTGGTGATTTAATCTCAGTTTATTGAGGTGTGCACGTAACACTCCTGTGAATCTAAAAGTAAAAAGTCCAAAGTGGCACATGTGAGTAAGGCTAACTTTGTACAATGTCCCGACTTCTTGTCCTCACATTGTTCGCACGTCATGTGTGAAGGTCAGAATGTGACAACATCCGGACTGGTGCCGTGAAGCTTTGTGGTTTATTTTTAAAACAGAAAATAATGTATTTACAATGTGTTTCTGCAGGCTAGCTTGGGAGGAAGGCTGAGGATGATTATAACAGGAGCAGCTCCTACCTCACCCACTGTCCTGGGATTTCTCAGAGCAGCTCTAGGATGTCAGGTGAGACCCATTAAGTGCGCCTTTATTTCTCTAACAAGCCCCTGTGATATGAGAGTACGTCTAAACCCTTAACCCTAACCATAACTTTACAACTGTCAAGTTTTTTGCTGTCAGTAATTTTACAGATTTTGATTCACAAGCTAACATCTACATTTGCTTCAACATCACGTGTGTCTGCGTGCAGGTGTATGAGGCATATGGCCAGACAGAGTGCACAGCTGGCTGCACCTTCACCACACCTGGAGACTGGACCTCAGGTAGGTGACAGTGATTGTGCAAGCATGTAGAAGACAGATCACAAGACAGATGTATCCTTATCTGTCTTTGAAGCACTGAACCTGTTTACGTGACTCAGTTCAAAGGTCTTAAAGTGTTAAAAATGGGTTATGATTTTAATGAGTGACGTGCAGTTTTGAGCTGATGTGATGGCATAGACCCTCAAGGAGTATCTGTTTTGCACCCAGGTGGAAAAAAAAAAGCATAGGCTGAGAGTGTGTGGGAGGCTGAGGAAGAAACGACTAAGGAGAGTACTGTTTAAAAAAAAGTCTGGAATTGTGAGCAAGACAGGGAGGAAATAGCTGTTAGGTCATATTGCAATAGTTAACACTGCCAGTTTAGGTGATTTCCAACAACAACAAGCTCAAATAAAAGACCAATATCTGCTATAAAGACCCGTTTTTACCCTCCAGATTGGGTGTATTGTGGCTGTGTTATTTTCAACAGCCAGGCATTGCAGGTATTTTCCAAGTAACCTCTATGCATTCATATATGCGTGAAGCTCTGTTCTGATTGGCTGTCTAAGTCAGTATAATGTGGATCTTTCTCTGAGAGAGAAATATATTTGCTGCACGCAGTTAAGAGACAGTTGAAGTGAAATAAAGTGCTGATTTTCATTTTAATTACTCATTTTCCTTTCCTAGTTCAAAAGTAATTGGATGTTTTTCATACATAGAAAAAAAATATACACTGTTCCCTTTTAACAGTACAACACAAATGCAGAACAACAACAAGACTGTAAAAACAACAAAAGTGACAAGTTAACAATAGAAAAAGAAGGCGGAAAAAAAGCACATGTGCATGAATGCCTGAAGCCATGGGCAGGTGTTATGCAGGGGTGCGCGTCTGGATCGGTGGGTGGATTTGCTAACAAACATAAAGGGTAACACAAAAGTCAAAGAAAAAGACTAATATTATTTAAAATGATGTTAAAACTGCTCAAATAAATCTAAATTATACTAAATTTAAAATGTTATTACAGCTAAAGAACTGAACATGAAGCACAGAAAAATAGGCTCATATTATTATTATTACATTATCTTAAAGTAATCAACTCAAAACCTTCTTTTTGAAAAGTAAAAGCTTTCCCTGTGTTTATGGCCACATATTTTTTGAATTGATTGTATTGCATAAACGAAGGTCTGAAGCAAACAAATGTACTCTTAAGTGTCAACCTATTGTGAGACAGTGTGAGACAGAGCTTCATAATACAGTCAAGCATCACCCCCTGCTGTTCACTTCTGATAATTCACAGATATCTGTAACGCTGTCCCAAATGATGACGACTAGTTTTCCTTTAGATTTAATTAGTCAGTAAAAATATCGTTAATTAAACCACCTTTCCTCCTCACATAGAATTGATGCTCAGTGTTGAGCATTTTATCAATTTGTAGTCCTCCTTTTTGTTCAACAGTGGAAAGTGAGGAAGGAAATCGAGTTGTTGTGTTTCTAATGTTTCTTCTTGTACTGACCAACAGGCCACGTTGGGGCTCCGCTGCCATGCAACCTCATTAAACTGGTGGATGTACCCGAGAAGAACTACTTTGCCTCCAAGGGAGAGGGAGAGGTAAGCAAAGCGATTTCAACAGAAACACAAGATGCACTTAGAGAGCACGAACCTAACTTAAAAGCAGCATTTACTTTTAAGGAAATAGTATTGTATTTTTGATATATTCACTTTCTCTTCTTTGTTCTTTTTAAACGTACTTTAAGACGTTTGTAGTGCAATAAAAATCACATAAGGGGGGGCGTGACAGAAACTTACTTTGACTACACAAGCATTATATAGTAGGCGATAATGGATAGTAGGTACTGATTTGTAAATAACTGAAGATAAACACCATTAGCTTATTATTACTTATTATAAAATTATACTATAGTTTATTATAACTAACTAGGCAGCTCATTCACTTTCTCTTCACATTACTTTATTTAAAGATAGAAAACACATTTTGGGGTCAGCTTGAAAGAAAGATAGATGTGAAATGTAGAGGTAAGGCCTAAGGTCCAATGACTTCATGTTTGGATGCAAATGCAATATAATCTAATATCTAGAATCCCCATGCACCAGTATCATTCCCTAAATTTTGTCAAAACAAACAAAAGCAGTAGAATTTTAAGAACTGTTTAATGATTTAATCAATTTTCTAAAAGTTTGACCTTAACTGGGGCAGGGATAGCTCAGTAGGTAGAGTGGTGGCCCCATGATCGGAAGGTTGGGGGTTCGACTCCACTGAACGGTTACCCTGAGGTACCCCTGAGCAAGGTACCGTCCCTACACACTGCTCCCCGGGCGCTGCATTGGTGGCTGCCCACTGCTTCACTGGGTGAATGGGTTAAATGCAGAGGAGCAATTTCTCTATGGGGACTAACACATACACATTAATAATTAATTAATTATTAACTGACCTTGAAGAAGTTGCCAGAGGTCCAAAGAAACGTGATATTTGGAATCCCCATATTTTGCTTCCTATATGCCTATATGTTGTCAAAAAAAACCAATAGCAGTTAGAAACATAGCTTTAAATAGCTCTATTATCACTATTATCATTTTGGCTTGTAGCTCAATCTACTGGCCTTGAGGGAGAGGTCAGAGGTCAAATGTGACATGATATTTTAAATATTTATATAGCACTTTCTATCTGTTGACAATACACACCACACTTATAAGAATTATAGTTTTAGGTTATAAGGCTTTTTGTCCATTTTCAGCCAATAAATTATTAATTTGACCTTCATGACCTTGGTGCATGTAAGGCACATTTCAGCGGCTTGTTAACAAGACGCCACTCTACACCTCTACAACGTTTTACGAGAATTCATTGAAAACTTGTTTATAGACAGAATGACACGTATGCATGCAAATGCAACCAAAAACGTAACCACTTTTGTGGTTACGTTACTTATAGAAATAAGTAACATACGTGCATATGTAAGGATGTGTGTAGGTCTGTAGGTGTGTTTTCACTGTATGCCAGAGAGCAGTTTTTACAGCTTTGACGTGAGCATTTTGAAATGTCAGGAAATGAGGGCAGATGTGAAGTGTGTTGTAAAGATCAGAATTTAAAACTGGTTACAAGGATATTAGCATATAGGGGTTGACACAGAGGACAAATACAGTAAAGGGAAAAAGAAAGTACACATTTCTAAAGTTTTACATATCTGCATATAACCTCGCCAGGTTCTGAAATCAGGTAACTGCACCTCAGATGGAGAACCACACATGACTTATTACACTGTTTACACTTAATTTTGGAATCTGATAAGAACCGGATATTTTTTTTATTATGTCCTGATATGTAAAATGTTAGAAAGATGTACTTTTTTTCATGTGACTGTACATGTTTATAGGAAGGGTAACATATACAATTTTCGGACTTTAAAACAACGTTGCATGTGTTTGTAGAGGACATGTGCTTAACCTCTAACCCTGACCCTTTTTGACTTTTCTAATCTGTCAACCAGATTTGTGTAAAAGGACCAAACGTGTTTAAAGGCTACCTCAAAGACCCAGAGAGAACAGCGGAGACACTGGATGCCGATGGCTGGCTCCACACGGGAGATATCGGGAAATGGCTACCTGTGCGTATACGCAGCTTACAATTGAGACGAGTCATAGATTTTGAAAAATCCCTTGTGTTTATATGAGAACAATCCATAATATTTTGTCTAAAATGATATTTCTCGTTTTCCGTAGAATGGCACGCTGAAGATCGTTGACAGGAAAAAGCACATTTTCAAGCTGGCGCAGGGTGAGTACATCTCCCCTGAGAAGATCGAGAACATCTACATTAGGAGCGAACCTGTGGCACAGCTTTATGTTCATGGAGATAGTCTGCAGGTAAGGACATTTGATCAGTTACAGGAAGTGCAATGTGAGGTAGAACTCCTGCTCAAATTTATGTGTTCCAAGGCCTGGTAGTCATCTTTGGCTCCTAAGAGCCTGCAAGTACATCTGGGCTATGTGTTACTTAGTGTTGATTAGGGATGGGTACCGGTTTCCGGTGCCATGATGGCACCGGTTCTGACATAAACGGTAGTAACCAGACCGAAAAGCAGCGCACATTTCGGTGCTTCATTTCGGTGCTTTTTTTTCCTGAGCTGTGACACACTTTGAATTCTAGCCAATCATTTTACGTTTCCGAGGATAGTAGGCGGGCCCAGGTACGTACGTTCTTTTAGAGCAGAGCTACAGATTAAAAATGCCCAAGGCGAAGCAGTCAAAAGTCTGGCTGTACTTCACAGCAAAATATGCAAACTCAGCAGCCTGCAACAAGTGCTTTAAGGTGATAATGTCAAAGGAGGTAACACCTCAAATCCGATGAAACACCTGGCGACGCATAGCTTTTTTTTAAAGCAGAAAAATGCGCCGTATTTGATAGCTTGCTGCGAGACCTCACACCGAGCGCATCTCCTGCGGGTGTGGTGGTGACGGATGATGATGGCAGCAGCAGCAGCCGTTCTTCTCTGCGTGAGTAGCTTCATGATGTTCGTGTGTAATTTACGTTCAGTAGGCTAACCACGTTATTACATTAATGCATGTAAGGTGAACTAGCAAACATCATCATAGCTACATGCGGCTGTCTTCTTGTTTGATGGCAGATACTCCCTTCACCCTGGCCAAAAAGGCTAAAATGACTAAAGAAAAAGTGGAAAACAGTTAAACATGAGGTTTTTGGACAAAGTTTGTTTTTGTTTAAGCACTGCTTCCAGCCAAGAGTGATGCCATATATGCCCTATAGCTGCAGAAAAGGCTAACATTGTTATCTTTTTACAAAAAAACAGCTGAACATGAGAGGTTTTTGGACCAATTTTGTGTTCTCCATTCTTTAAGCACCGGTTTGAGCACCGTTTAAGCACCGGCACCGTTTCAAAAGTACCAGTTTGGCACCGGTATCGGATAAAACCTAAACGATACCCATCCCTAGTGTTGATTTTCTATTTTGATCATTATCCAATACACCTTGTTTGTTTTTCTCAGTCCTGTTTGGTAGGAATAATTGTTCCTGACCCTGAAACCATGCCTGAATGGGCCAAGAAGAAAGGTATCTTGGGCACCTACGAGGACCTATGTAAAAACACTGTAAGTGGCATATGGTTGTAACACTTATAGTTAATATTATTAAAACCTACTGGAAGTTATTTAGAAATGTAACAAAGCTCCCTCTCTCCTTTGTTTAACAGGCGTTAAAGAAGGGAATCCTTGAAGATTTGGTGCGTCTTGGAAAAGCCAGTGGCCTCCATTCTTTCGAGCAGGTAAGTAGGAACTTATCTGTTTGTAAGTGTATTTTTTCTTGATACCTTAAGACATGTAAGATAACATTTTACAGTATCTCCATAAACAGTATGTGCCTGAAGTAACATCTTTTACATTAGATTTTAATGTCTTTAAGTAATCTAGTTATTCACAAATCCCTCCAAGCAATACCACAATATCTAAATTAATGAAATACTGCAGATACAGCTATGGTAATAAAAATATATATGTTTTAAAATAATAATTAAAATATTAATGTTTTAAATCATTTCAAAGGAGATTAAGCCAAGTAAAACAAGAATGCTACTGGCATTAATTCTTGTGCTGTTTGATAAGTTATATGTTACATTTATATACTATCAGGGATTGGTCTTGTGATTCCTGTAAGAGTATTGCCTAACAATGCATTTGTGGCTATAAGATAAAGTAAACTTAAGAGCAGTATTTATCTCATTCACCATCTTGTTTTTTTCTTTTGTTTTATTCTTCTAAAGGTGAAGAACATCTACATTCACAATGAGATGTTCTCCATTCAAAATGGCCTGCTGACCCCGACGCTAAAGGCTAAAAGACCGGAGCTGAAGGAGTTTTTTAAGGCGAAGATTGATGAGCTCTACAACAGCATCTCTATGTGAAGGCTGGCGGACCTGAGTTTTCTTAAAGCAATCAAACAACAACAACAGACGCTTTGTCCAGCGACCTGCAGTGGGACAAAGATGTGTCACCTGACGCTTAACGTGCTGTCGGAAAGCAAAGCAAAACTGGCCCAACGGTGGATGATTAAAAATGCCTAGATAAAAACAAATTAAAGACATCAATAAAGCGAAATACAATGCACATTGTCATATGTATTTCCTTTTTATGTACGCATTCACTGTTTCATAATTAATTGAAAACGTATTTTAAATCGACACTTAAAATTTTTAGTCCATAAAAAGGAACGTGTTTCTTTTTTCGTGTGACATGAATTTCCATCACAAAACAGTAACAATTTTAGGGGTAGCCAGCAGAGGGCAGCATAGAGTTACCCATAATGAATGTAAAGAATGGTTACTGGGATTTTATAAGGGGGTGAAAGGAAACTTGTTCTTACTAGAAATTAGGACGCATCATAAATGCCAAAACTCCAATTATTTAGGGTGGAATGACTCAACCGTTTTAGGGGTGTGGCAATGTGTTGACTTTATTAGCTAGCATTAGCTGTAGGGATACTGCTACTTACTGTTAATTAAGTTCAATTAATCAACTGTCAGTTTATTAGGGGACAGGTTAAAAACCTGGGGGAGAACGTCTTGGCACAATTCACGTGATGTCCTGATAGCTGATTTCTGTATGCTTACAGTAAACAATTATTTAAAGGAGGACAACAAGCTAATGCTAGCAGATTCCCACATGGTAGGTAGAGCAAACTGTCTTATTAGTACATCACTAATACAAATATCAACTGATTAAATTCAAAACCAATGTGTCAGTCAGTTTGACTCACGCCTATTAATTTTAATGTCAGATGGAAAATCATGTCACCGAAAAACTTTCCATTAAGTGATTTTAGAGTTTAGTTTTTAACATTGGCTTCTCAAATGATTCACGCTGTCGGTGAATACAAAAAAGGTAATAATGTCCACGAAACGGTGTGTATTGTACGATGCATTTTTGTTTTCTTTGTTTTAATTGAGGCATTTAAAATCATCCATACATTGCTACCTGCTATTGACCCAAAAACAAATACGCCCACTCCCCAGCATCAGAAACTCAGCGTCATCATTCCCACTTCCTCAGCTCTTCTTTCCTCTTTAAATCTACCAGCCAAACAAAACCCATCTGTTTTACAAGAGTAACACAGTCATACGACAGCAAGTGTGATGTTTTAGTGTATAGTGTAGCTCCAGGAGATGTCAAAATGTACATTAATGCTGACACCTTGTAGAATTGTAATGGATTTCATCCCCAGTGGAAAAAGTTAGATTTTCTTTGAATAAAAAACGGCGCTAGTAAGGCGGCTGACACACCACCCCCAACAGATACAAGAATTAAAGTTGGGTATAACCCAAATATGGTGCAATTAGATGAAATTACACCCTTCTGTTTGAAGACAGATTTACAATATTAAGGTTCAGAGAGAGCGCAGCTGCCTTTCAAATCATCGCTGTCCACAATGTCCCATGTAAAGCATCTCAGTGTCTGAGCCACACCCAAATTACACTTTGTGTCATGTATCCGCGCACTCATTCATTATGTCAGTTCAACATGGCTGCAGTCAGAGGTTTAGCATGCATGCTCCTTGTTTATGTAAGGGCCGGCGATCTGTAACGGTCATCGACGTTCAGACTTCTTTTTCACTCATCTTTGCACAAAGAGAATGTCAGGTAAAAGAAAACAAAATATCTAATGCAACACCAGGCCTCGGGGCAATGCATGCAATTTGCCCTGTAATGCTGGGACCATTGGCATTTAACGAGAAAAAAGACAAGCATTTCTTTGTGGTCATTAGGAGCCGGTTGTATCTAGCTGCTGACAGCCACAGCCGCAGGTACAGGGCTGTTTCACTTAGAAGAGCCAATGATGAATTCCGCTAGAACAAACATCAACTTTTAAACAAACGATACCATGTTTTTTAAAAAGGTTTACACGTAGAAGTAATGTATTCGCTTTTTAAGTTGATTACCGTCCCAAAGCATAAACAATGCGGATGTACATAAATGAAGACAGCTAGATGTAAGCATATTTATTGAATCAATGGTTTGAATGAATTTTTTTTCTCTCTTATTGCGTGTAGTGAGATGAACTGTACTTATTTATTTATCTATTCTGCTGTAAAAATGGAATAAGCACCATATCCTTGTAATGATCGAGTGCAGCAATCGGGATGAGGGAGGTTGGGGATTAGGACAGGGGCAGTGAAATAAAAAATGTTCTGGAATGATTTTCAACTAGTGTCTTGGTCCTTTTTTAATGACGTTGAATGCAATTTTTAATGTCAGGATGGTAACATGAAAAAAGACTTTGAACTATCCTCCAGATTAGCAGTGATGAGAGGAACTCATAAAGTACAGTACCAACCACAGTATCAAAATACTCCATTAAGTAAAGGAATAGGAGTATTTTAAACTTAATGCACTTCACAAATCTATTTACACTCATATCAAAATATTATTTTATTTTCTAAAAGGTAAGTAATATTGTTTTTAGATGCAAGAAAGACTGTGTTCCTCTGGCCCTTTGTCACACAATCAATCTTAACATGTGATGAGAACGGCTCTTAAAGAACAGTTGAAGAGAGAGCAGGGGAAAAAAATGCATCAACCCAATGAGCTAAACTAGCACCCGGAATAGTGGTCAAAATGGTTAAAATATCTTGCCAAAGTTCAAACTCAACATCACAATGAGGATGAAAGGTCATTTAAATGACTTTGAACATGGCATGGTTATTGGTGCCAGGTCTAAGAATGTCAGAAACTGTTCCCTTACTGGGGTTTTCCCACAGAACCGTCTCTAGAGTCTACAGAGACTGGCCTGAAAAACAGAAAATATCCTGCGAGCAGCAGCTATCTGGGGAAATGACCTGTTGATGCCAGAGGTCAGAAGAGAATGGCGAAATTGCTTTGAGCTGATAGAAAGGCAACAGCAACTCAACCACTCACTACAACCAAGGTATGCAGAAGATCATCTTTGAATGTGCAACACACCAAACCTTGATCCAAATTGCTACAATAGCAGAGGACCACAACTGTTGTCACTCTTGTCAGCTAAGAACAGAAAACAGAGGCTAAGATTTGCACAGGCTCACCAAAGCTTGAACAATAGTAGATGCATGCATGCATCCTGCCTCTGCTGGTGTAATATTAGGGACATTTTCTAAGCACGTGAGCTCCTTAGTACCATAATTGAAATGCCACAGCATACAGCAGAATTGCTGATAATGTCTATCCCTTTATGACCAGTGTACCGGTCTTCTGATATCTCTTTGCAGCAACACGCTACAGTATGTCACAAACCTTTAATCACCTCATGTTTCTTACTGTACTCAAATACTTTCCAGCACCTTGCTGAATCTATGCCACCAAGAATTAAGGCAATTCTTAAGGCAAAAGAAGAAGCTTAGGGGGCTTTACCTAATGAAGTCTATCAATGCTATGTTAAGCTAGGCTGAGTTCTTTGTTTGTGTCCATTTCTGAAAACGAACTTTAAAACTGACCCAGTTTTACTATGGCAGGGCGGTGATTTCACTTTTATCGCATCTGTCAAGGCATGGCAAACATGAAGGTCGACATAAACGCTTACCAAATCTTTCCAGTTTCTAAATAGCATACAAATGCGAATAAATCGCTTCGGTCGTGCGTTAAAAGTGGTGATTGGCAGCTGATCACATATTCTGCAGGTGTGCTTGGTTGCTAAGTAACGCACAGAATGGTCAGGGGATGATCAAGGCAGAACTTGAAGCATTAGATTAAATACACTCTCTCCTAATTATATTTTTTACTAGTGTCATTAGCTGAAGCAGTTTTATAGTGTAGCAGTTCACTGAATGGCAAGTGATTTGATCTTTAAGTCAGTTTAATTGGAAATGGATCGATACAAGCGCCAGAGTAGACTCCGTTGTGACAGTGGATTACCTATCAAACGAGATACACCCGTGAAACCAGCGCTGACCAGACGAGACCGTAAGAAAAACACTGTTAACGCAGTCTACATTAAAACGTTAAACTTCAGGTGGCTTACTTGTTTATTTAAAAGTTAAAGTTTTAATCTTGGTCTGAGCCTAGTTCTCATTGTGATGGGAAATATATTATGAACACCTTCATGTTTCTTATCTCAGGTTTTAACTGCTTTTCTAAATCTGTTAAATCTACTTAGTGTAAACCTAAGAGGCGATCTAATATATCTATTGATTGTACACTTTAAAAAAAGTGTAAATAAAGGCAAAGCCATTTTCTGTTCTCATTAAATTGTTCTCTGCATCCGTGCTTTCAAACTTTAAGAGCACAGGAAACTTCTGTTCCGCAAGCATTATGAAGCTTTTCCAGAAGAACCTGAGAGGGAAGTCACGAATGACTCCACTGTCAAACCAAAGAGCCCAGTATCTGTAAGTGTGCCCAGATGTTTTGTATTCATGTAAGATTAACAGTCACTGATGTCCAATATTTACTAGCTCACAATTATGGGTGACAGGAAGAAAATATGAAGGAATCTACGTGGAGAAAAAAACAAGTGAATGTTGATGCTGAAGCCACAAAGAGTCCCCCAATAAATTGGCAAGAAGTTAAAGTGACATGTGCATTTTGTTCTATAGAACACATACATCAGATTATGTGAGAAAAGAGTGAAGAGCAATTATTCAGAAAAATAAGGAAATTAGTGTTTGGTTGACGATTTATGTGTTGTAACAGCGCTTCTTGGCGATAAGTCTTATACTCTATTTCCCCTTAATGGTGCATTATGTGGGTGAACAAGTATGTGGGTGAACAAGCTGCCAAATTTCTCTGCCAGTGCCAGACAGATATATTGCCCTGAAGAATTATTACAACAAAAAAATCAGCAACCAAAGACAAATTTGACTGAATAGTTTAATAAGTATAAAAAAGCATTAGAATCATATGCTATAACCTTCAGTCACCAGATTACAGTTTTATTTACTCCCCTTTCTATGCTTATTCTTTTCACTCAGGCCAACACTGTACACCATAAATCTACTTTTAGCTTAAGCACTCCTGCATTTACTGAAACTACCAGACACAAAGCAACCTTACCTGCCATTCAGGTGACTGTAGTAGAGGCTCATGAAGGTGATGAAATGTCGGGTAAAGAAGACAAGCAAAGCTTGGCAGTGACGCCAGAAAGCTTCACATTATCGAGCATGGAGACTGCCACAACTTTCAGCTCTGGTGACACAGAGGATGAGGACTTTTTGGACTCTGCAACTTCTAACGATCTTCCCTCTCCAGAGATCTTCAGAAGAGAAAACAAGGGTGTGTCTGAGTGTATGTGTACATTTTTGTATGTCCACAGCCACACTTGGTCTCTCACTTTTTTTTGTCTTGATAGTGGAAACCTTCAATTTTTCCATTGAGGAAGACCTGCTGGATCTCCATCGTCACATAAAAAACTCCACTTTGTTGGATGTCAGCCACGCTGAGAGCATACACATGCATCATCCCCCTAACCTTTCTACCATCCTGGGTAATACTGGGAAAAAATCTCAGACACACTTTAATTTTCTCTCTTTTTTTCAGTTCAATAAATTCCACTTAAATGAACAAAGATGTTAAGAGTATAACTTTATTCATACTCAGTCGTGTTTGATACGTCTTTTTTTTGCAAGCTCCTTAGACTCCATCTGATAATTACATTTAAAATGTTTCTCTTTTAGAAGTAGCAAATGAACAAAAAAGGAACAGTAACTTTGTTTTTATAGCATATTTTAATGTTCTTAGAAAAAATGCCAAGTATGCTTTAATTAAATGCAGTCTTATTTATATGCGTACCCAAACCATACCCATGTGTCTGAAAAGGAGTAACTCTGTCTGCAGATGCCTCCACTATTCTTGCTGAAAAGACCTGTGAGATCAGGTAAGTCTTCTCAGTTGAATCTCAAAGTGTTTAGTACTTGTGGCTCACGCAATTTAACTGCTTCATTCCTTATTATTTCTTTATCAAGCAACAACAGAGAAGCCGGGTCTGCTGCTAAAGTACAAAATGACTCGTTGAAATCAGGTAAAGGCTCTCATTTCATAAGAAACATATCTTCCTCAAGTAGTATTCAGAGCATGACTATTATTGCAAACTACACTTGCCGACCACTTTAGTAGGAACGCTTATTCAATTCCTCATTAAAGCAAATGTATAATCAACCAATCACATAGCATCAACTATGTGCATTTAGGCACTAAGACGTGATCATGATGACCTGCCGAAGTTCAAACCGAGCATCAGAATTGAGAAGAAAGGTGACTTTGAAAGTAGCTTGGTTGTTGGTGCCAAACTGGTCTGAGTATTTTATAAATTGCTGATCTACTGGGATTTTTCCACACATCCATTTTGAGGTTTTACAGGAAATTGTCAAAAACAAAGAGGGAATATCCAGTGAGCAGCAGTTCTCTTGGAGAAAATGCTTTGATGCCAGAGGTCAGAGAAAAATGGCCTGACTGCTTTGAACTGATGGGAAGGCAACAGTAAACAAATATTTAGAGCATTGCAACCAAGAGGATCTCTGAATGCAGGGCTCACCAACACTGAGTGAGAGAAGATTGGAACAATGTTGCCTGGTCTGATGAGCCTCGAGTTTTTCTGCACAGTATTCACAGGCTAGAATCAGATTTTGGTGTTAACAAAATAAAAGCATGCCTTTTTAGCAGTAGTTCGTGCTGCTGGTGGTGGGGGTGGTGTAATGGCATGGAGAATATTTTTCTGGCACATGTGGGCCCCTTAGTACCAAGTGAGCATCATTTAAATACCTGATTTCAGTCTAATAGAGCACCTATGGAATGTGGTGAAACAGGAAATCCACATTATTCATATGCAGCCAACAAATCTGCAGCAACTGTGTGATGCTATCATGTCAATATAGGCCAAATTCTTTGAAGAATGTTTCCAGCACCTTATTGAAGTCAAGGAATTTGGGCAGTTCTGGAACCAAAAAGGGGGCCACAACTGTACTAGCAAGGTGTACCTAATGAAGTGCCTGGCAAGTGCATATATTTCATATGTATTTTAATATCAACTCCACACACAATAAATAAATAAATATTGTATAATTGTTATGACTACTTTTGTGGTTTCTGTCCTAAATTTGCAGACAAAACCTTTAAGAGGAAAACCCCACCAAGAGTAAGAAGTCATCTGCCCATTTATTTACATCTGTTTAAATTTGATATGATGTAGATCATTTTTATTTTGTTAGAAACAAAAGTAAGAGGGATCACAGCCATGATCGAAATGATTTTTATTCCACAGCTCAGCTACAGAAGACCTATCTTGTGTAAGAAGAAGGTTTCATTCAAAAGCCCTGTAATTGCTGAGACCTTTGATGGAAAATGCATACCAGCCTCAAAGTTAATGACTCCCAGTCTCAACAAGCCATTGCAAATGTCCAGCCCACCTGAGGAGTTGAAGCCTGATGCAGAGATCAGCTCGGAAGAAGAAACATTAGCTCTGACCATGTTGCTAAAAAGGTCTGTCAAAACTATCCATAAGAAACCCAAGCTCTTTGACTTTGCCACTGACAAGGAGAGAGATACTCTCTTTCAGGTCATGAGAGAAAGATGTGTGAAACTCAGAAGTGTTACTTTATTTCCTTTCACAGCTGTTTAGTGCACGAACCATCTTTCCTGCCACATTTGAAGCTAGAATAAGAAAACAGAAAACTGTGGCTTTACCCCCTCATCTGGATTAGATTAGTCTAATTGTAGAAAGTCCTATATGAAAATGGTCTGTAAGTACTTAAAAGAAGGAGAGAAGAATCTATGGAACAAACTTTAAATAACATTTAAGAACTAATTAAAGAGACATGCTAGACTGGCGTTTATGTAAATATGAAAAAAGTGTGTTGTGAAATGACCACTAGATGGCACATATGTATTTACCTTTAAAAACCATTGTCTGTCTTGTCCATACAGTGAGCTTTTCCACCTTTAAATATGATATATGTGTGTCTATATATATATGTGTGTGTGTTTTTTACTTGTTGTGCTTGTCTATATTTGCATTTATTCTCGTGACATGTGTTACTATAGACTTTCTAAATGAAGAATGATTTAAAAGCAAAGTTTAAATGTATAAGATGTGTATTTTAGGTATACTCCATCTATATTTATGTATATTTGTCTTTGTCCTCAAAATCTGCATATGTATTTGATTCAGAAAGTGTCTAAAGCAAATAAAAATACATTAAAATGCCTGTACGCCTTATGTTTGTTTTAAATGTCCATCACGCCACTCTTGTGTTAATCTATGCACGGTCTGAAGCATGTATGTGGGAATGTATGTGAATGTTTTACTGTTACGTCTTATTAGTATTTTAAGTATTCTATCTATTTTATTTATTGAATTTTATTGTTTTATTTATATTTTGATATTGCTAGGGATGATGCAATGATCGGGGAACATTCTTAATTTCGTTGTACCTGTGACAATGACAAAGTTTCTGATTCTGTTGTGGCGATCCCTCGTTCTGTGTTTGACGCGTTTCTTACAGTTAATTATTTTCTGTGTCTGTGTCTTTCAATAATATCTGAAGTGTGTGTGTGTGTGTGTGTGTGTGTGTCAAGCCGTTCAGCAGTCGCACTTAGATAATTTTTTAGTGTGAATAAATTTCATGCTGTCACGATTCCCGACAAAACATCAACACAGCGAATCCACTCACCACGTGGTACTTATACCAAAAATATCAGCCAATCGGGTAATTTGTTGTAGCAGCATTGGCGCCCGCTGAGCCAATCAGAATAATGTAGTGGGTTACCAAGCTGTTCCTGTGACTAATGCGTGTCATATGACCGTGACACCCATGGAGACAGTTACAAGGAACAAGATTTGGTCGTGGATTTGAAAACGGAAAGAGACTTTCTGTACCGAACTCATTTTGGTACAAGATGCCTCCGACTCTCTTTCAGAAACTTTTTAACAAGAGAAATGCGTTTTCATCGCCGCCCCCGAGGTGTAGCAAAGAGGACCCAGCTTTCAGGTAGCTTATTGTGTGCGTGCGCGTGTGTCCGTTTGTGGTTTGTGTGTGTACGTTAATAATATTTATGACTTTCGCTTTGACGTCTGAAAGGAATGACAGTGTATTTGGAGCAACGCTTATATTGAACTCGAGGCACTCTGCAGATGAGCGTTGTGTAGTTTGGCTGATTTGACATCAGTGTTGGAAAAGTGTAGAGTGACGTGAGAGACGTGTTGTGCCTTGTTGGTGCGGTTAGCTACATGCTAATGCTAGCTGTTGGACGCTAGCGAGGCTGCTGCACGCGCTGTCTTGGTGGGACTTGACTCAGCTTGTTAGCCATCACTTTTTTGCTCATATAAATAATTGTTTATGTCAGCTTATAAGTGAAAAAAACGCTTTATTGTCATCCCGAAGATAGTCAAATGGTGCTTGCAAGTTACAGTAGAAGTATCTTGCTTTCTCTTTGTCTCTCCCTTGCTCCCCCCTCCTCTTTCCCCTTTGTTTCTGTGGTAACAGCATTGTGGCAAGAAAAAACGCACGTGACAGTATTGTCGCGCTCTTTTGTAGCTTATCTTTGGCTGGATCCTGATAACTTGGAGATAAGAAGTAGCATCCCTCGACTTTGCCTCTGTTACTGTACTCTCCACCAGACAACAGAGCAGGACACCGTGTGCTCTTAATGGAAGCACATGTGATCGCTTCAGTCGGCCGCTGACGCATCCCATACCGTGCTGCTGTGTCGGTAGACTGTTGATGCACAGTGTTAATTTTATTGAAATAGCGCTACATGGCGTCTGAATATCACCTAACATTGCAGTGATGTAAAATAGACAAGTGGCTGGAGTTTACTTAGAACACCGATGCTTAGAACAAATGCAAGATGGCTTGTAGTGATTATAATATTTCCTACACGCGTTGCTTGTGTTCCACATCCACTAAAGCAGATAATCGTGTCATTTCCCATGTAGCTATGGAAAACATTTATCATTTCCAAACACCAGTGCTCTTTGATATTTACCCTTTAAAGATCTGGTCATGTATTTTAAAAATTAAAGGCAAGTTAACGCAGTATTGTGGCGACATGTTGCCCAATACTGTCAGGCTTGCAACTGGGCGTCCTTAGCATATATAATGTTTCCAATCATAATCTTAAAACAAAGTTTTATTTATGTAAGGAGTACAAAACCGATGTAAACTGCATAAGAACTCTAACGTTACATTCAGCCTGACATGGCAATGAATCATTGAGCTGAATGGGAGTTGATTTGCAGTCTCCCTGTGTATTTTCTCTCACACACTCAGGGTCAGGTGTGCCACCATTGGAAAAACGTGCTCTAAAGCTTTAAATACACTGGCATTGCACAATGTTTCTCCCACCTTGTCACTCATGGGGAAGATATTTACCTGAAAGCGCATCTCCTTGTGGTGCTGCTTGCACTTTGGTCCATGCCTGAGCCAGAGCACGTTCCACTGCCATAAAGGTGCCCTGCACCCAGTGATATAAATGCAATCTGTGTGTGTGTGTGCGTGGAGGGGCGGGGGGCTGACTGGCATCAATCCCAGAGCAAACAGGCAGGCAGCAGGCTTTTCTGTTAGCTCAGTGGTCAGCTGTGCTCTTCATACCTCTGGCATAAGCTTCCCATTCATCAAGCATGAAATGCTCTAGAGAGGACAGAACTGTGTGGAGACATGGTTGGAGAGGGACACTTGTGTGGTAGCAAGAATAGGCTAGGATGCAGCATTAGGAGTTTCTGCATAAAAGAAAAATGGTTAAAAGAAATTAAAAAAACACTGAGTTGAGGGTCTAAGGGAGGGGAATCTAATGGGACAGGGTGGAACAAATAAGTTGGAGGATGAGGTGGTTAGCAACTGAGCATGCAGACAGAGAATATAACGTGTCTGCAGTCTACTGACAGAGGTGGCCTGCAGAAATGATGACGTTAACAGTATTCTGAAGTAGAGCAGGACGATATGACAAAAATATTCATCTCGATATACACTTGAAAATTTGCGATAACGATATAACTGACGATATAATTGACACTAGACAAAATACTTTACAACTCCTCAACTTTATTAGTGCAAAACCCCCCAAAAAACATCAACGTATTTTCACTTAAACAGGCAGCTTTTTTAAGTGCATTAAAGTTATATAAAAAATTAACAGTGCAAATGCAAATTCCTTGCTGACAGTTTAACCAAAAGGCATTTCCAGTGGAAATTGGCCGACATATCCCCAGCATAACCATGTTTAATATCCACAAAACTTAAAAAGATGTTATACACACACAATATGTAATATTATGTTGAAGCACAGTAGTATCACTCCGCGAGGCGCCTGCCTACGATAGCCGTAATGCTCCGACAATCCATCAAGCGGTGCGGCTTGTAGCTTAGCAAAGTCGTACTGAAACATTTGACAGATTTTCGAGCGCCGTGTACATAAAATCGTTTCGAGGTCAGTAAACACAACCAGAATTCATACATAAGGCACACAGAATTATAATCTGTCGATTTTCAGAAAAATCAAAGGATTGATTTTAAGTGTGCCGTATTTTCCAAATAACACGGTAATAACGACGGCCCGCTAGCATGCTCTACCAAAAATAGTGCTTTGTTGTGTATCTGACGGATGAAAGCCAAACCAGTTCCACACCACTGAAGTTGCAGCAATTTTACAAACCAGTTCTGGTTCATCCGTTTCATTTAACGATCCCCTTTCGCTCTTCTCATTCTGCGTCGCCGCCATGTGCGTATGTAAACAAAGGCACTGCTCATGTGCGTTTTACCCATATTCTATCGCAATATTTCATTTTCCTATCGTTGCCCAACATTACACCGGTATTACCGTGAGCGATATGATATAGCCCAGCCCTATTCTGAAGTATTTTTTTAAAAAGCACTGTGTGAGAATTATACCATGAATAAAGTTGGCTGGGTAGGATGCTGCAGTCAATTTCAATCAAGACGTTAAAAGAAAATGACCTTAAAAACCTCTGACGGGGGGGAATAAGCAAGCCCAATGTGACACCAGAAATAGCTTTTTTTAGTTTGTAAATCAGGCTTATTATTGGCATTTTTCAGTCTATATTTTTTAATATCCAGTAGAGATGAAGTCTTTTCTGTTTTGCAAACCTCTGGCCTGCATACTGCATCACCGACACCATGCACTGCCACACCACTCCACTGTGCCCTCCAGAATACCATAGAGGGCAGTAGGTTGGCTGACCCTGAGAGGAAAGCCTAAAAAGACTCCTGTTTCCCTGGCTGTGGCACTTGACTGGGGACGGCATACTGTACATTACACCAAAAGCCTTTGGCTCATCCTGTAGCCAGTCTGAGACCTGATCATTAGCCAGTAGCTTTGTCCTCCCACTCACACCCAAACTGCTTGTCCTGGCAGCCTGCTGAGGAAACTTCCTACATGACCTGCACTAACAGACAATATACGAGTAAGAGAGTAAAAGCAGATTTACTCAAGTTTGACGTTTTCTGTTTAATATATAGTTTCGTGGAATTAAACTTTTTCTATGGTAAACTAGGACTCACCTGTTTCCTTTTCAAGTTGATATAAAATGGTCATAAGTCTAGAAAATATAATAAAAATTTGGTGAATTTAAAATAAATTAAATTAGTACAGTGTATTGTAGATTTAGTAAATCATGTTTGACAAGCCTGTGAAAATGCATGACGTTGCATTTGCTGGAGTACTACTTTTTTTTTTTTTTTTTTTTGTTTCTCACACCGTGGAATTTATCTTTAAAAATGTTTTATTTATAGTTTGGGAGAAGTCGTGTCTCAGGTTCCTGATTGGCAAGGCGTCCTTCCTCCATTGCATACTTTCATAACTCGGTGTGTCATGTGAGGCTTTCATCAATCTCAGGCTGTCATGTTTGTTGTGTGATCACATGGTTACCAAAGTCGCTGGCAAAAAAAAAAACCTAAGCACCTTTGCAAGTGTTGATGAAGATGCACACTTTGGTTTTTTTGTTTTGTTTTTTTAAGTAATGCTCTCTTCTCTTGTATCCTGTTGCTGTTTATCTAAAGTTATGAATCAACATGTGATCACTCGTACTGTCTCAACCCTTTTATCGCATCACTATCTTAAAAAATTCCCAGCTTGACTCTAAAATGAAAAACCCATCACAGCGTTTTTATGTATGCTTGTTCTGCTCTGCTCTCTGTTTGATTACTTTCTTTTTAAGCACTCACTGTCGGTAAACTGACATGGATTACTGTGAATGTTATAGCTTTATTTTGCAGGGCTGCTTTCTTCCCTCGGTGCATGCTTGTGTGAATGCTGCAGGCGTGCCAAGGTTCTGTAAAGACAGCGGCTGTCATCGGGTTCCTATCGGGGCTATTTCAAGTGGCCACACTCAGGCTTCTCAGAACTGCAGGGTCATAGTAAGGATATAATTTGATGTTAAAGCTGCAGGGGCATCACACACTTTACAGCGGTGCGCAAACGCGTTTGTATTCGTCACAAACTTTTCAGTATGTGCCCTTTAGCTTGATATTAAATTTCTTTTACGCTCTGTGAGCCAAAGGGTCAGTGTCTATTCTACTATTTAAGCACAGTGTAATTATGTCTACATGTGCTACCAGAATGAAAATTATAGCGCCAGAGGTTGTATCAAAATGTTTTTGGCAGTGAAATAGCTGTTCTACATTACCTTTAGTATCCTAGCAGGTTCAGCCATGAAATCTAAGCAGGGCTATTAAAGATGTACTGGAGGCAAAGGTAGAGAGGCAAGTTTCAGATGGAAGGAATATCTGCAGAGGGCGGGTAGTGGAAATATTAGACAAAGGATGATCAAGATGGAGGGGCCCAGCAGGTCGAAAAGAAGAAGACTACAGAGGAGGCTTGTGGATACATATATTAAAGGGGGACATTCAGATGGTTGGTGTGACAGAAGAGGATGCAACGGAGAGGGTGAGATGGGAGGCAGATGATCCATGGTGACCCACGGATCGAAGAGAAGAAACATAATTTACCAGCTAGAATGTGATAACTCAAACCACAGGTTGAATTAGGAGTTTTAATTGGCCTTCGTGTGTCCAGAACATGCGACCTCCCTGCAAACACTGTATGGATCAATCAGCTGTCTTCCATGTGAAGCTCATACTGAGTTTAAGGATCTAAAGGAGTGTCCATACTGAAAGCCGTTCACTTGTCGGCTGTAGTTTATAGTTAACATCTTGTCTCTAATGGACATTGAAGGCTCCACATGCTTAGGTAACCCTCTAATGTCTTTGGTTCTCTGTCGTATGTCAATCAACACTATCCTTTGTTGTCATTGGTAATCGCCTCGCTGGTACCCGTAGCCTTAAAGTTTTATATAATGCTTGCTCAAATTGCATCACCAGTAGTTGTTTTCTTTTTGGTTGCTTGAAGATAAGGATTTTATGGTTTCTGGTTACCAAGTCACTGACATTTCCAAATGAATGCTAGGATGATAACTTTACATTTAGGTAGGCCTGCTTATCCTGTGGCGTATACGCATTAAGGAACTCCCTATGTTATTTGCATGGTACAGTAATGAGATTATTAGTTTATTTGCTATGACTGATTTGTTGTTTGACATTTCTACTGTATAGCAAGTTTGCACGTGACCTTACCAATACATTACAGATGTACCTGAGAAGATCAGAGAAAATTACATTTGCTTATTGTTATACACTGGATACTTGGGGCTGATGCAGAGACACATTTTTGGGTATTGAAATTCTTTTTTATTTGGATAAACATTTTATTTTATTTTATTTTATTTTTTTTGTAATTTATCCTAAATGTATATTGAAGAAGCTTTTACACATAAGTGAATTAAAATAAATCGGTAACTTAGCACCACATAGCACAGATATTGATGAGACTGAATATTCTCAGATACAAAGCTGTGGGAGTAATTTATTGGAATTTTGAAAATCAGAAAATTCATATTAACTAATTAGCCTACATTCAATCTCTAAATGAGAAGAGTGTTGAAAGGAAGAAATGACAGAAAGCATGGTGAGGGAGGTGTTTTGATGCAGTGAAATGATATTTGCTTTTTGAGGCGAAACTGAATCTCTCTATCATATGATCTTTTTTTTGCTTACTAGAATTTGATTTACATGTGCAGCACTGACCGTTTGCCCCGATTTCTACGTGACTTCCACCAGTACTCTTCAGCTTGATGTTCCGTTCATGTGATTATTTGTGAGAAATAGTCATACACTCGATACTCCCAACTCAGCTGTCACTCATTTTCTGTCATGTGTTGCTGATTCAGAAGTTGTCACACAGAGTTAATCCAGAGTGTACACAACCTCACTGGGTAAAGATAAATGCAGAGGATGTGTATAGTAAGAAAAGTTAGAAGAAGTAAATAAATAAATTAAAATAAATAAAAAAATGTGTTCCCACTGGCTAAACCTTCCACATAAAACACGAGTGTTGTCAGAGAATACACTTAGACTGGGCTCTACTTTTTGCTTTACTTGCGACCTTTTATTCAGATATGATGTTTACAGCTAATTGATTATCTATTGTATCTGCCTACTTTAATCAGCTAGTCTCTGTGTGTCTATATTGTAGGTGTGAACCGTCATCTCAGGGCGTTTCAGAAATGCTCTCAGTATCTTGTGACTGCTGGAATGCAGAAGTCCTCAATGCTACATAATCAGCACAGAAACTAGCTGATATGCAGGTAGTCGGGTGTTTTCAGAGCGTGTGTGACAATACGTTCACTGTATTGTGATGGTAGTTCCCCTCCTCTCATAAAAAACTTGAACCCTCGGATTATTTTCAGTAGATTAATTATTTAATAATGAATAAACAACTTGTTTACCTTAATCAGTTGATTAATGAACCTTTTTTCCATGGAGGTTTCTGTTGGCTTTCTCCAGCAGCAGAGGAGTGTTGTTTCTGTTGTTTGTTAATTTTCAGACTGTATACCATTTCACAGATATACCAATTCCTGCAGGGAAGGTTTCAAATTTGACAACTAGGCAGAAGTATCTTCTACTTCTTGGGAAGTATTAGCACTTGTCTGAGTTTCTGAGAACATATGTATACAATATGAGCTGATGAAAGCTTAGATATGTCTGAAAGATTAGATGTGTTAACTGCATTTCAGAGTCACATAGTGATTTATGTATTTATAGTTGTTTGTATTGCATATGTGCCATGCTGGAAAGTAGCACTATGGCACAGAATGACCTATAGCTCACAACTAGCAGTGCAGCTGGTACTCATACGTGTTTTACATCAGGGGGTTTGTGAAGGTGCATGAGCTGTGGTAGGAGCTATATACACCTTTCCTATGCTGTCAGTACATGCATGTTGATATGTGACTTCAGTAGTACTCCTGTGTAATGATCTCTAAAGTCATCACTGAGCAGACTTCCCGCGTGGAAAGCTCTCTCTACTTTATCTAGATTCTTCTTGGTGTGGTTTGCTTGCTATTACACACAACCTTAGGGTCAGCGGTTTCAGTCTTTACGCCTGACTTTGGTCATATGTTGCCGCTTTACTTCCCTGTTTCTGTTCAATATTTGCCAAAATGCACTTTGTGCTCTAAAATTTCAAGTAGGGATTTGTGCAAATAGTGTGCAGTATGTTCAGCTGCCTTTTCAAGACAGTTAAGCACCTGTTGATTTTAAGATGCTATGACACCATTCAGTATTACCCAGTGCTGTAGCCTCCACAGACGGCCCTCAGATGGGAAGCTGTAAAAAAAAGAAAAAAAAAAAGTGAGGTGGAAGCAGATGAAAGCTGAATGAACAAGAGCAGTCGTGCCTTACGTTCATGTAGAAAATTAATGGTTGTGTGTCCGCAGTCTTCGAGTAAACCTATAACCACACAGAACCAGTGTGTAACCACATTAAGGAAGGAAGGCTGCTTCTGCTAACATTAGCTACACTGAACAAACGTGTGTATGATGTCATGTTATGCTACACATTTCGGCTCGTAATTTAATGTTAATTTTGAGTTCACATGCCATATTTGTAAGTTCTACCTGGGCTATCAGATTGTGATCGATTTTAAAAGTTTCCTGAGCATTTTCTTACTTTTAGATGAGTTTTTAAATGACAAGTAAATTAGTCATCAGGATTCAAGCACATGCAGTGAAATTCAAACTAACTTGAACTTGAGCTTTCAGTTAAATGGCAAAATGCTGTATGATGGGGAAGTTTTTTTTTATTTTTCTTGTTTTTCATTGTAGGAATTGTCCAGTTTTATGACACTGTTGACCCTCTTGTGGTTGCTGGCTGCAGAAATGTCTTTTTAAAACACAAGCTGCTGCACCTATCGGAACCCTCTGTCACACACAGCCGGAAGAACGTCACACAGCTTAGGCAAAGGGGATGTTTATGTAACCGTCTCTCTGTCTCGAACACACACATTCTAGTGGCATGAGAGAGCGAG
Organism: Neolamprologus multifasciatus; assembly: GCF_963576455.1. NCBI lineage: Eukaryota > Metazoa > Chordata > Actinopteri > Cichliformes > Cichlidae > Neolamprologus > Neolamprologus multifasciatus. The sequence continues at coordinate 22,642,178 of NC_140448.1, forward strand.
AAAGCTAGGGCTCTTCGAGGTCAGTATAGGCTGATGTTTGATTCAGTACAGTCTTGGTAACAAGGCTGCCACGTTTTGACCTTTATCACTTTACACCTTCCATGGAACAGCCGTGGAAGGTTTTGCGTCAGCGTTGCAGTTATATCAAATTAATATGAGTGGAGAATATGTGACAAGGAATGTAGTTTAGTATTTAAGAATGGGACAGTGACCATTTTTAGGTTGTGAGCAGCCTAAATAAACTGGTCCATTTCTCTGAAGTTCAAGTTGTGCGGAACTTTATTGACAAGGTTTGACAGCTTTATGCTCTTTCTTACCCCAAATGTTTTTTATATGCAGTTTGTTCTACAAGAGAAAAACACTGCATGTTTAAATTAATTGGAGAAAGAAAGAGAAAGCTGATGAATAAGGGAGAGAGGAAAAAAAAGAGCGGGATTCAGAAACAACAGACGAACAAGTCCCTACTGTCACTCTCTTATCACAGCGCTTTCTGGCTGTCAGCGGTCCAGACTCAGTGCTGTTGCCGCCTCGGTACTGTCCAGCACACACAGTGTTCCTGCGATCACCTGATAGTCTCATGTTGTTGTGTGAATTTAGTTCACCGCTATTCTTAGAACCTGGTTTGACTTGGAGAGGAGAAGCAAGAGAGGAATAGAGAGAGGGGAGAGGGCTGGGGAAAGACTGGCAGACTCGCAATGATGCCCAGGTAGGAGTCAGTAATGTTTAACCTGGCCTTTATGCATCCAAGTGGGCACGGTGGTGTTCGTTAAAGGAGGTTTGTGTACAATGCTTGTGCTGTTACCCTTAGGTTTGTTTTCTGCCCGAGTGTTGGGAGCTACAATGTGCCAGCTGGCTGATACAAGCAAGACCGTAAGAAAGGCAGTCGCTTTTTAACTGTCAGCCTCAGTGGCATTGAACAAGATAGAATCAATCTGTTGAGGTCAAGTTACATAATATAGATTACTGAGTTTGTGGTGAAGCATGCCTGTTGGTTTTGGGTGAGGGGAAAAACACTGCTCATGTATTTGGGTGGAGTTTCTGTTTTATATCTATGTAATGTCAAATTGATAACTGTTGCCACAAAAGAAGGCGATTCACTCATTTTACATCCTGATTGTTTCCATCTTGTTTTGTTTAGTTTTCTTTGTTGTTGTTTTTTTAATGAAACATGCTGAAAACATTCATGGGTGGAATGTTTTTTGGGGATGTTTTTGTCTATCAACAGGTTGCTCAAGGAAATGAAACCTGTTTATACCTGTGGTGCTCAGAATTTGAGTCACTTTTGGTTCAGACAATTGCGGTCACAGCAGTACAAGCATGTAACAGTCATGAAGTCATGTGCTGCTTTTATGAATGACTCTCCTCTCTCCTCTGTCAGTGCTGTGACTGTCACAAGCTCACTGATGGGGTACTTCCTCCTTCGCACTAATTTTCCTTGTCTTTCGCTCAGAGTGTTGTGTTTTTTTTTGTTTGTTTGTTGTTGTTTTTTTGTTTTGTTTTTTTCTTTGTCAGATATCTTTCTTTATCTCTTTAGATTTCTGGATTTTTCTAGGTCTGTTTTCTTATGTGATCTGTTTGGCTTTTGTTCTTTGTCTTTCATGCCTGCTCTTATTGTTAAGTGCATCTTTGGTCTTTAGCTGTTTCTTATCTCCTCTTTTGAGTTTATTCTTTGTTGTTTTTGCCGGTGCTTATAAAAAGATTTGGCCTTTTTACATTTTCTTGCTTTCTGTCCTATCTTTATTTTATTTTTTCTTTGCTTCTCTTGTCCACTTCACTGTTATTCTTAAAACAAAGGGAGCACTGAGCCTGGCGTCAAATTATGCAGATTCATTCTGGGTTGATCTGTAAACAGCACGTCATCTTATTTTGTAAATGTCGTACCCATGTTATTTAATTGCTGTCATTTCTTCCTTGTTAGCTGTGTTAGCTTTTTAAGCTCTGGAAAGATATCTGTTTATTAAAGCAGTTTGTGAGAGTTGAAACTTCACATCTTAGATATTACTCTTAGTGCCTCTTACGTAGTGGTGTCAACCAAATTGATCTAAATTATAAACTGTTGTCATATTAATAAATTAACCACACATGAAAAGCAGTGATCCAAAGACATATGTGATACTTAGATGAGCTAAATATTGATGCTATGCAATTTGAGGCCATTATGTAGGCCATAGAGGAATTATGCCACCAGTTTGGCATGTAGACTGAACAAATAATTGTTTTTTTTTTTCTCCCTTGGATAAAATTGGAGGTGCAGCTATTCATTTATTCTAGTATTCAAGTATCCTTGAATGTTTTTCTACACCCCATGGCTTGCTTTAGTCTCGCCCCTACTTGTTCCAGGTATTGCTGGAATATAAATTTGGGTGGCTGCCGACAGCCTTCATCAGGCTGCCTAATTTAAGCACTGTCTCTCAGACCAAGTAAACAGTTCATCTGCATGTTTTATTTTAATTTCTGTAGCTTACCTTTAGTTTTTCGCTGTGTAAAACAAATAGCATTGGATGGGAGTTCCCCTTTCTTGAGCACTTGGAAGGATCAAAGCAAATTATTTGTACTTTAAGGACTTTTTTTAAATAATTGAGTTTTCCGAGTTACCCAGTGAGTCATTGCAGCCTTAGATAAAATCATATCTTTAAAAAAAAATGCTGAATGCTAGTGATGCATTTCATTGTTTAGTGCCGACCATATGGCTCTGGGCATGGTCTCCCTCCTGTATTTCTACTTCTCAAAGCACCACATGACTTTGGTTTGACAAGTTAACACTAAGGCTGCATCATAAAACCCCCCCCCTCCCTCTTGCTACGCTGCAGGACTGAATAAGTTAGCCTGTAAGAATGCTGGTCATATTTTGACATTAGTGTTTGGTAAATAGTAGCTCACATGCAAGGCATAGACCTTTTCTCTTGGACACATGACCATGCATGACAACACAGGTATTCCCTGCCCCATTGAAGTTCACTTCCTACAAAAATGTAATCCTGCTTTTGAATGTGTGTGTGCTATTTTGATGGCAAGATTGATGGACTTAACAGTTCTTTTTACACCCCTCCCCGTCAGCCCATTTACTATAAACACTTCTGTTTAGGGACACTCCCTGCTCCCCAATAAAAGGCTATATTTAGGTCAAGCTCTGTGCCCATCTGCCTGACCCATCTATCCTTCAGATCAGAAAGAAATCCCCTACCATCATTCAGTCGATCCAATATCCTGTCATCTTTATAGCTGTCACTAAATCAACCAGGGGGCCGAGTTTCCCCAAAAGCACATGAGGATTCTGGGAGCCTAATGAATGGCTGCTAGTAATCACAGTGAGTTGTAAATATACAACATGACCCTTCAAGTATTACCTGAGATGGCCATCATTAATGAGATGAGCTGAGTGAAACCACAGGTTACTTAGCAACAACCATGGAACTCTGGCCTCCTGTAAATGGCTTAACTGTTACTTAACAGCGGTCCAGCGATTCCTGCCAGAAGAAGAGTACTGGCATGAAATTTCACAGCAGTTTACAGATACTCTATATTTCCAATGTGGCTCAAAGTCTTATTAACTATTTGTGTATTGTAATGATCTTAAGAATTTGCATTTGTGAAAATGACTTTTCATTTAAAGAAAGCCAAAAGTTGTATTTGTGCTCACAGTTTTTTAATCATGCTGTAATTCTGGCAGTGGATGATGGCTTAGCGACTTGTCAATGATGACTCAAGTCATCTAGTTGAATTGCAGAGTGGTCACACAGGCTGATTAGTTACATGTGTATCTGTGAAGGTACGTGCTGGAAAGAAAGGCATACTTTGTATTATATTGTTAATGTGTTTGCTTTCTTTAATCCAGTTACATAACTGACTGTCTCATGGCATACTTTGTGTCTCCCTATTGATTCTGGTATGACATGGGTGAATGACAGCTATGGCAGTCAGAGAACGCTGGCTCTGCCATAGCTGTGGGATAAGTGATGGCTTAACTGTGCTTATTACAAGGTTGAAAGCATGTCAGATTTACATTTTCTCTTATGCACTGAGCTCTTCCAGTTTTCTGCAAATGAGAATTTTGCTTTGCAACAAAATCAAGTATAACTCCAAAACATCAGCTTCAAAGATATGCTTAGGATCCACAATGTCAATGTTCGAGTTGCATTACTGCAAATGTTCTTTGCAACCGTTACAGTAATGCTGTAATGTCTCCCATGTTTGTAATTCAAAATATTAGAGCAGGACTGCATCTTGCATGTGTATGTTCTGATTTTCATTTTATAATCCACAAAGTTATGTTTTTGCTTAGTTTCTGCGCCAGATTGTTTCAGAAGGTATTTTGTTACCACATTAGTAACAACATCATAATGTACAGGTTTCTTGGATATGGCCCATAAACCATCAGATATGTAAAAGATGTGTGTCTGTGTGTGTTAATTCACTCCCATGTGATCCCACTTTTCTCTGTCCATTATTCTTCCCATTTAGCTGGCCACTTCCCCAGTTGGAGCCCAGTCAGATCAGGCTGATAGTGTACCAGGACTGCGAGAGGCGTGGCAGAAATGTCCTGTTTGACTCCGCCGCCAAAAAAAGGGCTACGGAGGAAACCCCCATTACTGTAAGTCATATGTCGTTTTTGTTGTTGTTGTTGTTTTCGTTTCCCCCTTCGTCTTTATGTGCTTGTGAGCTGCTGACATTTGGGATGTTTCCTAATTGCTGATTTTAAAACAAAAAAATAAATAAACAAAGAGGTTCCCACAGGAACAAATGATGCACTAAAATAGCTACAGACGCTATTGCAAAGTCTAAAATTGTTGTAAAAATGTATGTATTTACAACTACTAACTCTTTTTTTTTTAAGACCGTAAACTTTGACTTCAAAAGCTCAAAGAAGGTTATTGTAGATGAAAAAAGATAAGAGCAGTGAGACATAGGCAGGCACAAAACAGAAACCAGTCACGCTGCCGTGACATACAGAAAGTCATGTGCCTGATTCACAAAGTCCAGAGGACACTAGCTGCACCTTAACCTGTACTACACCTCACTTCCCCATAGAAAATTAAAAGACAGGGAGTGCACCTGGTTGGGCTGTTTGTGAGTTTGTCTTTTTGTTTAAGATAAGGAATTTCTTTTTCACAAAAAACCTGCTGAATGAATACTTATAAGTACTCTTATAGTCAGCATTCTAGGGCAAGAATGCTGCAAAGGCCAATATTACCTGAAAACTCTTCAAACAGGAAGTGTCTTTGTTTGTGTCACTAAGCCTAGATTTAGACTTAATTGCCAGCACACCCATCTAGTGAGACTTGAAGATGGAAAATATCTAACTTATGCCATATAACCTACCAGCTTTGGGTATATTTTTGAGTTGGTGACAGTCACTGCTTTTACCCTTTTTATTTCTTTGTAACATGCCTAATATTTTTATACTGCTGCTGTTTGTTCCTTTCTGACCCTGACCGGTTTGTTCTGGTGCTGTTATCTCCAATAATAATAATAATAGCGTCAGCTGACAGCCCATGTGTAAGCAGCATTCTTTCATTCTCACATGACAGCCATGTCACTCAGTTTTTTGTTTTTTTTCCTCCTCCCTTTCCTTTGTATTTATCTTATTTTGTTTCAAGCATTTTAATTTATTTACCTAAATGTGTCATCTCTGCCTTCTCTAGCTGCCTCCTTTTAATCTATATCACTGTGATGACCTCATTAGCGTCCTCTGCTTTTCTAAAATAATCTGGTTGTTTTTGTCCTCTACATTATCCGTGTAACAGTTTTATATATATTTATAAGTCACTCTCTATCTTTACAACTGTTAGCTGCAGTCAGATGATATATACATACGTGCACTTACTGGCATTTAAAGATTGTTTTAATATCAAATCTTACTGGATCATCTATTACTGTTCTCACGTTCATCTGTTCTCACTTGCTCTTGCATGTGAGAAAATGACTTTTCTCGACCATTGCTTCACACATCTGTCTTAACCTGCCTAATCTTTCTCTGTACCTCAGCTGTCTTTCTTTTGGTCCTTGTTGTGCTCCATAATATACCCTGCCTCCCTTCCTCCTGTCTTTCATGTCTTTTGACTTCTCATTATACACTTCCCTGTTCCTTCTCCTCTCATTTTACTATCTCTTCTGTTGCCTCCATATTTTAGGACTGTGTTTTGCTTCCCCTTAGGTTTGTCTCTTTGTCTGCTGACCAGGTTTCCTCTGCTTTGCCATACCTTCTCTTGCGTGACTCATCCACTTGTCTCATTATCATATCTATAGGTTTGACATATTGCAGGCACACGTTCACTTCCTGCTTTGCTATATGGCCACCTGACATTGAAATATGGATGGTATATTTGCTTAACTTCCTGAACTCATTCACCTCAACTTATTGAAGCGTTGCATTTAAATGGGACCTGGGCCACATACTGTATACAGTAACAAAAGCAAGACTTATGTTGTGTGTATGTTTACATGTCTTGCAGAGTGGCATTTGTTTGCAGTGAGGACATAGATACGGCACCGACCCTGCTTACTGCATTATGTGTTTGTTGCTTGGGTTTGAGTCAATATTTTTGGTGCATTCTGCAGCATTAGGCCTTTGCCAGATACTCTTTTCTCACATGACAGGTTTTTGGCAATTCGGATGAATTTCTTTTTGAGAAGAGATTACAGCTGCAAAGCAGAGAAAAACAGAATGACAAATAGAGAAACAAGGGACCAAGCAAGAGAAGCTGGACAAGGGGAGATATATGTGATGGGGTCAGCAAGAGTCAGGAATGAAGAGAAAGAGGGGAGATAGTGGGGAAGTGGGGAAGAGGAAACTGCAAGAAAATGGAGAGGAAAAAATGGAAGACGGCATTTGTTCTGAAATAGAAATAGATTTTCAAAGGAGAGGAAAAAAGCTGCAGGAATTGGAGAGGGATGAAGTTAGAGCAGTTGAGGGAGTGGAGAGTGGAAGGGGGAGGGGGGGAATGATTGCAGTGCTGCTCAGTCACGAGTTTTTGAAAGAGTCATATGACTGGCAGTCACATGCTTGCGGAGTCTGTGTACATACCTCACACTGCACTGCAGCAGACATACACACACACACACACACACATCCGTGTGCCTGTTTGACACATGCATGTTCGCAGTGTCTTCATAACCGTGTCTGTGCTGCAGAATGACCTTTATAAGTGAAAGAAAACATAAGCTGTATGCAGCAGGATTACGTAATGAAGCAAAAACCATCTTTCTACTTCTTTGCCTGTTTTCTTTCTCTCCTTCTCTCATGCTGTTTTTCTCTCACAGCATCTCATATTCCCTCTGTGTTCTTCTCTTTTTCACTGTCAGCAACAGTGGTTTCAAGTGAGCCATTACCAGAGCCTAGTCACTAAAAAGAAACCTCACACACGCCCTCTCCCTCCCCTTCCACCCTCCCTAATGCATTCCTCTTGAATAGTCTGCCAAGTTAAGAAGGCACATGACACAGGCTGATTGAGATCACATTGCTTTTAGCTAGCTGTTTATACAAGTACCTCTAGATTGGGTTTCTGTGGCTTTTGACCTATAGTTTAACTGTATTTATGTTTCTCAACTAAAAGCTTTACTTCGTATGATTTTTGATTGTAAGAAGTCAAGGGTCCAATTTGAAACTCTGTATAAAATTGATGAAGAACACTCTTGGATATGTACTCTCTTTATGCTTACGTTAATAGTGGTCTGTATAATTGATAAACACCCCACAATACAATCTTAATGACCTCGTCTCCATTTCCACATGTGCAATTTGTTGCTACATGAATGTCATTAAGAACCAAATATGTTCAACCCTCCTGTCTTGTGATTTCAGCTCAGGGTTGTAGGTCATTTGCAGTAGATGCTTCATATTTATGCTGCTTTTGTTTTTTTGTTTGGTCTCTAATTAGTCACAAGGATGAAAAGTTGCAAAACAAAAATGAACAACTAATTGTAGAGGTAAATAAGTCTGCGTTCTTGGCAGTTGGGTCTATAATATTCTATATTTTGATTTTTTTTTTTATCTTGCAGAGCGCTGAGTCCCAGGTGAAGATGTTTGGAAAATGCTGCCAGCTTCGTCCTACAGGAGGCAGCAGCAGTTCCCTGGACAGCTCCTCTTCCTGCACCTCGGAAACCAAGGAATCCAAGGAGCAAGGCCTCCGCTTCCAGGTAACGCAGGACTGAGATTATTTAAATGAAGTACTCTTCTACAAAGACATATCCATAAACACACAAATGTAAACTGTGCTTGTATACTTTATGGTCCTTGGGGAGCACTCTTCAATTTAGTTTGAAGTTTGTTGCATGTTTCAGTCACAAGCTTTGATTTGCTGCTATCATTTGAGATCAAACTGCTGAAGTAAATTGTGTGCAATCTCCCCCGTTTATATTAAGTGCTAAATGAATAACTGCTATGATGCCTTAAGAATTTGCACAATGTGATTGTGTCGGTGTCTAATGCCTAGAGGTTACAATATCAAAATATTTCTTTCCTTTCCAGGGTTCAAGGTGTTCATCAGATGTGGTTATGCTGGGTGAAATGATGTTTGGCTCTGTGGCCATGAGCTACAAAGGCTCTACACTTAAAATCCACCAGATAAGGTAAAAAAAAAAAAAAAAGGAAGAAAAGAAAATGAATGCATGAATGACTTTCTCCTCAGTGCTGTTTCCTGAGTTAAAAAAGCAAACATTAAATATTCTAGTTCTGAACAAAGGGACTTTTAGAAACTTGTTGAAACTATGGGATATCTGATCCTTAAGTTTTCTGAGACCAAACAGTTTTAAGGTCAAGTGAAGGTGATAATAGGATCCAGGAAGAAAATAAGTTGTGAATTGATTAGGTAGAAGAAGAAACACACAACCATAAACATGAACAAAGCACGTATACTAATGATCTTTGGTCCTGCACTATCATCATATCAGATCACCACCTCAGCTGATGCTGAGTAAAGTCTTCACTGCCAGGACCGGAGGCAGCGTGTACGGCAGCCTGAACACGTAAGCATTTGCAAGCTTATCAACACGCTGTGACTCCTATGCAGAACTTTGTCATAAACCAAGAGATGCGAGTATTCTCCAATCCACAATACAAGTGTTGTTGGCAATAATCCTTATAAATGTTCTGCTGGCTTTCTCTGTTCGTCCCACACAGGTTACAGGACAGCCTGGAGTTCATTGGACAGGACAACAACACCCTAAAGCCTGATCAAAACACTGGGCCCAACAGTCTGCTAGGGAACATAGGTAACCATGGCAATCGAGTGCCGTGCCAAACCTTTTATTTTTGTGCCATGAGTGATCATTTCTCTTCCTCTGTGCAAATTATGAGTAGATTACCAAGTCATTTTTTCTTTCATGTAATCATAGAGAGAAATTGCTCTATATCTTTATGTAATGTGTTTGTTTTTGTTCATTTTTTGGACTTGTTAAATATATACAAATGCATATTTAATTTTACCGGCATGGCATTTTGTTTGGAAGGCTCAACTCTGTAAAGTGTTGAATTTTGTTGCTTATTTATTTTATCGGAAGTTGAAGTTTTTCACCTTTAAGCTCCACCATTGCGGCCTCCCAGGGCGCTCTTTGCCAACAGCTTTTCTTTACAGCTACGTCTACTCTAAACTGGCACAAGATATCTCAGTTGGTAAACAGAATCGGCCATTCTATGAAACACTTAAGGCATTCTAGTATTTCTGCTCTCGTGCTTCACTGATCCTTATGATGACCGACTGTGCTAATTTGAGTGTTGGTTTTTGATGGTCAGTACATTGTCTGTGCAGACTGTGCAGCCAACTGATTTAGGCTTAGGCTGTGAAATGCTTCTGCTACAAAGATGAGCATAAAAGCCAGATTTTTAAAAAGCTCAAATGAAGAACTGTTGGCGAAGTTTATAATTTGTGCAGATTCTCTGTCATCCTCACAGAAAAGACATCTAGTTACATACATCAAAGCTGAAACTCTAACCAATTACGAAACCTGCTTAAAAAAAAAAAATACGTATAAGGTGCATTTTCTGTGAGCGATGCCACCTCTCTTGTCTGCCTGGTTGTTTATTTCATTTCAAACTAAAAATTTCCTGTAACTAATGAGACTTTCAAACAATAGGAGGCAGTGATATTTCCTCCTCCATTCACTAATCATGGTTCGTGTTTTTTGTCCTTTTTTTTTCTTCTCTTCCTCCCTTTCTTCTTTTCCATGTTTTTGTTTGTGCTGCGCAGGATTTTCTCAGCTCTGCAGCCCTCGACGGGCCTTCTCTGAACAGGGCCCGCTACGCCTCATCAAGAGCGCTTCTTTCTTTTCAGGTTGGCGCTCAAAACTGACCATGATTGCTGTGTGTCAGTTGCATGCGTATCTGTAGACTGAAGTTTAAGTAACGGTGGTTGCATTGGATGCCTCTCAGCAACTGCATGCCTGGGTAGTGATTCTTGCATTAGCAATGATAGTATTCGAGACATGGCACTAAGCATCTGCAAATAACTTGGGTCAGATAGGATGTGCAAAAAATTTAAAGGCAAGTGGCACTGAGTAAATGAAAAGGCAGTTCTTTAAACGAGGATTGAGGTGTCTTGGAGCCATACTCAAAGACACCTCATGCCCTTAAGCTTCATCTCTGCTTCTTCACATAAACCACAAGGAAACTAGGAAACGGTGGAGGGAATGTGTATTCCTTCAGGCATCTTTATTTTAATTTTGTTAATGGCAACCTCACAAACAAAACTTTGACTCATTAGCCATAAAGCTGTCTCAAATCATGTATATACTTTATCTGACCCATGTCTGCAGGTGGATAACACACAGGAATGCATGAGGGTTTGCTGGTGTCGGTGGCTGTAGTATTAGTTATTTTTACAGTTTCATGTCCTTCTGTTTCTGTTATGTACTCACATACTTTTACTAACATGTTGCCTTTGACAGTGCCTGTCATACTTGGGCAATGCTTTTAGGCTTGATGTGCAGTGGGCTGTTTTTAAGTTCTTTTTTTCCCCCTTTCAAAATCTTTTCTCATTTACACCAGTGAAATTGTAGCAACAGTCTTACTTCCTGGCTGTTGTGCAAAGTAAAATAGCCATAATAAAGAATTTTCTACCATCTGTGTCTATCACACACGCTTAATATGCACCTTGAAGCTGTTCCTCACAGAATAGGTCTTGTTTGGGGGCTTTGTTAATCTTTGATATGCTGCCGATTAAGTTTGGGACCAATCAGATACTTCCTTGATTGTTTTGAAAGTTGTATAACCATCTAAATCAAATCTCCAAACATTACTGTATTTTACATTTCAATCAATACCTTTGCCACACTTCAGTAGTGGTTATCACTACCTCCATGTTTTCCATTTGGGGTTAGGCAACCTTTTTCCATGGTAATCTGGTAAGAGTTATAAAAAAAAGTGTTTTACTTGGCATGCAATATTTTTCATACACATCCTTCTAAGGACATCCTTGCATTTGCGCTGGTATGCAATATTGCAGTGATTAAAGAGCACCGAGATCATTTTAGCCATTTGCGTTTGTGGGTTTCACCTCTCATTTTTCCTATTTTCTTTCCGTCAGTATGTTGACATTAAGTGCAGACACACTCTGTGATATCTGTGTTACGGGGTTGTTGTAGAGGGAAGTCGGCGCTGCAGCAGATGATGTTGATAGTGACACCGAGTGAGCTGTTGAGTAACAGTCTATTACAACAGTAGTGCTTTTCACCTTATTTGTCTTCCTTGTGACACTTCCTGTTTTTGGAGTTGGAAAACAAAGGTTGCTAACTAATGACATGAGAATCAATCAGGAGCGCCCATTCCCCAGCAGAGAGTAGTTCAGCACCTGCTGGAGGTTAAAGCCTTTTTTATGGAGTTCTGAGTACTGCTCCGTTGGCTATTTTAAGATATTTCAACCTCATCTCTGCTGTATTGGCGCATTGCACTCATTATTTTGATTGTAACCAAGAAAAACAACTCATCTGCTTTGTGGTTGCTAGTCCAAGAGTTGATGTCACACATCTAAAAGCATTAGCATCTCTTAGCAACATTGTAAATCTCTAACATAGTGGCAATGAGAGCATCTTCAACATGTTTGGTGCTCCAGTTTGTTAATAACATTTTTCTTGTTCACACAGGTCATTATTTTGTTTTCTTTTTTGTTTATTATCCTCCCTTATTTCCATTTTCTGCCCTACTTTCTCTTCACCTACTCTCACCCTTAACTTTTCCCTTTCTCTCTCTTTCCTGTTTTTCCTCCAGGCCACAGTCACCCTATGGACATGCCTGGCCGAGGGCTGTACGACGAGAGGGACAGTGGCATCGCCAGGTCTGGTACGTTAATGAGACTAGGCGCCAAAGCCTGGATTGACCTACACTCACACCACTTTCAGTCCCACAGCTGAGCTTTGAATTACACCTACATTTAATCTGGTCAAGACTAAAGAGGTCAAGGAACAGAGAACATTGAGAGTATGTCAGGAAGATACTGGGTCATTACACTCTACATAAAACCACACAGAAAGAAATGAAAGCATGGTGGAAGATGGTGTTGAGGTGAATACATAGCTTCTGAAGTCTGAAAAAGTTTGTCCTGTGGAAACTGACCCCTGTCTCCCAGGCTCTCCATTAGCTCCACCCCTTCAAACATCACCACGTCCTATTGGAATGACTGGTACGAGGAGAATTGTACATTCAGCACGAGACCCCATGTTTAAGCAGAGAGTTAAATATATCGTCGCTCGATACTAGCTTTTCTAATTTAAGAACTCGGCGTCTTTTCTTGACTTTCTCCACCTCTGTACTGTGGTTAGGCTGGAGAGGTTTTTTTGCTGCTGCAACACTCTTATCAGTTTTCTCCTTACAAGATGCACACATTCATTCAATTATCTCTCTTTATCTCTTAACACAAACACACAAGATCACACACCAACTAAATGGTTCATGTGACCAGTGATCAGTGCGTCCTGTCAGGGCTGTAAATAACCCTGTGATCAAGGCCTGTAGTGTGTGTGTGTGTGTGTGTGTGTGTGTGTGTGTGTGTGTGTGTGTGTGTGTGTGTGTGTGTGTGTGTGTGTGTGTGTGTGTGTGTGTGTGTGTGTGTGTGTGTGTGTGTCATTATCATGCCAAGCCTGGTGTAAAGCCAGTTTGTCAAACAACTGCAGCATGTGACTATGAGCAAGCTTGCTGACATTAGCGCTCATATCAAAGGTATTCAGTAATTATAGTCTGCGTTTGTGGAAACCAAGAAAAAAGACTGAATGTTTGAGGATTAATTTGTTTGTTTTTGGTGTACCAGTTTCCTTTGTCTTTTTTTTTCTCCTCTCCTTAGATTGAGAGCACTGTTTTCAAGTCTGTCTGGCTGTGTGTAGGCGTGTCTGTGTTTTTCTGTATGATGTGTCATTGAAACTGAGTACTCTACACACTTGTTGTCTGACTAACTTGTGCCTTTTTTACTCTTCTGTCTCCAACCATTCCCTCTATCTGTTCCCTACTCCTTTCCTTATCTTTCCTTGTAGCTTCCTTGAGCAGCCTGTTGATCACTCCCTTCCCATCGCCGAGCTCGTCCTTGACCAGCAGCTGTGCGTCCAGTTACCAGCGCCGATGGCTCCGCAGTCAAACAACCAGCCTAGAAAACGGCGTCTTCCCCCGATGGTGAGATGCGTGCAGACATACATCTGTTTAAAAAACAAAACAAAACAAATATTAATAAAAATAAAATAAATATTCCAGTCAATAAAAACTGTCTAAATGAGGAAAGCCACAACAGAAAATAAAGCAGGGCAGTTTTGCAGTAGAAAAACAAACATAAACCATTTGCCAGACAAGCAAGCAAGTACACAAAAACATTAGGGTATCAGCTGATGACTTCTCCATATTTAAAAAATTTGAGACTTCATTTGATTTCACTTCAACATTTGTAAAGTTATAAAACACTTAAAGGAAATGAAAATGTCCATCACAGAGTTCTAAGGCTCAAAATTATGTTTCTGACCAACTTGGATATAATTACACTCATTACCACAGAAAACACAGAAAATTCTAGCGATTATAAAAACATACAAACAAAAGAAACAAACTTAAAAGCTAGAAGAAAAAAAGATGATCAGAAATGGTTTCTGAATTAATCATTTACTAGTAAATGATTTGTTTTGTTGATTTGCCAGCTGATTGATATGGTTTCACTCTAATCCAAATACACAAGTCAGATTTCCCAGAAGTCACACTCAGAGTCTCTCCTCCCAATCACAAACGCCCAGTGGTCTTTCACCCCTTTTCAGGGCCCCTGTCTGGCTTTTGTAAAGTTTATCCTACTAGGACTTCCTCCGAATCCAGTAGGCAGCTGGGAAAAACGCACACACTGCTGCTGTTAGTAACAACGCGGTGACTAGACGGGATGCAGTATTGGTCTGCTGCAATCAAAGTAGCTGTCAGCCTCTGGTTGTGCTCTGGTTCACCAGGACCACCAATAATCCTCAGATTAAGTCTCTTTGTGTTCTCCAAGTTTTTTTCCCCTCTTTTTTGGTGGCACTGTATTAAATTTCCTATACTGTACTAATGATGCATAAGAGTATATAGTTAAAACACTTTGCTCCAGCACTACCTCTGTACAGACACAGGGTTGTAAATAATCAGTAAAACTTGGGGCACCTGTAGGGATTGTTTGCATTAACTTTTCAGTTAATCTGAACTGAATAATCTCTAACCTCCTAAACACTCTGATTTAAGGTGCTGCCGATAATTTACTCACTCTGAAGTCATTAAATATAACAAAATATAAGTAAATATAAAGAAATGCTGATGAGTTGGGGACTTTTTGGGGGGGGGGGGGGGGGGGGGGGGGGGGGATGTTTTATGCAAGGTGAGATGTAACATATCTAGTAGGATTTGGATTCACAAGGCGAAGTGTTATATACACTTTTCCTCCTCTATCCTTGCTGTAAAGTTGACTCCATGTGAATCTTATCCTCCTTAGGTCGGTGGAGGAGAGCTTCAACATGTCGGATGAAAGCGGCGGTCCAAGTCTGGGTGTGATTCGGAAGAAGAAGATAGCCATAGGTGTCATCTTCACGCTGTCCCCCAATGCTGAGGAAAACAGCCGCTTCCAAGATTTCTTCTTCTCTCACTTTCCACTCTTTGAAAGCCACATGAACAAACTAAAGAGTGCAATTGAGCAGGTAAGTTAAAGGGATGGAATTTCATTTGAGGCCAACTTTTTATTGCAGTTTTAAGTTCCTATTCACCTCCCTGAATGATGATGTAGAGATAAGTTTTCCTGCAAAATCTAATGCATTAACAATGACATGAATGGAATAAAAAATACAAACCAGCACTGTTTGCTGCTGTAATGAGCAGAGCTGCTGTCAGATTGACCGGTCAATAGTCATGCCTTTTTATATCTGCGGTTCTGTTTACTGGTGTCTGTTGTTGGCACTGTAAGAGCTCTGGTAGATTTCCAGTGTTACCCAGTCTTCTCCTTTACAAGTTCTTTAGTTTGGCAGCTTTGTTGCCAAATATCTAAAAGTGCATGCGTGTTGTGTCGCTCTCAAGGCCATGAAGATGAGTCGGCGGTCAGCTGATGCCAGCCAGAGGGCTCTGGCTTACAGCCGAATGGTGGAGGGACTCAACGAATTCAGGTTGGACAACATATTCTATTTACTCACTTAAATATATAAGTGATCTTACAGAGTGTAGTTTATCTCACTTTTTTAATTACAAGCTTTTGTTTTGAACACTTCTTAAAACAAAGCTGGGTTTTTTTAGGAAGTGTTTATCCATGCAATAAGGGATGTTACATAACAGGGCAGAACTTAACCTGGAACATAAACCCTAGTAATAACTTTGAGTGACAAAAACAATGTACACAAGTGCTCATAGCTTTCTTAAAACAAAATGGTTGCATTGACACTGTAGGCTCTTTCTGTTAACCAAAGTCAGCTGTGTAATTCAGTTTCAGTCATTTAATATACATTAATATACAGTGTATTTGGGAAACTGATGATTTTTTTTCAACTTCTACAAAATAAAACTGGATGCAAAGGGATGCTCTGAATCTCGCATCCATCTACACATCACGGCACATCTTATTTAAATCATTTTATTTTGGAGGCTGCACACTGCAGAGCCACTGACCCAGCTCCACCAGGTTCAGCCCTACATGAATACTGACAGAGGAGATCTGGACTTGGTCAAACTTAGTGCCATTGAGCACCACTTATTTTGTTTTCTGTTGTTGAGGCCATGTAGGCATGACAGGCTGCAGGAAAGTAGCTGTGAATGAATGGAATAAGAGGGTAATATATGCCTCTGTCTATAAAAAAAAAAAACAAGCCATTGTTATATATTCTGCAGAGACTCAACATTTACAAGGAATCAGATGACACAGATTTATATCAAAATAGTTTATCAGACTTTTTTTTTTATCCAAAGCTGCTGTTGGCAAAGTCACGATGCTTTTGCAAAGTGGGTCACCAAGTATCCATTTTTATGCTGGTGCCGACATTTGGTCAGCTTTAATTACCTGAGAAGTATTTTATATGCGTCTTTCATTCCAAGCTTGGTTTGTTAAGCTAGTGGGTTACTAGGGTCCTCTTTCAACACCAAGCAGGCAGTGAATGTGAGTGTGAGACCTGGGGTTTACCAGCTAGGGTGGCTTGCGTTGAAAATACATGTGACATTTAATATTTACTGGGTGCAACAGCGAGTGTCATAGTTTTACCTGAGTCTTTGTTTATGCAATTTCCTTTGAAAAAATAAAGTTCTGGGAGCAACGAATGTAGCGGGAAATGGGTTAAAGGTCATTTGTAAACTGAAATCTGCATTTATTTGCATATAAATGCACATTTGCTGTTTTGGCCTTGACCAAATCAAAGTTGTTACTTTGTTACTGCAGCGCACACAGGAGGCCTTTGCTTTGGGGCTTTGACTAATTTTAGGCAGATCACGTTTTAGAAGCTACATCTCAAATTATGCATCACTGCATACTTTGTTGAGAATTATTTCTTTAGACCTTTTAGAAACATCGGTTCCAAGAAGGATTCGGTCTTTATTTGTGATGACATGAGTTATGAAATCATAAATTTGTGATGATTGGCCTGTAGGATTTTTCGGTATGTCTGTCTGTGTGTGGGTGAGACATGCTTGCCATTATTGTGTGACTCGTAAAATGTTCGACTTATATAATGTGCGTGCATGTGCCCACCTGCTTGTCTCTGCCACCACTTTCACTCTCCACATACACACTGGCACGCAGTTCCCTGTTTGACATCCCACTCATTGCTGCAGTCATACACCTGCTGACAGCCGGCCTCAGCAACCCAAGTCTCCTGAGTGTCAGCCCTATCTGTCTCAGACAAGTCATGAGCACCAGAATAGTAAATAATATGCAAGTGCCAGGAGGAGGAATGCTGATGCCCTGGACTCACTAAATAGCTGCAAAACCACCTTCAGATATAGGCTAAATATAACAGTAGCCACTTTTGCCATTAAGTGGTTTTGACTTAATGGAACATTGCAAGACATAACTGGACAAAATGCCTTTCTGTGACGCTGACGTGGCTTCAGCATAGCTGGAGGGTGGGCACGCGCACACACCCTGCATGTTGGCAAAGATAAGGTTAGTAGAAGCATCTGGACATAAATGTCACAGCAGACTATATTGGGGTTATGCCAGAATTTGCGGGTTAAGTTCGAACAGGATTTCTGTGCAAAGCAAAACACCTAACACACTGGAGTCTTAATTCTCATTCGGGCACACATACAGTGAAGTTGGGAAGGTTTTTGTTAGACACTGAAATTGAGTGTCTAAATAATAATAATAATAACAATAATAATAATAATAAAGCTGTATGTCCCTGAAACTTTCTAAACAAAAAATACATAAATAAGTAAGAAGTCCCTTGAAGCACTTGGGTAAAACTCCCCCAGAAACTGAAATTTAAAGTCGGTAGATTGGTTCCATAGTGAGCTGACATGACAGTAAAAGGACAATCAGTGCTCTTAAAGTCTACCCTGCCTCCATTCTAGTTTAGCCTTAAGCATCTGAATAATGGTGGCAAAACAGAGTTTTCCCTGTTTGCATAAAGGTTACTCCCACAACCAAAAATCGGATTATTGGAATTATAACATGTTAGTCTCTATAAACAGCTTAACTAACAGTATTTATGATGCCTCTTAAAGTCAACTTATGAAACCAACTTATTCAAGCTAATGAGGGCAAATGCTTGAACTGTCTCTCACCATAGTGAGGTAATTTATATCTGGGTCCTCAGCCCGACACAACAGTTTAATTCCACATCACAGCCGTGCTCTTAATGTTCACCTAAACAGCTGATGCGTGGAGGCTGAAGCTAGATTTCGCCACTCATCTAGTGCTCATCAGACCTCTTTCCAGTGGCAGGCTTTCAGTAATATACACCAGACACCGGGAACAAGTGGGGCTTAGGAGAGGCCGCAGGAAAAAGTCAACCCGTTTATAATACAGGAGTGAATAAAGTATTATTAGTTCATTTGATGCCACAGTCAAATGATGGATGATCTTTGCTGCCCTGCAAACAAGAAGTAATAATGAGATCTGGAAATGTGTGTCTGATTTATTCCAAGTTCATTCTGCTTCACCGATTGATCACTGATCTTCTTGCTATTATCACACATTTTATCTGTCAGACTGTTGCCTAACGCTGTGATGTTCTAGTTTAGCACAATTTGTTTCTGCGCTAGTACACTGATAAAGACTCGTTATGTTGGTTCAGTTAGTGACAAAGCAAGACTGTCAGCAGTTAAAATGAAATCGATAACACTAAAGGTCATCTAAAGCAACGCTTAGCTCTTTTTGTTTTGTTTATAACAACTGGATATTTGGCATCTTTCTATTTTAACATTAGGAACTCTTGAAACTTAGTTTTGTAGACATGGATTAAGCTGGGAGGTCTCCACTGAGTTTTCCTTTTAGTTGCGGATTAGTCAAAATCCACATGTAGGAAAGTGGCTGTTTGTCACTGTGAGCTTGGATTTAGGGATGGATTTATTACAAATCTTACTTAAAAATAGATCTGCGTGGCAGTGCTGTTAAATTCACCTAGAAACAGTGAGGCGTCAAGTTGTTTTCTTTGGAAAATTACGCAATCCTAAAATAGCTTGATCACCAGAATACTTGACCTGAAGTGAATGTCACTTCCACTGTGTGACACCTGTGTTTTCTGTCTGCATCACTCCTGTCGCCAGGTTCATGATAGGTCAGAGAGGTTGTGAGTTTACTGGAGAATTAACAGTGTTTACAGCTGTCCCGAAGCTTCCAGTAAGACTAAATCAAGAAATCAGGGCGGGGTTTTATTGCTTATCAGTAGAACCTACAAGTCTTGTGACAGATCAGCCGAGCTGATGGCAGATGGTTAAATCCATTTCAGTTTCCTTGACTATGCTGCTGTGTTAGCTGAAGATTGCAATTGTATTATAGATTCAGGTAATTTTTTTGCAGCAGAACTAAAGTAAGCAGAAAACTTTCTACAGAGCACCTCATCACCTGATAGAAACTGACAGCACTTTTTGTTTTCTTGTCTACTGAAAACTGCTCTTTTAATATGGGAGAAAATGGATTTGCATTTTCAAACCCTATAGCAATGATCTGCAGTCCATATTTTAACCATGACTAAAAATTCCTGATTTTCCACATTCCTACGTCTGCAGAGATTCCCTTCTGCCTCTGTGTCAAAGCTTGGCCTCTGGCCGAGACATGCTCACCAATTCACCCCACGCTCCATGGAAACTCCTGTCCTTCTCAATGGACAAATGCCCCAGCCGAGCCACATACAGATGCATATACACCCACACACTGTACAGACCAAGAGACAAAGTTGGGTGTGTGTGTGAGGGGGAGAGAGAGGGTGCACGCAAGGTCGTCAGACTGTTACAAACACAGATACAGCAAGGGTCTCCTATGGCCTCAGTGTAGACAGCGAAGCTCTGTGAACTGAGATCTCTTTTGTTTACCCCAAGAGACAATAACGTCCCTGTTTTCTCTCTGTCTGTTTTCTCTCTTTCTCCTTGTTCCCTTTCATTTGGACTCTCCATGGCCTCCCCCTCTTTCATCGCTCCCTCCCTCGCTGTACCTCATCTCCAGGATGACCATCTGTGACCTCTACACCATGCCCCGAGTGGCCGAACCCGTCTGGTTGACTATGATGTCTGGAGCATCAGAGAAGAACCAGCTCTGCGGTCAATTCATGAGGGAGCTTTCTCTGCTGATGGAGCAGGCCTCCAAGAACCAGTTGAGTGTCTCCCTATTCTTCCACCTACTTCACTATTAGTCAAGGAATTTCTATAGATGGCACACAGATTTAGTGAGTCCATGATGTTGTGTCCTACTAAGACAAGGATGCACAAAATATATATACATGTCGCATCTTTCTTTTCTTATCAACAGAAATGGGGAACATGCAGATTTTCACACACACTTAACTATTCATTCTCTCTCACTCATACTCCTTTGTTATGTTTAATCGCACACACAGACACTGACACCCTCTTTGCATCTATTTGTCCGCTTTAAAAAGTGCTGTGAATGAGAAGATCCCTGCTAGTCTCTAATTGCTTATTGTTGCTATTACAAAGCCATGTCAAACCACTGCTAATTGTGCACGTATGAATTGGTTGCAGCGCTTTTATTGAACATAACACCCATATTCAGCAGAGTTAATTAAAGCATCATTCACTGCACTGAACTGAGGTGTTGCATAATGTTTAGTAAGGTGGTAAAAATGCCTTAAAATGTTTTAACAGATCTTAATTAGAGAGTAACACCACAGTGGAAGTGTTCACACAGTTGAAAATATTAAAACGGTGCTTGAGAGTTGTTTTTCTTATATGCAACTTTTTCTGTATTTTTTTAAATTAATTTGTCCTTTTTTTCTTCTATAAGCTCCATATCAAAATCTACAACTTCGCTGATTTTGTTGAAAACCAAACTATATTTTACTTTTACGTATATTTTTTACATTCAGTCATTTATACATATACATACCAATGAGAGAACATAGATAAAGGCAGATTATCATTACTGTACTACATGAGCCATGGATTTTAAGACATTTGGGATTTTTCTCGTGTTCTCTAATTTCCAGCATGCTCACCGAACTTAAATAGGAGGTTTTTTTCCCCCTAAGTAACCAGTTTCTGTATCAGCATCACCACTTAGCTGAAGTCAGTGTTTCCACCACTACTGCAACTACCTCTAAGTGCTGTTGACTCTTGAGTGAAGCGTCATGTTTCCCTGGGAACCAGTGCTTTTACTGTATCACATCACATCTTTTATGAGGCCATCTCATCAGTGTTCCCATGACTGATGGTTCTGATAACTCCAGCAGTCCCGGCACGCGATTGAACTCTGCTAACATGACAGAGTTGAGTCATGAGACAGGAAGGGAAGTAGACATTTGTGGTCAGAACTGAGAAGTGAATCATGCTCACGGAGTGTGTGTGTATGGGTGTTTCGCTTAATGTGTGTAGCTGGGTATGTTTCAAACAAAGGATTTGTGTTTGTGGTGTCCAGTTCAACAAGAAAGAAATGACCAAGGTTTTCCAAGTAATGACCGCACATTTGACCTTACTGAAGTAGGTCAGGAGAGAGACTGAGAGAGAGAGAGAGAGAGAGAAAGGCAATTTCTGGACAGATGGTAATCATCGAGGGTGATCAGGGCGATATGGTCGTAAGCTGTGCTCATAGCATGGCAGCATGGTGGTTAGCGCTATTGCCTCACAACAAGAAGGTTAAATGTGTTGAGTTTAAATGTTCTCCTAGTGTCTGCGTGGGTTCTCTCTGGGTAGTCTGGCTTCTTCCCACAGTCCAAAAACACGCAGTAGGATTAGGTTAAGTAGGAAATCTAAATTGCCCGTAGATGTGCATTTCAGTGTGAATGATTGTTTGTCTCTTTGTGTCTCCCGCCCTATGGCAACTGCCCCCACAACCCTGAATTGGATAAGTGGAAGAAAATGGATGGATTGAGATCATGCACTGATTCCCTCTTGATTTATTTTTTCCCCCCTTAGATTCCTTCCCGCATTATTGACAGCGATTCTGACCAATCATCTGGCTTGGGTGCCCACCGTCATGCCAAATGGGCAGCCTCCAATCAAGATCTTCCTTGAAAAGCACTCCTCCCAGAGCGTCGACATGCTGGCAAAGACGCACCCCTACAATCCTCTCTGGGCACAGCTAGGTGAGACGGTCAAAGACAAACACACAGGCAGAGAGAGCGAGATGTGCCTTTGCTTGTTGTTAAAGCACCTGGGTGGAGTGAAAGTAAAACGTAGCACCTGTGTTTGCTCTTTATTATCACTGGAACATTGTTGCCATTGTTAATCATTACAACTTGAAGACAAGTTATGACTGGACTATGTTCGCTACCTGCAGCTTTAAATCTGAGTAAGCTAGATGTCTGTGCATCATCCTAAGAGGTTTAATGCAGACATTGTCGTTTAAGTCATCTCAGAAGCAGCGGTCATTCCAGTCCACATTGCATGTGTAATATAAATGCTGTTTAAAATTGTAATAACTTGAAGTGAAAACCGGGCATACTGTTAAACTCTCCCTGATTCATGTGAAAAGCACTGCGTTGTTTTGCAGAAGTTGATCTAATTGAAGTACTGAGATTTATTAGTAGTTGGCTATGTAAAATCCTATAATAAATTTTAAAGGGAAGTCTTAATAAGTCCTCATTTTTACTCATGTGACATGGAATGTAATTAGAAAGTGAGTTAACACTGACACCTAGTGTTAACAGCTGAGAGCTGCAAACAGATGTGTGTCATATGTAAAGAGAAGATTGAAAGAGATAACTAAGTACAGTATTGTTGGTGCGTATGGGTGTTTAAGTAAACAATAAAGAAGAAAATGTGATATTTTTTACTCTCCAATAAAACTTGTATTCAAAATATACATTTCCTGTCTGATATTAGGGAAAAAACGTAAAATTATAAAGCCAAGAAAATATGGAATTAATTAACATATTTGTAAAAATGACTGTTCTTTTATCTTTTTGTAGGGGACCTGTATGGGGCCATTGGCTCCCCAGTTCGGCTGTCAAAGACTGTAGTAGTTGGCCGCAGACAGGAGCTTGTCCAGAGACTCCTTTATGTCCTTACCTACTTCATTCGCTGTTCGGAGCTGCTGGAGACGCACATGCTGGACAGTGCTGAGGACGAGGCCATTGTCATGCCCGGCTCCCTTATAACTACCTCCCTTAGAAAGGGCGAGGTGGAGGAGTCGGATTATGTCCTGGTTACCGTCCATAAACCCAGCGGAGACTACCTATCCCAAGGGGCCCACAGTCAGCAGACTGAGACAGAAGACAGCATCTACCCTTCAGACAACAGCCTGCAGAGCAGCACATTCACAGACAATGAAGTGGAGCACAGTGCTGGAGAGCCGCCCAACGAGGAAGAGGAGGAGGAAGAGGATGAGGAAGACAGCAGCGAGAGCCAGGGATCGAGGAGCAGTGTGCTTCAGGCAGGACACGGCCAGAGCACAATTCCCATTAACAGGACTGCAGAGGTGGCAGAAGCTAAAGATGTGTGCAAGGAGTCTAGCAGCCGACTGTTCACAGAGGCTCGAGTGGAGACGGTGCTGCACGTCGGCTTGGCTTCCACCAGGGAGCAGGACTGTGTGCTGGATATAGAGACCAAGGGTGACCTGAAACCTATTGATCGATCCATCCCCACAACCCTTGGATCAGATCCATCCTTACCTGTTCCCACAGAAGTTAAAAACTGTGGGTTAGATGCTTTAATTAATGCAGCATCTGGAAACCAGACCACTAAAGTGCTCCCTGCTCGGCCGTTGGGGATTCATTTGGAGAAGAAGCCTCCAGATAAGAACCTGATTGCTGGAGTATCAGTGATACCGGGAAACTCTGTGATAGGGCCCATGGCTTTGACTCTGCCAGAAGACGAAGAGCCAACAACAAAAGTGACTTTTCTCATTGGAGACTCCTTGTCTCCTGAATCAGACACAGAGAGCCGCGGAAGGAAGGTGGAGGAGGACTACAAGAAACACATGCAGCAGCTGCAGCAGCCATCACAGCATCAACGAGGACAGCATTATCAGCAGCAACCGCAGCAGCTGCAGATGGGAGCCGAGCTAAAGACCAGCTGCACCAGAATGTCAGAGGACCAAACCAAACAGACCAAGGCAGTTTCCACCCTGCAGCGGGTACCGAGCAAGATCTCCCAGTGGGACCTGAACTGTAGGGATAATTTTGATGTTTATTTCAACCCTGGGGAAACTAGGACTATAGATAATGTTGCCAAACAACATGAGGCCAGTAGGAACAAGGACTCTGTGGACTTTTCAGCGGCTCCTCGGTATCATGAACTAGGGGATCTTGGCTTTCACAGCAAGGCCAGGGTGCAGGGTTTGGGCCTTTGTTTAGGTCCAGGTAGTGGAGAGATGCAGTCATGCAGGAAGGGAGAGAGGTTGTTGGATATGGAGAGGAGGTGCAGGTGTGAATCTACAGACTCTTCTGACATCTGTGTCTGCAGGGGCTGTCCTGCTGAGCAGGACAAAGATCTTGTGTTATCAGTCCCCGTTCCCCAGGATGCAAGGAGTAACAGCAAAGAGGACCAAAAGCACAAATCAGCGCCCATCAACGACTGGGAAATACCACGCAATGAGAGCTCAGACAGTGCGCTGGGAGACAGTGAGAGTGAAGAGACTGAGGACTGGCAGGAGGAAGTTCTGGTGCCTTTTCCCGGGTGAGTAGAACTTGCTCACAAACATGTTTTGGTTTTCAGCAATAGCTGATTAGTTGTTGAGGAATAAAAACTAAATCTATCCACAAAATATGAAATAAAATAAACAAATTTCTCATGTCATGTTTCATCGACAGGTCAAAGCTGGTGGAGAACTACTCTAAGCCAAGCATTGCTAATTTTGGCCGGTCTCTCTTTGGAGGCTACTGCCCCACCTATGTGCCAGACTTTGTACTGCATGGGATGCCCAGTGACGAGAAGCTACGGCAGAACCTCATGACTGAATTAACCCATGCAGTTCAGGTAAAGACTGGAAGGACTTACTCTTTAAGGAACCACAGGTTTTCCCTGCATAAACAAAAAGCTGAATGGTGGTGTCATACCCAAAAAGGAGGCTTTGCAGCATCAGGGAGTGGTTAAACTTGAACTCTACTTTTCAGCTGGAAAATGATCCTAAGCACACAATTAAATCCAGCAGGAAGGCACTAAGAAATTAAGAAAAAAATGGAATTGACTTATGAATGTTTGAGAAGTAATAAAATAGAAGACTGGGTCACATTATGGATATTCGTGCTTTTTGTGCTTTCTATGTGTATTTCATTGGTTTAAATGGCCATCCTTATCCTCCTGTAGCATCCAGTATTGGATGAGCCCATAGCCGAGGCCGTCTGCATTATAGCAGACACAGACAAGTGGACAGTGCAGGTGGCGAGCAGTCAGAGACGAGCCACCGATGTCAGCAAGCTGGGGAAGGAGGTCCTGGTGTCCAGCCTGGTTTCCAGCTTATTGCAGTCTACTAACCAGCTTTACAAACTCAACGTGTCCCCCAACTTTGTACGCTAAGTCTTCATCTTTCTGCTTTAGAGTCAAGATCATGTTGACCCCTAATAATTTGTGTGTATACAGTAAATACCACTTATATTATTGCTTATAAGTCATGCTCCATGTGTTGTTCCTCTCCTCTTTAGTGTATAATGCACCTTGAGGACCGTCTGCAGGAGATCTACTTTAAGAGTAAGATGCTTGCTGAGTATTTGAAGGGCCAGACCAGAGTCCACGTGAAAGAACTGGGCATGGTTTTAGGGTAAGCCCTTTACCTTTTCTCTTATTCCGACTTTGAAATGTTAAAGTTTGTCTCTGTAAAGGTTCATCTGCACCCATTTCAACCAGTTGTTTTCATCGTTACAGCTAGTGACTTGGATACTCCCATCTTTAAAAAAAAAAATGCAGGTCTTGAATAAATTTCCCAGGTGAACAACAGTGTAAACCTTTAATCTAACTTTTATTTATCATTTTATTTGGTATCTTTGCAGAATCGAGTCCAGCGACCTCCCCTTGCTAGCTGCCGTGGCCAGCACTCACTCCCCCTATGTTGCCCAGATCTTGCTATGAAGCAGTACTGGCACTGAGGTCTCCAACAGTTCGCTTCCTGGGGAGGCCGGTCAGAGCTGTGCGGTGCCACCCGGCCCCAGAAACGGGCCGTCCACGCTCTGCTGCTGACTCTCTACATGGTTTCCTGACCCGCGTGTCTGTGTGGCACAGGTCTTTATGGACCACAGCCAGAGCTCACGCTTAAACTCATTGCTGCTATTTCGGAGCAATGATGCCGTTGAACCACAGGGTGGAGTTAGAGACCACAGACCCAGAGATGGAGCGGGGCACTGCGGATGAATGGAAACATCCCTGAGATGACCTTCTCCTGTCGTTGTTTGAATGTTTTTAAATAGGACTCTTTCATTTTAGGACACAAAAGCCAAAGACTTCAATTTTATTTTTCAGCTGAAAATGAAAATCTAAGGGTGTCTATAGTGTAATAACAATGAATTTGTTTCTTCATCTGCTTTTTTTCCCCTGTACAATCTTAAACCTGGTCATACGAAGTGATGAATAACATGTTTAAATGAAAGGCGGATGATTTTAAACTTTCCTTTGAGGTAAATATCACTTGGAAGAGAACTTTATCAATCTCATGCCAATTAAGTATTTTTGTTTATCGTCAGGACTTTGTTTACAGGCCAAATTTCCCTGAGTTAGATCAAAAGATTTTGCTTTTTGTCAAACTGCAGTGCCCACCTGACTTTTTGTTTTGTTTTTGCAAACTTGTTTTGAAATGGCGAATTAAGTGGCTATGACATTCTTATCACAGGTACAGCACTACCTCAGATCTTCATATGGGCATGTGGCTAACCATGTACAGCCGCCCCATAGAAACCCTGAGGTACTTTCTAAGCTATTTTAATCAGAGGAATGTCAACTGTGCAGACTCTATGCTGTGTTCTCATAAAATTTTTTAAAAAAAGGGAAAGGCTGTGTAATTCCTTAAGATGATTGATTCACACAAAAAAGGAAGAAACTTATTTTTGCGTCAGAATGTGATTAAATGGGGTCCCTTTATACTGTGGAAAAGCTAAACCATGCATTATCTACATCTATTTTACAACCAAAAAAGAAAAAATGCTGAAATATTTTCACACTTTTATAGCTTTGCGACCTTTATACGATGTTTACGGCATTGATGTTTGCTGCAATGAGAGGAATAGAGGAACACAGTAGGCCTTATAGTGGATATGTATATGTCAGCTGACACTATTCTCAAGCTTGTTTCTATTACAGTTAGACTCACAAAATACAAAACTATAGTAGGACACGTTTTCCTTTTGTTTTCTTGGCATTGACAGATTTTGGTTGTTATGCAGTATAAGCAGGGTGCGATTTGTTGAGGGTAAAAATGCAGGCTTAGATTTTGTGGAATCTGGGACACTCTTTCTTCTTCTTTTTTTAAAATAAATCTTGAATTGATGGGAAAATTTTAACACGTTCACAAACTGCCCGAATCAGAGAGAGCTTCACATATTTTCTAACTATAGCGTACTTTTTATCCAGCACCGTGGAGGCAGTGGGACAATTTTTGAACTTCTGCAAATCTCTAAGATGAAAATATTGTTTGAGCTTGTTAATGGAAGCGCAGGCTAACTGCATTCTCTGAAAGCAGCACTCTAACCCTGGGAATTGCACAGTGTTTGTGTGTGTGTGTGTGTGTGTGTGTTTGTTCAGCCCAAATCGCACCCTGGGTATAACCCAAGTCTTAACGGAAAAGTGGCATAAATGTGTCGCAGGCTTCTGGAGAGCTCGTTTTTGCTGTTATAATTGATATATACAAATATGCTTGTTACTGTATTTGAAGATACTCCGCTATATCAGCCTACTTTTTTTTTTTTTTTTTTTTTTTTTTTTTGTACAAACCAGCCATTATGTTTAAAGGGTATGGATTTATATCTCCTTTTCCCTCTTTGTATATGGATAAATTATTTAGTTGCCTGTGTTTAAGTGTAACGGTTTGTGTAAACTGTACATACTCAAGTTTATTTCCATGTATTTGTACAGAATGTCTTTTAAAAAATTGTCTCCTCGAATTTATTCTTTTCCCAATTTTATGGGAACGTTGTGCAATAAAGATGCTGATGATGAAAATTTCTGTGCCTCTCTGGGAAAGTTTTTCTATCTCCAAATTTAACGGACAGTTAGTTGACATGACCCCGTGTTTTTGGTTGGTTTACAAGACATTACAAAGTGGCTTTCTGTCAAACCACAAGCCTTTGAATCACTGGCGCAGCTCCAGCTTTACGTTTCATCACATCCTTCTATTGTGGTTTCTTCTCTCCTTCCCCACAAACACTACTTAATAAACTATTCCATGACTGCATAATTATGTGTAAACTGGTTTTAGCTTTTAAGGAAAGCCATCTTTCATTTTCTCTTTCTTATCATATAAGCAATACAAATTATGCGTTGTTTTTGTTTTGTTTTTTTGGGGTCTGTCTTACACAGACAGTGGATCTAAATCAGGGCAGACTCTACAACAACAGCACTTTTGTTAAGTTTGGCTGTCAGTAGTCACCATCTGGCTTACACATTGTACCCACCTTTGAATTTCCCACCCTGAAGCTGTCTGCCACTCCACCCAGCCCTCTCAGTGCACGAGGTTAAATGAACAGAGCACGTACGCACACACCGCAGTTATGCAATAAATGAAGGAGTGTCCTGACTCAAAGCAAATACACTGGTGGAAGCTATGTTTCCCCACAGTAGCAACACTGCTGCCTTATGTGAATGGTAATTTATTAACACAGGGTAACAAGAATCAGTAGAAGTCGAGGCATGTGCACATTAAAGGAGTGGTTTATTGGATCTAACTCGGCTCTGCAGCTCATTCTCTAAGGGCACAGGTTTAATTATGAAATATAAGGTCAAAAGGAGCTGAAGAAAACAGATTTTTGCCACCTGGAAAAGTCAATAAGTCATAATTGTGAGGTAGGAATCCATAATTATAACACACCAACTCCAAATTCTGAGAAACATCATCTAACTATAACAGGGGTGGGCAATTCCAGGCCTCGAGGACCAGTGTCCTGCAGATTTTAGAT
The DNA here is from genome assembly GCF_963576455.1 of Neolamprologus multifasciatus. Taxonomy (NCBI): domain Eukaryota; kingdom Metazoa; phylum Chordata; class Actinopteri; order Cichliformes; family Cichlidae; genus Neolamprologus; species Neolamprologus multifasciatus. Next base: position 22,671,281 of record NC_140448.1, read on the forward strand.
CTCACCTTGGGTCAACACACCTGAATCACGATTAGTTCGTTACCAGGCCTCTGGAAAACTTCAGGACATGTTGAGGAGCTAATTTAGCCATTTAAATCAGCTGTGTTGGTTCAAGGACACATCTAAAACCTGCAGGGACACCGGCCCTCGAGGCCTGGAGTTGCCCACCCCTGAACTATAATATACTTTGTAATGCCATTTGTATTCTTCAGGTGGCAAAAATCGACTTCAAGTCAGGTGTTGCGTTCACATGCGTTAGGGTAATCTCAATATTCTGCAAGCAGAGCATGTGTGTGAAGGCAAGGTTGCACTTTGCCTTCACATGTGTCCAAAGGCAGAGGGAGGATCTATGCTGCGTTTAAGTACTGCTTTCATAATTCCTACACTGAAACACAGCCTGACCCTTCCCTTCTGCTGCACTGCTTTCAGCTTTTATCTGTATTTTCATTTATGACTGTGGTTGTTTGGAAAAGCCCCTGTGGTATAACAATTTGCATGTCTTTCTTGTAAATAGCATATGGTAATGTATTGACAGACAATATGGATATGTATGGATAGTGGATCGATCGTGTTATTCGAAGTTTCCATACAATCATCACAGGCCTGAATGCCATATTTTGGGGTTTTTAATTATTTCTTTGAACTGTTCTTTTCTCATGATAGAATTATTGTACACTGACTTAAAATAAAAATGTTTTAAACATTTTAGGGTTTTTTCAAATCCACACATGGTTAAAGTACACGTGCACCCCAGCTAATATTTGGTTAAATACCCCTTAGCAATTTGCACCTTGATCAGACATGTTTAGTATCTTACAGCAAACGTCTGGGATAGCTCTTAGGATAACTGGTAGAAGTAATTTAAATTGGGTGGTTTCCTTGTATTTTTAATAGGGTTGAGGTTGTGGCTTTGGGAAGGCCATTCGGGTCAGTTTTTTCCATGTTTCAGGTAACTGCTGATTTGAGGTGAAGATAAAGAATTTGGAGATTGACCTCCTCCATTATTCCACAAGCTCTGTGCAATGTAGGACCGGTAGGACTAACAGCAAATCAACCCCAAATCATGATGCTACCACCACCACGCTTGATAGCTGGTACAGTGTGCTTAGGCTGGAAAGTCTCCAAACATGCCTCTTGTCGCTGTGGTCAGAGAGCTCAATTTTTGCCCGTGCGACTATAAAACCCTTCTCCAGAAGACATTTGGCTTGTCCACGTGGGCAGCAGCACATTTCAGTTGAGCTTGAACAAACTGATTTTGGAGCAGGGGCTTGTCTTGTTTCTTTATCAACACCCTCTCAGTTCATGGTGATGTAAAACTTGCTTCACTGTGGACACTGATGCTGGTGTTCCAGCCATTTCTAATTCAGGTCATGCTTGTGTCTGAATAGTTTTGTTTAAATAGTTGATCTTGAAATCTGTAGTTGTAGAGACCTTGACAACTTATGTAAATCTACAATTCTCTTACTTATATGACCACTAATGTCTCTGAATTTCTCATTGTTCTGAGTATTGGTGAATCCAATGGGTGTTGTGTCAAACCTGCTGTACAGTCACTTCAGCCTGGGGGAAAACAAAAACAGTTAACAGATATCGTTAAACGCCCAGATTCACCATGACACTAATGCCCACCATGAATGTGTGTAAACCTATGAGCACAACTGTAGCTACCACTTGTGGCGCACATGTGTAGCTACTATCACGATGAGGTGTAATTTTCGACAGAACGTAAACGCAGCACCCCGCTCGGGCAGACAGATGTCGTCAACTCTCCACCGTCGGATTCGCGGGAGGAGGGATCTAAATCTGAACTCCTGGATCTAAATGACGCTGACTACCGAAGTGGATATTTCCTTTACCAAAGATGTACAGATATCAAAGCAGCAGGTCCAACAGACGTAACTTTCTGTCACACTTTGGCGGTGCCTGCTCTCTCTCAGACGCACAGTAACGAGGAGCTACTTGAGACTGAAGTTTTTCCCCCCTTTCTCTTCTCCTGGAGAAGAAGGAGTTCTCGGTCGGTCCGTTTGGAGTAAACTCCATCCATGCTCGGCTTGGCGAGGACAAGATCCACGGGGATTTGGTCATCCCGGGTCGACTAAGAGCAGCTAGGAGACGTGAAGTGAGAGTCAGACGGAGTAAAAAGTCCTACTGTGGATTTGAGCCGAAGTTATGAAAATGACCGGCGCTATGGAAACTTCCTTTAAGCAGGCTTTGAAGAAGCCGCCCTCGCTGCGGACGGCGGAGGTAAACAAAAAAAGCGTTTCTTTAATTAGCATTGCCTCGCTAATGTTTGCTAAAATCAGACGTTTGCGCCTCTTGGTGTTTGGAGTTTGACTTGATTGAGCCAACAGTGGCTAGCTTGTGGTATAACTATCTAATTGAGACTTTTCAGTGAAGTCACATGCTCGTTAGTGGAAAGTGTACATGACTTAAATAACAGTTTGTAATATAGAAAGTGGGAAAAATAGATATTTAGCTAGTTTTTAGATTAGCAGACTGTAGTGTCAAGAGTTTCTGATGGTTCTGGAGTGGTTCATTGAGAGGTTGCCGGGGATTCAAGGCCGAGGTTGGGTAAACCCTTTTTTTAAATTAAATTAAAAATTTTTTCCCACATCCTGTCTTACAAAACAAACCCTAACCTCGCAGCTTCCCATCAGATGGCTAAATCCATAAGCCTGGGAGTGAGTGAGTTTGTGCAAACCTCATCCCGATCGAGGCCAGTTAAGTTTAATAGCTGCTGCTCCTTTCTCATCCCTCCTCTGCCTCCTCCCTGTGTGAAGCTATGGAAACACAGCTGGCTTGTCATTGCTTTAGTTACACTCTCTGCCCCCCACCCACCCAAAATAACTCAGAGAGTACAGCCCCTCCGTTTTCAGTTCCTGGTGATAGTTTCGAGTTGTAGGCACATTTCAAATCAGACTCCAGAATATTGTGTTTTTCTTCTTTTGGAAAGGCTCCTTTTTCAGGGGCGCCACCAAGGGGGGGGGGGGGGGGGGGGCAAAGGGGGGCACTGGTCACGCCCAGAATTTGCTGCCACCCCTGACAAGACAGTCCTATGTTGGTAATAATTTTAATAAAGGTGAGCGGAAGAGAGAGGAAGACACCCTATGTTAAGATGAAACATTAACTTGTTATTTAAAACAGACTATTATGAATTTCTAATTTGGTTTTCATATGTAGCCATTTTCAGTGTTATCAACTTTAATTGCGGGAAATTAACTAGGCATATAATTCTTTTCTTTCTCTCGTTTTCCACGTTTTTAAAGAATCTATATTAGACAACAGCATAATAAAACTGGAAATTCTGTTTTTGGTGTGCCCCCATACGGCCACCCCAATGAAAAAATTCTGGAGGCGCCCCTGCTCTTTTTAAAAGGCTCCAATCTCCTGTTTGCTTGTGGGGTGTATGGAAGGTAGAAAGCCTCTTTCACACCGTCATAGAGAGCTTTTGTGCAGACTTGAACAAACCAAAACAACCTTGTTTAGTCCATAAATATGACACAGTGATGGCAACGAAGTGGGTCTGTGATTATTTGTGTGTGATACTTACAAAGTAACTCATTTTTGACTTTACTGATCATATTTGTACATGGGTGAGCTGCTGTGTGTTTATTTCTTTACTTAATTACTTTTTGGTATAATTAAGAAGCTGTAAATTTTGAGAATACAGTTAGGTCCAAAATTTAGACCCTTGTTTGCATTTCAGATCTTTGCTGGGCTGGATTTGGCCTCAGGGCATTGTGTGTGACACCCCTGGTCTAAAACTCTTACAAGTAGCCATGGAGTAGTCTACAGCTGAGCCAGTTGGTCATGATTAAGTGTACAGACTGACGCTAAAGGATGTAGGTAGTGTCATATCATCCATCCAACTATCTATCATCCATTTTCTTCAGCTTATCCAGTTTAGGGTCTGGATCCTTTTGCAGCTGCTGTAATGTGAAAGGGCATGGTACACCCTGGACAGGACGCCAGTCTATCACAGAGCTAACACAAAGAGACAGGCGATCATTCATGCTCTCGTTCGCATCTACGGAGAATTTCAAATCCTCCGTTAATCTTACCCAGTGCATGTTTTTGGACTGTTGGAGGAAGCCAAAGTACCCGGAGAGAACATACAAAGTTCACACAGGAAGATCACAGCTGGTCGGTTGATTCGAACCCAAGATCTTCTTGCTTTGAGGCAGAAAAAAACCTTCCAAATAACAAACAGCCTATAAACGGACTCGCTATATTTGAGGTGAGACAGACGCAATAACCAGATTCAAGAAGTACACGAAATCTTCTCAAATCTGTGTCAGAATCCTCACACAATCTCCGGACCTTAACGCGTGTTTCGCTTCAGTGACAACAACCAAATCTTGACCTTAGCTGCTGGCTTGACTTTACTCTGTTGCAGATCAGCGTCAGATCTCTTCTTCTGCTTATGTTTTACCTATCTCATTGTGTTGTACTACATCACTAATAATAATGTCGAGTTGTTTTGTTTTTCTTTTTACATGAGTCGGGACATGTTCTTGGGTATGAAAGTGTGGTTTCCAGAGATCAGTTTCCCCCTGCATACTCACCTGAGGCTTAGTAGAGATGAATTTGAGATTAAAGAGGGGCTACGAGGCCTTTTGGGGATTTTTTTTTTTTTTTTTTTTTTTTGCGAAATTTGATGAAAACTGAAAATGCAGTGTTTCTATGGCCTCTGCTTTGCAAAGTAGCATGTCCCTTCTTGTGTCAGCATGCCAGATTCAATGTTGTAGGAGTTCGGGGCAAGGAAAAGGTGGTACAACACAAGCAATTGAGCATGTAGCACGGTGGCTTAGCGGCCAGCATGGAGTATGCGTGAGAGAATAGAATAGACTAGCCCTTTGTTGTCATTGTACACGTACAACTAAATTGTAGATGCTCCACATCAACTGTGCCGAAATAAAATACAAATGGTAAACGGCAAGAATAAATAGCAAACAGGACAGTTATATACAAAAGAAGAGACATATATACAAAAATAAGAGAAAGAGAGAAAGAGTCTTTGTGCTTAAATCAGGTGAATTTTCACAATTGTACTTTACTGGAAACCTGTCATCTGAATTTTCTGGATGTGCTGTAGGTACGCCTGTCTCCTGTACAGATGTTTGGCTGAGTGTGAAATCTTTCCCACCGCACGTTTAATTCCTCCCCAACCCTCCCTAGTTTTGTGGGTCTTTTTACCTCCCTGCCTACCTTTCTCGTTGCCATCCAGACGCCCCGGTGGTAACGGACGACAAATCATGCCTGGGTGATTTACAGTGGTTTGGGCTTCTCCCAGCACACATCGGACATTTATGGGAATTCCAGTCATCGCAAAGCCACAGGTTCCCGAGGGAAAGGTGCAAGTAAAGGAGAGACGCTTGCTCTCTCAGCAAGCATGAACAGAGCGGAGGAGCATATCGGTGTGTGGTCGAAGCCTTGTTCTTGGAGTGCTCGCAGAGAAATGTTTCAAAAGAGGCCGTGTGTTTCAGCAGGAGCTACCGAAGACAGTGGTTTGCTCAGCGCTGACACAGCTCAACAAATTAGGGTTAAGTAAAGGATAACACTGGGATGTTGATTTAAAAAATCGTTGCCCAGATTAAAGGCCTCCATCCACGGGCCCTGGGTCTGTCTAGTCAGCACAGAAATGTCAGCATTTGTCATTTTCCTCTCTTTAGAGGCCTTTGGCTCCCATTCATTCTTTAAAACTGGCCCCACAGCTGAGGGCAGCTTAGGCTAGATGATGTCCAACAGTGGAAATGGTACCAAGTGTTCTGATTTTCTTTATTTGATCAAAATGTCACTGCATCAGAGAGGCTCATGTAACTGTAATTTCAATTCAATTTATTTACAACAATTGCCTCAAGTTACTTTATATTGTAAAGACCCTGCAATAATAGACAGACACCCCAATAATCAGCAAGCACTTGGTGACAGCGGGATGGAAAAACTCCCTTTAAATAGGAAGAAACCTCTGGCAGAACCAGGTTTAGGGAGGGGCAGTCATCTGCCGTTACCGTGGAAATGCAGAGTCGCATATACATGGTATAGTTAAAGTCATAGAACGAGCCAAATCTGCGTTAGGCTGACAGGAAATTGCATCCTAATTCCAATTTTATATGGAATATACTTTGCTCTGCACGACACCTCAGTTGCATCTTTCTAGAAAGCAAAGTAAAATGGTAAAACCGCTCTCTCTGATACCGAGCCTTTAAGTGCTGTGATGTAAATGACAGAACATTTAAGGGGAATGACATTAAAAGAAAGCCTCCGCATCTGCTTTTGTGCAAAGTACACACACATTATTTAGTATCTGAAACTGCGTGTGGGCATATATAGTCTTCTTGCTTCCTGCTTGCTTTCATTGGTACTTTATTTTTCTCTTCAGTGTTGCTCGGGCATCGCTGCACAGCTGACAAAGTCTGCTCAAAATACGCTTCTGGTGACTTTCGGCGATAAAGACAGCAGGAGGTGAAGACAGCAAACACGCGTGACACCAGTAACTGTAAAACTGATATTCTCAGATATTTGCGGCGTCCAATTGGTTCGATGTAGTTTACAGCTAATTACCACTGAACATGGCTAGACAGGCTGCTAGACAAGCCTGGCGTCTTCTAGCTGTACTGATATTGCAGTTTGAGCTATATCTTTAGGCTTCAGTAATTAACCCAGCCTGCTTTACTACAGGATATTTTATTACCCATAAAGTACCCCAGACTATGCACTTTTCTCCGGGGTTGCTGTTTTAACCGTAATTATTGGAAAATTAGGAAAGTACTCCAGTAAAACAAACCAAAGTAAAAACCAGTTTGACACATGCATCATTTTACAGAGAACTGTGTGGGTTGCACACAAGTTTGATTCAGACATTTTTTATATTTAAGGGAGCATGGTGGCACGTGTTGGTTAACACTGTTGCCTAACAGCAAGAGGGTCCTGGGTTCAAATCCACCAACTGGCTGGTGGATCTGATGTGAGCGTGACTGGTTGTCAGTCTTTTTTGTTAGCCCTGTGACAGACTGGGTCGCTTTGCAGAATACAACTTCAGGGTTTCTGCCAGTGCATTGCAAAACCCTATTAGTAGAGATTGGTTTTTCTATAACAGTTAATCTGTTTCAACAAACCACCCTAAAAATTATATAAAAAATGTTATAAAGAACCAGTCAAATCTCATGACTTAATAGACCTGTACAGCTTGACTGCACTTATCTGCACTAATGACAACAGGCCTGGTCATTGATAATGTATGAGTGGAAGAATAGCCATGGTTCTTTGCTCTACTGCTGTTCTACACATAAAGTGGGAAATAAATTGACCACCAGTCTCTCCTTTCACCTTCTTGTTCTTCCTCCTAAATCACATAATAACAGTCATTGTTAAACAGCGGCTGTGAAAACCTTTTTTTTTTTTCTCCCAGTTTTCAGTCAAGAAATGGAATCAAATCTCAGATCAGCAGCTTTTGAACACACTGACATTTTTTGATGAGCCAAGCAATTCGTTGGATTTTTTTTGCCAGTTTATAAAATCTAGTCAGTGAGACATTATTCTGTCATCGTGGGGCAGCATTGAGGTGAATGAAGTGGATAGGAAGTGATGTTTTAGACGAGTGAATTAACCTTTCAAAGCCAAATTTTTGGATGCAGCGTTTTTGAAGGCGAACGCCGCAAACTGCCAGCTGAAGTGTGGTAAATGACACTGATTATCTTGTTGCAGTTGCGTTTGTCAAGTTGCGGGATGTATTTGGCAGCATGTGGACGGTCACTTTTTTGAAGCGGAAGTGCTGGAAAAACGGGCAGCATAAGAATCAATTTGATACGAGCCAAGCTGTGTTGGCTGCACAGAGTTTTTCACGGTGTCTCCTAAAAGGAAGGTCTTGTTGGGTGTTTCCAGTATTCAGTGATTAGTACAAGAAGCAGTCCAAGGAAAGACAGCCAGTGAACTCTTATCAGGGTCATGGGTGCCTAGTACTCACTGATTGTGGCATAAATTGCTGAAAACCTTAATGCTGGCTAAGATCTGTAGTGTGACTTAATAGTAACTCACATGGACTCGTAGCTGGCTGTGCATCAGAGTTGGACTGTGGTGAAGTGAAAGAAAGTGGCCTGCTCTGATGAATCAGCTTTTCTCTTCCTTCACCAGGCACACGTCCTGGAGAAAAGATGAGTCCATGTACTATGGAAAGAAAGCTCTTCTCGTTCTGCTGAGAAAAGTTGGCCCTGCCACTTTGACGTGTACTAAACACTGGTGCAGACTCCCTTCACCCCCTTTTCAACAGGATAGTGCATCATTCTGCAAAGTTTTAATGAATGTGACAAAGTCTGAGGAGGAGACTTAAAGAACCTATAGCTCGTGTCCTCCTGCCTAATAGCACAGGCCGTCTTTAGAGGTCTTTGCTTTGACAAGTTGGAACTGCTTTGGTGGAAGAGGGGCGACCTACATGGTGTAATGCAGGTGGTTTCCATATTAAAACTGCCTATTGTACATTGCTGGCCCACTTAGCATAAGAAATGGGTATATTTTCTTAATTTTCTGCAAAGCTTTCAAACATAAATACACGGCAGAAAATTTCTCAGCATTTACTATTGGTTTCTAAACCACAGGTTGGCCTGTGGTTTAGACATCTGTTGAAGAGAAACTGAATTTGTCAGACTTCCTTTCACAGTGTCAGACTGACTATTATGCCAGTTATAAACTGGCGTGCTAGGCAAACACTGGATCAGTAACGCAAAGGGAGAAAATGGATGAAAATAAGTGGGAGAGTGGAAAACTCAAAAGATTAGAACAGGGTAAAGAGATGGAAGGTGGGGGAACAGTCAGATGAGTCATAAAAAAGAGTTGCAACACAATAGATACACGACAACAGAAGGGAAACTGAGGAAGTTTTTATGATACAGAAAGTAGAGATGGACCGATCCGATATTACGTATCGGTATCGGTCCGATACTGACCTAAATTACTGGATCGGATATCGGAGAGAAATAAAAAATGTAATCCGATCCATTAAATATCAAAAAAGCACCTCACAAAACTTGGCGACATGGCGAGCCGGAGCAGTGTGGTCACGTGATTGAGCGGCTGTGCGTATTTGTAGCCTGCTAGCAAACATTTCATCTCCGAGGAAGTTATCTCAGAGAGAAGTAAAGCAAGTGTGTAAGTTCATCTCTGAATGTTTGTAAAGCATTCCCGCGTTAAGCTTAACAACCGATATATAGAGCAACTGCCTCTTCTCTCTCTCCTGCTGCTACTTCAATCTGAAACTGCTTAATGATCAGCTGATCGGCTTTTCTGCCGCGAGTCCGTCTCTCTTCTTTGTTTTTGGCCCACTTCTCACCAGAAAGAGGAAACCAGCGGCTGAACAACAGCAGCACTATTAAGCTTGATAAGCTGTTGTTAGAATTTATTTAATATTACTTTCTAGACCAGGATCCTTTTCTACGTAGCTGACGGCTGGTAACTGTGCAGGGGCGGATCTAGCAAAGTTTAGCCAGGGTGGCCGATAGGGCATGAACAGGCAAAAGGGGGCACAAAGACATACTTTTCTTTCTTATTCTCATTTAAAATATCTAGCTTTTAATTATTTAATAATTATCTGAATCTTACACCCAAAGTTTTAATCTGATGTAAAATGTATAGAAGTCCATTACTGTATATAGTAACTGTTAAGTCTAATATACCCTAGTACTTTTTAGTAGTAGTACTTTTTCCTTTGGGAAGGTACCATCTGTGCAGTCTGCAATTCTGTTGAAGAAAGATGTTGAATCTATTTAATTATTCTTGAAAAATAATTTCTTTCTGTGAATTTTTTTCACCCTGCATCAAATTAAAGTTGATTACATTGATTAAGCATCATGAGGAAGAGGGTGGTTCCCTATTTTCTTTTGCTGGGAGTTTGCAACCCTATTAGTTAGGTTGCTTAATATTTCTGCTAAGTACTCTTTAAAATACCAGAATAGGGAGGATGGGGCAGGTTTAACTTTATTAGATTGATCAGTGTTGCTGATCTATGAAATATTTTGGGTGCAGTGTGTTTTTTTACATACAGGTATAACAAAATAGCTTTAGTGTTGTTGTTGTTGTTGTTTTTTAACTTGAGTATGAACTTATACAAAAAGCAGCAAGATATTAAAAAAACAGTTTTACTGATTAAAAAACACACTATATCGGATTCATATCGGTATCGGCAGATATCCAAATTTATGATATCGGTATCGGACATAAAAAAGTGGTATCGTGCCATCTCTAACAGAAAGCGGAGAGAGAGCCAGAGAGATGCACTCGTTGATAAGAATGTTTTTATGAGGTATAGATGGGTTATTGAAGAGGTGACACAGAAGGCAGGAAGGGGAAAGTAAGAGACAAAGTTACTGGAAGGTTATACAAGAAGGTCCTTCACAGAGGTGGGAGGGGGAAGATATTGGTTTTTTACATTGAGAAAGTCAGGTAGGCAATGTTAGACAGATATGTGTGGATGCATAAAGAAAACCTCAGATGAAGTTTTTGTGTAATTTTTTGACGTGAACTTTCACGCCAGAATAGGGAGAAAACATCTCACAATGATAAATGCTCATAGAGGATATAAAATAGTGCTGTCTGAATGCAAAAGATATGACACAAAAGTTCCTATTTAGAAGATTTTACTTGAACCTTTTTATCCACAGTAATGTGCACATCAAATTAAAGTAGATCTTGCTTACGTGTTGGTGTGTTGCTTCAGGTACTGGTGACAAAATGACGCAAGTCCACTTTGAATTGCCCAATAACTGTTTGTTGTCAGATGACAATAAAAGGTTCATCCTAGCTCATCTGTTGCTGCAACAACAGATGAGCTAGGATGAACCCTTTGCTGAAGCACCATGTGTTCAATGCGGTGTTTGCATTTAAATGAGAAGGAGTGAGGTGTGTAAGGTGTCCATGAAAAACCTGTTGATTCACTGGTTAACTGGAGTATGTAAAGGTAGCACTAAAAGTACAAAATTTTGTATTTGGTCTTTATATCATTGTTATAACAATTCCTCTTGGCAAAAACTCTTATACCGCTGAAAAGCTTGTTTATTTCTCGCTAACTGGTGCCACATTTGTAAGGAAAATACTTTTATTTATTGGTTTTACCAACTGTAACAGCCTGGCACCTCTTCCTCGTGCTGGTCACCAGCTTGGTCACACATTGTGGGATGGCATCTCACTCTTGAACCAGCATTTGTCACAAGTCAACCAGTGTGGTTGTGTTGGTCACAGAAAAAGCAGACAATAGTTAAAATTGTTTAGATAGCAAGCATCTTTGTTGCCCTACTGTTACCCTTTCTAGTTTTTTAAAGATTAACAATGATTTTGTCTTCATGCTGGATGTTGTCTTTTGTCTCTGAGTGTCTCTGTGAGCAAAGTTGCACCTACACAGGGCAGCGATCCGTCCGTCCCGCACAGCTGGCGTCCTCGTGGGTGGATGCTGGCTGGTTGCAGCTGCCGGGCCTATTGAATTTTCTGGCAGAAACCTTTCATCAGTGTTTAATCAACGTATCTTAACAGGACACTAAATGTGGAAAGGAACCGACTGGCATTTGTGTAACACTTTTGTGGGAGGAAGCTGAGGAAGTACCTGGAGGAAACCCTTGCAGGCAAAGAGGAGAACATGCAGTCTCCACACAGAAAGGCTTTGAACCAGGAACCTTCTTGCTGTGAGGCTGCCCCATTATGTAACCTGAATTCAAGCCCCTTGAGGCAAGTGTTGTTGCGATTTGGCGCTACAGAAATAAAATAAAATTGAACTGTTTTGACACACAGACCCGAAAGGCCACCCTGCTCCTTTAGATTAATTTAACCGTGGTTTGACTTGGGTAATCATTGGGTTTCATTTCCTTACACCTAAGCAATCCCCTAACAACCACGAGCCTGACGAACCAGGTTTCTAAAGTTCCACTTGTGGCTCTTGATTCTTTATTAAGGTTCTTTAAGGTGACAGTCAACAGGTGATCCCGGAGATATTTTTTTCCCCCCTTTCTCACTGTCCCTCTCCCCTTCTGTTTTTCTTTTCCTTCCTCTTTCTTTCTCCCTTTCCTATCCCTCACTCATGTCTGTCCCGTCTGTAACAACTGAAAATAAAATAAAATAAATAATAAAAACAAAGGTCGATCAAATGGACCAATACGGCAATGCTGATGATCCATTTGGCAAAATAAATCCATTGGGTATCCTTGTTGGTCTTCAGACAACAATTCTGACGGCTAAAGAACCAAATGGGACAGGCAAAAAAAAAAAAAAAAAAAAAAAAAAAAAGGTGACAGTCACGAATGACTTGAATATACAGTCTCATGTCATGTCAGCGACTATACTTGCAACATCGTCACATTTCGTCAGTCTCTGCCCCAAAGCGTCAGACGACGAGGGTCTTTTCATCCAGCCTGATGTAAACACAGCGCAACTTAACTCGTATCTGCAGGGGATACTCCCACAGTTACCTGCAACGACATCAACAAACCCGACTGTGCCAGAAGAACCGCCGAGACAACAGGAAATCTGAAATTAAACGGGCACAGAGCAGTCTGTGTATGAGTGGCGAAGCTGTGCGTGTCTGTATGTTTAACTGGGTGAATAAACACAGCCTTCCCCTGACCCGGGACACTGAAAGCTCTCCTTGTGGATCCAATAAAGGCCCCTCCTAACTGAGCTTAAGGGCCTGTGGACTGGGAGGGAGGCAGGCAGATGCTGAAAAACTGGTAGTGACTCAAGTTTTAGTGAGTGAGTTTTTCTCCTCTGTGTAGTTTGTGGTTGTTGGTTTCAGTTTAGCCTTATATATATGCTACTGCAGGCGGGTAAAGCCTGAGAAATGGCACCAGGGTAAAGTTAGCGCTTTGAAAAAAAAATGCAGAGTAGTGTAATAATGAAAGCAATTTATGACACTGTTTCATCTAAATAGGGATATGATGAAATACTAGAACAACACAGAATTTTCAAAGGATTTTCACTGAGTTTCATAAGGCTACATTAGTTGCAATCCCCCCACCCCCATTGATAAAAATACTAATTGTTACATAAATGTATCTGAAATGCTGCTTTCACCCTTTTCTGGTCAGCTGTGTTTACTCACGTAATCCTTCTAAGAAACTAATCTAGCCATAGTCTGTGTTTACTGCCTTAATCACTCTGTAATCCCACATTTCACTTTACACATTCATTATAAGCTTGTGTTGAAACAGAACCACTTGTAATACTAAGTCCCTAATAGCTTGGCTGTTTAAAGCCTGTTTTGAAGTCCCTCATTCACACAGCAGTCGACAACAACAGCAGGGCTTTGTCCCGCTGGGTATTGTTTGAATGTAAACACGTCAGCTTTTCCTGTGGGTGCCACCAACCATACCAACCACACCGCCCACAAGCCCAGGGTTCCCAGCATATGCGAATGCAATGCATAGCGCAAACGGTATAGCACGTCACTGCCGCTGTGCGTGTGTGTGTGTCTGTGTGTGTGTGTGTGTGTAAGCGGTGGGAAGCGTAACTACATTCCACACAGGACAGCAGGCGTGAACAGGCAGATATCGTCAGCTCTGTGCTGTTGGGGTTGTAGGAAATGCAAATCAAGGCTACATAGGGAGTCATATTGCATAGTTTAGCTGATGGGGTTACCTTGACATGCTCAGCATGCATGAGTTGATCATTTGCTGTGTTGCTCTGCCAGAAGCTGGTAGTGCATTGCCTAATTGCAAAATAATTATTACTGAACTTGGTAGATATTAAAAAAAACGGTGGGGCATGGGGTTAAGGGCTTAAATTCCTAAATACATAAATATCCCTGGGATGACACTGTCCTGGAATGCACTTTGCTTGTTAATGCTATGTTAGCCATCTTGTTGGTGCGGTTATTGAGAGTGACCTGCCACTAATGTGTGACAGCTTTATTTGTGATAATGAGCAGTAAGGAGATGCTCCTGTGACCATAGGGTGACCACGTACTAAAGCAGGAAGTAGCTATGCTTTAAGGAATGACAAAAACTTAAGTAGATTAATAAGATTTTATTAATCTGCTTAATATTTTCACTATCAACATTTGTTTACTTATGTCTGTCAATGATCTGTAATAGAGATGCTTTGATTTTTCTCCTTTGTAAACATTAGGCTACTTTCTGGATAATTTAGACTTTTAAATGACTCACGTTTATTTCCAGTTAACCGACTAATTTTAGCATAAAGGGTGTGGTACTCGGACGTACCAGAAATCTGTCAGACTTGGCGCTTTACTGTTTTGGTTCTCTTTCTCTCTGAGCAAAAGCAGGCCAAGAAGCAGCCTGTGTAGGAACCTGTTGCCGCAGTACTCTTATTAAAGCAGTTTTATGAGCTTGCAAAACTGGTCTGGAATGTGTGTTAGAAAAGGAAATCAGCAGAGACTTACAGCTGTATGTTTGCGTACGAGTCTGCCTTACTGATCATGCCCGGTCAGGATCTGGGTCACGATTTGAGTGTTTCTTTGCAGTGTAATGACTTGTGGCAAAGTTAAATTGTTCTACCCTGAAGTATTTTCTTTACTTGACAGACTTTGTATCTTAGGTCTGTTGGCAGCATGTAGCTGTTTTCCTTGACAATAAAACAATCCAATAAAATTCAGTTTACAGGCGTACCAATCAGAATATCATAGCAAAGCAATTCTCCCTGCATCCCTGTAGTGCTGTAGGTGCCAGTACTGCAAATAACAATAACTTTCTTTTGGAATTCACCGTCAGATTGTTTTCTCAATCAACTGTATTTCATCTTTGAATATGGCCACGACTTAAACTGTACTAAATTTCATCCATCCAACCATCCTACATGTCCTGGACCTGACCTGGGACCTCCTCCCAGTGGGGCATGCTCAAAACACCTCACTTGGGAGATGTCCAGAAGGCATCCTAGTTGGATGCTCAAACCACCTCAACTAGCTTTTTTTAATCTGGAGGAGTAGCATCTCTACACTTAACCCATCCGAAATGATCAAGCTCCTCTCCTGCCTCTAAGAGAGAAGCCAGATGCCCTTTGGAGGAAACTCATTTCTGCCACTTGTGTCTGGCATCTCGTTCTTTACTTCACTACCCAGAGCCACAGGTGAGGGTAGGAATGTAGATCATTTGGTGAATCGACAGCTCTCCCTTTAGCATCCGGATCACTGAAGATGCCACGCCAATCATTTTGTCAATCTTTCACTCCATTCTGCCCTCAATCGTGGACAAGACCCTGAGATACTTCCATCTTCCTATTGCTAATTTTCCTATTTCCCCGACTGCTGCCTGATCCACAAAACACCAAATCCCTGTGACCCATCCCGTGAGAGGTGGATCCACAGGCGGTCGGTCCCATGTAATTCTTTTGGGCTGCACCCTACCCTGAGTAGTGTAGCCATGTCCCTTGATTATTATTTATGTACTGATCTATTCCATCATAGGAGTTTTTATACATTTCTCTTGGTCTGACCATCCACCCAGAACCAATTTGAGTTGGGGGCACCCTACCAGGGGCAAACAACATAACTCCTGGGATGATGGGGGCACATAAACCCCTCCCCATCAACACCACAATAATGTAATGATTCATGGAGGGTCACTCCTTTTTATGGAAGCAGTTTCTCGTCGCAGCAATTACTTGATGTTCTTCTTCTTCTATTTCTAGTTTGGGGAATCCCAGCCAGGTTTTTGCAGTGAAAAAGCCAAATGTGAGCTTAAAACTGGAATGAGGCTGGACAGAACACCAGTGTACACAAATACCCTTCTGGCAGTTCTGCCAACAGAGAGCCGGCTGATGTCAGCAGCCCTCCTTTCTGTAGGCTGACTGCGCCTGGCATGCAGGAAACCCTGTAGACTATATTTTGTAAAGCCTGACATTATACTCTGCAAAAATGATCCTTTCTCCTCCCAGTACAAAGAGGCATTAAGGCTTAAAGAACTGGCAGAATCTGGCTGAGATTTCCCATTTATGTCAAATCAACTTTGACTTACTGGACATTTAAAACTCCCTCTCCCCTGTCAGCTCAAAGTTTCCGGACATCCGTTATGCTTCTCTGCATAAAGATCAAATGCATTTGCTTTAAGTAGAGAAGGCGAGGCCTCTAATGAGATGGAGAATTTTTGTTTTTTTATTTATTTTTTACGTATCTTTGGTTTATTTCCAAAAATATATCTTATTGATTAACGGCTAGGCAAATGTTTTGCGTTTTTATTGGTCTTCCAAATCTAGTGAACTAAATCTTAAGATTCCCCATCACCAGCTCTCTAGGGGCAAGGGGAGTAAAATTGATGACCAAGTGGAAACAGGTGAAGGCTAAAGCATGGTCTTTTAATGAATGACAGTTTTCACCATAATGAAAGTACCATGCGAAGCCCAGAAATAAACAAGAGTCCTAACCTTTGATGTCAGTGGGAGTATCATAGCTGCGGCCCACGAGGTAGAGCGGATAGCCAGTGGTTAGATCCCCACGTCCAAGCATCCTTGGGAAAGATACTGAACTGAGTTACCCCTGATGGATCCACTGGAGTGTGAGTGTGTGTGACTTAAAAAACAAAAAACAAAAGAAAAATGTGTGTTTGTAAATGAGGGAATGAGGCTGTTAGAGTTCAAATATAAGTACCAGTTCATGATTACAGGTTAGTAACTTAAAGAAAAAAGCACATAACTCTCTTAAAACGTACTATTTCTGAATAAAAATAAAGCGACCTACACACATGTGGGAAGTGGAAGCGAAATTAAGCAACTAACAGCGTGTGTACTTAAAGCCACAAAATGTTAACGTACCAGTAGAGTACAACAGTCACATTTCAATGTTTCAAGCCAACACTGACAAGGTTTATGGCACTGAGAGGCATGACGGCAGACTGTTCCGTCAAAATCAGCTGACCGACTTCTTTGCTGCCCATTTAAGCGTGTGGTGTGATGGATGATGCCGCTCGTTTGGAGCAGGGACTAGAGCACCAGTCCACCAGGCATCACCAACAACACGAGGAAAACAAGCTGCAGTAATTCTGACCGATATGGAGAGCAGACGAGGAATTTCATTTGCTGAAATGCTTTGGGTAATCGTCAGCAGCCATCTCTTGATACGCTAGCTTTCCGTTAGCTTTTTAAAATTGATCTTAATACAAAAATGGTTCCTGCCAGATGGAAATGCGAATCTTGGCCAGGGTATCCACTGGCTGCACTGGAAGCCCTTGAAAACGTGGATCTTGTCCCCAGAGGCAAAGTCATGAGACTGGTGGATGGGTTCCCAGACTGACTCAGAGTATGCACTTTAATCAGCCTTTTTGCGGGACCAGAACACGCAGCTTTGATGCTTGCGGTGTTGGACCGCTTGAATATGGAGCCGCAAATGGATAGAAGATGCAGACATCGTCCCCCATATCACAGCGGTCTCTGGATGCGTACAGCCACAAATTGTAAAGCACCACTCCAGCGTTATTAAAACAGGCTCCCTGCAGTTATTAACACATCACAACACAAATCTAATTATTGATCTGCCCACTTTAGCCATCTGTACTTTGCGGCATTGCCTGAATCTACATCACTCTCTCCCAGACAACACTGAGAGATCAGTTTCAATCGGACACAATTCATAAAGGACTCGGAGGGAAACAAATGGCTATTTCCAGCCCATGTTTGTCACCCAGTAAACAATGGGTGACAAAAACGCAAAGTAGTAAATGTCACAGCTTGTTGCATTTTTGACCTCTTTTTGTCTTTTTTTTTTTTTTTAATGTTTGTTGCCACAGCAATAAAGCATGTTCCCCTTGTGTGGTGGACTCTGTAAAGCACACCCATTTTGCTGGTTTCAAGCACCCTGCCCTGTAAATTCCTCGGAGATTGGCTGCAGTCAACAGCAGCAGCATTCCTTGCAGTAGCCAGGCAGTGCAGATACACGAGGGAAGTAAAAGTGTATCTGCGGCTTTTGTTTTGCCCGTGAACACAAAATAGCCGATCCAAGGTTAGTGTACGCATTATCTCTAGAGGTCTGAGCTGTTGACAGTGAGCTATGCAACTGCTGAGATGAGTCAGGATTTACAGCCACGAACAATTCAGATCTACTAAATAAAACTCCAGTAGCTCCCAGAGGAACTATTTTCAGATTTGCGTCAGTACACTGTGTGCAGCCATTGAGTCTCTTCACCGTTTCATGAGGCATGAAGAATATAGAGTAACCAAATA
The DNA here is from genome assembly GCF_963576455.1 of Neolamprologus multifasciatus. NCBI lineage: Eukaryota > Metazoa > Chordata > Actinopteri > Cichliformes > Cichlidae > Neolamprologus > Neolamprologus multifasciatus. The sequence goes on from NC_140448.1 coordinate 22,689,425, forward strand.
TCTGTTACTTAGGTGACGCGAAGTAACCAGTAAATGCTGCAAAAATAAAAAGTAGCCATCTTTTTTTCTCGCATGGTCATGGTATAATGCTAAAATTCTTAGAAACTGAATCACGTGTGAGTAACGAGTCAGTGGGACAGAAATGCTTTCACTTAGTTGGAGTCCTTTTTTCCCCCCTTCAGGGGTTTTTTTTTCTTTTCTTTTTTTTAGAATCACTTTATGGTTCTTGGCGGAGTGTTCAAGCAGAATGTTGTACAAGGAGGCACACCTGCTCCACGTCCTTCCAGATGTTGTATATCATTTCTAACGTTTTCAGGCTGGGACTATAGTAATATGTGGTCTCTCTAAGAGTCCAGCTCCATTACTGTTGTTCTTATTTAGCGGCCACATTGTAGACTGTTAGCACACCGTGACCTGTTTCTCACCTTGCAACACAGCATACAGAAAGCAAAGAACGCAAACAGCTTTTTGGATGTTTAACATCCTCATTTGGTGGAAGCTAAAAAAGAAAATCTGGACTTGAACCCTTACTAAAGTTGTCAAAATAATCTTTGTTTATCATAGACTTGGTGTCTTTGTGTAGCCCTTCAGGGATAGCTGGATACATAGGGATGGGCAGGGATAGCTCAGTAGGTAGAGTGGCGGCCCCATGATCAGAAGGTCGGGGGTTCGATTCCCCTGAACAGCTACCCTGAGGTACCCCTGAGCAAGGTACCGTTCCTACACACTGCTCCCCGGGCGCCCAATGGCTGCCCACTGCTTCACTGAGTGAATGGGTTAAATGCAGAGAGGAATTTCCCCACGGGGATCAATAAAGTACATTTTCTTTCTTTCAGGTTATCTATCCACTGTTTGAATCAAGCCCTCAAAGCCTGCTTTCTTCTGATTGGCTTTCCCTCATAAACAGAAGGTTTAAACAGCAGTCGTGGAGCGAGCAAATGCCTCTTAAATAATTACTCTTTGAGTCCAAAACCAACGATCGTTATCACAGCGACTACTTAGATCATGGGTGTCAAACTCAAATACACAGTGGGCCAAAATTCAAAACAGGAACAAAGTCGCTGGCTAACGTTAATATTTATTGAAATATATTTATTCCTCCAGATATAAGAATGAATCTTTTCTTATGGACTCAAACACGTTTTGCTGAAAAACTGAATATGGAACAAGCAAAGCTTAATACTAAACAATATATATATTAGCTGTATAATACCAGTAGGCCAGCTCTAATAGTAATTTGGTATGGCTTCGCGGGCCAGAGTTTGACACCTATGACTTATATCTTTTATACTAGAGATGCATTATCTGTTCCCCAAAGGGATTTGGGGTTTGACACTGCTTATCAAGTATTACCAACACTGCTAATTTACTGCTCTAAATTAACAGTATTGGTAATTACCAAAGTCATTTTTTTGTTTTCTGTAATGGTAATAAAATATTTGCATTTTCTTGTTTTTATCACCGGTGGTCTAATAAATTTGTCAAGCACTCTATATGAGAGAAAACAAGGAAAAGCATCACTTAGTCCCCTTTAACCAACATAGTTACAAACAAACAGCAGAGTTTTATATTGGCAGCAATGTTGAGATTTTCTGTACAGACCTTTGAAAACTTTTTTTATATTTGTGTGTTTCAATCTCCTCTAGATCAGTTACAATATTGGGAGTTTTTTCTTTTTTGTATTGTATAATTAAGAATAATAGAAAAGTTTCCAACACTGTAGAAAAGGGCAGCTGAGCAGTAGAGTTTGGTAATTTGTGGTTGTTTCTGCCATGCCCTGGAGTTTTCTTCATTTAAGAAGAAAAAGAAAAAAAGAAAGTCATATTCATGTAACACAAAATGCTTAGAAATCCATCAGCCTTGAGGATCACGAAGTATTTCCTGCCCAGCTGTAATTAGCAGATTCTGATAGTCGGCATGAACTGTCTCATCCCATACATTTGAGATGGACTGGCTGCCAGCCGTTCCTATTGAGTGGGATGAAGTCTGGAGTGCTGACAGAAGCGGTGTTGTGGGAGGCCTCTTTTTTGGCAGATCCCACTGTGGAAACATTGAGTCACTGTCCACATCACAACACAAACCCCAAGCTGCTGACTGGCTGCCCTCTCCCCTCTGCTTCCCATTCAGCCCTCTGACCCAAACCTCTGCCTTCATTCTAAACAAACTCGGGATGCTAATTTTTCAGCATCACGTTCCACTGAAATCAAATACAGATCAATGAGTCCTTGAAGTGTTGTAAGCAGCAGTAGGTTTGTGTTGTGCCCTCTTTTCCTACATCTTAAATATGTTGGATTGGTTGTTACCAAGTCGTGTGTTTCTTGAGCCAGAGCTACTTTCTTCTGGGGTTCATATGACAAAGATTGTTACTGCAATAAACCGCGAAAAAAACCTATGAATGAATTGTTCCTTTGTTCCATCTGTACATTGCACGCACTCATTCCCACTAAAAAAGTGAAAGGGAACTTCAGTGTGTTTACCCAGCGGTTGGATGGTGGGATTACAAGAGTGCGATGCATCAAAGGCCACGTTCGACAGTAAGGGGGATAATGGGGAGGGGGATGAGTCACTTTCTTGTGTGGCGCAAACCACAACTAATCGCCAGTGAACGCGAGTCAAGAGGACGTCATTCATCGGGTGAAGCTGATGCTAACATGGCGAGCTTTGGAAACCAAACATAACTTTGAAGAGGAACTCGTCCCACTTCAAAAGAGCTCTGGATCCAGACCACAGGCAACAATAGCGTTTGTAGGATTGTGTGGCTGTATCTGATAAAGTCACGGAGGCAGGATATATGCTAGTGAAGCGGTGACCCTCTTGCAGAAAAACTGCAGGTGTGAGGTCTAGGTGGGTGCTGGGAAATGTTAAAGGAACAGATGACACAGGGGCTGTCCTGTCGTGGCTGGGAATTTCGGCTTGGCCGCTGTTGTGCATGAAAACATTTGAAAACCACTACTTCACAAAGACTTTTTCTCCTCACACGGTCTCCTCTTTGTCTTTAACACGGGCCGTGCACACCAGGTGCAACTGCTCACCTGATATTTTAATATTCAAAGCAGAGATTTGGCCATTCTGAAGATATCGGGAATTGGGCAGTGTTTCTGTTAAGTGAAAGCAAAAGACACGAGCTACAAGGGCTTGTACCGACAACATTCCTGCTTTCCCCTTCTTTAAAGGCATTAAAAGAATGAAGCCGGGCCGGAACAACACTGGCCGTCACTCAGGTCTTTGTGCGCTTGTTCTCACGGTCACTTATATTAGAATACCAGTTGATTGAATACAGTGGTTGAGGGATGTTTTAAAGATATATTGCAGGAATATAAGCTCATATAAATCTTGTCTTTACAATTTCTGCAAGTTTGCGCAGCGACTGAAATTCGACTTCCTGAAAATGCAGCCCACATGGAATTCGGCAGTAACGCACCTGGAGATGAGACTCCAGCAAGCGTTTGAGCAACATGCGATTAAGAAGAGGGGGAGTTGATGCAATAGTTTGTAAACCAGACCACTTACACATCATGGTGTGCCAGTTACGCTACACTGCGCTTGCAGAGACTTGTGAGGACAAGTGGAAAGTGATGATAAAATGTAAGCCAACATAATGACGTGTGGTTTGGTTAGTTTATTGTGTGTTGCTTAACCCATGTGTCTCAATCTGATGGTTCAACTATCATTGTGACTCATGCAGTTTTTGCTCAATTTCGTGTGTGACAAACCCCAAAATTTCTACTCTTGTGAAGCTTTAAATGGGAAGTTTTTCATCTTTCTTTTCTTTTGTTGTTCTTGTTTTTTTGGAATCGTCACCTGTTCACTTCACCTTTGCCTCAATTATCTTGCCAGCCTTTCACTTACAGTAAGTGTTTTCAGTCACCTGCAAATTTATTCACCAAGTCATTATCTGACTTACTTGCTCCGTCACCTCCTTTGCTGACGCGTTTGAAAAAGAATGCAGGGCGCTCACCTCTGGAATGCTGGGAATGTTAAAGCTTGGGTTCCCTGAACTTCCCATCTGCCTCACGAGCACGGCATGAACCCAGTCAAGACAAAGAAAGCCCGCTCACCTGTGACGTAATACCACACGTTCGTGCCTTTTTAAAGTATTTCACATTAAACCTATTAGTTGATAGTAACTTTGCAACGTGCGTCTGTTAATAGAATTATTTGAAACAAGTAGTTGGGTTTGAGGAGTGAGGTGGGGAAGGGAATTGTAGCATTAAATATATATAAAGAAATATATATGCAGTTCAAAGGGCTTTGATGGCATGGTTGTTTAACAAAAAATACTATCAAAGCATCAGAATTTACAGTATTAATAATGTAAATAAAATGTAAATAAAAATGTAAATAAACCGTTAAAGGTGGTGTATGTTACAATAGATCACACCTCTGTGAATGAATGCTTGTTCTGTGTGCCCTCGTCCTTTAGTGCACTTTGGGTTGTGTATATTGGACATATTGGTGTTGATCTTCTATGTCTTATTATTAATTTTGAAATTTCTTAAATTTCTTTGAAGTGAGGGATGTTCCCTTTTCTTTTCTCTCGATTGAATCTCTTACACGGTATAAGGAAGTGATACTTCAGTATTGCAGTAATCAGGTTCTGAAAACACATTTTTGAGTCAGCGAGAAACCTATTAAATCTGGGAAAATTTTTTTTAAAACAAAAGCGAAAATAAGGGTGTTTTTGACCTCGCTGTGCAATTCTGTAAATACTTTAAACCCCAGTTTTGCCCTGGAGGTTGTACGAGCTGCTGTTTCTCACCCGCAGTCGTGCAGTTGGCAATTACCTCACACCCCTATCAGATAAAATATTAGCTGCTCATTCAATTCTTATCAGACAGCAGTGCAGTTTGAACCATAACAGACACATTAATGTTCATCAGGTAGGTGCAAATGTGCGTGCACAGGGAACCCGGAAAAATCTGCACATAATGTGACATGTTTGGTGTTCACAAGTCATTTGAGGACATCATATACAAATTTACATTTGGTCAAACCTTTCAGATTTTTCTAAAGACGTTTATTTAGATTTTGCAGGAATTAACTTTGCATATGATTCTAATGATTTGACTGTACTTTAACATCATGTCATAGAATCAGTCATCCTTAACATATTATTACAATGAGGTAAGCGAGGTAAAGTGTGACATTTAGACGTCAGTATTCAAGCTCTCATGGGGGGAACAGTATCAGCTGGCTTCTAAAGGTTACAGTCTTAAACATATATATTATCAAGACAGAGGCTGATAATAACAACATATTTGTAGAGTCCATAATAGTAACTTGTAGCCTCTAATTTGTAACCAGTGAACTCTCTCTAACTGGTTTCTCCAGATGGCATAAGAACTAACTTCCAGTTAAAACTGTAGGTATCCACCTAGTCCAGCTCATCGATAAGGATCGTATCAGCCTTAATGTCCTCTGTGTTCAGAGGAGGGAGGATTAGAGGAATGTGCTTCAAAAAAGGAGGGAGAGGACTATTGACTCAGCAGCTGAGAGCAAACAGAGTAGTTAAGTAGGCATGTTAGAGGCAGAGAGAGACAGATTGATCTCTACACATGGAAACAAATCCTTTGATACTGTTAAAGTGAGGTTAGGCTTTGGTGATCTCACTGATCGCTTACAGTAAGTTCCATTATCAAAAAATGTGATGAGTGTGCGTGGTGTCGCCTGATGCTGAAGGGTTTGAAAGTGTGATGTGGTGTCTGTTTTCATTGGCATGTGACATGTTAATGTTAATACACACTCCTCCAGACTTGCCAATTTACCCAAAAAATAAAGTTTTCTCTACTGAAGCCACTTTTAAAAAGTCTTAAAGAATCTTTTAATTATGTATTTGTTTGTTGCCAGATGAAAAGAAGCAAATGAAATCATTTCCACTTCCACCAGGAGATCCTGCTCTAAGTTTTTGATCTTCAGTTCTTAGTTGTGCTTGAAATGCTGCTGGATTGATTCTTTTTCTCTCTTGTCTTGATATTGGTTCCACCAAAGCCAGATGTGTTGTGGTGAGTTTTTCATTGTAAGCGGGGTGGTCTGAACTGATTTTTTTCCCCCTCCCACTTGCCTGGATTTTAAGGCAGAAACCATATTTGTCCAAGGCCTGAGAAAATTTGAAGTACATGGAGTTGAGTATGTGAGAGAAAGCTTTTCCCCGCCAACCTCTGCGGTCGCTGTGCTCATTGAAATAGCTTAGTCCACTTAGTCCACTGTGTCAATCAGGTTATGTATATACAGACATAAAACCATTGACTGGCAGGGGTTTGTGTGTGTTCCTGTAAGTCAGATGGTTGTCTGATTGTGTAACTATGGTGATACGGCTTTTGATGTGATTTACACATGACTATCTTCCATGCAAATATATTCATTTTTAAGTTACAAATGCTACCCAAATTCCAGTTGAGTCTACAGCTGGCCTAATTTGGAGACGGATAATCAGAAGACGTGTGAGTCCTGGTGATGATGCATGACTGTAAAAGTTCACTGATGTACTGTAGGAGGGGACTTCACTAGGCAGTGACCTAAAGGTGACTACCAGAATTTTAAATTTAACAGGGAGCCAGTGCAGTGATTCTAGCAGAGGTGTGAAGTGAGTGCGCTTGGAGGATCTGTTAAGGAAACCTGCAGTAGCATATTGGACAATCTGCCATAAACTGTGTGCTGTGTGGCAGCAGTGCTAATCTCCCATGTCACCGTGCAGCCCTTAGTTTAAATCAAGCATATACATGTAAGTCTCGGGGTCTTTAAAAGTTTCAAGTCTATAGTTTAGATAGAAGCCATGACCTCCAATGCACATTTTCCTTTAATTTTCAGTCTAGGATGAGGAACCACCAGCAGGCTTTGGTCAGAACATCAGTGACCTGTACGTTGTATATGGATGGAAGGAATCGCTAATGTGATCAGGAAAGCACACGGAGCTCCAAAAGTGATCACCAAGACCTTAAACTGAAGTCTGGACTTCATGGGGAGCCAATGCATAGATGGTGATCCAAAGATGACACGCTGAGGCCAATGTCCAATGAATTACAATTGTCCAGTCGGGAGGAAATGAAGGCATTAATGATAATTTCTAATTCTGATTTGAATACCGCCCGCCTGAGGCATGGAGGGTTGAGAAAAGAAATGCAGATTTAAGAGCCTAGTCATATGTAGCACCTACATTTCTGACATTGCGTTGAACCACTGTTGAATCAAAGCTTTCAGGAGCAAAACAAACAAGAACTTCTGTTTTCTGAGTGTTAATAGTGGTTAAATTATGCTGACATTTCACCTGGTTTGTAGACGACTTCGGGGGCTTTTTTGAAACCAAACCTACAAAAAAAGAAATACATTTTTCAAGCCCCACAGGCCAGCTGAAACTAGCGAGCCGAGCTGTGGAACACTCGGCGCTATTTGTGTTTGCAGTCCAAAATAGGGAGAAGGCGCCGGGCTTTGCTTGCATGGTTCCGTTTATGATTTATGGCGCTGCAGTGAGAGTGTGAGAAGTAGAGCAGAGCTGCCTGTCTGAACAGACTGGGCTATCGGTTCCATATCTTGGCTACATGACAGCCCGCCTGTGGCTGTAAGGCCACGCAGATGACAGCTACGCTTAGGCCAGGTGGCTGTCTATTTTACACCGACTACCACAGAAAACCAGAGGTGCAGTGTTCATTTACGTGCTTCGTCATGTTCATGTTTGCACATATCTGTTTGTGCGCCTGTCTAAACTTAGCGACTCCCCCTCCCCCCAACCTTTGCCTGCCAGCTGGGCTGTTGTCTGGCAGGAACCTACAGCAGCAGAGTTCAGCTCACTACCGTGTGCTGGCTCTCTAACATCTGCTGCTTTGAACAGACCCGAACCTCTCTGCCCGGCTGCAGCGTCGGCCATCTCTGAGAGGGGTTAAAAGACAAATGGGTTGAAAACCACAGGTGACGAAGAGCTCCTTAGCTGTAAGCCTCAAACTCTTGAAAATTTATAGCTCCAGCAATTAGGATTAACAAAGGAGCAATGGTTACAGCTGAGGAAATGGGAGCCTTTAACAAAGGTGCAGACTGTACTGTTGTCGACACAGGGAAATGATAGATGAGAGCAAAATGAGCTGGTAATGAGAGGGAGCGAGAAGTAGCAGAGGGGAGTGGAAAATAGAGCTGTTCGATATAACGATATATATCAGATGACGATATAAAAACGTCTGTTTCATTTTACGCTATAGTTTGTTTCGTGCTGTTGCAAAATAAACTGTTTAAGGCAATATTTTTTCATCGTTTTGATGGTCACTGTAGCGGCTATATTCATTTCTTAAAAGTTCTCTCTTTCTCTCATATTTAATATAACTACACTACAGAGGACAATGCATTGTGGTTAGCAACAACAACGGTAAAACCATCACGTGTCCGCTTGTTTATTTTCCACATAAACCTTTCACAATAAAGCTCAAGATCCTGTTGAGACTTTTCAAAATAAACTGAATCACGTTAAAGAGTATGCAGAGTATTTACCGATGAGAAGCAAAAAAGGAGCCGTCAGGTGCTAAAAAAATAAACCTTAGACTCAAACGTTAGAACAGGCTTTTCCCTGCAGCACACCGTGTAATAAATACTCACAAAGAAAACAGCGGCCGTTACAACCTATGTCTAAAAATGTGTAGTTTAATGCATCGGTAAAACACTCGACTCCAGATACACGACGCCCAGCTGGAAACACTTCAGCTACCCGAGATTCACAGAATTTACAGAAAATGTTACATTTTTGTGATTTATATCGTTATGGACGATAGATGTTTTATATCGGGATATGAGGTTTTGGTCATATCGCACAGCCGTAGTGGAAAACATTTCTTTCTGTCTTCTTTTTTTTAATGGTGTTTTAAGATGCCTTTGAAATTTTGCTAACCCAAACGCTAGGTAGGGAATTATAATTTATAATGAACAAAACCACAAAATGTGCTGCAAAAAAAAAAAAAAAAAATTAGATCGATGCAAAGTCGATGCACACATACCCCCCATAAATTTTTTTTTTTCCCAAGGTAATATTTCCCAGATCGGAATCCAAGAGGAAGAATCATTAAAAAAAGGGATTGTGTAGTGACAGTGTAGAAATGTAAAAATGATCAATACAGCATGAGCAGAATAAAAAAAATAAAAAGAGGAAAAAAAACAGTCCTTTTCAGGCGTGGAAGAAACTTCCTCTGACTACTTCATTCATTTCAGCGTTTGAAAAAAAAAAGGAAAAAGAACTGCAGCTAAAATTATAATAAAGGCTCAGATTTTCCGTTCCTGTGTGTGGCAGCAGTTTTGTGTGTGGCTGTTTGGCTTGGCTGGTAAGTGGAAAAAATGGCAGCTGGTCCTGTGCTTTCTGGGCTAGACTCAATCCAACCTCTTGCTTTTCTAGGAGGAGTAAAGAAAGGGAGATGCAGAGCCGGACACAGAGTCACAACTTATTGGTGCAGTGCTTGGAAAGTAGAATGAACTTGTTTTTGCATAAAATGGTCATGCATTGCTGCACATGTGGCATCCTTACAAGGAGGCACGGAGTGAACCATTCTGCAAAGTGGGATACTTAACCCACCGTGTTCATATCTACTTTGTGCGTTTTGTTTTTAGGTCCACAGGTTTTGCTGTTGATTCGACACATAGTGTAACCTCCACTGCCGCCGTCCCCGCTTCCTCCCATCGTACGCCTGTTTCCATAACCCGCTCTGTCAGCAACACCGCGGCTGTCGTCACCAGTCTTTTTATGAACCTGAGTCCTCAGTTTTCATAGTGTGGAAACTCTCTCGATCCAGGACTCTCACTGTATTTGTTTTCAGCGCTCACGCTCGCGTTGTGCATTAAGTGATTTACTTCAGATTCATATGAGTTTTAATTCTGGAGATTCGCACTGTGAAGAAAGCTTTAAAAAGGAAAAAAAATGTATTTGACTGTTTTTGTGCCAGCTGTGTCAAGTCCTTCTCTCCGACTGGGCTTTGTTCCTGAAAATAGTTTCTTTTGTGAAGTCAAGGAGAGGCTGAGCTGTGAGCAGAAAGAGGGGATTTGAGATCTAATTGGAGCAAGTGTGCTTGAAACCTCGCACCAATTCTGGCAGTGATAAGGGCGCGCCGCACAGTGCAGCCTGGGATTATAGGGGAGCTTCTGCATTGTATGAATCATGATCCATCCTGCCTGGAGTCTGGTATCATAACCACGGGATTACAGTTGACCTTACAGGCACTCAGGTTTAAACCATCAGAGCTTTAGCAACATTAACGCCTTGAGCCTTTAAATTTGTTCTGAGGAGATTGCGCAGCTATGTAAACATTTGTCAACGGATGAGGTTTTGTTAGTTTCTCCGCTTTGGGTGTTTGATTTGATTCCAAGTGTTGATGTTTTATCGAGAATAATCGTGTCTTTCTCCAGTATCTTACAATAAGAGCCGTTATAGCTGACATTCGTCTGAATTGTAACCAGCAGTGTAATTTTTGTATTGTAAAATCAGGGTACTTGAAAAATTAATTGGATTATCTGTTTTTGGTTAAGACACATGAAGTTTTTGGTAAATCCCTAATGTTGGATATTACTGATCTGCTGAAATGGAACTAGTAGACCTACGTGTCACAAGTTGGCTTTAAGACATAAAAGATTGAAGTTTTGTCTTTACATAACAGACAACTTGGCATCTTAAGGGACTTAGTTTCTAGCATCTTGTCAAAGAAACCCATTTGTTCACGTCTTTAGTCAAAGCTATAAAAAATGCCAAAGATAACAGTTTGACAGGCATAATGTAGTAATTTTGCACCAACAAGGGGATTCCCCATGCTAAGACATCCAAAAAGACTTGGCGTGTCTTAGCGTGGTGTCCCTATTTACAAAAAGAACTTTGAAGAAACTGGACAAGTGAAGGACAAAAGAAGCAGTGTTAGGCTTAAAAAACATCTACAGCAGATGAACAGCATCTGAAAGTCGTGTCCTTTGAAAAGAGGAGGGAAAAAGTCCAGCAAAAACATGACACGGGACCTCTGAGAGGCATTTGGCCTGTGAGTTGATCCATCTACTGTTCACTGAAGCCCCAGAGTCAGTACTAGAGGAAGGGTGGCTGTCAGAAGCCATTCTTTAGGAAGGGAAATGGGATTGGGGGGGGGGGGGGGGGTGAGGTATCCAAATTACACAAGAACAGGACTGACAGTGAATGGGAGCTGCTCTTTTGGTGCAAGTAGGACATTTCTGACAGTGAACAAAACAAAAGGCAATAAATTACTGGACTTATTTCCCATTTTCCTGGCAAAATATAGAGAAATGGGTAGCTTAAGGCTTTTGGATAGCATGGTAGCTTACAGGAGAGCACTTGCATGAAACGACCATCTCCTGTTAAGGCCTGTTTGAAGTGCTTTTGTTCGTTACTGTCACTGAAATTGAGTACTTCCGTTTGAATACTAGACTTGATCCATTTCAAGTGTTGAAACATGTAAAAAAAAAAATTTAAATAAAATTCCACTCCCCACTAACGTCTTTGTGCTCCTAGTTTCTAACTGTTTTGCCTTATCTGGGCGCAGTGTTGACACAGAGTCTTGGGGAGTTCTGTGTAATGTAAATGCTCAGGGCTGGTTTTGAATGCACAAAGTTAGCTAAGCTGTTTGTTCTTGCAGCTTGAATGGAAGCGTTGTATCGTCTACACCATCCTCTCTGTGTCGGTGACAGACGCGACCGGCATACTGTACATTCTGGCGGAGGCGAGGTGGGCTGGTGGCTGATTGAATCTTTTACAGAGGCAGCCGCTGCTGGAAGCAAAGACCCGCTTCCCCCTGAAAAGTGACATTTAGCGAAAGAATCTTAACCTCAGAAAAATGTTTGGAATAGTTTACTTGCCCCCACACGGTCACACCAGCTACTTTGCATGTTATCAGGGTTTTTTTTAGCTTTAGGCATATAAAACACACCTCATCAGGAAAGAGTCTGAAGCTTCTTTTTTTTTTTTCCTATATTGCCTGCATTTTCTTTGCCGTGGGAGTGAATGCATATAATGGATTCTGTGTTAATGAGCCATCTGTTGATAAGACAGGAGAAACGTGGTGGGTTGGACACAGGGCTTCTGCAGAGTCCTGCAACAACTTGCTTTTGTATGACTGGCTCCAGTTCTGTCGCAGCTTGTTCATGTGTGAGACATACTTTATTCAGCCGCATGTCAAAATGTTAATTTCCTGTCTGGGTTACAAATACCTACTGTTACTGTAATGTGTGGTTTAAATAGCCTCAAAAGATTTGAGCAGATAGTCGGGGTCTATGTCGGCGTTACACATAACACGATGGCCTGGAACAAGCTGGTTTCACTTATTCTCTACTGCTGTAATGTAATGAAATAATCAGGCAACATCTTCATTAACATCAAACAGCTCTTTTGACATCTGGGAGGATCTAACTAATCCTTCTCAGACTAGTTTCAATCTGCCAATAGGGAGATGTGCAGTATCTGTTAAACCAAGTTTATTCAGTGCTGAGGCGTTCTGCCAGAAGGTGGCAGCAGCAGCACTGTAGATGCCTGATTGAAACATGTCTGTGCACACCCTTACACAAGCAGGTCAAGTGCAGAGTGCCATGCATCAGTGATTAGCTCTATGGGTCAGCTCTATTTGTCCTATTGTTAGTTTAAAAGTGATACAGCTGCTCATTTCTGCAGCCAGTTGGAGAGCTTGCATCATCAAAGAGTGGATTTTTAGTATCTTTGAAAAACTGCTTCTTCTCCTCTTGACTGATTCTTAATAAGTGCTTTGAAGGCATGCAGAGTGTCAAATAAAATATGGAAAATGGACTTCCCATTACAGCTGTGCATTAAAATCATTCCTCTGAACCTCTAATACTAATACTAGTGTTTAGGTGGACCTGTTCAGCTGCTGTTAAATACAAATGTTAAATCAGCCAGTAACACAAAAGCAACTCGATGCATTTAGACATGTAGACGTGGGCAAGGTGGTCGGTAAATGTAGTGAGAAGGTGGAGATTATGGAACATGAATAAATGGGAATATTAGACAACACATGTGTAATCATAGCATCGTTTTGATTAAAAAAGTGATTTGAGCCTGTCACGTAATTCAGATGGTGTATAATCCAGAGGAACTCGGATGGTTTCCGTGTTTTCCAGCGTCTTATTCTGACTACGTCAGGCAGGTTTAAATGAAAGATTGCAGTCTCAGCTGGGGATGAGTTAATGGATGTTTCCGCTGAGATGGCGATGTCTTAATCACAGATGGGGTCATCAGGCCACGCTGTAGGAGCCTCTAGGGAGGCCAGGACAGAGGTCAGAAGTCACTGATGAGGTTTGCACCGCTGCCCTGTGGTGTCATGTGGGAGGACACGGCAAAAACAGCAAAGGTACAAGCCACGTGGGAGATAGCTTTGAGGGTTGCACGTGAAAACCGATTAATTGGTAAGGAAAAGCCAATATTATTAGAACAATCGCTGTGGGCTGGACTTGAATCTTTTGCATATTAATCAAGATTTTTTTCAAAGGGAGCTTTTTTTTAATAGTTTTGAATGTTCAATTGAATTCGGTTTTATTACTATATTCCCAAATCACAGCAGCAGTTGCCTTAAGGTGCTTAATATTGTACGGTGAAGGCCCTACAATATTACAGAGAAAATGCCAAAAATCAAACAACACTCGTTGATAAAGCACTTTGCAACTGAGGGAAGGAGAAACTTAAACAGGAAGAAACCTCGGGCAGAACCAAGCTCAGGGAGGAGCAGCCATCTGCTGCGACCATCGATTTAAAATTGAGCGATTGTTGTTTTTTGTTTTTGTTGTTCAGGCACATCATAGCCTGAGTTCAGAGGAATGCAGTGTATGTGCATACTGAGAGCATGGAGAGAGATTGCCAGTAATCGCATTACTTTTGTGTCTCTGGGAGTCCACAGGCTAAAACTGCAAAGCGGAGATCGCATCCTCAGACATGCGGATGACTTCTATCTATCTGTCTGGGTCTATTGATGACCTGGTTTACACTAATCAATACAATCATGAATGAATCAAGGGCATTTAGTTTCATGGCTGTGAGTAGTACTAGTAGTAGTAGAAGATTCACAGTGTCCAGTGTAATAAGGCTGTTTGTAAATAAATGCGAGGTGTCCAGATGAGCTTTACAACAGAAAACTAACCCAGCGCATTTATCGCTACGGAGCTTCGATGGATTTAACCGAATCTTCCGATGACCCAGGGACTACATTTTGCTAAACTGTAAGCCTTTGTCTTTGGGATTCTACCAGCATTTAGTAAGACTTAGAAGAAAATCTAACAGCTCTTCCACAAAGTTTACACATCTTTGAATTTAATTCAGCTTTTTATCTTACCTTGTAAAATCTACCAAACGCTATCCATTATATATAAAAATACTTTTTTGTACTTTTCCCTTCCTTACAGATAAATGGGGGGGAAATCCTTTCAGTAGAACTTATGTATAACACTTTAAAAAAATATTTTGAAGTGGAGGAAGACTTCAAAGAAATCTGCTATCATCTGGGTGGGTTCATCTGCAATAGCAAAAGTATTCCCAAATTAATATGCAGGGCACATTATTATGCATTTATAGGTATTAGGCGTAACCGAGGAAGTCATTATCAAGCAGGGGTGAGGTGGGTATTGAGGCTTGGCTCGTAGCTAGCGCCTCAGGGCTGTATGTCCTAACATACACATTCCTGCTGTACGTACACGCACGTTCAGCAGCATGACAGCAGTGCTTACTGCAGCAGTTTGTTGTGCTCACTAACCCAGTTAACTGTGATTTGAAGTCAATACAGTTCCACTTTCTCACTGCTGTGATCTAGGCTTTTCCATGTCTGCTGTCCGCTCGCTGTCTCTCAGTAAATGGAGGTTTCATCTCTCCCTGTAAATGGCTTTCCAGGTCAAGCCCTCTGTCCATCAGAATTTACCTCTCAGACGGAGATAACTGTGTTTCTCCTCAGGGGAGATTGTGAATGCCAGGTTTTGACTCATGAGTATTTAAGCACAGTTAATCAACCAGTGATAGCCAAACTGGCAAACATGCAACTGGTGGGTCTACCTTTTTTTTTTGTAACCAAAATGGAAAATATATATCATATTTAATGGATGGGTGTTGTAGAACTGGGCAACTCTTATCTGAAGGTCGTTTGGCTGGAGGATGTATTCTGCCAGGTTCGTCTGTCTGATGTTGCTAAAACCATCCTGAGAGCAGCAGTCAACATGATTTGATGACATCATATTATGGATCAAATGTAGGTACCCGATTTAAGCCCTTGGATTGCCCCAGGTTAGGCAGGGGTCTCCTAACAACCTTGAGACATTTCCAGATGTCAGGCATTCACACAGTAAGCAGTAGAGGAAGCAGACTGTATTATATTTATTTCAGACATTACTGGTGACAAGTTATTGAATGGTTTTTACTGCAATATTTCAGAACGTGCATGGGACAAAGCTTGCAGACACGGATTCACCTGATACAGTTTATCACATTACCCCCCCCCCCCCCCCCCCCCTTTGTTTCAGCCTTCCTCTGCTGGTCTTTTCCTTTTGTCTGGCTCCCCTTCTCTCCCTCCCTCCCTCCCTCTCTCCTTTTGCTCGCTTTCTCTCTCCTCTTCCATCTCTTTCACCCAGACCTTCCTTCCTTCCTTCCTGTGATAGACCGAGCTAACAACACATCAGCAGTGTTTTGGCCCATCGCATTGAAGCCTCCCCATTCCCCAGTGTTGTTCCGTGCTTCCGCTGGCTCCCACTGCTTGACTCAATTTACCGGCACACACCAGAGACTACAGTATTCTTTCAAAAGAACTATACTCCTTCCGCTTTTGGTCTCTGTCTCTGTTGTGTTGCTACTATGATGCTTCAGCACTGTCTGTTAATCTGCTCACAAAACTGTAATGTTCAGTCTGCTCAGATTTACAGTGTCGTCACTATTTGATGTAACATAAACACCTTTCAGTGTTCATCGTGTGATTTTTACATTGTAAAATATCATATCTGCATTTATTTTGGAGAGGATTTACTTTAAGATACATGCATAAAAGTTTTGCTTCACACTACATCGCTGACTGCAGAGGGAAAAAAACAGGAGTGAGACAAAACAGTGCATTCATTTTTTGTTCTCTGTTGACCTGTTAGATTATTACTTTAGATTACATTGGGGCTTTGAAGCTGTCCCAGTTTTTGTTTTTGTGTGTGAGTATCCTCACTGAACTGCAGCTGTGTTTTAGCTTTGCCCTGAGGTGGCAGTGAGCTATCATTTTACACTGTTTTTGTGTGGCCTAATGTTTAGTGGTGAAATTTATAGGTGCTTGTACACAAAGTCCTTGTCGAAGCATTCATGCTGCCAGGAATTGTCTTGGTACTGGCGACTACCAATGACTCAGGAGACATTTGGGATTTAGGCTAACAAGACCAACCAAATGATTGGGATAAAACTTTTTTTTTTTTCATTTAATGTCTCATGGACATAAAATCTGCAGTCAAACCTGATAAAATGAGTAAAAAGCTGCCTTTCTTCCACTGTATGTCTTTTGTCTGACTCCCCCTCTCTAAACCTTGTTCTGCTGGAGGTTTCTTCCTCTTAAAGGGGAGTTTTTCCTTCCCACTGTCACCATAGGGGGACCTCTGGTTGTTGGGGTATTATTGTAGGGCCTTTACCTACGCTATATAAATACAATAGAATTGAAATGAACAGAATTCAGCTGAGTGTGGAAATGTTGCCGAAAATAAGCTTTAGGCATTTTCCCCTGTACTTCTACTTATAAAGTTGTACAGGATTACAGGTGTATTCAAAGCCTCAGTCCAAACATCATCAACATCTCTGCTCATTTTGCTCATCCACCCAGAGCAGCAAGCAAATTCCATGCTAATTGATGTTTTGGATAAAAGTAAGTCAGGAAGCGTAATAAGTACACTTATGTGCATTTTTTATTTACTATTTACAAGCCTGTATGTTTGTCAGAATACAGCTGAAATCTTACTCACCTCAGCCGTTGCATAACTCTTCCATAGATTTATATTCAGGGTTCTGAATAGAAGTATATCTATATCTAGTAGGCAGATATTGTTACTAGAAAGGCTGTTTCCAGTTGTTTTCAGGCTTTCTTCCAACATCAGGGTGACAGCAGGGCAGTAGTTTAGGCATTTAGGCAAAGTGTATTTTCACACAAGTCAGCGTGCTGATTGACAATGTGTGTCTGTGTGTATCTAACCAGAAAACTGTGTCCTGACCCACAGAAGCTGCTCCCACACACACACACACACACACACACACACACACACTTAATGTTTTGTCAGCTGGTCTGATGGAGTTCTATTTTTAGGCTGTGGTGAGATATATCTGGGTGTCTCAGTGCTGTCATGTGCAAACACAAGTATTACGCCTGTCTGTTTGGTTGCAGAGCGTCAGTTTGACGGACAGCGTTTGGCGTAGTTCAAGTGGCTTCCGTCAAATCACAGCACTAGATGTGATTTACACCATTTATACTCACTCTAGACGATGAGCTAATCTTTTAAAAAGCTTTAGATTCTCAAGCATCGTCCCTGCATTTTGCAGTTTACACAGACTTGTTCTTTGATACACTGTAAATCGTTTGAAAATACAGTACAAACTTTTTTGTCACTAGATCGCATGTGCCACGTCATAGTCTGCAGAAATAGTTTTTAACTCTTGTGTATGTAAAAATGTGAGATAATCCTCAGTAATGGTTTCATTTACATCATTTCCAGGACCTGCATACCATCTACTGCCACCTCTACCACATGGATGTTCTCTCACACCTTAGAGAACACCAGCTAAGGTGAGCCACTTCCATTTTACCTCCAAACTTAAAGAAATAACATCAAGTTTCACTCAACGGTGACAGGTGAGGAGCCAATCCCAGTTTCAGAATATAACATTACCTTAATAGTAGGCTTTAGCCCTACGTTTTACGTCAGTTGCATTGAATTGTTATATTAAGCACACCTTACCCAAACAGGTTTTTACACATTGTTTCTGCAAATATCTTTTTTCCCCCCCAAGAGGGGTTTTCCCCATCCTGGCCACCTTTCATACCAACTTCAAGTCAAGCTTCCTTTACTGATACCAAACAAGCTTAAATGTTATTCTTACTAGTTTGATACAGGTTCAGCGGGAAGTGCATTGAAAAGTAATTCTGATTCCTCAACTCCTTAACCTAATTCACGATGGTCCTTTGGAGAGGAAGACATCCACGTACCCACACGATCGGCCCATGTAATGTAAAAGGCTCTAGATCTTTGTTAATTGACAGAAATTGAGCAGTTGATCCTGTTAAATATCTGTTATGCTAAAGTAAATGAAAATCCCAAACTTTAAGAAAAAAAGATTAAAAATAATTTCATTTCCCTTCTAGGGATTTTAGGTTGGCTGTGGTTAAAACCGCTTTCTGGGGCAGCTTGTAAGTGTGTGAGTTTCAGGGACATGCAGAGACTCACATAGCCATCTAAGAGACTATCCAGTTTTCAAGATGAGGCATATGTGACTTGAATGTATAAACACCAAGTTTCACTGACCAGGTGCAGAGTTGTGCTTTAGAGAAGCGGGTCACCTTAACATTTTCTGCTGGTGGCCAGTAGTAATTGTGCCTGAAATCTGGGAACTTGTTGCTGCCTGAGAAATACGTGTGGATGCAACGATGGATTGGAAGAGCCAGAAAAGTGTAAGCTGAGGTTTTAAATGGAGAAAATGTTTACACCTGTTTCTTTCTCTCTCTCTCAGGTCGATGTGCACGTCTGCCAGGTATGAAAAACATGAGGCTAACCACGTCCTGTTCTAGTAAGTACATGTTCTCGCTCTTAGCAGGAAATGCTGTTATTTACCTCTCCATCTTTGCTCTCACGTGACTAGCTATGATCTGCTGAGTTCATGCACTATTCTCTGTGATTGTCTTCTACTGTGTTTCACATTTATAGAATACTTAACATTTACACTTCATGGCTCCTCAGAAAAAGGTTTTTCAGTGTAAAGATGCTGGTGGTGGTAGGCAGTGTTTGCACATCTCAGTTTCAAGGTTTTGGTTCACTGGCCTAGAATAACAGTTCCTTTAAACAGGTGCACTGGGGCCCATTAGCACAGCACATAAACATTATATGACGAAAAGCTAAATGCTTCTCCTCCTTTTTTCTAGTTTTTTTATTATCCAGATTTAAAACACCAATCGCTGACAGCCTGCCTTCTTTCATTTTTTTAAGCATTTTTTATTTCCTGTCATGGCGTTGTGTAGAAATAAATACTGCAATGTTTGAGGCTGATGGTTAATACAACTTGAGCATCATATACAAGGTGGATTTATGGGAAAGCTGGAGAAGTAGGAGGAGAGAAAACAAATGAGATGAACAAGAGGCTCGTGAAAGCAGAGGTAACAGGATGATTAAATGAGGACAGAGTTCACAGCGTAATGAACAGAGGTGATGAGAAGAGGAGGGAGTAGCAAAGAGTAAACAAAAAGCTTTAAGGAGTTATATTAAAATTTGAGGAGTGCATGCCGAGAAGGCAAGAAAACAAGAGGTAAATATGCTAAGGAGGAAGGGATAGCAATGTCAAGAGGGAAGGGAGATGACAAATGAATTGAAGGCAGGAGTGAATGAGCGCAAAGCAGGAGAGGAATGTAGAGGAAGTGTGAAAGATGGAGGGAGGACAGAGACAAATGAAAGGATGAGGGCTAACCTTCACCTGTTATTAATGTATTTTCATGCTCGCTGGAATCACATTAAGCACCCTGTGGTTTCATTTAGCACCAAATAAATACACAAAACACTCTCTCTGATACACTCCATTGCCTTTCTACCAGAGGCTTGTCGTAAGTGCCTTAACCCAGACCATGTCCAATTAGTCTTCTGTTACACAAACACATGCTAAAAAGGCTGCAGATGAAAGCAATCAAGGTCTCTGCAATGAAACCGCAATAAAAGTTACTAATGCTACCCTCACCCAACAATGCATAAATGAATCTCCTGTCTGCTTTTTAAACATAATTATTTTTAGGATACCTGCTTTCTTGTGCCACGCTTAATGAAAATTGATTGAAAAATACCAAAAGCATCAAATGAACGACCTGCGGAGGAATGGATATGATGCAGATAAGATTAGGTCTGCACCAAATGATTCTTTTTGTCCAATTTGCAGATTGTCTCTCGAATTAAATCAACAGGGCCAGAAAATTATTAAAAATGCTCGAGGTTTCTTCAGGGGACAAAACTCAATTTACCATGAAATAAAGCAAACAATATGAACCACTGCTGTTTTCTAAGCTTCTGTGTCACACTCTCTCCTTGGTTTTTTTTTTTTTTTTTTTTTTTTTTGTACCGCATTGGCCATTCTTGCTTCCTCTGTAGTACAAAGAGATCCGCTCCAGTTACACAAAATGCATCAAATGTACCAGATCTCCCCAAGCTTGTGTTGGGGAAATAGTGAGGCTCATGAAGACTATGAGCTGCACATAGATAAAAAGAAAACACATAAAAGCAGATCCATAATAATTTTCTGGCCCTGTGCGGATTCAAGTGAAAGTTGAATCCAAGGCTGTTCAGAAAGACTAATGCAACAGTTACAGGAAACAGTGGCATGGCCAGAATTATTGCAAACGTGTTCAATTAACTTGCAGTCTTGTTGCTTTTGAAATGGTTGCTTCAGAGACAGGGAGCAGGTCTCTGACAGCCAATCGCTGTCTTCAAAGTGGCTTTGAAGACAACAAGATGGCCCTAAAACTGCAACAATACAGAGTTATTGTGTTATCAATATAACATTGAATGGAGTCAAGTTGGCAATTGCATGCAGTCTGTTTCTGATAATATGAGAACGTGAGAACTGCCAGTGTTGCCATCTACATTGCCTTCTAACCTCATAGATGGTAAATGGTAAATGGCCTGCATTTGTATAGCACTTTTCTAGTCCCTAAGGACTCCAAAGCGCTTCACACTACATTCAGCCATTCACTCATTCACACACACATTCACACACTGGCGATGGCAAGCTACATTGTAGCCACAGCTGCCCTGGGGCGCACTGACAGAGGTGAGACTGCCGGACACTGGCGCCACCGGGCCCTCTGGCCACCACCAGTAGGCAAACATGGGGTTAGTATCTATATATATGAATCAGAGCCATAATGATTTGCTGCAGGGTGGGGATTTCACTGCAAAATGTCTTGGCAACCTTGACTTTTACATATTAATATAAGTAGAATACAATCAGTTGGCAACCAGTTGCGTCGAGTGTCCTACTGCAAACACACGCATTGCAGATGTGCAATTATAATTTTTTTTTCATACTTTCTTTTTATTGTTTTTCTTTAAACATTGTGTGTGTGTGTGTGTGTGGGGGGGGGGGGGTAGTAACAACAAAACAGAACTTAAAAATAAAAGCAATAAAATTAAAAATAAATAAAAATAATTATCACTGACTGACCCACAATAGCTACAATGTGTTGGCAGTCTGTCTGCATTTATAAATTAAGCAGCATTTATTTGCAAACTTCAGCAACCTGTCTGAAACTGATTGTAGCCAGTCAAGTCTGATCACAGTTGTTTGGAGACAAGTTGCCTTCCACCAGGGGATCTGTGTAATCTGCTTGAAACTGAAAGTGCTCACACATTGGTTGGTGTTGCTCATATCTAAATTTACTTGGTTCAGACAGAAGCTGACGTGATAAGTTTGGCTAAATAATGCTGAAAACCTGACTGCATGCATTTGTACCAAGGTGCTGAGATGCAGAATTACAGTGAACACATGATCCATGCTCTTCTTATGTAAACAAATTTTGGACCACAGAGTAGGACATTTAAAAATTATTTTATCATTGAAAAAAAAAAAAACCCTCAATCTAGCCAGCCTGCAATTTTTATCTAACCATTTTTTTTTTGTTAAGCTGAGTTTTCTGTATAAATTACTTTTTTTTATAGCAGTTTATTTTTTGAATATAAACTCCAGCTTATTCATTTTCCATAGTCACCACTTGCAGATGAAAAATGTCCAATTAAATTGTTATAAATAAATATAATCAAAGACATTTGCAGAAATTCTTGTTTTAAATGTATATCGTACATCAGACTGTCGTGTGTTTTATAATATGTTCATATAATTCTTCACTCAGTGGGGCATCTTTTCATCTGCACTCTTCAAACAGTGCTTTCTCTCTCTCTTTTTTCTACTCTCTTCTTTCACATTCACACCCACAGGCACAGATACTGTGTTTTATCCCCTGACTCCCCTCTTCATGTATGACTGCATCCACGCTTGCTGCTGACACGAGCACCCTGTTATTGCGGAGTTAATTAGTCTTGTGTTTGGCGTTATTGGATATCATATATACAGTGTGCGTGGAACAGCATGGAAAGTCACACACCACATATTTGAGATGTGCTTATTTTTAGGTGAAATAACTCTATATTGCAGCTTTTGTAAATGGCAGACAAGACTGTCAGACTTGCCAGTCCTGATGTTAATGGATTATCTCCATCTCACAGCAATGCCACATTATTATGATTCTATAACACTTGACTTCCTAAGAATACATTGATGCTAATGCAAAATTCAGCGTTTAGCATTCAAAGTGCAACTGTGCTTTATATGCTCTCACTCTTGAGTTCTGTAGACAACACTCCTGCAGTTTTCAAAGCCTTGCGGGGGGAAAAGTTCAAGTGTCATGACTTGTTTCAAATTGTTCTTTTTAGCCATAAATATACAAGTTGTCTTAGCTCACCCTTTCATAAAAATTAGCAAAACTGTACAAGCTTGTGCAGGACCAACACGTTCTCACTCCCAAAGCATAACATTTTATGCTAGGTGACAAATCGTCAACATATTACGTTTTCGGCTACCCACCACGTTCCTAAATGACGACCTTGGAAAAATGAGGAAATATGAGAACCGTCTGGACTGAATCTACACATGTTCGCTCTTTTTCTTCAAATCGCTTACAAACACGCTATTTAACGTCATTAAAGTCCTGGTTAAGATCAGGAATAAGGTTATGGTTAGGGCTAGGGATAAGGTTAGGTTTAGGGCTGGAATACAGGGCTGGAACGTCTATTACCGCGGGAGCGTCATTGCACTGGATTTCAGCCATAACCTGCCGCGTACCATAAGAACGCCGAAGGTCTCCTTTCGCGTTCCTCAGGAACGCCGCGGGACATGACAAAACGTCGGCATGTTACGCCTCGGGAGTGAGAACGGGCTGGCAGGACAGCTGTGGTTCTTCACTGTTTAGCCAACATGACTGATGACTTCTCATATGATGTCTACATTAGAATTATTCCCCTTTGAAATAACTTTTATACTTTTCTGAAGAGGCAAATCTCCAAAATGAGAGATCTCAAATTAAAAGTCTATTTTTTTTTTTAAAGCTTCTCCTTTCTGTAGGATACATATGAAGTTTATATTTTTGTCCTACTCTCTATGCTATTCGAATGCTTTCTGTGATGTCTTATAACAACCCTGGTGAAGACCACAAGCTGAAACAGGTCATTCAAATTCTACAAGTATTGCCGGATGTTTAAAAACCTTCAGACTTTATGCTCTTCTGGCACAACTCCGTGAAGTACTTCATGTACTGAACAAGCCTCTGCCCTTAACTGAAAAAGAACCTAGAAAACCAAAGTAAAAACCAAAAACTGCCAAGCCCATTTGAAGAGTCCAGGGAAAAACCAATCCATTTACCTTTAAAACGCACCAATTTAATTAATTTGTATTCATGAAATGTAACAAAAGCTCTGAAATTATGTTGAAGGTTCACATGGTGTACACTTCAGCCTTCAATACTAAACCATTTCCACTGGGTTTGACACGTGCTCTTTCTCTCTCTTGCAGCCCAGACACCATTGCTACCTGTTGGTACATCCTGCTCTCAGGATCGGTCTTCGTCAAGGAGCACATGTACCTGGCAAGGTGCTGGTATGTATCACTCACAGAAGAGAAAAACAATATAATGGGGTGAGACAAGGTGACGATCAGTCTAGGGGAGATGAGGTGGGATTAGATATTACACATCCGCACTCAATATGACTGCCGCCAAGATGTCTGTATATATGCGCCTCCATCTTTACGCTAGAAAATGGAAATGGCAGAGCTGTGATTTATGAAAAGATGGCGCCTACTGATATGTAAAGGAATCGTTTGTGTATATGTGCACACACAAAGACACATACTTGTATATTTTGCTTGTAATTCTATGTTAAACAACACAGAGCAGATTCCTTTTTCCAAGCCCCCTGCTCATGAAGTTACTGCTCTGTAGATGCTAATATGTTTTTTCTGTTTTATCTGTGGAAAAAACAATTTTACGGATGGTTATTGTGTTGTCGTGCCTGGACACAGGGATTTCTGATTTTCCACTCGGATGTCTATCAACATTGTACAGTTCTAAATTGCTGCTCTTTGGCAGGGAGTTGCTCATGTGTGTAACACATATTATAGTAATGTACATCCATAATGGTCATTATGTAAAATCAAATGGGAAAGTGCTGAAAAATCATTTTGAATCTATTCAAGCTGACCTAAGTACAGAGCTAAATATAAGAAAGAGAGCTTGCTGGTACTCCGTCAGTGAGAGATTAGGTTTTATATCTGGGCAGAGATTCATCAGTAACATTTGCGATTTAATAAGGCCATATCATATAAAAATGTCAAGTCCTCCTCGTCTTTAGAGCAGCCAAACTGCCAAAATAAATTGCAGTTCTTTACACAGAGCCGTTGCACCTGTTTAAACACTGGAACTGATGGTAATAGAAAAAGCTGTGACAGCAGTTGCTGGAGGCCGAGCCTTCGCTCCATGTTTAACTTTCCCTCTGCTGTTATAGTTGGACTGAAACAGAAGCAACACATGCCAGAAATGAAGAGAGGACAGCAATATCGAACCCCTCCAAAAAACCCAAAACAAAAAAAGTTCAACTTTTGGTTGACTGCTTTATCTCTTAGACTAGTCTGAACAAACTGACAATCACAGCACTTAAATGGGATCATACATTCATATGTTTCTTGCACCTCTGGCATCAGTCTGTAGTTTTCCAAGCAATTCCCTGTAGTTTTAATGATTATTTACAATGTGAGAACATTTCAGACTTGGATGAAAACTAAGGATTCCACTCAAAAGCCCATCTTCCATCCTCTGACCTTTTTCTTGCCGTCACCAAAAAAATAAAAAATAAAAAATGGATGTGACAAGTAGGGCTGGGCGATATGGCCTAAAATCCATATCACGGTATAATTTGAAGCATGTGCGGTAACAATATATATCGCGATATATTCTTTACTTCTGTATAACGTATTTTACACAATGTAAGGCACACTTAAAATCCTTTAATTTTCTCAAACATTGACAGTGTGCCTTATGTATGAATTCTGACCTCGAACCGATTTTATGTGGTACACGGCGCATAGAAATCTGTCAAAAAATGTTTTAGTACCACTTTGGTAAGATATGAAGGCGCATCGCTTGATGGATTGCCGGAGCATTACGGCTGCCAACTCCTCAGTAAGGAAAATTACTATTGGCTGACCGAAAAGTCGCGAGAAGTCGCTAAATGACGTCATCGCCTAATTTGCATAATATGTCATGCTAATGTAATTGTAACCTACATTGTTGAGAGAAATAACATTGAAGAACATGGAAGAGAAAGTGAGTTAAAAATGTCCATTGAGATCGAATGCCTACTTAAGGTATTTCTGCATTGGCTTCAACCCAAAACCCTCGGTCCATGTTTTATAGTGGGTATTGCGCCACCGTGCTGATGAAATAAAAGCATAAAAAATAAGTTAAGAGCTATGGCAGAGAACCTTAATATGCACGTGAGCCAAAGTTGGACACAAAAACGTGATTAAAAATTAATGGTAAAAAACCCTGTATTTGTATAGCGCTTTTCTAGTCCCTAAGCGCTTGACATATCCAGTCATCCACACACACATTGTAGCCACAGCCACCCTGGGGCGCACTGACAGAGGCGAGGCTGCCGGACACTGGCGCCACCGGGCCCTCTGACCACCACCAGTAGGCAACGGGTGAAGTGTCTTGCCCAAGGACACAACGACTGAGACTGTCCAAGCCGGGGCTCGAACCGGCAACCTTCCGATTACTAGGCGAACTCCCAACTGTTGAGCCACGATCGCCCATTAGGAAATGAAATCACTAAACCACACAGCTGGTCTCAGAAAAGTCCTGTTAACAAATATTAAAATGCTTATAGATCATTTTTCCGTCAAGTAAATGTTGCAGCCTTTGCATGGCATAAGTTTAAAGAAAAAAAAATAGCTATCACTAGCTCCAGCAACTTTTGTTGGCTGACTGTTACTCAGAGTGTTGGCATAGTAAGCAGAACTGAAACCTCAATTCAACAGTTAGTGCAGTTTCTAGTTCTTTTAATTGTAACACAAAGCGCCAAGTGACCAACTGTGACAGAGAGAATTGTTGGACTAGTATCAATAACGTGTGTGTGTGTGTTTGTTTGTGTGTGTGTGTGTCATTCCATTGTGGCCCAGTTGATAACATAGTGAAGGGTAGGATGGGGGGTAGGTTGGTTGACTGGAAAGGACTGGAGGGTGTGTCTGTGTGTTGGAGTACGAGCAGCAGCAGCAGGGGGCTTGGAAGGGGTCACTGAGAGAGCTAATAGGGTGTGTGTGTGTGTGTGTGTGTGTAAGAGTGAGTGTGTGTGTGTGTGTGTGTGTGTGTGTGTGTGTGTGTGTGTGTGTGTGTGTAGGAGAGCAAAGAATGCGGAACCCCTGGCAGAGCAGTGGATGGCCATGTGTTCCTGAGCAGCCTGCCTGCCTGGAGCCCAAAAGCACATCCAGGCAGGAAATGAGCAGACTACACTCACGTGCACACACACACGCGCGCACACACTGACAAATAGAAACCTCACTGGAGCCAGCGGACAGACAGACAGAAGTGAACAGAGAGAGAACACTTCTCCTTTAGTTTAACTAAAAGCCTCTTCCGCTTTCTTTCTGAGGAAACTTCTCACTAGTTCACACTCTGGAGTACAAAACAAACACACTTGGATGTAATCCTGGATTATCTAAATAATGAACTTTTCTCCCCTCCTCATTGCGGATAATATGTTGGATAATATTTCACATACAAGGAATCCAAAGGAGTGGACCCCCTGTGTTCCCGATCCTGGTTAGTAATGTTAAAGCTTTTCGTTATACACTTGCTGTAAGGCGATGGGGATTTCAGGGTAATTCTGGAGGGTTTTTTTTTTTCTTTTTCAAAACTCCCTCGCTATTTCTTTACGCATTCTTCAGCCCAGCACGCTTCATTTCCTGCCTGCCTGCCATAGTTTAACCAGCTGGACAACCAGGGTCTCCCTAGGGTACTGTGGCTTAGCACTGCTCTAAAAAACGCGCTACTGAGTCCTGTGTGTTTTCATACATATCTACAATGGCTTTTTTAAAGACAGGCAGTCCTCTATTCTCACAATGCCAACACCTTTAAACAAGTATGTTGACTAAAATAGAATATGTAGTGCTTTTTTTTTTTTTTTTTTTTAATACCTTTGACCAACACAAAGGAAAAAAGCAGAAAATTCAGTTTGTTACTAAACTCGTCATATATAAAACTAAAGATACGGAGCAAAGATTGTCCCCATTCAAAAGTGAAACATCCAAGTAAAATATTCAAAATTATTGGTGAGATTATTACAAAATTTCCTATTTTTCTTGTACTTCTTCTCCTTGAGTTCAAACAAAACTGCTCACTTCTCTATGTTTTCTGGAACATTGCTGTCCTAGGAGGAAGTGAAGAGTACAACAACATCACACGCAGCAGAGGAATGAATGAATGTTAGTTTTGTCGTTCCCTAAGATGTGGAGGGAAAAAAAGTCAACTGCTGCATTGGAGTTGAGCAGTAGCAGTTAATGGTGCTTATTTAATTGTAATTTTTAAAATCTGATATGGATACATTTGAGGTCACCCTTTTAACTGATTGCTGATTTCCACATGAATGTGTTGTGATGTTTCTGAATGACCCACTGGATCATTACTTGGAGTACTTGGAGTCTGTCTTTTTGTGTGCTGGTGGTCTCGCTGCTGGCCAGCTCCTCAGTCTTCTTTGATTATGAGTCAGAGCTGTCAGTGTTGGCCAACCGAGCACTAAAAATGAGAAGAAAAACAGTCGGGGAGATTGAGAAGTAGATTTCTAAGTATGGTGAACTGTGTCTTTACTGCTTGTCATTATTACCATGGAAACTTGGGTGCCAAATGGGCACGGACCTCTGTTGGGGTTTAATTAACGCATTTCTTTCAGACTTTATCAAATTGTGCACTCGGAGGTTGTTCGGAATAACATAGCTTGTCGGTTTGGACGTTTGTGGAAACTTTTCTGGATTCATTTTCACACCTGGCAAAGTTGTATGTGAGACTGCAAAAGTATGAATCAGTCGAATTGGATAATCAGCGGGCCTCTGCCAGCTATGGGTCTGTTTAATCTCAGAGCCCAATGACTGAATAGCACAGGTAGCTCACAGTGAGCGAATGTGCGTCATGTCCTGCCCTTCCTACCCTCCGTATATGCCGTACCCAGGCACCAACTTTCGTCTAAGCAAGAACATTTCCACTAGTGAGAATACACGTAACATGGAAAGACTTGTTGCTTTTGTCCTGCACTCATTTTTTGAATACCTGCATACTTTGGAGGGAGCAGATCATTTTTGGCATTCTTCGGAGGCAATAACACGGCGTGAAAAAATGCAGCAGGTCAAACCGGGCACATCCTACATTGTCATCAAACACAGATTTGAATCTTGTCAAAATTCTCTGCATTACACAACAACTTGAGCTTGATTTATCATTCGGTGTTGAATCTTCTCAAATGCTTGTGACGTAGACTACGTGACAGGCCGACGCCGTCGCAGGCATGGAGGAAATGATGGTACACAACATGCCAATCAGTCATTGCAGACTGCGCAAGTGCAGCATGTAGTTAATCGTCTCATCATCTCAAACCACAACTTTAACGTAGGCTCAAAAGGTAGAGCGCATCGTTTACTAATCGGGAGGTCACTGGTTCGATCCCGTGCCCCTCGAGTCTGTGTGTCAGTGTCCTTTGACAAGATACTAAACCAACCTTCTCCTGATGCATCCATGAACATGTGAGTGTGTGCATGGTAGGTTAGAGCGCTGTAAATATACTATTTGCTATTTAATTTTTTTTTTTTTTTGCACTATTGAGAATGTTGTCGGTTTTTCCACACTTCAGACAATAGACACCTCAAGGTGTGTGTGTGTGTGTGTGTGTGTGTGTGTGGTCAGTTCCTATACCAGCTGTCATGGTTTATTGCCCAGGGCACTGCAGCTGTCACTGAACCTGTTCTCAGCTCTGCCGACAACTTGTTTTTGCTGGAAAAGGAGGGGAGAGAAATCATCACCTGCTGAAATCCAGCAAAGACACAGCCTCAGTACTTCGAAGGGACGAGATTTCCCTTCCAAAAAGATGAAAGAGATGATGGGGATTAAAGTTGATTTATTGTAGAAGTACTCCCCACTTACTAACGCGAGAGGAATTTATTGTTTAAAGCTTTTGTGAAAAACCAGTGCCTCGCAGACATGATACATTTCCAGCCTTTAAAATACCATACAGGTTGGTTATACTAATGGTGATTTCTTTAACAAAGTGCATAAGCATTTGGTGTCTGTGGATAAATGGATGAATGGATGGATGGAGCATTGAAGCCTGTCGTGATAAATTGAGGCAGATAAGGGTTTGTGCTGTGTGTAGTATTATCTTTAGAACAGCATACATCATACATTAATACAGCATACATTATTGATGCTTCTGCTCCGTAATTGCAGGAATGCATCTGAAAGGTAATTTCCTGTCATGACATCATGAGTCAATGTCAGTCTGATATATTTTATGGAGATCTGAATGAGATCCATCTGTTCACACCTCTAAAATCAATAGGCTACACCACAATTCTATTTTTGTTAATATAGAGATTATTATTGTTACAAGAAATTTACATAAATTTCATAAAAATGAAATAAATGCATACAAATGCCGTTTTTAATGCATCTAAAAGGTTATATTTGAGAATTTGGAATCTTCTTGCACTTCCTCTACTTGGACAGTGCTGTACACGTTTTCTTATAACCGCTGCATTACTTAAGCCATAATCGCCAAGAAATTTTCACTTGTTAAAAACTAGTTCTAGGTGTTTAGTTTAGACCTCAGTCTAAATTTGCTTTGGTTGCTAGCATGTTGCCGTGATCGCCCATAGTTTGCATTTAAGTTGCCAACTTGTTTGCAAACACTCACCAACTGCTTGCTGAGGAGAACAATGAAAAGTGAGATTTAAAGCAGACTCAAACGATTCGCTTTCAAAGTAAAAGTTGCACCCTTTGAAATGTATTGGTTGCAGTGGTAAGACAGTTTTTATTTTGGAGGCGAATCTTCTCCATTTCTCCTTTGGTTTGCACTTGTTTGGGTTTCACCACTGTTCAGCGTCTTCAATGCAAACCATCAGCTTCTATTCATACAGACATAAGAGTAACTACCCAAGAATTAGAGTGCAGCGAGACCTAAACTACCGCAGCCCCACACACACTAGAAATGTGTCAGCATGTTTTGGGGGTTTTAAATTCACAAAACTTAAAACCCACTTTTACCTTGTAAGGCTGAAGGCTAATGTTTGGCCATAGTGTGGTTTTAGAAGGCTGTCTAATTTCCTGTGTGAGGCACAGATTCACACCAAATAACAACAGAGCGTTATCACATTTCAGTTCAGTCAGGGCAGCGGCATCATTTGGTGGGTACAAATATGTGCGCCCACACATAACCTCGGTAACTCACGTACAGTTGACTCAAGTTTGTTTGGCTCTTGTGCTCTTTGTGGAAATGCAGTAAGGTCAAAACCGAAGAAAAAATATTGAGCAAGCGAACACAAACACATAAAGTACATACAGTCTAATGCTGTGGATGCGAAGGGCCGAAATCTTTTCTCCTTTAGCATCAAACTGTAGCTCTCCTGTATTTCTCTGGCACAACTGGTCTCTCTGCCCTGCGCGCACCCGCCCACACACAGTGAGGAGACAGGCTTGGCAGGCTTTGTGTAGCGCTGACAGGGACCAGGCGTCTCGCCTCAGTGGAGTGCGGAGAGATCCTGTCAGAGTCAGACTGACCTCCAGGCTAAGGGCTCTGAACAAACTCCCTGCCCAGCTGACTGCATTCCTCATTGGGAACAATTGAGTTTATACTCTGCTGGGAGCCACTCTATGGATAGACTGTGATTTTGATCATTTGTGTTTGTTTGCTTATTCCCTTGTGCGTGTCGGTTTTTGTTTTTATAATAAAATCAGATCAGAACATCTAAAGAAACAATACAGACTTGCAGATGTGAAAAAAGGAACAGTCTGTGGTGTGAAACAATTTGGGGAATGTAAACTGGACCCAGTGGTCAGGCCCATGTGTTGCGCGGCATTGATGGACGAGGGCAAACCCTCTGCAGCTGTAGAAATGCTTTGTGCAGCAGATTTGTGCCTCTTACCTGCGGGGAGGCACGAAACGGCTCAAAATCACGAGAGATGAACAAGAAAGTTTTCTATTATTAATTGATCCAAATCCAGTAAACAAAGATGCAGTGTGCACCTTTTCAAGGCATGCTTTGAACTTTAAAGCCCTTCTCCAACTGTCAGCACTATATAAATGTTATTAAAATGAGAAAATCAATAGAACTGATAATGGGTTTTACTGTCCCCAGACTCACCTGAACAGAGCACTTTATGAAAACAAGAAGTGCCTCATATTTTCTAGGCTTAGTGAATAATTTAGTTTTCTATAGAAAACCTAATGTAATGCTTTTGTGCTGTAATTGTGCTACCAAAAGAAAAAAGTGGCCTGAGTGTATGCGATAGGTACGTGCCAAATAAATCCACACACCACTATTTTGGCCTTTTTCAGCTGCTAAGAGAGAGGTTTCCATGTAAGTGGCGGCTTCCTTCATCTTTTGTGGCTGTAGGTTTATTTCCTCCCTCAGTGTTAGGCACTAAAGGTTTGGCTTCCACTAATATATCCTGGAAAAATCTGTTTATTAGAAGAAAAGCGTGATTTAAAAAAAAAGTTTCTATCATTAGAACGCATTACAAAGACAGACTTTTATGTGAGGCCTAAATTCAGAGTGTTGTTTGTGTCAGTAAGAAGCTGTTATTTAAGATGTGACTAGATGAAAGTTTTCTTTTTTCTTTTTCTTTTTTTTGACCTAGAGGAAGCAAAGACCGGCAGTAAAAGGAGTGAAGGAAATGATGAAAGGGAATACAGAATGAGATGAGGAGAGAAGGGAGGAAAACGGCAAAAGCAAAAAAATAATATAGAAAAGAGAGAGACGGAAAAGATGGATTTGGCTTTGGAAAGGAAGCAAATGAATAAAAACAGGAAGAGGAACATGAAGTTAAAGGGAATTATTTACAAGTGGTATAATATGGATGCAGGAAAAAAGAAAACATGGAGTCATTGGAAGGGTGAAGATGATCAGAAGGGAAAGGGGGTGGAGGTGAAGCACAAAGAGAGATGTATTAAGGAAACAAGAAGGATATGAGCGAGGAAAGCAAAAAGCTGCAAACCAGATGGGCGCCACCGTGTGACAGTGTGAGAATGAAATCGGAGAGGAGTGAAAGTTTGTTCTCTCCCAGCTCAGCACGCTTCCATGATTAAAACCAGCCTCTTCCCCCCGATCCTCAAACAATGCTGAGGCACCGCTTTTAGCATGGAGACGTGTTTTCAGTGCAGCGTGTTCTCAGGATTAAGCTCACACACTACTCACACACTTACAGAGCATATGTGCCAACAGGAAGCTTTCAACATCCATGTGATCATAATGATGAATCCATTTAATCATCAATTCAGTCTAGATGTCAGCATGAAGATGCATCAGCTGCACGTAGAATGTAAATGGCGGCTGGCATGTTACAATGTTATAACATCAAAGTCAAGCAGAGTTTATTTGTAACAAAGGTTTCATTGTACCAAACACATCCTTAGTCATTTCCACGGAGAAGAAAAGGCCAAACTCACCCACGTGGTCTCGCCACAGCATCAGCTGCTCCACTCCTGCTTGTCAGTGGGCAAAATGACCCAGCTGACTGCAGAGAGACTCATGCTGTGCAAAAGCTGTTTACTTGTAACGGTGTGGTTGGCCTGATCCAGATTGATCTTCTGCATTTAGCTCTTTTTTTTTTCTAATTGACAGAGAAGCACAAAAGTTCTGCGTCCATTATAAGAGATGTAAGCAGTCTGTATGCTTTTTCATTAACATACACTGTGTTTACACTTCACTGAGATCACTCAGTACAAGTGTAAACAACCACCAAGATCCGAAGTAATTTGATCTGTGTAACCACTCTGCAATGTGGCCTGGGACAAATTTGGCCAGATATAACAGAAAAAATACCATCAATGCAGGATGTGCTGGTACTTTTCCTAGAAGCGTAAACAGAGTCTTATTTATTTCTTTTTAGTCTCTCTGTACCTTTAAATATATAACACAAATGCTTATTTAGCGACTTTCTCTTTTCTTTCAGCGGTTGAACTTTTGCCACAAACCACTGACACAACTGAACTGCTAAAACCCATCTCACAGAATAGTGAGACTAGCTTTTACATTTTCCTTCTAACTGCAGTTGAAAGACCTAGTGGCACTCCAGATTGGGAAGCTGTTACTTCCTCAAGTCAAGGACTTTGAGTATCTCAGGGTCTTATTAAAGAGTTGGGGGAGAACGGAGTAGGAGATTGACAGACAGACGGGTTGGTGCCGCATCTGTTGTGACGCTGAAGATTTACTGGTCAATGTACGTTCCTACACCCACCTATAAACACGAGGTGTGGTTGTATAAGCGGTGGATGTGATGTCCACCTGGGGAGAAACCTCAGGGCAGATACGGGACAC
Organism: Neolamprologus multifasciatus; assembly: GCF_963576455.1. Classification (NCBI taxonomy): domain Eukaryota; kingdom Metazoa; phylum Chordata; class Actinopteri; order Cichliformes; family Cichlidae; genus Neolamprologus; species Neolamprologus multifasciatus. The sequence continues at coordinate 22,723,257 of NC_140448.1, forward strand.
GCTTGAGAGATTATGTCTCTCTGCTGCACCCACAGACCAAACCCAGATAAAATGGATGGATCAAACTGGAAATCTGTTTTTCAAAGCTTGCATAGCTGCTGACAAAAACCCACTGGGGTAGAGCTTAATGGTTTCTATTATTATGCTGTCATTATAACTAATTTTAGCTCTTCTACCACACGCAGGGAAGTGAGATGCAAAAGAGTGTCACCAAAGGCGCCCCATCAGTGGGGTTGCCAGCTAGCGTCTACTGAGCAACTGTCATTACACATAAAATTACAGACTGCCCTTCAAAACTGCATTGGAAGTTGCTTTTATTTAATTTATTTAATGAGCTGGTACTAACTGAGAAAAATGCTTAAAAATTATGTATAAAGAATATTCACACATGGATTATTGGGAAGGGATTGATCAGATATGAATAAAAATGGTGAAATTATTATATATTTCTTTAAAAATCATCTTTTGCAACAAAGAAAAATTATTATTTGTTTTCTCTTTAAACGTGAAAACTGTAAAACTGGTCACTACCTTAAGCTATAATTTGAAATTCGATCTCTCACATTATTTCCTTTTACATCTCATGTTGTCCACAGCTATTTCTGGTACACTTGAGTTTATCTGGTTTGAAGTATGTGTGAGGTGCACGCATTGTCACTGCACATTCTTCTGCCTGCTTGTTTCTGTGATGTGTGCAATTTTATTTGTGTATAAAAGTTGTATTAGATTGATCTAAGGTCAGAGCAAAGCTTAACCACAAACCGGGTCTAGCACAAAATTGCTGTTGTAAATTCATCGGCCTGTATTCCTGGTACTGTGTCTGTGGTCGGGCAGATATGATCGACTGCGTCTGTTTCTACTGTCTCTCGTGATATTCGTGTCATCTCTGCAGTGTGTTTATTTCTGTTTTAACACTCACTTTTTGTGTGTCGCTGCCCTTTCTCCACAGTTTTGGCAAGCAGCTGGGAGGTAGACGAGGCTGTGAATGCATCACTTTGGAGCCATCAGAAATGATTGTGGTGAGTAGAGACACCGTCTCTTGTTCTCCCTCTCTGTTTTAGACTCGGTCTGTCTTTTGTCCCTCTCCCAAGCCCTTTTATCCTCCCATGCACTCTTCCATCTCTGGGCTTTGATAATATTTCTATTTTTCTATCTTTATTTGATGTCTGCAGTACCTTTCCCCCTCCCTCCATTGTCATTGTCCTGATCACCCTTTTCATCTTCTTTTTGCCCGTTTCTGTTCTTTCTTCTCTGTTCTCTGCATTTTCTTATAGCATCAGCATTATGTACATCTTCAGTATTATAAAGGACCATATTTTGAATTGATATTACATCTAGAAGGTTATACGCTCTCTGTTCAGACTCTGCTTCAAAACGGATTGGACAGCACTTAACAGTGCAAATCGATACTGAGACAAAGCATCCTGCAAAAGCAACCCAAGAGATACTCAAGTATCCGAGGCAGTATTAAAAAGATTTCTTATATTTAAAACGATGTAAGTTTGTCCAGTTAAGTTTGGTTTACCCAGCACTCTATTGCATGGTAACACCAGGATCCATGCTGTTTACTTCACCTGTCTGTGGTTTTAATTTAGTGTCTTTCAATATCACAAAGACTTCATTCAGGTCAAGTTTGCCATAACATTTAGTATATAAGAATGTTGTTTTTGTTTGCCTCCACAAGGTCGCGTACAAATTTCTGTCCTCTTCCTACCTAATAGTTCTTCCTGCTCTCATTTTCCTCTTTTGCCTGAGCTTTGTCTGAGGGACTGGAAGAATACGATGGGATGAGATAAGCTGCAAAGTTGTATACAAAAAGAGGACAGGTAACACCAGTTCCACTGATGCTATTGAATAGGAAATAAAGAAATAAACTAAATAAATTTAACCTCAGATAACCCCCAGATAATCTGGTTGTTTTGGTGCACAGTGCTCTGTAGCAGAGTTGGAACAGGTCATCTCCAGGATGCGATGGGTCTGCAGTCATGATACCTGTCTATTTCCTGATTTACAGTTACTGAATAGAGGGCAATTGGGCACTCTTGTTCTTTTGCAGTCTGTCCATTTTAGTCTGTTCTTGTCCTTTTTGGTGTTTGATCCAAACCATACAGTGGTGGATGTGCAGAGAACACACTGGATTATTTCAGACTAGAAATCAGTTGATTTAAGTAAGTAGCAAATGATTATCAAGCCAGTTAAGCTAATGCTAACACACATCCATGCTTTGATTGTGTGTGGTGTTTCTAAAGAAGGAACATGTAAAAACTGGTGGATGTTGTAAATTAAATAATGGTGCAAAACAAAGCTTTAGCCAGCCTGTGGTTTAGCTAACAAGCCCTTCAGCAACTACAATCTAGAAGTTAAAGTACCTGTTGTGTTTTGCAGAGATAAAGAACAGGACAATTATGCAAGAGTGACAAAGTAGCAATTGGGCCATTGTGTGGTTTTTTGTTTTTTTTTCCCCCATTGTTGCCCTTTCTCGGCTTCACCCAGTGGCTCTCTTCGGCTCTTTTAAGATTGGTGGGAAGGGTATTATCATATGACCAAAAAAAGCTTTCAGCACTCACATGTTCTTTGTGGCTTTTGGAAACCCTGCCCCAATAGTCTCAGGGACATCAGAACTTTCCTGGAAATGTTCTGCAGTGAAAAAAAGATGACAATAGTAAGGTGCTCTTTCAGCAAGGCGCCTAATCTTGAACTACGCCCATGGGCCCATTCAGAGGCGATTGCTATGGTAACAGAGAGCAGCGATACTGACAGTCTTCCAGGTATGATTATGGGATAGTTTGTGAATAAGAAGTGCGGCATTGGGAGGAAGAGCCTGTGAATTTAGTCCACTCATTTGCCCGGGGCACGAGAGATACATTTAAATTCAATTTAATTGTGAAAAGAAGAGTTTGTGGCTGAGGGAATAAAATTGGTTTGAATTAAACTGGCCTTTGAATTAAATCACTGACTTAAACAGTTCACTGTGTGTGTGTCACACACAGTGAGTGAAGAGAGGTGGGTGAGGGTTAGAAAGAGACCAAATGAACCAGCTTATCAGAACCTTAGAAAGGACACAGGTTTTCTTGCTTCTTTGTATATGACTGTTTTTAAGTTACAAACAGCACTGCCTTGGAAAAGAAACTCTGAAGCAAGGCTGAATGATAATATGGAAACTATGGTGTACTATATAGACAAAAGAATCTGGCCTTACTTCTTAACCTTTGAATTTAGGTTTGTTTAGTCAAGCGCATAGCTACACAGTCTGCCTTTACAAACATTTGTGAATCGATGAGCTCGCTGAATTCGAGCTTGGTACTTTAATAGCATGCCAGATTCCTTCTCTCCTAGATATTCCATGATAAACTGTAAGTGGAAGCCTTTCGGAACCACATGAACTCAGCCATGAAGTGTCAGACCACATGAAGTCACAGAGTGGGGTCATTTCACTTGATAACTGTAGCGTTCCAACCTTCCTCTGACATTAACATCAGCACAAGAAACTGTGTGCTGTGAGCTTCGTGACATGGGTTTCCAAGGCTAAAGAGCTACCATAGGTTTAATTTATTGGTGGCCCAGTGCGTTCATAGAAATAACGTATGTCTGTATGCCAATTCAAAGAGCAATAAAAAAACAAGACCATCTTTAGAGTGGTTGATACCCCAGTAAGTTAAAACTAAAGAATTATTGGATAACCACTTTTTTGTATTGAAAATACCAAGAAATGCTAATCGAAACACACACTTTTATGCACACATGGGTAAATACACAAGTGGGCAGAGGGACTGCGGTCCAGTCACACTGCATTGCAGCCAATCAGCTAATTAGGACCATGGGAATAGCAGAGGGAACATAATCTGTAGCTTTCGTCATGACTCTGGTCACAGGATGACAGGGACTAACATTCAAAGACTGACAGGGTGGGGTTGTTTGTGTGTGTGTTCGTGTCTGGTTGGGGGAATAGATGAAATTAAAAAGAAGCACGCAGCAGGAAAAAGAGAGTAAGGAATGAAAAAGCGGAGAAAAAAAAATAGCTGATGATGCATGCTGCCAGGCAAGTGATCAGATAGACGGAGTGGAATGTAAACCGGGAGATGAGTAGACGTGAAGTTAGTCACACAGGCATATTAAAATGTTTAGAGGAAGCGGGAAACTTAATATAGACGTGACTGTCGGTCAGAAACATAACTGGTGGTCATGGGACAGAATGGGTTATAATCAGTCGAGGAGACAGAGAGCCATGTGTGTTACAGGCTCACAGGATGAATGTGAAAGTGTAACCTTCCCCTCCAGAATTTTTTGTGTATAACCTTCAGGCTGTCTGTCTCATGAGCCTCATTAAAATGAGGCGAGATGACATTTTTCACCGTGAGAAGGGGCACATTGATACCAATCCAGGCTCCTTTTACAACCGTTATTTGGTATTTTATTGCTGAACTATCCTTCACGCAGTTGTTTTAGAGACCATGACAGCTAAACTACCCACAACCCAGTTTTTACTCGGTATATTAGAGCAGAACTCCCTGAGACAAGGTTTTTCTTCTGTGTGTTACAACCCAGAGCAGCTGTCGAGTCTCTTTTCTATTGACAGAAAATCTTTGGGTCAGGCTTCACTTTGTTTCTATATTAGTTGCTTTTTCTTATTGTTTTACAAGATTGTCAAAACTCAAACTGCTCTGTGGCGTTTCCCTTCAGAGTTTTGAGGTGTCATAGATTTTATTCTATGTCACTACATGAAGGCTAACAGCACAAACGGCAGTCGCTTAAGGCTGTTCTTTAACTCTCTTCTACTTTTCTCAGCACAGAAGCTGTAGTCATCCCCACCACTCTTTGCGGCTGATCATGGGTCTGTATTAAGAACTGTATCAGTGACTGACACATGACTGACCTGAAGAGGGGGGAAAAAAAAACACACACAGTGGTCACATACAAAGACACCATTTGTGGTGCACATACGCTATGGTGAAATCTCTGATAGTAAACACATTGTTGCGAGATGAAAGGCTGAAGAAAACATTTCCTATCGGATCTTCCCAAACAGTTTGATCTTTTTTTCATATATACTGTACAAGGCTGTACAAAAGTCTTTGGCAAAATGAGAAATGAGTGCAGTTATTTATTGAAACATGTAAACCTGAAAGGAAATAAATTATTTCTAGTAAATATAGAAATAATAGCAGAGCCTATACAGCTCTGATGAGCTTGAAAATAGGGATTTCATAGTCAACTAAAAAAAATGAAAAATGTGATTAACTGATTCGTCTAAAACGAAGAAACACTCAGATATCAAGTTAAATTTGCAAACTGTTTAATGTCAAAATCTCTCGCTTGTTACTAAAATATGACAAATTAACATCCAAGAAGTGTAGCGCGTCATGCCGTTCATTATGAATGATGCGTGCTGTTGGAAAAGTCATGACAACCACTCAAATAGAAGTTAAAATTTAAAGTAACAAAATGAAATTTTTTTGTGACTGGCCCGAAGATATAAATTAAAGTTAGTTTGGTTGTTTGCTTGGTTGTCTGTCACGTGTAGTCCAAGAATGGAGAAAATAGATGCATGCAAATATGCATGTGCAGCACTTATGAGTTAACAGTCCTTGAGATTATTATGTAATCCTACCTGGGGAAAAAATCGTGCAGGGGGGGATTTCAGTTAAAAGTTAACAGTTAAAAATAAGGAAGTGAAATATTAAAGATTAAGATTAAAGGGGGGGGGGGGGGGGGTGGACGGAAAGAAGGTCACACTTAAACACGTTAAACCGCCACCTTACACTTTTACCATTTTTATTGATAAAGAAACATTACACATGTTTAAAAGTGTCATAATATTTAGTCAGGATAAAGTGGGGGAAAAAAATGGTGGTAACAGGATGACAAAGTCACAACAAAACCTAATGCCAGGAATTAGGACTTTGTTTGGGGACTGTTGGTCTGAGCACTCTATCCATACACAGTATGGATAGAGTGCACAAGGCAATGGATTGATGTTACTGTATTTGCCAGCTGACAAATGTTTTTTATGCTTGAGTGCATGAAAACATAGTAAACAAAGCTACCGTTGAGTCTCTTTTGCTTCTGGCTGCCCACTTTAGGGGGTGCTAAAACTTAAATCTTAAATCTTTAGGTGCGGGACGTGACTTCAGGCTAATATTAGCGTGGCAGGACCACACATGAACACAAATCTTGACAAGGAAAAAAATCGAAAACACTATAATTTTCTCTGATTCATGAACTGCCATTGTTATATAACCAGAGTGTGTGAGACTCAGAGAAACTAGCACAAAACTGATACTGAAACACGAGATAATTTAAAAAAAAGTTTAAAAAGCTAAGTTAAAAACAAATCCAAGAGCCTTGGGAAAGAAAATGAAGGCAGAGGAGCTGGGTTATATCATTTATTTATTGAAAAAGTCCGTTCATTGCTGGGATAATAAGATTGTTGACTTCACTTAGCATTATGCAATGAAGAAAGAATACAAATTCCTCCTACAACAACAGACCCGCACAAAAAGGGAATGAATTGTATGGCCGGAATCTGTGTGCTCTGCTGTTTTTCTTTTTCTTTTTTTTTCTTCCTGCCTGATGAGGATATTTGTGTATTTACGGTTTCCTGGAGGAAACTGGTGGCTCAGTGTGTGCTGTGTGCGCGTGTCATACAGAGTCAGAGAGCGAGCGAGCGACCATGTGAGCAAGCCTGTCAGTATGCAACATGTCGAGCAGATGAACCCTGTCTCGAGGAGGACTACTCTTGCCAAGTTTGAGAAAGGAGGAGATGCGGTGCTCGTTCTTCTTCCCTCGTCGTCGATTTGTTTGTTTCTTCATTTAATTTACTTGCCTTGTTTTCTCTCTTATTCTGGAGGAGTCACCCAGAGGATGAAATGTCGTGGGATCCCCCAGGATTTTGGACCTTGTCTTAAATTTTGGACGCTGCACTTCTATTCATCTTTTGTATAAAAAGGTTTCCCCGCTGTTTTTTTTTTCTTCTTCTTCTTCCCTTCTCCCCCTTGTGGTATTTCCTGCTTTTATGTGTTGTTCTGGTCCCCTTCTTGAGTCCAGATGAGTGTGCTCCGCTGGCACCGGCTCTCTGCGCTCTGGAAGAACTGGATGTTCAACCAGGAGCCAGCAGAAGAGCAGGACCAGATCCCAGAAGCCCTAGGGCCTGAAGTAGAGCCACGGGGGGAGAAAGGGAATGCATTCAAGGATCACAACTCAGATTTGGAGAGCGTCACAGAATCTAAGACCCAAAGTTTGGGTTATGAGAAGCAGAGATCCGAATCTGACAGCCAGAATGTGGAATATAACAATCTGAACACACTCCCTAAGATCCAGAAGTCTGAACTGTTGAAACGTAGCTGTTCTGAGCCGTGCTCTCAGGTCACATACGCTGAGGATCGATCTTCCAGCTACCCCCAGACACCTGAAGGTTGTGGGGGCAAATCCCGTCAACGTTTCTGCTCTGAGCAGAGTGTTCCCTGTATATTGCAGGTGGATAACGGCAGCGAGGGGGACGACAGCTTCTTGCAAAGGGAGGGTTCCCAACGGCGGTCCAGACGGCGCTTCAGAAGGGTCAACCCCAGGGGAGAGCGGGAACTGATCACAGACGGCCAAGACCCCGCCAGCTACAACACGGTAAGAAAAGCTTTACTAACAGCAAAGGCTAATGCTAACCATCCTCAGCATTTACAGTATTGACATGTTGCTTCTGTGTAAGTGGGAAGGCAATCAAAACGTACTCTTTGCCTCTTTCCAGTAGATCGCTTACACTGAGCAGACGTGGCTAGTTGGGTTTTATATGTTTAAACAACTACTGTTTTTTCAGGGTCCTTTAAAGATCTTCACACATTTGGTTCTCTGAAGCTCGCTGACACCCCAACTATAATCATTAGCTTCAGTTTTAAAGTATCCTTGTGATGTTCACAGTGTGCAGAGAGCAGTTCATTCTCAATAAAGTTTTGGTTTAATGAATTAAAGAATAAGATAACAAAAGCACCATAAAGCTAGAGGGGGATGGTAAAGCGTATGGGGAAACACTGTTTCGCAATTTGCTCTGGTATTTAACTTATTTGTCATTGCCGCAGAGAAAACAAATGCCGGAGGCATTGCTGTCTAACGTGCATAAAAGCTGAATTTTGTTATGAAAAACAAAGTTTCTCTGAAGGTCTGTTGAACCAAAGTTGTGTAGGAAAAGTATTAAAGCTGAGCGTGTAGGAACTTCCCTCTCTGCGATAGCATCACTGTGGCCAGAAGTGTGTCAGTTACAGTTTTAACTAATCACTAAAAGCCACGCTTTGCCACACACAGTCACAAAGGCGCGCACACACAAACAAACTTCTACACTCAGGTCATATGCACACTTTTCCCAGCTCGTGCAAAGCTCCCCGGAGCATTGCGACGGGGCTTAATGCAGAGTTTAAAGCGTCCTCTGTCGACCCTACCTGCCTCTGTGGTCTCATGGTGATTGTTCCACTTTTTAAAATTACATTTCTAGCCTTCAGCGTCGCCGAATCCCACCACATTCTTTTCTGTGACTGCCTTTTATTATGTAAAGTCTACCTGCTCAGATGTGCTAGCGCAGCGCTGCTCCAGAGAAGCAGGAGTAAAACAGATGAGAAATATAGAGAATTACTTTAGGAGTGCATGGAATTGGAGCAATATTGGACAGCAAAGACTCAACTGACACAAGGGATTGTTGTTCTTTGACATGTGTTGCACAGTGGTGTGCTTGCCTTTGTTCATTAAGAATACAATGATGTCTTATGTTGTGCTAATTTCACTTTGACAAGACGTAGTTTGCATATTTCGCTGTTGTGACTATTTCTTGTTTCTCTTCCCTTTTCATGCATCCCCTCAGGATTATGTCAACAACCAGGTAGGATGAAATACAAGACATGAAACTTTTCTGCCTGTGTGTTCATGTCTCTGTCATGTATGTGATCAGTGTGCTTGAGCGTGCATGGATGTTTATATGAGTCACTTTGGGTTCAGGCACCTGTTTAGAAACCGGCAGTCCTGTGGGGGGGTTGTCGTCGTCATATTTAGAGGCTGCCACACACATGCACACTGCGCTGTCTGCTGACACTGTGGGTGGCAGATAGGAATAAACAGACAGAGGAATTAACAGATGCATGCCGGGAACAACATTGACTTGCTAGGCAGAGATGGGTTTAATGTAATAGTGTAAGTTTCAGATTCCCCCTCAGATGGAAGTCACGTCATTGGCACATATCCCTCGAAAGTGGAAACTTGTGATTTGTTTTGTGCGATGAGGGCTGTCGGTGGCACAAGTTGGAAATTTCCACACATTACCCCACAAAATAATAATAAATATCCCTGCTTATTATGGCCCAATAGTCCAATCAAATCAGTCGTCATTTGTCACATAAAGGAGTTGCTTTAGAAGTGAGAAGCTTCTACTTGGCTTCAGATGAAACAGACACGTTAGCTTAAGATAGCTTAAGTTCTGTGTCTGCTGTGGAGAACAAGGTTTATTGATTTGCTGATTGATCATTGGGTGAGGATTTAAAGGTGACACTTTTCCCTTTGTAAAGCAGCTGGGCTAATAACAAAAAATCATCCATGGTTTTCCTGTGAGACGCACACAGTGTAATGTTAATGCGTCTGCGCCGGCGATGGCCGTTGCCGGAGGAGTAATGTTTTCATGTCGTCCGTCCATCCATCTGTCTTTCCGTGCACTCCGTTTGTGCGAACACATCATCTCAGCAACACCTTCAGGGCACATCTTCAGATTTTGTGCAAATGTTCACCCGAACTCAAAGATGAACTCATTACATTTTGGTCCTCAAAGGTCAGAGTCACTGTGACCTCACGTCTTTCCCATTGTTATGTATATGATACAACAGGGATTCCTTTTACGAGGGCACAAACATCCACTTGGATTTGAGCCTTACTGGTTTGAATGATGATCATGTCAACACGTTTGTGGCCACAAATCAAATCACATGGTAGCATAAAACTGTCTATAACAGGGGTCTCGAACATGCACGCGCCTCTTTGGCCCATCTCCAGTGACTTTGTGTGGCACTGACAGATAAACAAAGACGTAAACAAAGGTCGATATTGATCATTTGTAATTAGCATTAATTCTCTACAATCTGAAATTGTAAAGCTCTTTAGTTTACAAACCAAAAACCAAAAAAAAGGTTTTGATATTTAAATTTTACACTTATTATTTGCATCATAGCCCACATCCGGCACTTGATGCCTTTTAAGTTCTCTGAACCTCAATAGCAGCAGCTAACACAGATGTATTCACTTAAATAGCTCGTCCTGAATTCAGCTGACTTTGAACTCCAATAAATCCTAAGAGGTTTGAAGAGGTAAATAGAGAGTTTAAAAATGTGTGGACAGCTTTCTTTGCTTTCGCTGCCAACGCTGTGACGAGGCTCGTCGGTATGCTTTAGCTGCAGCTGGTCTGTTAGGATTTTTATTTTGGTATTTTAGTATTATTGTCAAAATCTGCTCAAAAGTGGCTCTTTTATGTGATAAAAGCTTGCCGACGCCAGGGAAACTTGATAGAATGCTGACACTATTTATCTAAAAGGTCAAAGGTCAAGCTGTGACAGACATGGATGTATACTCTAACTTGATTAGTTGGTGGCTGCTTACAAATATGAGACAGGGATTCTGTTTCTTTTTGTTTGTTTTCTGTTTTTTTTTTTTTTCTGGTTTCCCATTTGCGATGATATAGTAACAGCATGAGGATAAAACCCCTTTCTGTAAATGCATATTGTACATGCACACATACACACGCTCAAAGCAGCGCTGTGGTTCTGGCAGTGGATCAGAGGATGTTGTTTAGAGGCCTTATTGAACCATAATAACATCAGTAATCCATTGTCGCTGCTCTGTGCTGGTGTCTGGTGTGTCTTGCTCGCTCTTAATAGCTTCTGTTGGAGTGAATGAAGTTCCTGAAGCTATGAATTACGACGAGCCCAAAAAGATGATTCACAAAAACCCCGAAAAGGGGTGTTTCTCCTAAACGAAGAATACAACACAATAATTACAGTAATTATTATAAATCAAACCAATGAGTTGGTCTGCTGGCTTTAAATTTTAAAGTTTCAGAGGCAGAGAAAGATAAATGTCTGTGAGATCGATGTTTATTTTATTACCCGCTGTTACTTCTTTTATTCTGTGTGATGACTGATACGGCTGCGATTGATCCAGAAACCTGACTCCTCTCTGCCAGCGAGGTGCTAGACAGAAGCTCCTGTGCACTCTTATTACTATAACAGACCACTGGGATTTACTGATGACTCAGATTCACACACCCCACACACACACGTCTACACACACACATTCACATGCTGCACAGATACAGAGTCACTTCATTTAGACATCAGATGCTTCACCGGGTTACTGCCTTTCTCCTGCCGGGCAGGATAGATAGATGAACCCATCACCTCATTTGCCTTGCAGGGGAAACCTGCTCTATGGGCTTTTTAGTGCCAGGCTACTCCATGGAACCCCGGGATCATTAATTTAACATGATGCAGGTTCAGCCATCTGCACAGTTCACCACTAGAATAAAATCAGGAGAGTGTTGTTATGCTTTTTTTTCTTTTCTCCTCACCAGTTGGGCCACTTTCTCAGTTTAACTCGTGATTTTTCAGAAAAAATAAAAGCAGGTTGCCACGTGCAGGTGTTTGGCACATTCGATTTGCTTTCAAAATCTTTGTTTTGAACATTTTGTTTTGGGGCTCGTTTGTCACTGTCTATACGTGTGAATATGTGATCATGCTTTTGGAGCATGAAGCAGCATCCTCTCAGCTGCTGCGTGTCGCTACACAACAGATCGGAAACACTCGTCTCTTGCAACGGCTGTGGTTACTTAACATCCTGGAGGCAAAACGTCTGACGTCTGCTGCTTTTTCTTCTTTTTTTTCTTTTCTCTCCTCTCTACAAAACACGTTAGCATTTGTTTTTAATCTCACACTAAAAATGAGCCGAGTATGCAAAACTGCATTACTAACAAGAAACATCGGGCACTGATTGTACTACGGTTAATTCCTCTAGATGGGGGGGTAAGACTGAAAGCTTCAGCTTCCTGAAGCCTAAAGTTGTATTTAAGACTATTGTAGTCACGTTCCACTGTCAGGTTGCCTTTACTGGAAGGCGCTGCACACAGGAAGGAGCAAATCGCACCAGTCTTGTTCCTAAATTGCAGCAACCCACACTGAGCGTGACGTGTAGCTAGACATGAATGAATGTTATTTATTTCCTCTTTTTACACTGTTAGCTGGTTGAGTGGACTACAAGCACCACTTGGGACCGTACACCTCTATCAGTATTTTGTGTTATACAAAATTACAGATGCAGTTTTGACTGCTGGGCCTTATTTTTTATTTATTTTTTTTATTTATTGGTGATTGTGTGATTTGGCTGTAAGGAAAACTAATTTTGTCTCTTACAAACACACCTCTCATTGCTTAAAAGCTCGATTAAATTGTTTGTATTGTATTACCCATTTAAAACTTACATTATATTATAGAGTTTCCGTTTAATGGTCCATTAGGAGTGACTTTAACGCGGTGATGTCGTCTTCTGCTGTATCATTTTAACTCAATTTGATGAGCTTGTGCTTGTCATGCAGCTGCAGTACTTAGGTTACCTCACAGCTTAGAATCAGGTTAAATCTAAGGTTGCATTCCTCACGCGGTGACTAGGTGTGACTCATACGCATGCTTTGTCATAGCAGTGTCAACCTGGGGATGTGAGAAGTACGACTCTGCATCATCCTTCACCTTCCCCTGAGATTGGAAAATCACTAAGATGAGGCGACACAAAGATGCTTTCTCATGTTTGGTTGCTGTTTTTGATTAGACGAGTCTGCTAACCAGGCCTGGGAGTTTCTCTGATTTTTCTCTTTGGCTGGGGAAAATTTCTCTAACTTCCAACAGGCTGGTTTTAGCTCACCAAGCAGAGTTTTGCTTGGCATTGCACACTGATGAAGTTGTTAAATTTCCGATAATATTCCTGGCTTGGTTTTCGTTGTCATTAGTGTGCTTGCGTGCGTGGTTTCGCAAAGCACACGTGTGCCATGTGTATGCTTAATTCATAATGTTTCGGGGATGTGTCTGGCTTTTCAGTTTTGCTTCACATCTGTGGATTTAAATGTCCAGACGTCCGTTATGGCACCTTCATGGATTTCTTATCTAGAGCATATTTGCAATGCAAACTATTTAGCTTAATATGCTGACATTTTTTCCCCATTTACATATCAATAAGTCAAGTCAAGTCAAGTCAACTTTATTTATATAGCACATTTAAAAGACATCAAGTGTCGGCCAAAGTGCTGAACAGAGGAATAATATAATAAAAGAATTAAAATAGAAAGAAAACTTTGTAAGACATGTAATATCAGCGAGATCCAAAAGCCTTGGAAAATAAGTAGGTCTTGAGATTTGATTTAAAGTTTTCCAAGGATGGAGAGAATTTTATGAAGGGGGGGAGACTATTCCAGAGTCTCGGGGCGGCAATGGAGAAAGCCCTGTCACCTCTAGATTTGAGCTGGGAGCGTGGAACTGATAAAACCATCTGACTGGAGGAGCGCAGAGATCGAGTGGGCAAGTGCAGGCTAAGAAGATCTGAAATGTAACCTGGAGCCAAACCATGGAGGGCTTTAAAAACAAATAATAAAACCTTAAAATCAATTCTATATTTAACTGGTAGCCAATGTAGAGATGCGAGTACCGGGGTAATATTCTCTCTCTTTTTAGTACCCGTCAGGAGCCTTGCGGCTGCATTTTGAACAAGTTGCAGGCGTGACAGGCATGAGTGACAAATACCTAAATAGAGAGAGTTACAATAGTCAAGACGTGACGATATGAAAGCATGGATAACAGTTTCCAGGTCTTTAGATGACAGAATATTTTTGAGTTTAGAAACGCTCCTGAGTTGGAAAAAACTGCCACGAACAACTGAATTTATTTGCTTGTCCAGCTTGAGAGTGGAATCAAAAATGAAACCAAGATTTTTTACATGGGGATGTACATTAGCTGATAATGGGCCCAGATTGTTTCTTATGAGACTAATAGAGTCCTGCTTACCGAAGATTATAATGTCGGTTTTGTCATGATTTAGTTTGAGAAGGTTCAGAGACATCCAGCAATGTATGTCGCTAAGACACTCTGAGACTTTCTGCAGCGTACTATCAGCACCTGGTTTTAGAGAAAGGTAGAACTGTGTATCGTCTGCATAAGAGTGGTAAGAGATCTGGTGTTTCTGAAAAATGGAGCCTAATGGGAGCATGTATAAGGAGAATAAGACCGGACCCAGAATAGAGCCCTGAGGTATTCCACAGGTTAGTGTAGCTGGGGAAGAGTATTTGTTACCCAGCATCACAGAATATGTTCTGCTCTCTAGGTAAGAGGCAAACCATTTTAGAGCAGAACCTTGAATGCCGACACATGTCTTTAGACGGTTCAATAGGATTGTGTGGTCGACAGTGTCAAATGCTGCGCTCAGGTCTAAAAGGATTAAAACTGTACTTTTTCCAGAATCAGCAGCTAGAAGCACATCATTGAACACCTTCAGTAGAGCAGACTCTGTGCTGTGGAAGGCCCTGAAACCAGACTGATATTTGTCCAGAATATTATGCGTGTCTAAGAATGAGGATAATTGGTGGAGGACAATCTTCTCAAGAACCTTAGACAAAAATGGCAGCTTAGAGATTGGTCTAAAATTGCCAAGAACTGACGGATCTAAACCAGGGTTTTTTAGAAGCGGCTGGACAACAGCTTGTTTAAACAAGTCAGGAACAGTTCCATATGAGATACTGCCATTTACAATAGCAAGGATGTTGGGGCCGACTGTCTTCAGCACATCTCTGAGAAATGGTGTAGGTAACATATCCAAGGGGCACGTAGTTGGTTTCATGTGCATTATTATATCAGTGAGATGGGATAATGAAACCGGTTTAAATTCTGAAAAAAGGAACGAACATGTAGGTGGTTCAGAGGGGTCTTGGGATGGGAGCGGGATATGTGCTCGGATATCATTAATTTTTTCAGTAAAGAATTTTTGAAAATCCTCAGGCGTGTGTAGGGCAGTCTCAGATATGACTGATGTGGTGGGATGCAAGACAGAGTTGATTGTATTGAATTGAGCTTTAGGATTACCAGACTTCTTGTTAATGATCATGGAGAAATAATTTGCTCTTTCTACCTTGATGGTGCGCTGATAGTTATTTAAGCAATCTCTAAACACTTGATAAGAAACGTGGAGCTTATCTTTCTTCCATTTTCGTTCTGCTTTCCTGCATTCCTGCCTGACGGCACGAGTGACCTTATTTAGCCAAGGCTGAGTTTTAAATTTTTGCCGTCTACATTTTAAAGGAGCAATTGAGTCCATTATGTTGGTACAAGCACAATTAAAACATGCAAGAAGCTCATCAGGACTATTGCTATGAGGAGAACTTTCATCAAAGATGGCTAAAGGAGATGCAGCGAAGGCAGCTGAGAATTGGGGAGCAGTTTCAGGTGTTATAGGGCGTATAAGAGAGGGGGCCTGGGTTTTTTTGGGGGATGAGTGAGGAATTGGAATATTAAACAAAATAAAATTATGGTCAGACGGACACACATCAATCACTTCAATGCCGATCACTGAGAGCCCAGATGGCAAGATGAGGTCAAGAGTGTGGCCCTGCTTGTGTGTAGGGCCGTTGACAGACTGGGTCAGGTTAAATGAGTCCAAAAGTTGTAAAAACTCCCTAACCAAAGGTTTAGAGGGGCAACACATATGGATATTGAAGTCACCAAGGATTAGAAGCCTATCGGTGGTTGGTAATGTCACAGATAGAAAATCCGGAAATTCCTTAATGAAGTCTTTGTTAAGGTGAGGAGGCCTATAAACTAGAGCACAGAGTACAGGAGAGCACAGATCCAGCATAAACAGTTGCAGTTCAAAACTGGTGTAGACACTTCTGGGTAGCATTCTACATTTAAAGTTATCTCTGAAGACTGTTGCCAGGCCGCCTCCACGACGGCAGGTCCTAGGTGTGTTGAGGAAGTTACAGTTTTCAGGAGTCAGTTCCACAAAAGCAGCTAGATCATCAGAAGGTAGCCAAGTTTCAGTAATAAAGAGAAAGTCCAAGCCATGAGAAACAAACAGGTCACGGTATATGAAAGTCTTGTTCACCACGGACCTTGCATTGATTAATGCCAATTTGAGTGGTGAAGAATCCGAGACTGAATGTGTGACAGCACATTCAGCCGAGTCCTTGTGTTAAGATGTAGCAGTTCCAGTTTTGAATAGTGCATTCCGTCATTAGCACAAAGGTCCGAGCCTTTAATATGGCTATAAAAAACACTGCATAGTCCAATGATAAAACCAAGCAACAGTAGGCGTATCCATCGTATGGTTAAAAGGGGAATCATAGTTTCTCCATTTGTTCACACAGCCAAGTTAAAACCACGTTAGCCAGCATACCACAGCCACGGATTACAGCCCAGTGCCGGAAAAGTAACTATGATTACCTACCTGGCACTGTGCACAACGTCGGCAGCTTGAGAAGATGGATACTTGATGCGATGACAGGCCGAACAGTAGTACATGCGGGGGGCAGCGAGGGCTCGCGTTAGGCTGGTGAAACAGGTCCCCAGGAGAGTCGATCACAAAAGAAAAAACAAAAACGATAAAATCCAGGTTTCCAGGGTCAAAAATAAAAGCCGTGCTCGGAGGCTAAGACTGTAAAAATTTAAATAGTTTAGTGAAATATTAAAACAGAGCTACGCACAAAAAACACACACACGGAGAGCAGCGGCAGAAAGACACGCCAGCGTACGCTCACCCGGAAACAACATGTCAATAAGGCATAAAAATACACGATACCTGCATTCTCTTATGCCAAATTATTTGTAATAATTCAGATCATTGCCACATTACATTTGCTCCTAATTTTCCTTTTAGTAAAGTATCCAAAAAATAAATAATCGGCAGGACAGGATTGTAAAGGGCAAGCGAAAATCTTGTTGGCATTCAGCAGCCAAGGAAAGAGAACCCTCCTGACGAGAGGAGTGACAGCTTTATTTTGATGTAGATTGTCAAATGTCTTCTCACTCTCGCACATTTTGTAAGGCAGAGATGCCATAACAGCAACCTTTAAAAAGAGGGAGGGGAAAGGGGAGGGCAGGTAGGATAGAGCAGAATGGGAAAATAGAAGTAGGCATAAGATGACAAGCATGACGTGGTGAAAAGCAAATGGAATGATAAGTTAACAGGGACTAAAAAAAAGATATTGTGAGATCTTGTATATATGCATGAGAAGTTGGCTGAAATGAAGCAGAGGGGTTACGGAAGGAACAAGGAATGTGAAACAGGGGTTGACAGTTTATGGAAAAGATGAGTGGGTTTGCAGCTGAAGGTGGAGCGGTAAGTTGTGGGGATGGAGAGCTGAGGCAGAAAGGTAAGGTTGTGGGAAGGTCACATGGGAGTGAAGGAAGTGGGAGGATGGGGTGAGGGGAAAGCAAGGTCAGAAGTGGGGTTTTTTACAAGGGACCAAAGGAGTGAGAAGAAGACTAACTGGGGTAAATGGTAAACATAATTTGTGAAGTTATTCAAGTGTTAATGAGTGACATATTTTCACACAAATAGCCGTCAGGGTGCAGCAGTCCTCTGTTTACGTCCTCAAAATCTGACTCAGCTAAGTGTTGAACGAGCTGAATGGTGCCCCGGCCCTCCTGCTGCTGCCGGAGTCCCGCTGCACTCATTGTTATGCACAGAGCACACACGAATACACAGGTTTTCTGTGAGCTGCATGCACCCCTTCTTAGCATGACACAACAAGTACAAGGCATTTATTTCCACTGGCTTTCAAACGTCGGCAGACATCGTGATCGCGTGCATGCGGAGTATAGTATGCTGGGCAGCACAGTGTACCAGTGGGCCACTGTCTGCGGCTGTTGTTGCTGCTAATTTTAGGGATTACATCAGCAGCACTAAGATGACAACCTTGTTGAACTCTCGCGCTGTATTTCTCTCTGCTTCATCTCTTCCCCTCCTCCTTCCAGCTCTCCTTCCTCCCTTCCTTTCCTTTCTCTCCTCTTCCTACCGGTTTCCCTCGTACTTCCATCTTCTTTCCTGCTTGCTCGTCCGCCCCCATCTAACCTTACTGTGTATGTTTACTGGGGGCTTTTCCCTTTTTTATGCTTTCCTAAACACAAGCTACACTTTCGATTTTCATCAGCTCTCACTAGATCTGAGTGTTTATAACTTAATCTTTATGTGTAAAGGTAGGCAGTGTGAGCTGGAGGACATTTGAGCCTCTGTACAGTTCTTTTTGTCTAAAAGGCTCCGCACCAGAGCAGGGGAACAGAATCAAAGTGTCCTGGCAGTAGAAATAAATTGGTGCCGAGCGCTAAAATAAAACACAACCTACATTCTGAAGGAAAAACAAAGGCTTCACTCTTCCTCAACTCCTTTTTCCTTCTCCTCTGTACGCTCCTGTTTGTCTAAATCTTTCACCCACACTCAAACATTTTCTTTCCTCTCGCGTCCTATTCTCTGACTCACTGTCTCCTCTTGGTTGCTGTCAGTATATCTCTAGTACTGACCTTCGAGTTCTTATTTTTTTTCCGTTTCCTGCTTTGTATGATGATGATGATGCTCGCCCATTGTGTACGTCACATCAGCCTCCGCTTCAAGGTTTCACAGCCCCAGTGAACCTAAAGGTCAAAACAAAGTGTGTGATTCCAGTTTATCTGGCACATTTGTAAGTTTACCTCTCGCAGTTACTTTCTATGATTTCACTCCCGTTTTTGTCCTTTTATTGGTTTCTTTTTTTGCACCTAGGCTTTCTACACTGCAATCGCCGTCGGGCCTCTCTCTGCAGGGAGAAGTCGGAAAGGGAAGGGCCGGTTTAAATAGCAGGAATTCCTGTCCTGTCTTTCTGACAGACACGCAAACACAGGGCTGAGTGCTCACGCACGGCAACACACATGATCGCGTGGCTGCAGCAGGCAGATTCTCTTAATTGAGTCTCCGTGTAGCATACTTGAATGCGTGTGTCTGTTTGTCTGCAAGCGACTTGCTGTGCTTTGTGTCCTGCTGAATACGAGCAAGGGATCAGACTTGATTTCGAGCAGTGGTGCAGCCCTGTTAGCTGGTGTGAGGGGGCATTATAATAGCAACTGAAGGCACAGAGTCAATGTGAACTAATCGCTGATGTTTCTGTGCAGTATTGATTGGTTGCACCGACCAATAACTTTCAATAACTCAGCACTTCTTTGTGAACGCATCTCTGTGTGTTAAAGAGCTGTAGCAGCTTTAGTCAATGGATTCCTTTTAATTAGACTGGCAGAACTGATTGGCTGTGAGCACAAGCTAGCTGAAGACAACATATGCAGATGACCGCTCTCTGTTGGGATGCATGTGTATACAAATTAGTGTGTGGTGTCCCACAGGGGCATTTTTCTCAGTAGCATCACGCTGAATGATAAAACAGATACAGGGCTCCGCTCGGTAATCACTGATCCACGCGCCGCCTCTGTGAGTGTGTTTAGTCAGTGCTTGAGTTACTCATATGTTCCAGATTTAAAACTCTTTTCCTATCTTTGATCTCTCATTTTCTCTGTGTTACTTTTTCCCCCCTATCCTTCTGCATCGTTCTCTAGTCTTCACTCATTCATCTTCCGCCTCTTTAGATCCATCCCAGTATTTGTTTTCTGTCTCACTTTTCTCTCTGGGCCTCGTCCAGAAAGCACTTACCTTACCAGACAGCTGCGCACACACGCACAGACACTCAGTCGCAGGCCGACTGTTCCAGGAAGCGTTTCCCGCGTGACGTGTTTCCTGCTCCGTGTTTTGAAGACACATTCCACATCTATGTACAGTTACAGTAAACGGTCGTCTGAGAAGCCGTGCTCAGACTACGGCGCGCGTCTTTACTTTTTCTTTTTCAGTTTGAGCTGAATGAGTCACACGGCGAGACGACTGACTCCTCTGAACTTGTTTTGTTTTGAAAGTGCTTAATGGTGTGCTTCTGCAGGCTGCTATGTGGGACTTTTTCTTGTTATGGAGGTTTTACGAAAGTCTTTCCAAACGTGTGGATGTATTTTTATTTATCTTCATTCACAAACCCACCAGGTTATCAAATCTCCAGAATAGCGAGTATTATTAAAAAGAAGAAGAAGAATTTGAGTTATTTATTTTTTATTTTTCAGTATGAGTGAAGCATGATTGAATGAGTGCTACATTTCAGAGTGACTACAGTGAATATTACTGAAGAGGAAACCTTTTGGTGACTTTACTACATTCAGCTTGCATCCTTTGACTTGTAGGACTTATGTGCAGTTTCCAGGTTCTTGCAACCTTCATGGAAAGTTTCTTTTTGAATTTTACTGTATGCTAGTGTCATTTATATATACTTTTTTTTTCCTGCCATTGTGTCATCTAACACACCACACACACCACAACTGCCACACCCACATGTGTAAGATTGATCTGATATTTTTCAGTGAGCAGCAGAGATTTGTTTTCCTCTCCTGAGTTACATGAAATAAAATAGATAAACGGATTAATAATAAGAATTAATGTGTTCCCTCAATTATTGATAAACACATCATCAAAAGTTTAGCTGCGACTTAGCTAATGATTATTAATGAATCTGTATTTCTGCTCTAAATGTGGACTGGACTGGCATTAATGTAGTATTTTTCTTATCGTACTGACCACTCAAACCACTTCAGACTACAA
Source organism: Neolamprologus multifasciatus (assembly GCF_963576455.1). Lineage (NCBI taxonomy): Eukaryota > Metazoa > Chordata > Actinopteri > Cichliformes > Cichlidae > Neolamprologus > Neolamprologus multifasciatus. Next base: position 22,743,957 of record NC_140448.1, read on the forward strand.
GCCACGTAAAACTCTTCTTCCTCTACTTCTTCTTCTGCTTCTTCTCTTTTTGGCCGCGCCCTCTAAGCAGGTTGTCTTCCTCTCTCTCACATCCACCTTCTGCATGTCCTTCTTCTCTGCATCCATGAATCTCCTCTGTGGTCTTCCTCTTTTCCTCTTGCCTGGCAGCTCCTTCTTCAGCATCCTTTATCCGGTCCTTCTGCACATGTCTAAACGGTCTCTATCTGAGGTTTCGCTGTGATATACTTCTAGTCCAGTCCCACCTTGTGGCTCCTAACAAAAACGTTAACGTACATTCAAACACTTCTTTATTCTGTAGATGTTCAACACTTTATCTACCTCACCAGTTAGGTGTGTAGTGTCTTCAGTGTGTCCTGTCACACCCACGAGAGCTTAAACAAAGAAAACTTATATTTCATCACACACACCAATAACTGCAGCTATATGTGTGTGTGTGTGTGTGTGTGTGTGTGTGTGTTTGTGTTAATTAGTGCTGGGTCTTTTTGAGGCCAAGCTAAGAAGATGATGTAGTGCTGCGCATGCTACCCTTCAAAAGGGGATAGACTGCAGCTCGTACACACTGAGACACACATGCTGTCGGATCATGGGCTTCTCTTGCTCACACACACACACACACACACACACACACACACACACACACACACACACACACACACACACACACACACACACACACACACACACTGTAAACACTCACAGACAGAGCCCTCCATTAGTCCCAGAGTCTTTAATCCATTCAGTGTTCGGTAATTTCATTCATGTGGAGAGGTGGAGGTTAAAGGGTGTGTGTCTATTTGTGTGTTTCTGTGTGTCTTTGTGTATTTCATCTTTTTAGTCCACTTCAGGCTTAATTCTGTCTCTTTGTCTTTATGCCTCTGTTTGCCCACTTATCCATTTCAAGCTTTCTTCCCCCCCCCCCCCCCCCCCCCCCCCTCCTCTCTGTCTCTCTTGTGTACATAACGCTCCTCTGAAGGCTGGGCTCCATGTGCTTCCATCCGATTGGCTGCCGAGTAAAACGATGATGTCATTCCTAGTTGGGAGGTGTGTTTCGCCTCCTATGCACACCCACAGAGGAGGGAGAATTGAGGGTAGAAATCCTGGTTCACAGCAGCGAGCAGGGGAGCAAAAAATAGGAGCGTGGAGAGGGAGTGAGTGGGTGATGTAGACAGACATAAAAAACAAACAAACAGCAAAATGAAGGGAGGAAGGTCAGAAAGACAGGGAGAAATGCCGAGAAAGATTTTCAGCTCTTTGATGTGTCTGCTGCAAGCTGGCATCTCTCCTGTGCTCGAGGAGAATTGGCCATTCAGACAGCCAGACAGCTCCTAATGTCTCCTGCTTTCAAATCTTCCCTCCGCTGGCTCATCGTTGTTTGTGCATCAGAACCGCTACAGTATACAGGCTGATACTGCAGGAGAAATATGAGCAAAGAGAAGAAAAGTGGTGTGGAAAAACACAGATAAACACACATCTTAGAGAAACAAATGTTGCATGTGAAATTATTGACATCTTTGATCGTGCAAAACATGCGGTTGCTGTTTAAAACCATTTTAAAAAGTGTCTTTATAGGATAGTTTAGAAGGTACAAAAAATAAATAAATTGGAGTAAAAAGAAGGAGTTTGTATTTTGAGTTTGTTTGGATCTTTATTTTTCAAAAATTGAACTTAGAAGAACTTATTTAAATTTTCTGACTATTAAAAATTATGCTCTGGGCACTTAAACTTGTTGCAGCTTCCTTAGGAGATGCATGTAAATATGAAAAGAAAACTAGATCATGAGATTTGTAACTCTGTCCTTCAAGAAAATAGAAATAGAAACTCAATGAAAACATTTCAGAATCCAGAGAAAACGAGGATTTTGTACCCCTGAGGTGTTGAGTCATAACTATTGAAATATGAAAGGGAAAAACCCCCCAAAATAAACAAAGCGGTGTTTCATGAATTTGTTTTTGCTAAGTTTCCAGTTTCCACTTCATTTGCTGTCATTAAAAGCATTGTTATTCTAATTAGGAGCTGATTTGGTGATTTTGGGGGGGGGGCTTCCAGTTGTTTAGGTTGCATATATTGTACGCCTTTTGATTAGAACCTGAAAAAATACTTGTGTCATTCCAACTTTCTTGGGTGGTATCCCACATCTGATGCATAGTAGAATAAACCCCACTCAGGATTATTTGTAGCTCCTGTCAGAACCGGGTCTGCTTCAAATTGTTTACAGCTGCGGTTCTGCTCAGTCTAATGCCTTTATTACCTCAGTATATTTGGCCAGCAGTGTACTGTATTAGAGTGAGTTATCTGTGATTAATGTGTCTTTCCTTGTACTCAAATTCTTTCTACTGTGTCACAAATCTTCTAGATGCGGGGGCTTTTTAAACGGGGTAAAAGAAAAGAAAACCCAACTATTATCGCCTTGTGCTATTGTGTCACATGTTCACATTCGGCAAAATACAGCCAGTGCCTGTCTGTTGTATTTGATAGGGACTCTGTGATTTATACCCACCCCCCTCTTTTTTTGTGTAATTTATGCGGCATGCTCACAAAGGGGAGGGGGTTGCCTCAATACACTCAGCTTTATGTTACCAGCAGATCAATAAAGATGCTCCCTCGCTTTCCTCTCTATCTGTCTTTCCCGTTCTCCCTCTCTGTCCATCTCTCTCTCTCTCTTTCTCATCCACATGTGCTCAGCAGCCAATACACCTAATGCAGTTTCCCTCTGCTATCTTCATCCCTGCCACCTCCCATCCCATCCCTTTCTCTCCCTTTCCCCCGTCTCTCTCCCTCCCTCGCTGCACAGGTGATGTCATTCTTTTCCAGCTGGATTCTCCTCCCTTCTCCCTCCCTCCCCTCGCGCTCGCTCTCTCCTCCGTTCCCCATTAGCGGCTGGCTCTCCAAAGCGCAGCATCTATCCACAGTAGCTTCTTTTCCACGGGTGGGAGGGGGATGAGGAATGCCGGTGTGAGGTGTGAGCGCTAACCCAGGAGGAGAGCTTAAAGCTGGGGTACAAGGAGCAGGATCACTGGCCCCATGCCATGGAGCTGCACTGCTGGGCACACACTTACACCGCTGGAGCTTTATAGGCAGGAAAGAGTTGCAAGGGGCAGAGAGAGGAGTTTGACAGGCAGTGAATGAAGATCAGTGAGAGCTGCAGGCATCGGTCCTGGCTTTTGGGAGGTGAAGGGGGCATTGTTTGGATGACTTGAAGCCTGGCAAGAGGCTCCTTCCCAGGGGGCTGCAGATGCACAAACAAGCCCCCCTCCCCTTTTTTCCCCCCACATTTTTTTTCTTAAATTCAATACTGGCTCATCTACTGAGGAGGGAAATCTGAGCTTCTTAAAGAAGTAAAAGAAATCTTGAAGAGTTGACTTAATGAGTTTTCGCTCTGGACTTTTGACAGACAAACCTGCTAAACTTGCATATTGAACTGGATGGCTTTATCTTTGGCCATGCAACTTCCTTCTCCTTTGGATTCAGTTTTGTGTATTCAGCAGAATTTTTTTCTTCTTCGTTGAGGTTTATCGGCGTCTCTGTTGCAGTCTCTTGACAGAGAGAGGGAGAGAGGGAGAAAGCGTGACATATGAATGAATCTGCGTTGACTTTAAATCTCTTTCTGTAGTGATATCTGACAGTCATCCAGTGAGGCTTCCGTTTTTTTGTTGTTTTTTTACAGCCAAATCAAGAAAGGGTTTTTTGTTTTAAATAAACCACAGCAGCAAAGAGCGTGGTGTCAGCCTTTGCCCTTCTCTTTTACTTATTCATTTTTTTTTCTTCATCTCTTGGTGAACGAGGGGAAACTTCCCCTTGCTGGCACCCTCCCTCCTGTGGAAATGGCTTTCCTGGTCCGTTGCTATGCCAACTGCTTGCAGCCGTGGTCCTCCAAAGTAAGCGATGTCGTAATCCCTTTTTTGGCCAGTGCCTCTGGCTTAGGATGCTGCCGCCTCTGTGTGTGCATGTGCGTGTTTGTGTGTGTGTCTGTGTTACTGAGCGAAAGATGGGGTGTGGATGAGAGAAACTGAGCTCGATTCATATGCATATGCATTTTATCTGTTTGCATGCTGTGCATCTGGCTGTAATTTGAATTTTAACCAGTGTTCTGCACGGAAAATGACTGATAGCCACAACTGCTGGCACCATGCCAAAGCTTTTTCAAGGAGGAATTTAGAAGCTAATAATATGCACAGAATAAAGCAAAAAAAATGTGTCAGTAGTTCAAAAAATAAGACGACTTTGTGTCTATGTGGGAATATGCCTCCTTTTGCTTGGACAGTGTTCAGTCAGCCAGGAGAATGAACCTGATAATAATCTACATTTGATGCTTTGATCTGTGGAGGCATTTTTTCTGGCTTTGCACCAAATATTGAATTGTTCTCAGCAGCTGCAACAACAAGAGCAAACGGATCAGAGGGGCTTCCAAAATATGTTGCTATGAATTATGTGTTTTGATACCGCTTTTTTTTTTTTTATTTATTTATTTTTAAACTTTTGCTTATATCACAATTGCAGGTGTTGGTGTAAAGGTGTTGAGCCAGACTGCACTATTTAAAACATGAAAGCGCACATGCACTATTTGTAAAACCTTGAACTGTTTGTCTTTATGGCAGAAAACTCTCCGTGTAAAGTTACAAGCAGTCGAGTCCTTGGTTTGTGCAAAATGACATTTATTGGTGCTTTTCTTTCAGTCGGTGCATACCTGTTAGCCATCTGATCTGGTATGTCTGGTCTGTATGTTGCCTGCCTGGTGTCAGCACTGAGCTGGTAATGATGTTGCTATTTGTATAGTTAACAATTACATGTCCTAGTTTGAAGTTCTTAAGATAATTGGCTGGAGGTTGTTCCTGGTGAACTTCTTGGTGAGGAGAGTTGCTACAGTGCAGTGAAGTATCAATTCTGTTCTATTGTTTGTTTCTCTCTTCTCTTTTTTCTATTTGAATAATAGAAAAAAGAACCTAGAGGGTCATCTGATGTCTCTGTTCACAGCAGAATGACTGTACCTTCTACCTTATGTCTTCATTGTGTGTGTGCATGTGTGTGTGTGTAGATGCTTTCAGTTGGATGAGTAATAATTAGGTCCCTGGAGATGAAAGGGGATAAAGCGAGAAGATGTTAAGTCTAAGAGAACACATTAAATCTGAACCACACATAGTACAGAACAAACTCTTAAATACCTTGTTACCCTTCTTTATTGCCTTTCCTTCCTTGTGTGTTCCAAATTTTACACGGAGTGCTCGCTGATTACAAGGTATAATGTATCTTCTGCTGAACATAAACCTAAAATCTAATTCTGGAGGGGGTTTTTTCTTTTCCTTTTTTGCTCCTTTCACATTATGATAGCTCAACCCCCGCAGCCATGTAAACACTACTTAATGGCAGCATTGTATTCACTTTCAAATTTCCCATAGTTTTCCGTGCATTAGGATGTATTTTATGAGAACTGAACGAATGGGATTTTTCAGACTAATGTCAGTTATCCTGCCAAGTCTGTTTCTGATCAGTCAAATATAGTCATTAAACCTTAGTCACAATTAATGAATCAGTAGTAAATATAACAAATTCATGACGCTTAAGGCGATTTTTTTTGTTTTGGTTTGTTTACTCATTTAAACCACTGATTGGGTTTTTGCTTTAATCAAATATTAGTTAATTAGCATTTTAGGGATTCATTATCATTGTTTTTGCAGCAGCTTAGCTTGTTTATCTGGATGTTATTACTGTTCCTTCTACCGGCTGCACACGCAGAGCTAATTTATCCTCCATCTACAGCTGTTAAGGCTTCATCCAGCGTGGCCCGTTTGAAGTCCGTACTTAATTGGTCGGCGTCTGTGATGAGCCCACCTTTTGCAAAGGTTAATTAAATTTCCCTGGTTCCTCTTATTACTACTGCTCTTTCTGAAGGTGCAGTTGCAGTGCACAGACACGGCCGTGTGGGGTTTAAAGGAAACGGAAGCAAATCGAAAGTGTTAGCGTGGACTCCAGTTGGGGTTTTTTTCAGGGCGTGATTTGAAGAACACAGCCAGAAAAGAAAGAAAGAAGGCAAGAAAGAGAGAGAGCGATAGGAGAATAACTCAATGAGTATAAGAAAGTACTTTTAGTCCACAAGAGGGTTTCACAGTTTTATAATTGACGTCCTTCTCAGAAAGGCGGCCAATTATTTTCTCTAGAAGTGAGCCTCCTTTTGAAAAGTTTTGGCTTTATTGAACAGGCTGGGATTGGCGATATCCTTCCTTGCTGTGATCTCGGATTCATCTCGAATGATTCACCGGCCTCTACAGCACCAGTGCAGTCCATGCAGCTTTGCAGTGAATTACGGCGAGTCCCTATTTTAATTTGCCTAAACACAATTAATAGCCCCGATAGCTAAACAAGCTGGACTGCCACTGAAGATCTAAGAGTCCAAAAACATAGCGTAGGTTATTTAATTCAAACAAATCACTTAGGTTTACTTAGCTGCCAGCTGGCTTTTACAGTCTCCAGCTTGGATTACTACAGACTTGGAGAGGAACCCCTGTGAATGAGCTACAATGGAAACTAAGCAGCTTATTTTGCCATGTTAGGTGTCTTTTTTTTCAGTATTATTCCAAAAACCAGCTCTTACCATGCTCACTTACTCCAGCTTCTAACATCAGAGGGTTAGTTATTGAAATATTGAATGAGCGGCTGGAAATTTGGCATCAGATGACAGGCAGCCAAATGTAGGCCAGTTCTGTTCTGTGGGTTTCTCTTCTGAGGGATCAAGGCCTAGATTTATTTACTTACTCCAATAAACACCCTGAACATTAAACTTGAGGTCTTTTTTGAGGAGGGGGGGGGGGGGGCATAGTCGCCTTTAGAAGGCAGTTCGTTGTATGCTTTATAAGGGGCTTTCAAAGTCTGGCTTGGATTTTATAGTTTTATTTTACAGTGTTTCTGGATGAACTGTCCCTTTAAATCACATCCTGCTCATCCCAGCGGAACATAACCTCAGTCTACATCCTCCCGATGCTGGAAGACTTGTCAAAATGTTCTGCTGCTGAACTCTCTGAACCTCCCTGCTGCTTACATGAGTTCTCTGTTGGGCTGTCTCAGCTTCCTCTGTTTTTTGTTGTTGTTGTTTTTTGTCTCTTGCGTTTTCTCTCACTGTATCTTTAAATCTCATTTCTGTTAGCGAGAGGACTTCCTGATGTCTTCCTCTTGCCACTTTCATTTCTTTCTCAGGGACTCCATCCTCTTCTGCCTGTCCACCTCTTCTTCTCCCTCTACCTGCATCTATTATTAAAACGTCAATAACGGGGCCCGTGTGTTGTTGTCATCCTGATGCTGCCGCTGCCACTTCTGTTGCTACCCTGCTGGGTTTTATCCTCACTCACGTGCGCCTCAGTGTCTTATAAATCACACCAACTCCTTCCAAAACCAACCTCTGCTCTCTGTTTCTGCACCAAATCCCACCCGTTACTTATTATCCTTCCAAGGTCTCGTATGTTCTTTCGACTCCTTTTTGCCGTCGCTCAAAATCAGATTCACTCATGTTTCCTCCAACTTGTAGTGCTGTTTTACCCATCTGGATCGCTGTGGTGTGAAGAAATATATATTTAAAAAAACAAAAAAAAACAAAAAAAACAATATATATATATATATATATATATATATATTTTTTTTTTTTTTTTTCTTCTTTTACTTGTACTAGATGAGATACGTTTTCTAATTGAAACAGGAAATGTCACGCATTGCTGATAAGAGGATTCGTGCTCAAAACAAGCACATAACTTAGGTTGAAAGTAATTTCCTCTTCAGCTGCAGATTTCTCTGGCATAGGCCACCAAGTCCAGACTCGTGGCTGACCCAGACTGCTGCATTTGCTTCACTCAGCAATCAATGGATCTTGCTGAACATTGACATAATCAGCTTGTATGGACCCATGCTGGGTTGAATAGTAATGGGGCTTTAGAGGCATTGGTAGGGGAGAGCCAGCGTGGGATGATGGATTTAGTGCCAGAGCATTCAGACCCAGGCAAGGCAGGTCAGGGAGATAGACAGGTAGGGGGCCAAAGCATCTGGCATACTTTATTTGCAGCAATAACAGGAAAACTGCACTAACTCGTTATCACGCAAGATGGGACTGATCAAGTGATTGGCTGGTTTAGTAGAATTTAACAGGGTCCAAATTAGATTTGAAAGACCTTAAACTGATGTAAATAGACCTTCCAAAATACTTTGCATGTTGTGTAAGATTTATATGATATATGTTTTAGCTACAGTTACTGATCTGCAGTCGCCATCAGATCAGACTGGATAGATGGCTATATTAAACTGCTGAAACTCTATTGAGTGGAATGCGGAGATTAATTATTCGTCAGTGCAGTCTATTGACCCTTTGCTTAGTGCTGTGGCTTCATGCCCAGACATCCGTGCAAGGCTGATTAGGAACTGAGCACCTTCAACATTTTTTCTTTTTTCTTTTTTTCCCCCTCCTAGGGCCAAAAATATGGCACGAATTCTTAACAAACAGCAGTGCAGTGGTAAGCACAGTCCCCAAAAACAAAAAGGTCCTGCTTTCCCCTGTTCCCATATTCGCCCTGTGTGGCTTTTCTCTGGGTTTGGTTTCTACCTACAGCCCAGTGACATGCTTGTTGGATACATTTGTGATTTAAAATGACAGTGAATGTTGTTCGTCACACTGTTAGCCATGTGATAGACTCATGGCCGGACTCCAGCACTCCTACCACCATGTATGAAGATGAACTTGGAAAATCAGTTTAACACTGCTTTTAGTGTCATATTCGAAATAAAAATGCTTTGCAGAGACGAGTTTCTAAAGAGTTCCCATAATGACTTGACTTTAATGACTTTTGACCAAAGTTCAGCATCTTTTAAATAAATATTTGATTTTTAGTAAGTCCAACAGCCCACATGTTGAAGTCAGAATGGCTGTCGATGATAAAAAGCTCTTTGTACTGCGGTCCTCTGCATCATGAGATGCAGATGAAATATTAAGCATTAGATAGATGAGCCATGGCTCCCTTGGTACATGAATATGTTGACAAAACCATTTTTGTGCTCTCAGAGCATGACCTTTGCCAGGTGAGGTAATGCCATTGCCTCTTCACATTGGCCCTGACAGATTTTCCTTGACCTCCACCCCGCAGACAGGCTAATAGACGAACTGACAGAATTCACACAGGCAGTCAAGGTAATGTGGCCTTTAAGCTCAATAGATGGGGAGGAGGGGCATCCAGAGAGAGAGCCAGAGAGACGATGGGACAAAGGCAGAGGGAGAGGGAGAACTGGAGTTAGAGACAACAATAGAGAGCGAGAGCTTTTAGCATACCAGGGGAGGTCTAGAATATCATATGCACAGGAAGTAGGGGTGATAAAGATCAATATGGATTGCATTAAGCCAAGCCATGCCCTACTCACCTCCCATAAGCCATAAATTACTCTTCAGTCCTTTGTAAACAAAAACACGCATTGCTTCTTCCTCATTTCCATAAGCGTGTCTCACAGAAATCTCGAAGATTTCTTAAAACTAAAACGTCATCAAGCAGCGGTTGCAGACTTGTGAGCATGCTGTACAGTGTTATTAAGTCATCATGCTGTTGAATCATTCTCCATGTGAAAAATGAAGGTTTCAGGTTGCATTTGGATCTCTTGGCTTTTTTTGAGATTAGATAAAAATGACATATTTTGTTACTCAGTTGGTCAGAATGGTCACTCAGGTTGAGCCGTATGTGGACTCTGTGGATATTTAGATAGACTGCACACTTGCATTCAGTCTGCTTCTGTTTCTCTGCAAAAAATAATGTTTTTGTGGATAATGTGGCATTCCCATCGACACCAGTGTCACTGCAAGAGTTCAAATGGACTCTTATCTCTGCATTGAAGTACACTGCGAGGACTTGTAGGCAGTTGGATGTGTCAGTCATGGGCCTTGTTCACTGCCATTTAAGCTGTGAAGCTGGCGTATCTGAGGACCAGCTCCGACTTGTTCCAGTGGAACATTAAAGGACTTTGTACCTCCCAGGTACAAACTGACACTCTAAGCATGCTCGTTGAGTTTGACATCTTTTTTGCTTTTCACTCAGAAACAACTGACGAGGGCGTGATTGCTCGCATGCACTTATATGCTATTTTAAAGCCGGATTTGGTTGGTAGGTTGTTCTTGTCACGTTTTCACAATTTACTGATTTGCTTTTAACCACACTGTCGCTGCTGTTTACCTTTTTGCAATGCAGGATATGGTTATGACGACACACCACAGTGTGATGTTAAAGTTGAAGCTGTTGTGAAGCAGCTCAAAGAAAAAGCACTTGCTTTCTTAGTAGTTTACCACACTTTTCTTTTTCATGTAATAGTAAGCGGGGCGAGGGCGCGCTCTGGGATTGAGTGTTTTAGTAGTTAGTGGCATAAAAGGGCCTGTGTTGTATCCTGAATGGTGTAATTATTGTCCATTAGCTTTGATAGGCTGAAATTTTAGAGTGAAAAGCCCACTCAGGCCCTGTTTGCATTCACTGGCCCAAGCTGGTCAACATTACAGCATTAAAAGGAGTGAAAGTGAGACACTTTGTGCATAAAATACACACACAGACACACACATACACTTATCACGTGTCTTCATCTACAGCTGTGCATGTGACCTATGAACTTAGCAGATTTGCACTCTTGTATGCATTTTAACACCTGCAAATGCACAGAACAGTAACCACACACATACAAGAGATATGCAAAAACATTCATTTTATATATACAGACTCCACCTGTATATATACAGTACAACTGCCAGACTACACAGCCTCAGCACACACACACACACACGACACACTCTAGTGCTGATATTTCAGCCACTCATGGCCCCCACCCACTCAATTTCACTTGCTCCCATTATTTCACTGCTATTGATCCACATCCCCCTCGTCCGCCTGCCGATCCAGAGAGCCTTTACTGGATAATTTTCAAGGGCATTTATAAATGCAACACGGGGTAAATGGGTGATTGCCATGTGGCTGGTTTTTATATGCTGTTGGTTGTTTTGTGAATTTGTGAGAGGGGAGAGTGCAGGGAAGCATTTAGAAATGGGAACCCCGAATGGGGCGGGAAAAAAATATGATGAGGCTGATCGTGGAAGATTTTCTCCTCCTTTGTGCATTTCTAATTTGTAGGAGTTAAATTGTTTAAAACTAAAGTAACACTTGACATTTGTGCATTTCATTTCTTTTGACTTCAGTTGAATTTTTTAAGGTCTTTCTTTTTTTTTTTCTCCCCACCTTCTGCTTTCAGGCATTGTTACAGCCACCTTGCACATTAACATTTTGGCACTGAATATTTAAACAAATGTAAAAACCCTTTTCTGAAATACAAATCCACATCTGTAGCCTGCGTTGTGGCAGGAGAATGGAGTCAAATGATTTTAGATTTATATAAAAATGGGAATAACGTTTTCACACGTTAAGAGCAGGTCGTTTGCATGTACTTGCTTTACTGTTAAGCATTGTTTTTGTGAGGTAGAATAAATTTCCCGCGGTACTAAAACTGCAGTTACTTCTGTTTGTTTGGCTGAGGTGTGTGCGAGCCAACAGAGTGGAACGGGATCCAACATTAACAAAAACACCAAAAGAGAACCACGGGTGGAGCTGCCCCCTTAAAGTGGCCTCTGGGTCAACCTGTAGGGGTGCCAGGGCCATGCTGTATGTGTGTGTTTGTGTGTGTGTGAAGCTCTGTGGATTTGGCTGCTGGGCAGGAAGCATCTGTTAATTCAGGAGGGCCAGTATGGTATATTTTTGTGTGTGTGTGTATGTTTAAGTGCACATGTGTTTGTATCAGTATTAAAGCCCAGTGTTTTGCCTTCCCTCCTGTATCCGGCAGACCTGGCCGTGGCCCACCTTCCTCAGGGGCTCAGACATACTTGTAGCTTCCCGTGACACACATAACTTTGTGCGCGCGTACACACAAACACAGATACGCGTGCTCAAACGAAACCAAAGAGGGGTAGTGTTTCACCCTGAAAGACTTTGTTGACCAACAGATAGGGAAAATAATCCCTCATAGCATCCATTTGAGAGATATAAGTTGCATATACTGTACAAAGCCTGCAGAATGCATACAAACTTAAGTAGTAGCACCAGTGAAAATGCTTCTCGACAGTAAATATCGGTGCCATTTTACTCATTTACACCAAATGTACAGATTAAATGTATTCTGTTTTGTAACTGTTATTTTGGTACAGGTATTTGAACTATAGCAGAAAGAAAGGAATATAATGAAAAATGGCAAAGAAAAGGCTTTAAATAACTCTCTCTCCAAGGTGGGAAAAGTCAGATAACCCAGTGATACCTGGAAGATCTAGGCTTTACCAAAATAATTTCATCCTGGTCGCCTAATCAGGGAAAAACGGTAATCCACACAGCTTCTGATTCCTCATGCGCCCTCCACCCAGGTATCTGAGCAGGTGGAGGAGGGAGGTAGATGGGTTGCGCTGGGCTGAGTTGTCCTTTCAGGAGCAACCAGCTCTTGGGCAGCGACTGGCGTCTGCTACCTGCTGCCACACATACGCACATGCTCATGCAACACACACGCGACATGCTAGATGCCAGCTGGAAGGAATTTCCACTAAAGCCTGGTTGTAATACTTCCAGTCCGCCAGAGAAAGTGACTGCGGGGATGCCGACCCATGCTAATTATCTCCACCACCGCCACCAGATGACTGAGTGTCTAGTAAAAATTGTGTAGGATGACTTACCATGTAGAGCCATCTCATTCCAAGAAAATCCAGACTGCTGAGGTTCACACTAATCAAGGGAGGAAGGCTGATAAGTAATTTGTTATTATCACTCCTAATAGCTCATATTATCCCCTAAAAGTCACGAATATTGCAAAAGAAACTAGCGCTTAGACTTTGGAGTGGTGCTCAGGATTTCGGAGCCAAGAATTTGGGATTTACTTGCATCTTAGAAAACAATGACTCCATTCCCCCTGGTGATTTTTAGATTTGTCATTATTGTGTGGACTTATTTGAAAGCCTTTGAACAGCACACCCTCTGCCAAGGCCTTTTTTTTCCTCCTTTGCAGCTTAAATGAGGGTGGTCAGCTTTCGCCTTGGCAGAGGACTTCCAAGACAAGATTTTATTTGAATTTTAAGGTGGTTCTGCCACCTTAATAGTCTTAATAGCACACTCACAAAGCCCTCTGACACGCATGCACAAAACCTACTTTTTATTGTTCAGAGGTTAATCTCTTTGTTTTGGCAATACAGTAATGTGTTCAGGATTTTCGACTATGCGGATGATTTATCTAATAAATGAGGACATTACACGCGCGAAAACTTTCTACCTTGTTTATCTTTCCTTTCTCTTGTCATCATGCTCTCTATGATTTTTCTTTCGTGGGACTACAGGGGCAAAAGTCACAGGCCTTTGGCAGTGCTGGTGCCATTCAGCTTCCCGTCTGTCACAATGCTGGCAGCACACGCTGTGGAAACTGCCAGCTAATGGCTGTTTATCCACCGCAGAAACTTGCCAGCCAATGTCTGCCCAAGCTAAGAACTTGCCAACCAATGATTGTTGAACCTTGTACCTCGCAAACTATGCCTGCCAAATCACAGGATGCAGTTTCTTTTTGCTCAACTGAGAATTGATGGATTTCAGAGAGTTTTGGATGGATGGAGAATTCCCAGCTCAATTTCAGGGAGAGAAAAAAAAAGTCCTTCATGTTGTCCCACTTTCAGTTTCCAGCGATTAGTGCCCAGTTTCTCTTTCCAGAACATTTTTAGCATACGTTTCTGACAGAAAATGAAGAATGTTTTTTGCATCCATAGGATCGTGTTTGTAAAGATTGTGCAGCTTGAGCTAAATACCGCATACATGATATATGATTATATAAGGAAACCATTATCCCTCCTCTTTCCCTAAGCAGTATATTGTGTCTAATCCCATTAAGTTTAAGATGATGCATGTTGGCTTCAAAACTACTATCCCTTTTTATTCTCCCTGGGATGATTAGTTTATCTTTTTCCAGGAGTAATGTTAAATTGTGGTGCGGCGGGAATAATATGGTCGGGCAGCAACACACACTTTCAATCTGGGCATTAATTTCAGGGTTTATCTTGCCACATGTAAGAGCTTTTAGAAAGTAAAGCTGAATGGAGATAACGTAGCCAGGCAGGACAGTGTGTTTGTGTGTGAGCGAGAGGGAATCCATCCATTCACGTGCAGTCTTCTCTGCTCGGCGGTATTTGAGTCCTCATCTCCTCATCTGGTCCATAACTACACACACACACATTCTCTTTCTCTCTATGTTACATGCTTTTCTTTGCAGTTGTCACCTCTAATTTCAACTTCAATTCATTAAATCTCCCCTTGCTCCAGCTGGTGCAGACACTGTCTCACACATATGTGTACACACACACACACACACATAGCCAGAGATATGGAAGTGTGCACTGAGGTAGAATTGGATTCTTAAGAGAATATTGGAGACTTTTTATCTTCATCAGTTCCCACACTTTGACTTCATCCTCATTCTACCCCACACTGTCACTCTTATCTTATACTCTCTGCCTCACACTCTGCTACCTTTGCTCTATCTCTCACTTTCACAAAGGCACATATACACACTCATTTCAGTTTCAATCATATTCTGCACTCTGCCTTTCTCAGTCTCGCTTGCACTTCTTTCTTTTGACTCGGTCTCCCTTTGTCTCTGTCGCTCACATTCAGTTAAGGTCCCTCTATTTTCTCCATGTCTCCGTCTGTCTTCCTGCACTGTGTCTTAATCCAGTCGTCTGTGGGCTTGCCAGTAATGGAGTAGTGCTGAGCCCATTCGGTAATCTTAGTTCTCCTAAATGAAGCCTATAGGTGCATGCAGTTTCCGTATCGTACACTCTGTCTGAGTGTACATAAATAAATGCATAAATATATGCGCGTGTATTTTTCTCCTTCCATCTGTCTGTCCACCGGTTACAGCTTTAGAGCTAACAGTGGCCTCAATTGATCAAAGCTTTCTCCAGCACTACAGGGCGAAATCCGCAGCTTCAAAATGTATGTCTGTACTTGTGTGTCTGTGTCCCTGTTCAGACATCAGAGGCTATGCTCTCACCTAGCTAGTCTGATGAGGCTACTCGCAGCCTTTTTACTCGTCCTTGCTCCCTTTGAAGCTGATTTGAATGTGGGTTTTTGAACCAGCAGAGGGGGAAAAAAGGCAAGAATGGAGAGAGTCTTTTCAAAAACTTGGCAGCAAATGGGTTTAAGCCAGAAAAGAAGGTGTGAGAAACTACGACAAGGGAGACTAGACAGCGGCGCTTGTAATGAGGGTGTAAACCACAAGACGAAGATGCGAGCCGGTGGTGATAAACGGCGAAAAAGAAGCGGAGAAAGCAGAAAAGCGGCGGAAATCTGATTCGGGGTTTGCGTTGAATGTTACATCAAAGAAATTATAAGCTGTTTGTGCTGCGTGACAGCAGCATTGTTTCTCGGTGCGGAGATGCACTGCTGTCGTCTCTGATGTGGTTTCTGGTTTAACAGCCTGCTCTGAGACCAAAGTCTGCACGGTTATAGCTGTTATCTGTCAAAGACATACTGTCATCAAGGCTCCCTGTTTTAAAGGATTGTGCACTAAATAGTAAGGGGGAAGAGTTATGAAGGTTCGTACAGCTTCTGTTCAACAAGATATTGCTAAACTCGTCTTGAATTACTTTGGTGAACTTATATGATTTTTGCACTTGCGATGCAGCTTGAGAGCACCTCCACATATAAACACCTATGAGTTTATCTCTGAGCGTATAAGTCTCATCAAATCATTTTTAGGTGATTAAAGTCGAAGTTTTGAGCTGGCATAGGTTTATATACATTATGTATGTCAAGCTTGGCTCTACACCTCGGGTCATGTCAAGGCTGTTTGCCACTGCTGACACCTACAGGCCAACCATGTTAAGTGTCAGATACCCCATGGGTGACCTCACTATGCGTCGCCATGCTTTATTTAGTCAGCTCCGAGGTTATGAGTAGTGTAAAGTTGGCACTTTGAGCTCTGCATGGTGGTAGAAATGAGCTGGCAGCCCGGCTGCCTGGATGATTAATGGCACTTGAGTCTTGACTTCGGTCAGGCTCAGCCCTCTCCGTCTATATTAAGAACCATCATGGCCTGTTTTTGTTGTATATTTTTGGATGTTACAGCAGTGAGTTATAAACCTTTACGTGTGGTTTTGGCTGGTTTATTCAGGTATTATTAATAACGAGGACAGTGATAAACGTTAGGCATTAAATGGTGCTTGTGTCTCTGTATTTGCAAAGGCAGTTTGGGCAACTCTTTGCCTCGCTCTTTGAGTTTAGTGAGACATGAATATACTGATTGCTCCTGCCTCATTTCTTTTCTGCAGCCTAGACTATGCATACGACTTGGCTAAAATAACGATTTGCCATTGATCTTTAGCAAAAAGCTGTCTTTCTGTTTTCTCATTGCAAACACATCACATGTCATTAAATATTCATCGAGCTTTGTTTGTGTCATTGTTATTTGGACCCACTTTAATTGTCACCCTTATCAAGATTCATGAGCCTCATCACACTTTCTTTAATTGCTTACTCGTTCTCTACATTGTTGTTCATCTCAGTGTAATGTTCTCATATATTCACCTCTGCTTCTCTGCCTCATTCTGTGGTGCATTTCTTTTGATCTTTGCTCTGTTTCTTTCTGTTGTTGTTGTTGAGGTATCTGATTGTGTGTAGGAGTCTCTGATTATCAGTGGTTTAGTGAAGTTTCAGGAGTCTTCTGCCATTCAATTGTCATATACAGTGTGTATGCACATATAGGTTTATTAGAGCAAAACATAAGCAGCATCTTCTCTGGCACTTTTATGATATTTCAAATCAACCAGTGCACTTTGCTAAATAGCCCATGTCACTCGGTGATGTCTTGAGGATTTCCAAAAACCATCGAGACCCCAACATATCTCTCAAACTCAACCTAGCAAAGATAATTCCAGCACTAAAATGCTTTTTAAGAAAGCCAGTCTCTGGTCTCTGCTGGTAAATGGCTAGTCTGAGCTTTATAGCCCACTTTACCACCGAGGTAATAGGTGGAACATAGCAGTCATGCTCACAACCAGTTAATCTCATTCTTAAAACTGGATGCAATAAGTAGGGGGGGGGGGGGTCTCTAGAAGATGGGAAAGAAGAAACCATCATAATATATTCTGAATGCTTTATTCTGCTTTCGGGGACTTAAGTGGGTCTCCAGAAAGACAAATGTAGTTATAAAGAAGGCTTAAGATGCAGAGGTATCATTTCAATGTCGATAATGTATTTTTAATAATAAGAATAATACATTTTATTTATAGGCGCCTTTCAGACCCTCAAGGTCACCTTACAGTAGCACGTAAACAATACCATAAAAAACGTAAGAAAAATGTATATATAGCAAACATGGTAAAATAAAATTTAGACATAAACAGTCATAAAAGTATAAAAGCAAATATAAAAACTGAGCAAGGTAAAAATGGCCTAAGGCAGATCAGGTGTATGCAATTCTAAACAAATGGGTTTTGAATAGTGATTTAAAAGTGGTGAGACGGTGTGTGGCCCGTAGAGCAAGTGGAAGTGCATCCAAAGGTTCTGAGTCGCATGGTAGTCAGGCGAGCAGGTGGAACTGACAGAAGGGAAGCTGAAGAAGAGTGAAGTGGACGAAGGGGATGAGTATGTATGGAGAAGATCGGATAGATATGGAGGAGCAAAGTTATGAAGCGCTTTGAAAGTGAGAAGCAGGATCTTGAAATTGACACGGAGGTGAATTGGGAGCCAATGGAGCTGTTCAATAACAGGTGTTATATGTTCAGTGGATCTATTTCTGGAAATAATATGAGCAGCTGTATTTTGAACCAACTGCAGTTTATGGTGGGATTTATGAGGTAAACCATAGAGAAGAGAATTACAGTAATCCAGACGAGATGTGACAAGAGCATTGACAAGTATGGCGGTACTGTGTGGTGTGAATGAGGGACGAAGACGGTTAATATTACGGAGATGAAAGTAGGAAGACCGAGTGATATTATTTATGTGCTGTGAAGGACAGAGTGCTATCGAGAATGACACCAAGACTCTTAACCTGAGGGGAGGGTGTGACAACAGAGTTATCAATGGATAACTAATTATTTCTCTCTTTTGGAGGAAATGCCCTTATTTAGGTGGTTAGACTGCAATGAGCTACAATTTTATATAACCACTGGCTTTTATTCAGATGCAGTCTAGTTATATTAGTTTCTACCCACAAAGTCTTTATTATGGCTTACTGGATGATTTTATGAGAAGTAAAACAACAACACTGTACATCTACTGAAAGTTTTAAATGGAGATTTTGAACATAAAACAATAATGTTGGAACGTCATCATGAGTATAACTCATGCACGAAGGAATTGGTCAACTCGGGCGAATTCTCTTGGCTTGTGGGTCATCTGCAACATGCTAGTGATCTGAGAGCTCCAAATGAATTCTCACCATCTTTGGCCATCTTACTTAGACTACGTCTGCGTTACACCCATTATTTCTCTCAAGTTAATCTGGCTCTATAAATAATTGCTGCTGTGAAAGCTCGGCTTGTTTGGTAATGTATAGAGTCTGCTCGAGCCTCCTGTGATTGTGCCCGCTCGTTGACATGATAGAATTGTACAGCTGAAGGAACCTTTCACATTTATATTTAATCTCCCAACTCTCATCCTTAATGCATGAGGAGAATGGGAGACCCCGACACCCCGCCCCCCTACTTCGTGGTTTGGCCTGTTGGGAGAGGAAAGGAGGGGGATTAGAGCAGGATTAAGTCTGTGTGAATGGGAGCCACAATTATTCACTTCCACCATCAGTCAACTTTCACCCCTCTAACCGTTTAGTCTCTCTGCAAAACCTACAAAGACACATGTTCGTGTTTTTGTATGTTCTAAAACACATCAGAGTTCAAACTTTTTATTGAGAATTTAATCTTTTTGCCTGTAAAAGATTATTCGGTGAATAATTTTACCTGCAGATTAAGTTGCGTGTTATCAGATAATGATTGAATCATCCGTCTTTCTTTGCATCCTTGATATAGAGAGTCTGTAGGTTATAGGCTGGGCATCCTTCAGCTGTGGGACACCAGCCAATGTGTGAGGGCTTCTGTAGCAGCCAGCACTTTTCCTTGTACTGGCCATTGATTACAATTGCAGATAACATTTTTTGAAAGGTAATAAAAAGCCAGATCATTGCCAAACAACAGCCTATGGTTTTGAGATTACATTTCGGCTAATGTATTTCCCTCCTTTGGTCGTATGCAGGCAAAGGTTGCTCAAATGCGATTTGTCATTAGTTCTGGTGCTACAAGACAGGAAGTGGAGACTTTGCAGTACTAAAAATTGACCTCCTTGTTGACAGGTTCTTCATGTTCAAGTACTGAATTTGTTTATAGAGATTAGTCGGTCATTCTGGTGCATTAGTGTGGTGACATTTAACTTCAGCTACTCTAATAGCTACTGTAGTAACTTGCAGCTCTGTGCCAAAGATGCCATAGATTCTGTGCTGATGTTCTTTAAGTGAGCACTGCTGAAAGTTACAGGGTCTTTTTGTGGTTGAAAGGGTAGCATCACCGAGAGGGAAATGTGCTAAATTATTGCAGATTTCCACAACAAACCCCTTAAACTCCAAGTTTAGTTTAATTTGAATTGTAGCAGGATTAAACCATGGTGACCGGTAACTTTTTGCAGCATATGCAGTATGCCATATTAAAGCGTTCTTGGGAAAAAATGCAACAATTTTGATGAACTGAAGACAGTTGAGGCCAAAATAATTAAAGTAGCCAACATTTCCTCTCAAGCTGTGAAAGAAAGACGGGTATCAATTCTGATTTGATGTTTCTTATTTAAAAGTCACAGCCAAGCCAAGTTTTTGCTGTCACAACTTACTTTATCAATTTGTTTTTGTTGTTGTTGTTGGGCCCCTTTGAACTTAACCAGCTAATCGATTGCGATCAACATTTTTCCTCGTTAATATCCTCTTAGGGTGTGTTTGTGAGTCTCGATCCGGTGAGCAGTTTGATACATTAGTTTCTACCTCTGTGTGAAATCTGTTGAATGGATGAGGGTGGGAGTTTCATCATCACTGCCTGATAACTGCTCCATCGCGCAGAAATCAATAAGTATTTATCTGTAATGAAATTAGCAATCGCTCTCTGTCCTCCCTCTCACTTTTTCTCGTCCTTCTTATTCACAAAGAAGCACAACAAACAGCAAAGAGTGTTGCTCAACGGTAAAATTGGCGAATTCTCCTTCTGTTTATGGATGATTGCGTGGAATTTAGTCAATAGCATCAAAACAGACTTAATGCATGGAATACATGTTGTCTACTGGTCAATATGCTTATATAGCTGTACTTAATAGTAAATGGATTTCACTTAAATGCTCCTTTAGTCACGACTTAAACCTCAGGCCTGACTCATTATGTGCATGTGAATGATACAAAACCACACTTTGTAATTAGAATCCTGCTATTTAAGTGTCACTAATAGGACTATTAACGCTCTGCGACAAATTTATTAGGGTTCTGTAGTTTTAGACAGTACTTTAGCCGAGTGCTGTCAGATTCTTTTTAAGTGTATGTAAGGGAGACTGAATCTGTAGGGCAAAGCTAACAGGGTTAAACAAAAGTGAATGGATTAATACTGGTCCTAATTGTGCTGATTTCCTCTCATGGCCAGGTTTTAGTCCAAGAATTCATGCGTAAATAATAAATAATTTCCTAAATGGCTTTTGCTTCACTACCATCTGTAGCTCTAGTTTTTGAGGATGAGCTCTTTCTCATTCCAGGTTCAGGGAAAAGGGTGGCTGTGCACAGGCTGGCGCACTGTGTGGAGTGGAATGCAGAATAATAAGCGCACTTGAAACTAATTTGCCTGTAAAAATGCAGTAAAGAACTGGCAGGTAGATTTGTCTGCAAGACACTTTGATTTTACAATGTACCTACTGTTTTCTGCGAGAAGAGTTTCTCAATTTAAAAAACAAAACAAAACAGTGTAGTGGTCTAGTGAAACATGTAAGTGTTTGATTTTTAAGTTCACAATATAGCAAACCTATTTCACAAACTTGCATTTTAAAAAGCATCCAGATAAAGCAAGAAACTTCAGAATAGAAGCCCTCAAAAAATAGTTAATTTTGAATACAACGCACGTTAAGAACAAGCCTTTACACTTTTTAAACTCCACCCCTCTATATGAATGTGGTTGTAGAGGCCAGCAGGCCTATTAGAAGAGGTGGGGGGTGGCGTACCCCCAGACTCAACATCTTTAATATTGCATGTTGGTACCCTGGCTCCGTGCAGCCTCGCCTAGCTTCAGTTTGGCTTGGTGAGTCTTTTCCCACCATAGGTTATACACGCAGACTTAAAATGAGTGTTTATGTGTGCGTTTGGAAGGCAAGTGCTATCTGATGTGACAATGGAGGAGGTGTGCTGTAGGTTTGCCAAGTGTCGCAGGAGGACGTCCTCCCTCACCCTGACACTGCCCCGGCCCAAACTGGTAAGGCTTGAGATTTTAAAGATCGTCTGGGTTGCACCTGGAGCAGAGAGGGGAGCACGGACATTGGTCCACCTGCACATAAAATTGAGGTTAAACAGGTTTAACAAAATGTTTTTAATTCCTCAGACTCATGAGTCATCCTCATCTGAGTTTAGGCCAGTTCTTTTTCCCCCCACAGCTGTTTAGTAGATACAACATTTGTTTTCTAATTCTGAGCCTCTCCTGCCATGATTTAATAGACTTGTAGTAAAATCAGCACCTGACATTTCAGACACTGGTGTTTGTTTCCAGTCTCGCAGAGCTGCACGGTCTTTGATCGAAGAGTGCCGCCATTCTCAACTTCACTAAGAACTTTTTTCTATTTTATTTTCCCTGAAAATCTCTACATTGAGGGGCATTTTGTTGTTTTTGAAGCAGGTTTCCTAGTGATGTGTACTGTGATGTGCATTTGGGAATTATTTGGCGTCCAGTTAATACAAATTTCTCTAAAGAGAATTGGAATTCACAATATGGAAACTCGTGACTCGCCCCCCTCTGTGCTTGAAGTGGCTCTGTGGTATGTGAAGCGTCTCGGTTCAGTGCAAACTGAAGGCTACGCAAATGTTTATAGGTTACACCGGTGAGGCTGCTGGTTCTGCGCCTTTGCAGCACTTTGATGCTCTTGCCTTTGGAAGCCTCTTGACTGTTTGACTGACAGCTTTACCTCATTCTGTATCTGGATTTAGTGTTATTGGAGAGCGAGCTCTCAGCAGCTCAGATTTTGAGTGTATGTGGGCAATTTTCAGCAAACGTGATAACAAAATAAAAACAATATTGATTTTGTTTGTATCAAAGCTCACACGTCTTTGTGGAAATTGTCTTCTTCTCTGGAAGTAGACACATTTATTTATTTACTGTCTTTTTTGTTGCTTGGTGTATTTTCTGATTTAATTGATTAACTTGGAGTTTCATGCATGTGCTTTTGTGCTTATTTCTGCCTTTTTTGGAGGGAGGGGGGGTAAATACATTTCCATCTGTTGAAGTTTGAGTATTCATCTGTGTCCTTGTGTGTACTCTGTACATGTGTAAGCTGTCTGTGTAACGAGGAAACCAGGATTTACTGTTTAATTGTTTTGTTGAGGTCACTCCAAAAATATCAAAGCAACCTCCAAACCTTCACAGTGTACCAGATATCGTATCTGTCTGCACCCCGGCTCATAATTCACTGCAACGTGAAATATCCTGAGCTCCATCGTCTTCAGGTTAATTAGCCCGGAGCATGTGAAACCAGCTGTGGCTTTCAGCCTGATGAAACAGCTGTGTGTGTGTGTGTGTGTTTGTCACTGTTAACTGTGTCTGTGCGTGTGTGTGTTTGCCTCTTTTGAACCCTGTGCATGTTTGCCTCAGCTGAACTCATATCCTCTTCACCCTCTCTGTTTGTCTTCTTCTGTATCTCCTACTTCCCCTCTGTCTGAGCAGCTTCCTGCCGATCTCAATAAGATGCACCTAACAGACCATGCCCACCAGCAGGTGATGCACATGCCGCCCAGCCAGTCGGGATGCAGTATCGCCAGTGACTCGGGTAGCAGCAGCCTTTCAGATATTTACCAGGTGGGTACCTCCCTGTTTATGGTAAAAGTTTATTGTATTTATTTGCAAATAAACCCACACATAAATATGGATTTATGGATACAAATTTCCACAAAGCTGATTATTTTTCCCTTTCATTTTGCCAAATTCCTCTTCTCTTTCCTTTAATTGTTCAAATTCATTATAAAAAGTCAGTATTATGTAAAATAGGATCCAGCCAGTCAGTTAAAACTACTCTTGTCTCACAAATTACTTGAAGTATCCTCGTGCTTTTACTGCAAACAAAAGCTTTTAATTGAACGAACTCTTTCCAATCCTGTGACAAAACCCTGTCTACTGTTTCTGGTCATGTGTTTTGCTGAAAGGTGAATTCTCTCCATCTTCATGTGTTCTCAGTTTATCAATCAACCCTCCGCCCACCTTCCTTCTAATCCTTTTTGTCTCTCTAATTATTGTGCGTCCTGGTGACTCGTCCCCCTCTGTACTTCCTGCAGCAGATTAAAGGTCACATGTAGAAAATGAACCTAACACTTATAGCTCCACCTTTAACTG
Source organism: Neolamprologus multifasciatus (assembly GCF_963576455.1). Lineage (NCBI taxonomy): Eukaryota > Metazoa > Chordata > Actinopteri > Cichliformes > Cichlidae > Neolamprologus > Neolamprologus multifasciatus. The sequence continues at coordinate 22,767,586 of NC_140448.1, forward strand.
AGCTACAGCAGGTAGAACAGCTCAATCGACATAAGGGAAATTCCTACGTGTAAAAGTAAAACAGCCAAAGAAGAGCCTTTGTCTTTGTATCTGTCTAACATTCCTGCAACATTTTTGGCAGTTGAGCAAGCTTTTAAGTGTAGACTGTGTGAGTGATTGCAAATCAGTAACCCATAAAAGCAAACAGAAGCTTTCCATGTAATCATTTTAATCCCTTAGCTCTCCTAATCCCCCCTCTTTACACAGAAAGTTGCACTAAATTTAACATTTCGGCACTGTCTTTCAGCTATCTTCCCCCCACTTTACAACCTACATGCTATATTCTGCACACGTCTGTGAATATGTGTATAGACGTCCTTTTTGACAGTGGCTTGTTAGTTCTGCTGGCTTTAATGGGAACCAGCGTGGCCTGTTTGCCACACACTAATGAGCTAGTTGATGTGCTGGTGCGATCTGTGGGCTCTGCGGGCTTTGTGTGTTTCACCCGGGAATGTTAATGCAGCTTATGTTTTTTTTTCTAGGTTCCAGTACATACTGTAAATGTTACAACAACGCATAACAAAACATTTGCCAACAAGATAACATTGGTGAAAGATAAGGTTAGGTAACACGGGAGAGTGATCAAAGCAGACAAACTGAGGAAATCGCCACAAATGACTGTGAGAGGGGGAGACTTGCTGAATTAAAAAAATAAATAAAATGAAATCCTACGCCGTTCTTTCTCAGGCTGTCTGTGAGTGACTGCAGATTGATGTAAGTCAGGTCGGCCCGGGTCAAACGTTTAACACAGAGACTCACTCTGTTCATCCTCAGATTAGATATTTATCACACGCATCTGATCCCATCACTTGTCGCTGACCCGGCTCTGTGTTTGTTTACAGCTGTCTTAAAGTGCTGACCCTTCACTCAGCTGTGATCCTCAGCTGTCAGTGCAGCAAACGCTATCTGTTGTGGGTTTTCTCTTACACGTTCTTTTTGTTTTTTCCTCCTTCTGCTCCCTCTTTTATCTCGGCTTAACGCTCAGCAGCTCACCTCCCTCTTTGTCCTCATCTTTTCATCACTTTCTTTAACTCCTCGTAATCCTCTCTTATGCTTGTTCGTCTCCTGGCCGTGGTATATCCTGAACCTTTTTGCCTCCTTTCTGGGGATGGGACGTGGTAAAATGCAGTGGTTTTCTAAGAAATGTCCTCCTGCCTCAGACTTGATCTGAGACCAGGGGTATTGGCCTGAAAGGGCAGACGATGCATTCTGAATGAACTGGGCTCTCAGAAGCACTGACTGATATGTCGGTGAGGAGGAAGAGAATGAGTTTTTGTCTCTTTTTACCCCTTTTCTCCCACATTTCCTAGAATATTTCTGTCTTAGTCTCTGAGACATATTAACTGCATGGACTAATAATTAGAAGTGAAATAAAGTTTCCTATATTAGATTTTGTACAGTTAATTTAAAAAAATCAGCCTTTCGACAGTTCAATGTGTTAAAGATGCTCCATATACTGCCGTGTCATTTAATTATTACAAGATGAGGAAAGCACGTTTTAAAAAGTTCGGCTGCACATCTATGTTCGAATATGTTTCCTGGCTTGTTTTTTTTTTTCATCTTATATTCAACCAGATTAAATTCATCTACTATCCGGGAACAGGAAAGGTCTGAGGAGCAAGGGTGTTTTAAAAGTCCTCTAAATGGCTTCTTCAACCTAATTTATAAAAACAACAGCAGGCCTGAACTTTGAATGGACTATTAGCTCAATACCCTTGGGTTGGAAAAACATAAAAAACACTTTGGCCATGTCCCAACTATCCATAGAGCCTAAGAGCTTGATTGTATTGCTAGCTGGCAAGGCCATCTTACAATCTATAGACTAGGAAATTCACTTTTCCCCACCAGATATCAACAGCTAATATATCTCTGCCTGTCTTTTCAACTATAAATCCAAAATGTAGAAAGAATGAAGATGAAGAAAAAACGAATAATGTAGCTGAGCAAATGAAGACATAAACGCACAGTTACTGATAAATTTAGGGTAGTATCGTTGGGATTTTTTTTTTTTTCTTTTTTCAAGCTAAGGCTAATTAATTTTTTTGGGCCACTTTATTAGGCACACTTTACATTTAGTATTGTATGACCACTTTGGCCTTCAGAACTGCCTCAAATTCAACAAGATGCAAACGTTGCTCAGAGATTTTGTCCATGTTGAATTGGTTGCATCACAGAGTTGCTGCAGATTTGTCGCTTGCACATCCATGATGCAATTCCCATTCCACCACATCCCCAAGGGGCTCTCTGTCTGGTGACTATGGAAGCTATTTGAGTACAGTGTTCGCACTGTCACGTTCAAGCGCTGTTCTGTTAGACGCATCAGTTGGAATATGGATATAAAGATCAGATACTACGAGGACCAAAGTGTGCCAAGAAGATACTCTCCCCCCACCACACACCTTTACACCCTCACTAGCAGCCTGAACCGTTGACACAAAGCAGGATAGATTCATGCGTTCATGACGTTTACACCAAATTCTGACTCTGACATGTTAACGTCGCTGCAGAAATCACATTCGTCTGTAGTCCATCTGCTTCTAGGATCACCATGTGTTCAGAGGTGCTCTTCTGCATACCTTAGTTGTAACGAGTGGTTATTTAACAAAATATTTCTTTTTCAGTAAACATGATAAATGCTGGAGGTCTAAGTGGATTATGTGCCTAAATGAGCACATGCATTCAAATTATTTTGGAAAGCAGACAGAAGTAGGGGTAAAATCAGGCTTAGCTCTCCAGCTTTTTTAGGCCCACCTAAAAAAGCTAACAGACGGCTGGTAACGCTGCCGCTACCACCAGAGAGCTCCTCGATTTACCTTTAGGTGACGGTTCAATTCCCAACGGACATGAATGGCCTCATGCCCTTTTAGATCCATATTCTTCCAACCATCTGTCTGCCTCGCACAGGAGAAATGCTGTGAAATATGAATTATTAGTGAATGGATTTAAATATTTGGCTGTTGGCCTGGTTTTTTTGTAGTCTGGCACTTGGTGTCTGGGTGCAGCTCACGGTCGCTGCTAGCGCTGCTTTTTCCAAGGTTATCCTTTTTTATGTTTTGTGTGAGTAAATTGTTACTGAAAAGCCGTGAATGCTAGAAATTCTGAACAATAAGGCTTTTTTTTTTTTTTTTAGTCTTTATATCATCACAGTCGCACGTCTTTCATGCTCTTCATTTTTTCAATAATTGCAAATAATTGGTCACCGTGTTGTGCTTTCTAAACTGTCTTGTAATGGCATACTCCTCTTTACAAGGCCTGAGAGGACTCTTGTCATTGTAAATATCAATACCCCCAATTTGAATTTCTAGGTCACGTTATTTTGGGAATTGGAAGGTCGAGATTGATGTGAGAGCCGAGCCATTTAACACTGAGGCAATTTTAGCCCCATCAAAAGCGACTGAATTTCATAATTTAATCTTTTTCATAACCCATAAGAAAGGAGCCTTCACATTTAATATGTAAAATGTTCAATTCATTTGTCATTAAAATGAGACATGATGGACTTCAAAGACTTCTTCCTTCCTTTTTTTTTAGTGTTACTAACCGGCCAATATTCAGTTTTTTGCTCTTTGTGTTTTGCTCCCAGGCCACAGAGAGTGATTTGGGGGATGTCGACCTTTCTGGACTTCCAGAGGCTGCAGTGGACAGTGAGGAGGAGGAGGAGGAAGATGAGGACCTGGAGAGAGCTTCGGACACTCTCCTAGGACGAGATCTGGTCCGAGAGTGTCTTGAAAAAGATCCTGTCGACCGCAATGACGACGACATCGGTCAGTTTGACAACTTTGATTTGATTGAATTGGGATAAAAGTGACCTAAAATAAACTGACAGATTCGGGCTGTCTCAGTGGCTATTTTTAGACTCATTTAGTACAGAAATGAGAGATGAGTGATATACAAATGTCCCTCTCTCATAAAGACCCCTTGCAGCTGTCCCCAAACACCAGTCTGTATTTTCAAGCAGGCACTCAGAGGCACCCTCATTAACAGAACCCAGTGGGGTCTTAAAGGAGGGGCTTGCATCAGAGAGCTGAGAGAAGCAAAGGCCTGGCCTGCTGCGTGCCTGCTGGGAGGCTGACCTTCTCATGGCCTTCAGCATTACAAGCACAGCTCATTGAGAGGAAATACCTGACACAGAGAGCAACTGAAGGGATAACAGGCTGAGCCCAAATTCAACTAACTTTTATTATTCGATTTCACGTCATTAGTTACTTTTTTGATGCTCTCCAGAAACTCTCTGAAAGAATCTTCCTGAATAAACAGACAAAAATATTTTCGCTGGGCTTTCAGGGGTTTAAAAAGACATTTTTCCCAGGCGGTTGATGAATATGTCCTTGGGGCTGATGAGATGGTTAAAAGAAAATAAAGCAGGAGAGAGCACTTATAGTTTCGAAAATCAGGATTTTTGTTTTTTTCTCTTTTTTTTGGAACTTCTTTTACGTTTTTCACCTCTGTTGGTCCCTAAAATGTAACAAATTACTATAAAGGGATAACTGATGTAATATTTTTATTTTTTATTTTTTATTTTCTTTAATGTATCACAAGATAGAGAGGCTGTAAACCAGATTTAAGGACAATTGGCAGTCATCAAAATGTTAATGATAAGGTTGTGGTACCCTCTGGTACCCTTTAGAGTTTTGGTGCTTAGCTCCTAGTGTTTTTTTTTTTTAAACGTGATAAATCTACATTTTATAATTGTTTTCCTCCCATGGAAAACTGTATACGCGTTGCGCTTTAAGCTGCTTTCCTTTACTAAGAAAAGGGAAGATTTGAACGAGGTGTTAACACCAAGAGGAGTAAAAAGGAGCTACTGAGCCAAGCAGCATAGTTTGCAGGTTGGAGCTGGGTCACTGTGCTCTCAGCTGCAGTGCAGAGGAGGCAGAGGGAAGATGAACAGGAAAGGTAGAACTTGTAAATGTTTCCGAGGAGTCATAAAAAATAGTAGTACGCGCTGATCCACTTGTGCTTGGAGGGGTTAGATTTAAGACTTAAATTAAGAGCTGATGTGGAGGCATGTTTGCTGTTTGTTTGTCAGCAGCAGTGTGCCAACGCTCAAGCCCAATTTAATAAGATTTAGAGATTAAAATTTTGGTGTGCAATGCAGCATTGTCCTTGGAGTTCTGCGAGTCCTCTTCTAGTTATGATTTTTTTTTCTATTTTAATCACGAGTTTTTACAGCATTTCAGAACACCAAGGCCTGAGACGACAAGCATCCTAAAATGTTTTGTGTTTGTATTGACATTGACAGTTGCTCTGGTGAAGTATATGAGTAACATTTTCTTGCAGAAAGGACCATTTAAAAATCTATAGATCGTTTTGGAAATGTTGCAGTTTGTCTGTGGTGGGGGAAGAAGAAAAAATCAATGTGCATTTTGCCCTGAACACCTGAGACACATCGCTTTAGTCAGTGCACGGTCTTTTCATGCTTGTTCCTCCTTCTTTTTCATTTTCTTTATGTGCAACACAGAGCAACTGCTGGAGTTCATGCACCAGCTGCCTGCCTTTGCCAACATGACCATGTCCGTGCGGAGGGACTTGTGTAGCGTCATGATGTTCGAAGTGGTGGAGCAGGCCGGCACAGTCATACTCCACGACAAACAGGAGGTATGAACAGGGTGAAAAGGGACACACAGAAGCTGAACAAGTTCTATTTAACCTTCAGAATTCAATTCTTCAACAACAACTAGTGGTATTCATTTTTCACCATCCTATTTTGCCACTTTACTGACTTAGATTAATTGCTTCCAGTGTAATTACGGCATGCAAAGTATGTTTTTATTGTATCTGCTTCGATAACACACTAAATTCCCTTAACAGTTAAATGAGTGTTTATCTTTACTCAGCCTGACACAAGGTCTGTTTGCTGAGTTGCTGAATCTTAATTGGGCAATTAATGTAATCACAGTAGAAAAAAAAAATCTTAACTTTGCCTTTTGTTATCAAGCAGAGCAGTGATGTAACCTTTGAAAAGACATACATAAGTGCGCACAAGTATTGAACAGTTGCAAACACACCAACGTACCCATTATGGAAAGCAGTGATGTAGATGTGGAAGCATATAAAGGCCTTCACACATACGAAAGAAGAACATATACGGAGCAATGTGCGCTTTCCCGTGCACAGGTGCACACACATCCTCACCATCCTAATTCACAAGGCAAAACTGGTATGTGCAAAGTCACCGCAGCATATAAGCCCCGTCAATCACTCGAGCTGCTACACAGCTAATTAATTAAGTTACATGCCTGAGAAACGGGGGCCCTGTCATGGCTGTTTGGTTACACGCAGCAGCATTAGAACTGACAGGGTGATAAATGGCAATGAACTGCCAGCCGCCGAGCTCAGAGGAGGACGGGAACACACATCAGCAGGGCAAAACCATAAACGCGCACTTTAGTGGAAAGAAGACACAAATAGGTGATGTGCGTCTGTGTAACTAACTCCGTACCGTCTGTGTCGAGGCAGTTGATGGGCATTTTTCCTCCACTCCACTGCCTCTCTGTGGACTCGGTGTTGAAGGTCAAAGAGAAGCACTTGGCCTTTCTCGGAAGTGAGCATGACTTTGCTAAGTGAGTGTGAAGAGGGAAAGGAAAATAAAGAGTCTGAAGTGGTATTACAGATGTAGAAAAGAGAGAGAAAGTGCTCCATATGCCGGAAAGGAAGAGAAAATGGACAATGAGGGAGTCGAGGGAGTGTCACATGGAAAGATGCTTTTGAAGAAGAAGAATTTGTCCTTATGATCAGGGGTTAAAGTGGGATTTTGCATGCGAGAGAAACCTCAGTGCAGCTCGAGGAAAAGAGTGACTTAGAAATTAAGTCGCATATTCATTTGTTATGGGAGCTTCAGTAGATTTTTCTTTGTGTACAGGCTGTAATTAGCTGTGCTGCTACATGCAACCTTTGAATAACAGAAGTAAACTTCTTATAGTACATTTCTATACTTCTTCATAGAATGAGTTAAATGCTAACAAACAAAATGAGCTCCATTCGTACAACCTACCCTACTACTTGGTTACATTGTATCTTTTGGGTGGCTGTGGCTACAATGTAGCTTGCCATCACCAGTGTGTGAATGTGTGTGCGAATGGGTGGATGACTGAACGTGTAAAGCGCTTTGGGGTCCTTAGGGACGAGTAAAGCGCTATACAAATACAGGCCATTTACCATTTTCTCTTGCTGGGAGAACTGTACCTTTTAGCTCGCAGACACATTGTGTGACAAACTGTGCGGAACCAACTTGCGTGTTTGGCGATTTTTGATGAGCTGTTTAAAAAGATGTCCCTCTGTTTATGCACGCTCCTCTTCAGTCGGGCTTGCTAGATACTTTAGTCCGACAAGGGCAACTTCGCATCTGCACCATGAGCGCATCACAGGGATGCAAAGGTAAAAGAGAGGTGTTGAAGGTATAAGCGGGGCCTGGGATGTGTCTGTGCAGTCAGTGGAAGCAATGACATTTTAACTCATACCACAGTAATATGTATTAACCCGCATTTCAGATTTAATTACTCATTTCCTGGCAGTGTTAGAACGCCACTCCAGATTGATAATAGGAAATAAGAACATTTTCCCTACCCGTGCAGGCTTCATTACTCATAGCCATAAATTCAGATGGTCTATCCTACAGGAAATATTATATTTGTGTAAAGTTTATTTAAAAGAGAACTTTTGTTCACAGCGCATGTGTGGCGGATCATCGTAGCCCTCCTTATTAGCATTTTTATTATTTATTAGCATTAGAAAGCGATGTGGGAGCCAAACTGTGAAGCACAGAGGGTAGAGTCTGAGATTTGCTAGGTGAGAAACAGCAAGAGAATGAAAAGGCAATGAGGAGGAAATATCAGTTATTGCTGCAGAGGGAGCCCAGGGCTCATTCACCCGCCCTCTGTCCGCTCACACTCAGGATGAATGGCTTGTTATATTATGCCTGCTAGCATTTCCTTTTCAAAAGCCACCACTAGAGACACAATACCTCTTCACCAGCCTACTCATACCTCACACAAAGCACATTATGCTCACAATTTACTACATTTAGTAATGTATTGCCATTTTAATAGACGTTCTAGTGAAGCTGTAAAGGTCTGTAAATCTAATGATTCAAGATAAATCCATGCCAAGTGACGGTAATGATTCCTTTTTGCTCGTCTGCAGTCGAGTCAGTATGTATTTAACACTGGTTTTAACAGATGTACCCATTTTACCCTGTTTTGATAAAAGAAAAGTAAAAAAACATACACATAGAAATCAGCAATCCTGTTAGATTTATAATCTCTTCAAGCAAAACAAAAGTTTGACATTGTTTATTTTTTGGTCATTTTAAAACTTATTTCTATTATTTCTACCCCTCCGTCTGTAGCTGGACCACTGGTATGTCATTCTGAACGGAGCAGTCGAAATTAGCCATCACGATGGGAGAACGGAGACTCTTTGTATGGGCAACAGCTTCGGCATCTCACCCTCACTGGATAAGCAGTACATGAATGGAGAGGTTCGCACCAAAGGGGATGATTGCCAGGTAAAAATAACCGATTTTTACACTGTTATAATTACACTTTTTATCATTGCTTTTATACAGTAAGAGAACTCTGTGAGGGGTTTGTGTTTTCTTTAAAATCTTCCTGTGTTTAAGCATTTTCTGGAAAATGTGTGTCACAGTGCAAGAATCATAAAGTGAAGTCCTGCTTTCATTTCTTCTTTCAAGTGACCAGTAGTGGTTTGCAATCACAGCGAAATCTACGTGTCAAAAGTACGCTTTCCCTTCTTTCATAATCTTCTTATAAAAAGGTGGAATAAGTAAATAAAAAGATCAAATTTAATACAGCATTTTAATTGTGAAGACACAGGCTTGCGTCATATCTTTCACATCGCATACACTAGCAGCCTTTCTAAGAGCCTTGTGGGTTTCACAGAGAACCTTGGTCTTAATATAGAGCAGGAACCTGAAAGGTAGAAGAAACCTAGCGTGTACTCGCGGTAACATTGCCTCTGTCCACACTGGCCAGTTCCTCTGCTGCACACATCATTTCCTGTCTTTATATGCAAAGGAAGTTGCAGAGGTAGGGCTTGGTTAGGCAAATGCAGAAACTGATGATTTACTCAAGGGAAAGCATAGCAAGAGACGATGCTTTAGAGTAGTAAAGACTCGTGCCGTCTTGTCACCATGGTATAATGGGAGGTTAGTTTAGTTGGTGTCTAATTTATAGCAAAGGATGCTTCTGCAAAATAGCTAGCTGAGATGATTTTGGACCACCATAGGTACTTTAAAATTAGGCATAGTATCGGGTTTAGTTCTGTTAGTGTTGGACGTTCCTACCTTCATCCGTTCGTCCCTCCCATGCCTCTCTCTACCATCCGTAATTCTACTTCTGTGCTGTTGTTTGAGTACCCGAATGTGGTGCAGAGCAGTATTTTGCTCTACTACAAGTTCATCCGCTGTCCTCATGTTATCCTCGACCAGTTTGTCTGCATCGCCCAGGAGGACTACTGGCGCATCCTCAACCATGTGGAGAGGAATACACACAAGGTGGAAGAAGAGGGGGAGATTGTGATGGTGAAGGAACACCGGGAGCTGGACCGCAGCGGGACCAGGAAAGGACACATTGTCATCAAGGTTAGTAATTTAAAACGTTAAAGAGCAGCAGAGGGGTCCCAGAACAAGAGCCTGCTTTGCTTTTTGTGTGAACCCAACCTCAACCGCAAAAGATGTTTGAGGTTCAAACGTAGGATCAACACAGAGTGGCACTCTTTGTTTTTCTTTAACTGACTCGGTGCCAGAATACAATTAGCCTTTTTGCAAGAACATACTCTAATAAAGATGAGACAGGCAGAGACACGCTGAAGGATTAACACCCAAGGTCAAGGTTAAGCTTATAATCATGCCAGAAACTAATAAGCACGTTTAATCTCACCCTGAGCTTGTAACATGACTTGCTTCTGAAACCAGAAAGTCAAGGTTTCACACGTTATCATCTGCTAAAAGAAATACTCAAATGCCCCGTGATTGATTTAAGTACATCATCATTACAAATCGATCATCCCCCTCACGTGCATCATCTTACAAAAATACGAGTGTAGCTGCTCGATGTTGTTTAGTGATTGTTAAGAGACAGAGTTAGCACTATTAGTGTTTGCCAGAGCTTTTTTTTTTTTTTTTTTTTTTACGCTACATTGTAATGCCTTCCTAAACCCTTTTGATCCTTTCCCCGAATCTCCAGAGGCAGCCCAAGGTATTGATCCGATAATGGGCCTGAACGATTCTCTTGGCTGCTGCTCCAAGGAAAAGCTGCTGGCTCTGAAACACGTCCAGCGGATAAGAGTCGATTCACAAGTGTTAGCATTTCTGCTTCTGTTTTTGGCTTTGTTCTTTTTGTGTCTGACAAAAGTGGATTCTTTTCTAGTTTCTGTTCCCTGTCAAATGAAACATCCCCCCCGAGAAACCTCTGCTATGGTGGCATTAACAATAACAAACTCACAGAAACAAGAACAGTGACGTTTATACGTCACCGATACTTTAAGTCTGCTGCTTAGGGAAAAAAAAAAAATTCCCCTAGACACAGAAATCAGGAATGTAGCCTCGGATATTTGAGGTATTTTATTCTTATACAAATCTAAATTATCAGTAATTCTGCAAAAAAAGCATTTGCACTTGTAAAATACTTGTTCTGTGTGTGTGTGTCTTTTTTATTGATGGGACACTGACAGCTCTGTTCAATACCTGCACCTTTATAGCTTATGTCCTTGTCACTATTCTGATTGATATTGACACAGCTTGGTGTGTTCTTGCCTCTCAGATCCGTCGTGACCTTGGACTTTAACTGTCTTACATGTGTATCTATGTTTTTCTCAGCTCATACTTATGTATATATATTTGTGTGTGTGTATTTTTCACCCTAGGGAACACCCGAGCGTCTGATCATGCACCTGGTGGAGGAACCGTCGGTAGTCGACCCGACCTACATCGAAGACTTCCTCCTGACCTACAGGACATTCCTTTCAAGTCCCATGGAGGTTGGCAAGAAGCTGCTGGAGTGGTTCCAGATAGACAGCCTTCGTGACACGGTGAGTGTGTGTATGTGCGCATGCATGTATGACTATCTTGTGGCCGGTGGTCACTTTCTCGCGCACCTTCAGATTCCTATTTGAGTGCCATCACTTGAAAGGATGGTAACCTGTGCCCGTTGGGGTTGTGTTGGGGAGTTGTAATTGGGATGGTTAAGATGTGGGTAAGGAGCTTTCTCATACTTTCGCATGGTGTGTGGAGGTGTGAAAAATGTAAAAAGCCACAAAGTCTGGAAATGGCAAAGCATTAGCATGTGTAGACGCTGCAAAGGTGAAAATGCTTATACAGTTAAAACGGTCTACATTAATCATTCATTATACGGTGGTTCTCGAAATGGTGGTCCCTCTTGATGTTTTGCATCCATGCATGTTGATGGAAATCCACGTGTTGTGCCACTGGCACGCCGATCGATACGAGTTCAGCAAGCTCAGCCGTCTTTGAGCGCTGTAGCGATTCGTGCGTGCCTGACACTCCCGTTGTCCACAGCTACGTTAACCTAAGATTAGCCTTGTACAGTCGATAGTCTTTATGTGGTTGTCATTCAGGCTTATAATCTTCAGCCCCCTTAAAGAGGAACTAATCTTGTAGAGAACGAACACAGAGCGAGAGAGAGACAGAATATGGAAGACGAGAAAAGAGGGCATGAACACAAGTTGCCTTGGAGACACGCGCACACACAAACACTCGCACAAAGGAGAGTGAAAAGCGGAGTGTGTACATCGATCCTCTTTATTGATGCATTGTGTTCTACTCTGACCTTTTGCAAAGGTTAGAACAATGTTCTAACCTTGTTCCCACCCGTGTAAATTTACAGATGTTATTATTTCCCTTTGCCTTTTTTCCTTTCTAATTATTGTGGCAGAAATTAAGCCGTCAACTAGTAGTTAACAGCTTTTCTCTGCAGCCATATGCCGGTTATTATACAGCCTCCGTTCCTTATGCGTTACTAATTACTATGGTTTTTCTTTCTTTCCTCAGAAGCTAAAGATAGATACCTCTATAATTGGACTGAAGAATTAACAGAGTTTGCATTTTGTTATGGTAACAGTCATATTTTTAATCTGAAGCTATAGGTTGTGATTAACAGACTCACATTTCCAAGCATTTCGCCTCCCAAAGTGTCCTTGAAAGTCTAACTCCTGGTAGAGTTCAAGTCAAGATGATCTCTGACGTTAGCAAGCAGCATAATTATCAATCACATTTCCTTTCGAAGCTCAGCTGAAGGACTTTGGAGAATGTGAAATGTGAAAACACATTCACAAGACCTACCTTTGTGTGCTTTGCCTCGCTGTTTCACAGGTAACAAGAATAGTGCTGCTGTGGGTCAACAACCACTTCAACGACTTCGAGGGTGACCCGGCTATGACGCGCTTCCTGGAGGACTTCGAGAAACATCTAGAAGCCACAGTAAGATCAAATAAAGACTGTTGACTATTTTCCAATTCAGTGCTTTTAAGCTCAGAAATTGTGTTAAACAGCCATCAGCGTTTTCTCCAATAGTAATAGTGATGTTAGCTTTTATTTACCTCAGCTGCACGCTTGTGTAATTGGCCACATTTTGGCACAATGTCTTGTTTTGATGTGCTCGTTGATTTGCTCTATCAGAGATCTGGGATTAGCCTTTTCATAAACACTCAACACCTCCCTGCCCTCTAGCTGAAATCCTTCATTGCATGCAATAACAAAGACATCAAAAATTATTTAAATGCTAATTCAGAACAAGTTCTTGAAAGTAACAAGTCTGTCTCTGTGAACTCATTAAATTATTTATGCACTTTTTCCTCAGCTTTTATTGCTGAAAATGTAAAATATATTTCAAATATTAAAATCATCATGGTAATAGCTAAGCATCACACCTCTAGTTTAGCAGAATGCTAGATCAGGTCAAACAGTTAATGCATCAGTGTTTTTATTCTACCTCTTCTTTTTTTAAAATTATTATTCTTATCCAAAACTACTTGCAAACCTAAGGATGCGAGCGCACGTGTAAATGCAGTTCTGTTTCAGTTCATAATTTTCTCATTTTTACCTCATCGTCAGAAAATGAAGGGCCATTTGAGGCTGCTGAACATAGCATGTGCAGCCAAGGCTAAGTGGAGACAGATCACTCTGCAGAAGGCATCTAGGGAATCACCGCTCCACTTCAGCGTGCAGGGCGGCAGCGAGAGAGGATTTGGCATCTTTGTCGAGTCAGTGGAAGAAGGAAGCAAAGCTGCAGAAGCAGGACTCAAAAGGGGGGATCAGGTAAGAGGACAGCAAGGAATAGTGTGGTGAAATCCTAATATACATACACCGCTGCATGAAATGCACAATCTTAATGTTTTTATAGTTTACACATGTATGTAGGAAAACATGAGCGGTACATATATAGGTCTAATTACTTTTACTTTGCGATCCTGGCAAGTACTTTATTCCATTTAAATGAATCCCTAGATGTTAATTAGTCCCTAATTAAACAGTTATAACGAGGACCATCACAACGCTTCAGTCAACTAGTTCCCAGATGATTATGGACTGTATAGCATGCAGTCACAATTAAATGTTCTGTGTGATCTGATCCACCCCGATCAACTTAAAAATTATAATAAATATATATTTATTAAAATCTTTCAGGTTTTAGCCCTTCCCAGCAGGAGTACTGATGTTTTACCACAGTATATCACTTCAGCATAGTCTCATGATCTGGTTTGTCCAGCGGTTACAAGGTCAGCAGTCTTATTTAGAGGATCTAATGTGACAGTGTGGTTACTGTACAGTGGTTCTTCCCATTGCTGGTGCGTAATGAGCCTTTCGTCAGCACACTGCAGCCTGTTAATTAGAAAGTCTGATCATGTTTAGTGACTTCTCTAAATTGTTAAGATGCCATTTGATGTCTACTAAGGTTTCCGGGGGGGGGGAGGGGGGGGGGAGGAGAGAAGGTATTTTGAGACCTCAGAGACAAAGGTGCACGTAGCGGACATCATTGATGTAGAGTAGATGTTAGGAAGCTCTTTGTCTGGTCTGATCAGGCAAAAAAAATGCAAATCATGACTTTGAAAGATCATCTTAGTGTTGACAGAATCATGGATTTCTTCTTAAAGTCTGATCAGCATTCAGGGAATGAAAGAGGGAAGTAAAAACAGTAGTGCTATCCTTATAGTCAGTCAAACTGGAGTAAAGATTTATTTCTCAGCATGGTCAGTATTTAGGGAACGGAAAAAGGAACTTGAAACAATAAAGCCAAGTCCTTACATATATCTGCCTTGCAGCTCTCGTTACCTCAAACCTGGACAAAGAGTCACTCATTAAAACGGAAGTTGAGTGGCTTTGAGGGCCAAATGTAAATTTATTCATCAACTCAGCTGGGAGTTGAAGCTTAAATGGCAATAATTACTAGATTAGATTAAGATGATCTGAGTATTAAAGCCATCAACTGTCATTCACAAAGATATCGTTACCAGCTGGAATTTAGTTTCGCGGTATAACTAATGAAGGTATTTCAAGAAGACAGTTCTGTTATAACGGTGGTTAAAGTGAAGGTCTGGCTTCCTGTAGCTGCACATCAGAAGAACTTCATAATGACTCATTTTGTCTGTATTTGTGTCGCTAGCCTTTGTGCTTGTTGACACAGTTACAGATCAGATATCCTTATGCTGAACGTGTCACAGTGAGAAAACGGTTAGCCCTGAGCTATTTTAATCTGGGACCCTTTACTGTTGCTGTCAGGGACGCAGTGAATGAGACTGAAATAGTTTATGGTATTTTTTTTTTTCACAACCTCACTGTAAGGACTCTTATACTTGATGCAGGTGAACTGCTTTCACATTTTTTGATTGACTTACTGCTTTTTAAAACTAACTGCACAATATTCACTTAAAGCAGATTCTTCTCCTCTAAAGGTGGCAAGAAATGAACTCTCAACCGTTTCTTCCCGTTCTGAGTCATAGAGGACCAGAGACACCTTATTAAGAGATACGCCGAGTTAAGAGAAATAAAAATAATACCAGCTGTGTTTCAGATTTGAGTCCAAGATCTACATTATGTGTTTGTCACAGTAATTTGATTTGTGCTTATGACACTAGTGGTCACCCCTGCTGTGCTTCAGGCAGTTTTGATTCTTTGCTGCCATGTTTTTCATTTTTGAATCTATCTTGCTTCAGATCATGGAGATCAATGGTCAGAACTTTGAGAACATCTCCCTCTCCAAAGCTGCAGACATCCTACGAAATAACACGCACCTCTCCCTCACAGTTAAAACCAACATCTTTGGTGAGTACATTTGGTTGCACGCCAGTTTTTGACATCCTATCACAAGTAGGGATGGGTATCGAAAACCGGTTCTTGTTGAGAACCGGTTCCCAGTATTTCAATTCCTTGGAATTGTTTGTCATTTTTGCAAACGATTCCCTTATCGATTCCAGTCGCCCCGAATGACGTCACCACGTTGCGGAGCGTCATTTACCTGGCAGGAAACACGGCGCCTAAGCGGCTCAAACGCTCAAAAGTTTGGTTTTGCTTTACGAGAATGGATGACAACAGGGCAACTTGCAATACTTGCAAAGTAGATATTTCATTTAAGGGAGGAAACACTACAAATATACAAAAGCATTTGCTCACAAAACACACGATGACCTTAAATGAATGTCGTGTTTTTAATTCCGCTCCGGACTCGTGAATCTCAACCCAGCAGCAGCGGTAACGTTTGCACGTCCTCTCCCGTTAATGCGGCAGGTAAATAATCAACTAACAGTGCATATTATGTTAGCACGATCTGCCTTATTACAAAACCTGCCATTACTGTGCATTTAGATGACCATGATGAGAGAGACAGACAGAGTCTGGCTCAGATGCTGGCAGTTCTCACTGCAGTCTACCGTTATCGTCTCCTTTCAGGCTAGGATAGACGAATGTCACCGAGCAGTGACTAAGTTTGTGGTCAAAGGTTTGCACCCATTTGCCACAGCAGATGATTTTCGGTAAGTGAATGTGTTT
Source organism: Neolamprologus multifasciatus (assembly GCF_963576455.1). Classification (NCBI taxonomy): domain Eukaryota; kingdom Metazoa; phylum Chordata; class Actinopteri; order Cichliformes; family Cichlidae; genus Neolamprologus; species Neolamprologus multifasciatus. Next base: position 22,783,646 of record NC_140448.1, read on the forward strand.
AATTGTAGGCAGGGACATTACTGGATATTCTTGTGTAATTGCTACAGAATAATTGATGTTATACTTTGTTATTGCTACAGAAGAATATTTATTTTATTATTTTACATTTACAATTTTTTTTTCCTGGGGACCCTGTGACACCCCATTGAAGAGCCATAGGCTGTGGATCTCTTAAGATCTCACTGTTGGGTGGGCCATGTTACTCCTAAATTTCTATCTTGTTCAAAGAGAAGATATAAAACAAAGTTCTAAGCTATTAGACCTTAGTGTTCTCCTTTTTTAAAAAGAATCGATAAGAGAATCGATAAAGAATCGAATCGTTAAACAGAATCGAAAATGGAATCGGAATCGTGAAAATCTTATCAATACCCATCCCTAATCACAAGCTGTAAAAGATGGTAGAAAACCCACGAAGGTGTAAAAAAAATCAAATAAAACAAAGCTACATTTCTCTCTGTTCCTCCACCCATTCAGTCTTCAAAGAGCTCCTTAGCAGGATCGCGCACGAGAAGAAGAACGGCGGCCTTCACATTCCCAAGATCCAGGAGAAAAAAGGCAATCGTTTCTCCATCGCCGACCTTCCCGGAGACATGGAGTTCCCCACTGACCACAAGGCCACCCGGAAAATGAAGGCCAACACTGTGTCTGGAGGACGAAACAAGATCAGGAAGATGCTGGAGAAGACGCGCTTCAGTATACTGCCACCTAAACCTTTCAGGTAGGCGTACACATGTGTAAAAAAGAAAAAAAGGAAAAGAACGGCTGCCTGTATAAGCTTAAAGTAAAATTAAGTATAGAAGAAAATACTGTAAGGCTGGGATAGCGAAAATGGGGGGAGGATTTTTTGATGTTGGCAAAAAAGTGTCGTAATTTGTCACAAAAATAGCATGCCATGAATCGAATGGTTTATGGGAGGGTGTTAGCACATTAGTGAGCTCAAGTGGTTTTCCTTGACAGCTTCAGACAGGGTGTGGTTGCATCAGTCCACTTCCTTTCCATTGGTGGTTTTATTTGTACATAATTTTCTTCAGCAGGTGTGCAATTGTGACTTACTGACTAAAGTTTCTCGGTGCCCATCAGAAAGCATCAGCGTAGCACATTTTACCCTCTTCTTTCAGCTCGTGACAGTAGGAAATTGATGACGACTAAAGTGCCTGCACACATTTATAGATAAGTGGTGCTTCAGAGTCCAACCAATTCAACACAAACTACAGGAACCTCTTCCTGAAAAGATACCTTAGCTGCATGACATGTCAGATTTTCATCAGTGAGCACTGCTGTGGAAGTGCACAGCCTTTCACAGGACCAGCACAGAAAACTTCCAGGTACTGTTGGGTATTTATGAGGAATTTCCATTTCTGGAAGTTTCACAAGCTTGAGAAGCCTGGCGGTTCAGCCTCAGTCTAATCAGCCTAATCTTTCACGTATTTTCAGTCAGTGTGAGGCAGATCTTTTCTAGGCAAATCACAAGAACGCAAAGAAAAACTCCAGTCCATAACCAGCCATTGTACTGGCAAGCATCTGTGGCAATCGTGCGGATGAGGCTCACATTCGGTACTCCTCCCGTAACAGGCTTGATTTCATTTGATCATTTCATGCCTCTCCAGGCCTCATTTAAATCCGTACTGTGACTGTGTAGACAGGAACGCTGTTCTCCGTTAATTACAGAGCCGGCTCACTCAACTTTTCTGTCTCGCTGTCGCCGCTCTATCAGTTTCCATCTTCGCAGTGATGTCCACAAAGCCACAGAGTTCGCACGAAAAGTAAACGCGCTCCGTCTCATGACGCAACACACTATCACATGGCTATTGAACCGACTTTGTGCTATCAAAGCAAAAAAGGACTTTCATTGCTTCCTCTTTTTTTTTTTTTTTTCTCTGCAAGTTGGCACCATTCAAAGAGCCTTTGGTTCAAAGGAATAGATGGATGATTAAAGGGAGTGGAGATGAGAATGGAGATGAGACTGGTGATTTGGGTCAATCATGATTCATCAGTGCCTGTTGTGGGATGAAAATTTGAGGGGAGGCCATCATGTGAAGTTGTCTACATTTTGTGTGTCTGTTTGCGCGCGTATGTATGCCTATATAAGAAAGGTACGGGCTGTTCCGAGGACAGTGCACTTTATAATGTGCAGTTACAATTATGCACACACTCTTACAATTTACAGTTAAGTCAGAAAACCTTGTGTTTTAAGACTCAACGGTGCTCCAGCCAAACTGGGTTATTTACGAAGCGATCGTCACGGCGACTGCTTCTTCTGATCTTGGACGTCATTGTACTCCACTGCAGAGTAGATTTTTATATGACAAGGGGACGCAGGCAGTAAACCTGTTGTCTCTCTGCCAAATGAAGATGTCCAGCCTTGTGCATTTGCCTTAATACACATCCCATATTATTCACCCCAGATGATTTACATTGCTTAGATTGAAAAGCAATACACTGATGTTTTAGCCTCTAGCCTCTACTCAGTTTGTCTTTCAAGTCTTTGCTATTTGCATCCCCCCTTTCTTTTTGTTACAGTTACATTTGCTAACTTATGATATGACCACAATAACGAGTGTGTTTTTCAACGATTGTGTCTGCCATGACATCCACTTTTTATTGCAGTTATGGCTTTACTGTAAATTGTCCAGGACATTATTATTCTCACAGATACTGATTTGCCTTCACAGCAGATTAAACAATAGGAAGAACCCTTTGGACTAGTTAGATAATTAGCTTTTGTTGCCAGACTGTTAGCATCTAGTAAACTGGAACTTCATCTAATCTAATCTAAACTCATACTTCCTGATTTTTTTGGATTGGATGGATATTTAGGCGTGTGGTTTGGTTGACTGACCGTTGATTTTTGGGACTGCACTTTCAGCTTATGTGAAAAGTGGTGCTAGTGTGTCATTTGTTTAGTATTTACATCATTTAAAGACTGAGGAGGTGAGGAGGCCGGCAAAACAGCTCTACCACTGCTGAGCAGTTCACGACATGCTGGTAGCAGCGATGTTACAATACAATACAATATAATACAACTTTATTTGTATAGCGCATTTAAAACCAGCGCTACACCAAAGTGCTTTACAGTAATACATATTGTGCTCATACGTTAGCATACATTGTGCTAATACATGTTGTGCTCATCACGTCTCCAAATTAGTTTTCTTTACCCTTCTTTCATGTCAAACTATGTGTAGTTTATGTTGCTGTTAAACTGCATTATATCAGATAGAGGGGTGATCCTATTATTTAGCCTGATATCAAACTGGGTTGACATATGAGCGATCCTCATGTGTGTCCTGCCGCTGCTTGCTAACGTCTCATGTTGTGGATAAATCTGTGCTGGCGTTCTGAAAGTTGCTGTTGACATTTTTTCTGCTCATTTATTTCAGCAAACCTGTCAGTGTCTAAACTTCAGCTGTTGTCCGTCCCGTCAGCCTACATGTTTGTTTGGGCCGTGTGTTTGTGTGAAGAAAGCAGCCTTGTCATACACAGGCATTGTGTCACTGCTACACTGACATTGCTGAATCACTTCAGCAGAAATCTGTTTTGTTTTGTTTGTTTGTTCTTTTACTTTTTCACACTTTTCAATGTTGTCTCTCTCCCGTTTGCCTCCGCTGCTTCAGGGGCCTGTTTGGGTAAGACCTCTTGCGTAACTCCCCATCCTCCAGCCATTTTATTCAGTATCCATCTGTAGACCTGCGCACAGCAGGCAGCCGCATTTTCACCGGCACTGCTGACCTTCAGCAACATGACTAGAGGACTACATTTGTAGGTTTAATTCCTTAAATCCATGAACGCCAGCCTTCGCTTCATTTTCCTAATCAAACAAACTCTGCAGCTACATTTATGTTCAGGGCTTTAACATATTGAAATCAGTTACAATATGTTCTACAGCCAAATGTATTTTTTTGGGGTTATTACAAACAGAAACGGTAATGGCTACAAACTGTTTCGGTCCATTTAACAGTCAGAACAGCTGCCATCTAAATACAGCAGATGAGTATTTGTGCTATAAACTAATTAACTTCTTGAAAACTTTGTAATCATCATCTCCGGCCAAAAATAATTTAGATTTCTGTACATTGGTGCTTGTAATTGTGATCAACAGCAACCCATGCTTGTCATAACTAAACTAAAGAGCCACCAAAGTCTTAGTCTAGTCTTTTAAACCCAATCCTATCACTGCCTGTCTCAATGTCACTGTTGTCCTAAATCTTTTTGTCCTTTTCTTGCTTGTTCTTCGTCCACCTGTGCCCGTCTTTCCATCTCCCCGTCTTGACTCTTTTGTTCCGTCGTGTCGGTGCAGTGGCTGTCAGCTGGGTGATCCAAAGATTACAGAGGCTTTGCTACAGCAGCGTGCAGCTGTGTTAGTGGAAGCCCTGCATTACTGCACCGTGTTCCGTACATGCTGTACAGACACTCACACCTAGAGGGAAGCTGCGATTAGTATGCAGGCAGACTGGGGTGAACTCTCGCTGTCAGACACTACAGTTTCTCAAAGTCAGAAAGATCCATTTGTCATCTGCAGGATGTTCAATCCCTGCTTTGTTTCTTATTTTTAGCATGCGGCATTTTAAAATTTGCTGCTTTCAATCGAAGCTTCCACAGCTGCGTGCAAAGGCTTTCTTCAAAGCTTCAGATGACACGTTTTTCATTTGAGGTAGGTTTTTGGAGGAAAAATCCAAACACCTGAAATCTGTTTTAGTGTCTGAAGAGTTACCATCTCCATCACATGCTTCCCAATCAAGAGAGGCCAGAATGAGGTTGTTAATATAAAGGTTAAAGCTCGCATATCCCAGAGTGTAGCTGAGGAGCAAAGTGTAAAGTCTCTCAGACTCGGTGCAGGGTTGCAATCTGTCCAACCCAACACACACAGGAGGAATTAAAGAAGCCAAATCCTAACACTTGCAAAAGCAGAGCGACCTACACACATGCAAAGTAACGGTAATTATATAATTGACTAAAAAATCCCCACGACTTTCAAATGTGCTCCTCTGAAATGTTCCTATCTGTGCCAGCTATCTGTCATTGTTCTCTCTGTGCGTGTGTGCGTTTTACCATTTGCTGTGTGTCTCTCGCTCTCCGTGAATGCTCCTTATCAGTTCCTGCCATTCATAAAATCTCCTCGTGGACGAATGTCAGCGTTGTGACTGCTGCATATTAAAAGACACATATAATGATATTGATGTTTTGTGTTTTCATTTTGCAAGAGTAAACATTTTGATTAAATCTCTGTTTTATTCTACCGTGTTATGAGTTGTGATTTTTTTTTTAATTAATATATCCTGAAGATGACGGGGAATGCACTAGTACCTATGCTTACAACTCATTACATTTTTTTATGCCTGCTGAGCATCATGAAACTTTACTTTTATTCTAATTATATTTTAATTATAGTTTTGTCTTTAATGGAATAAGTCTAATTTTATGTTTCTCTCTTTTCCTCCCCTTTGCTTAATTTCCTCCTCCCTTCACTACCTTTTTCTCCCACTCTGCACCGCTCCTGAATTTTGTCTCCAGTGATGGCGGCTTAGTTCAGTCTCAAGATGACAGCATTGTGGGTACAAAGCAGTGCCGTCACAGCGTGGCCATCATGCCCATTCCTGGCAACCTATCATCAAGTAGCCCAGACCTGCTGCAGCCAGCAAGCAGCGTCCTGGACTTCTCCATCCCTGCAGGTAAGAAAAACACGGTAAATGCCCATCACAGTTAACAGACAAGTTTGCTTGTTCATCTGAAAAAAACAAATCCTTAGCAAAATGTTTTTCCTGGGATTTTCTGGGTGTTTATGAAACCGTGTTCCCACCATTCACATTTAGCTGTAATAGTCTCCAGCTGTGAGCGGTTCCTCTAAATGCTTTATGCAACTCATAAAGTAATGAAGACACCACATACTCAAATGAGTGCGTAATTTGGCACCGGGGCTAACTTTTTCTTTTACTATCCAGTGATGGATTATTACTGACAAGTCAGTTTCACTCACTTTTTGTTTTGATTTACAGTTTATATCAAAGTTCTGTTGTGTTGTAAAAGTTCTGCTTTTCTCATCTTTCTCAACAAAAGCTTAAATGAAAGTAGCGATGGCGATAATGTGGAGAGAAACAAAAAAAGAGCCATCTTTCATAACAAGCTTTCTGTATTGTCTCTGATTTAAAGCTAAATTTATTTGATGATGTGCGTATATCTCGAGGAAAAACATGTCTGGCCGTTCACTTAAAGTGAAACAGAAAAGTTAACGTCTTGCTACAAAACTTTAACTCATAAAAGAAAAATATTGTCATATATTTGCAGCCTGAGACGCCACTTAGAATTTCAGTTGTCTCGGCCGGAGTTCACGGCTGCTCGTATGAGAAGCTTTACCTATGACCCTGGCCTTTTTGAACAGTATAAGCCGCTTGTGGAGTTGAAGGACTTGGGTGCTTGCTGAGTACTGAGCAAACAGCCTGTCACCTTTGAACGCATCAAGCATCCATCTGCCAACTGTAGTGTTGTCGAGTGCACTTTGGGGGTAGGTTCATTTTAAGCCTTTCCTCTTATTTGTTCACCTTGAGAAACAGGCAAACTCCTCAAAACACTTTCTTGTGCTGACAAAGGAGTTTTAAAGCAAACGCACACATCCTGAGTTGCACAGAGATGTACATGCAGAAATGTGGCTGTTTGACAAGACCTGACCTCAGCTTGACTCAGACGAGTTCCTGAGCCCATAATTATTTAAACCAACACGCAGCATTCCCCGTGGATTTGTGTGTTATTTATGTGTACATTCAGTGAAAGATCGAAGGGGAAAGCGGAAAGAGGCCGAGACAGAATATGGTCTTGATTTATTCCACTAGCCATTTGTCAGTGAGCCGCACACACTCGGACAGACGCACGTGCACACGCGCTGTAGTTTGCAGACCTATACATCACATGTGGTTGTGTTATACTAGAGTACAAACACACAACTGTGCCACATTAATCATCCGCCATTAGATCAAATTTCCTTCGGTCCTGCGGCCTCCCATTAGCTCTAATCGTAGAATGAAGAACAGCTTGCAGAAATAAAAACCTCCTTTTCCAGATGCTCTGCAGAGCTTGTAATACCCCCAACAATGCTCTGCCTATGCACTAATATTTCTTTCCCAGAGTCCATACTGGGCAGTAGGTCTAATGGAAAGTGCTGGCTGCCAATGTTTCGGAAAATTTGTAATTTTTTTTCATGTGTTTTGTCTCATTAACTTTCAGATTGGTTTTCATTTTGATGGTTTTAGACTTTTCTTGGCTTATTTTATAGCATCATTTAAGTTGCACTTATAGAATTTCTTTACTAGAAATGTTTCTTTGTAATAGCAAAGCTATTTTAAATTCATTTTGTGCCATTTTGCCCCGTAAGTCACCTCCCAGTTTTATCTGAGAGGCTTTTTGGGGTTTAAAACAAATATCATTATTAATAATCAACGCTTAGTTAGTGAACAAAAGCAGGCAATAATCATAATGGAGATGAACTACAGCCCTGCTTTTACCAGGTATTTGTTTAACTTTTACCACACTTTATGTTGCCCATACATTCCTGCTTCAGCCATCACAGGCTGAATCGGTTAGAGAGGCAGAGCCCGAATTGCTCTAGAGGTAGAGTACGAGTGTTTTCTCTGGAGGCTGCTGCTTATGTCTTGTCTCATTTCGCAAAGTGGCATTGTGTCTGCGTGTCTGATGTACAACTCTGCGTGAAGCTAAACCCACAGATGCTCACTCGCTTCTGTGTCTTTTTGCCGCTCTCGCTCTCGCTCCCTCTTTTTCTTTTTTTTCCCCTCCACTTCTTCAGTCCTTTACTGTCTCTCTCTCCTCTCGCGTGTCTCTTGCTGTGATTTTAAACAGATGTTCTGGTGTCGACATGTTGAGTCATACTCTGCCTCTCTGGTTTCCCATAAGCAGATTCAGGATACACTAGAAACTCAGCTGGTCTTCCCTCCTTTTCTTTTTTCTTTTTTTCTTCTTCATCTGTCATAATGTTTCCAACTGCTGTGTCTCTTTGTGCTCCTCCCACACTCTCTTGTGCTTGTAATTACTTGTGTTTTCTCTTTTTCCTCTCTGCTTGCCAAGCTTTGGGACTCTACTGTAAGTATAAGGATTTTTCATTGCCACTGTTGGATAGCCCAACACACACACACACACACACACACACACACACACACACACACACACACACACACACACACACACACACACACGTCTTTGTATCCATGAATGGAGCTCTTCAGGCTCTGGACCCCGTTGCGTGTTGCTGCTTCTTCTTCTATTGGTTTGTTGTTGTGAAACCTTCCGAGTGTCTGAGGAAGGACGCATGTTCGTAAGATTGATTTTCTGTTTGTAAACACGGATACTGATATTCAGCCTTAATGAGAAATGCTGGCCCCAGTTGACAGAGCTCTTGGTTTAAATCCAAAGCCAAATAGTCATATTGTTGAACAGCAAAAAATAAAAGAGGTGTATGATTGGGAGGATATTTGGGCATAAACAGTTGTGTTTGACCTTAGCTAGTCCGCTCTCCTCTCAGGAACCTGAGCAATCTTGGCAAATTTTCTTCTGCTATCTTGTGATTTATGACTTCCGACTGTATGATGGAGGGACTTGGAAAAACTTTGGCAAACAGTAGAAAGGAGGCTGAAGAGGAGGAGGAGGAGCACTTGTGGGAAGTGTGCAGCCTTTGTTAGTGCTGTGGTTGCAAAATCCCACGCCTTTCCTTCTTGTGTAGAAAGCCTCTTTGGCTTCTTGCTGTTTATGTAAATGAACAATACTTTATTAAAGATGGTAATTGATTGGATGTCCGGCCGGGTGGGCACTATTGTCCTCCTGTGTGGCAGTCCAGGTCATAGCTCATCAAGAGGATTAAACACGATTAGGCCCCCTGGATATGATAGCCAGCAATTTATCTGAAGGCTTTCCACACTCTAATCACAAATTACAGCTAATGAGACACAAAGCATTTAGCCTCCAGTCAGCCTTCTCTCAACACCCTGCTGCACATAAACAGAGAAGCTCTCTTCTGCTGCAGCACCACAGAGGGAGGAGGAAAGGCTGCACTTTAAAACTCTCTAATGCGGTCTTTGCCAGCAGAGCGTCAGCGTACATAGCTCCATCTTCAGCATAAAAGTCAGCAATCATCTGAATGAGTATAAAAGTGTCTATGTATGTGTTTGCACTTAATGAACGCACAGTCAGTAAAGAGGTCAAGAAGGGGGGCTAACGTTAAAACATTAATATGTCGATACGGTTCAATGGAAAATAACAACAACAACAAAAGCTGGCTAAAATCTGTGAAACAGTGCAGGGAAACATCTGGAATCATGAATAGACTATAAATAAGTACTCGATGTCCACAAGTAACGCTCGGTGGCAGGTACAGTTCAGCCGAATCAGCAAGTAGAAATGACAGGAAATGGAAAAGAATTGGTCACTTTTAGAAACAAAAGTGGTGACAAAAGACAAAACAAACAAAAAAGAAAAATGACTTATGCTTATCAAAATGCTGCGCATAAATTAAACTTAAAAAGCGGAAACTGAGTCCCTCAGCGTAAACCCACCGTGACTGCGACCACAGCATTGCATCAGATGCATACAGAGAGCCGACTTTTTATGTTGAATTTGCAGCTCTGAATCCAAAGTACGCACACTGACCAGTGTACAGATAACAGCTTTCGCCATTCACACACACTCGCAGCCACAGACCGATCAGATGTCCATGCAAATAAGGGCAGGCTTTGTGTTTTGCCCTGTACCTGCTTGATAAACAAAAAGAAGCCGGTGTGTGTCTGTGTATGTGTGCATGAGAAAGTCATAAAGTCATCCCTCACGATCCCGTCTGTTTCCAGCAAGGTAAAACGCAAAGATTGCGTGAACCCTCACACGCTGACGTTCATGTCGCAGCCGTGTGATAGCTTCATCTGGTTGTCGGACTCTCTTCCCAGTTGTCACTGTGCAGCGTTCATAATTCATTCTTTTAAAGCTCTTTACCCGCCTGTGGCTAATGGGCCGTACCCTCTTCCTTACTCAAACACAGGGATCTTTAATGCAGGATTTCACTCAGGGGGAACATTTTCATTATTTAACACACACAGCACGCCATGTAAGTCGCGTGCAGCTGCACGCAGCCTCGGGAATCTGTTGCAATCACCAACATTCAAAGCCTTTATAATGGACTTTTTAACAACAAATAACAGACGCGGAAGTGGCTTCATCTTTTACTTCACGTAAGATGTTTCTATAAACCATTTAGGTTTAAATAATAAATTACTGGATTTTCAGTCTTATGCTTTTACATCAGCAGTGATCTAATATTACAGAGTTCTGTCATGCTGTGGGAAATAGAGTGCTAAGGTGAACACACTTAACCCAGAAAATATGACAATATTATGCTAAGAACAAACTTACAAGCAGGACACGCCACAGAGATAAATTTAGAGATGATTCAAGATGAATATGTGCATATCCAAGGTCAATGCAGGGCTGCCTGAGCCCAATATATCTGCCAAGAAGTGAAAGTCTTCTGCTTGCATTTCTGCTACCCTTGCATGCATGTTTTTCCATATGCTTTGTCCTCTTCTTTTTATTCCCATCTGTTGTTCACTTTTTAAGTGTTATCTGAGGCTGTAGTCTGTAGTCTACGTGTTTTAAAGACAGCGTGTGACTTTGTTGATCCAGTTTGTAGATATGCAAATCTCTTATGTTATTTGTTTTTGATGAACAGAGTCAGAATAAATGTGTTATGTGCTAATGTATCTCCCTTTGTGCACTGTCAGAGAGCCCTGTGACATACTGCAACATTAAAAGCACAGTCACAAACCCTTATCCCTTTTAGATTTCACCACAATTCATCCGGTCTTCCTCCCCTCACCACCAACAGGCTGCAGCAGATGGCTGTCCCTGTCTGTTTTGTTCTGCTGGAGGCTTCTTCCTGTTAAAAGAGAGTTTTTCCTTCCCACTGTTGTCAAGTGCTTGTTCATAGAAGAACATTGTATTGTAATGTTCATGCTCCTTGACTGGCGAATGTTGTTGTGATTTGGGGCGATACATAAAATTGAATTCAGATTTTACACTTAAGGTGTTTAGGCAGAAGAGTTGGTCTCTTCTGGAAGTTTCTTGCAGAGTCTTTCCAACTTAAACTTGTTAATAATCAAAGTAATTTCCTGTCTTTACTGGCCAAGCCGACTTTTTCCAAAACATCACACAATTCGTCTGTTTCCTTTCTCTTCCACTCTTAGACATCCCAGACCAGGTAATTCGAGTGTTCAAGGCCGACCAGCAGAGCTGCTACATAATCATCAGTAAGGACACTACTGCCAAGGATGTCGTCACGCACACTGTCAATGAGTTTGGACTCGTCGCGGCACCCGAGACCTACTCCCTGTGCGAGGTATCGATTAGCCCAGAGGGAGTCATAAAACAGCGCCGTCTGCCTGATCAGCTCTCTAAACTGGCTGATCGAATTCAGCTTAATGGAAGGTAAGAATCACGACTGTTACACTGGTGTTGATTGTTGGGGAAAAATCTAATACTCGGTCTGCATTTGTGTTTTATGACCCGTTTGACCCATTCCATCTTACATAATGGTTATCAGTGGTATTTTCTTATACGTAACTTCAGCAGCTGAGTGTTTTTTCTCTCTCTGCAACATGAAGTACACGAACACAACCCAGAGTAAAGCCGGAAACAACACTTGCAGGTCCAGGAAGTTTGTTGTTGTCAAAACCAAAAAGGATATCCACTTAAATCTTGAATTATCCAGCCTGTAGTTATTGGACTCAAAACCCAGAATGCTGAAACTGAGGGATTTTTGGTTTCCAGTTTGTGAATGTTCACACATTTCTCACTGTTTTTTTACAGCTGCACCAATTATTATCCTCTTTAAATTAATAATTTCTCGGCTTGCTAAGTACAACGATTTAATCCATCGAGTGTCACATATTTTCCAAATCAGCACTGAGAAAAGCTTGAATGTTCTACTAAAGCAGTACTTCTCAGTCCTGCTCTTGGGGATACGGGGTAGTATTTTTGTGATGTAGTTAATTCACTTAACACGGCCTGGCGTGGATGACTTGAACAACAGTTTCAACAGTAGTGATGTGCAACACACCCAAAGAGTCGAGGCTTTTCCTTTTTCTGGAGAAAATGGCAACTTTTCCACTTATTTGAAGAAGCTTCAACATCATTTTGTGGATGCTGCGTCTTCTTTCTTTTACCGAGTATATTTTTGTGTCTGTGTAGGTTTTTTCCCCCCAATTTGTTGTTGTTTTGTGTCACAGTTCTGTGCTAGTCATTTTCCCTTTTAAGATGAAATTAAGACGTGAAGGATTATTGGACTGCAGCCGTTATGTCTACCCTGAAGCGACTTTCGCCACAGTTTTCTCCCTCTTCTCTACTCGCCTCCTGTGGTCCCTCATTGGTCTCCTCCCAGCTAGCCTAGCATGAATTTTTCATCCTCTGTCAGGGGCGGAGGCATCTGCAGACAGCATGCCGCGGCTGGAATTATTCATACACACACTCGCACGCACATGCAGACACATAGCAAGATATAGGCATGTAGCTGTGCAGATATAGACCTTTTTTTACGCTGGTTAAACAGCTGAAATTGAATATATATGTGTGTGTATATAATCTCTTATGCTTTCCTGTTTCTTGAGGAAATCTTTTCCCTGTACTTGCTATTCCTGTCATGCTTGGCTGTATTTTTTTCAACCTGTATACATATGTAAGAGGGCAATCGGCAGTCCACATTGCAGTACTTTCTATCTGGAGCAATATCTCCACCTGGGTCCTCTGTCACCATATCTCACCTCCTCCGTCTCTTCCTCTCTGCAGCTGCTGATTGACAGCAGGTCCAAGGAAAGGGGGGGAGGGGGGTCCAGGCTAAGCCAACACAAAGCCTTAATCATGCTGCCAAAATATACATATAGATGCATCGAGGGGATCTTGAGCGCTTAAGCACAGATCGCACACCCAAACACTGCCCGTAGCTGTTTACGATGGCTTGGTTCCAGTGACGTTCCCTCTCCCAGTTCTATTAAGCAGCACTTTGTCCATCATTAATTTAGACTCCTCTCCTCTCTTCCCCTTAAGTACCCTGCTCATCTCCTTCCCCTCACTCCTTTCCTCCCATCTTCTTGTCCCTTTCTCTCCTCTGACATCATTTAGTCCCGCGTCCTCTCCTTCGCTCCTCTTGTCCCTTCTCGTCTCCTTTCATCTGGACTTCCTTTTACTCCTCTCCCTTCGTGTTCCTCTTCCTCTCTCTTCTTTCATCTGCGCTCGATCCGACTCCTCTCTCGCTTGATGTCGTCTTTGCTCCTCTAATGCCTCCTTCTGTTTCAGAGGCATTACACAAGTGCTTTATCGTATCACCTCCTCTGCGTTTTCAGCGTGTGCAGATTCTCATAAATGATTCGATTCCTAAAATGTCTTGAATCTAAATATGTTTTTCTCTGTCTTCTAAATGTGAAACGGGTCTCATGTTTTATCCTAAATATAAATTCAGCTTGATCTCACAGCCTGTCTGAGCTTGTCTGACAGAGTAATTGAGCGTGGTTTAGAGGTACATCCATGCCAACACTTTACCCCTGAGGGTTGCCCTCTCTTGGCCTATAATGCTCTGATTTGTGGTTCAGCATTCCTAGATGACCACATTACAGCTCCATTAGCGTGAAAGAGTCTCCCAGAAAACATTTAGAGACTAATCTTAAAGAGAAATGGCTCCTGTTTGCTCTTACTCAGGCACCTGTCATTTTTTTTTAACCTCTCTTTGCCAAGAGCCCTGCTTTCGCTCTTTCTCTCCCCTTCTTTACCTTTAGATGTAAAATACGTACATAATCTGTCAGCAGCATCAGCATCAGAGCATTTTTTTTGCCTTTTCCTGAAACTAATTTCTGCTCTCAGAGGGAAAATTTGCCCATTTAAAAAATGAAATAAGACTGAAAGGAACATTTAATTTATCAGGTCCAGAAAGTTTTATCAGCCTGGAAAAATGGATCTTATCCACCCACTTGTCTGCCTATATTAAAGCATCTGAGGGAACTGCAGTCTAGTGCATACTATGCTAAGTAAGCTGTCATCAATAAAGTGTTTTGCATCATGCATTTCTAGCACTAAATATAATTACCGTCAGTTAATTTCTCTCCAGGTTTTTAGATTCAGAGGCTGAAACTTAACTCCTCTTTTCTCTTTTGTTTCTCACGTGTAACGCAGCTTTTAAAATCTGGTGAATTCGTTACGGAAGTCTGGGAACATTAAGAAATATTTTAATAAAATAACAAAGTTATTCTTAGACTTATCCATCTTCCACCCGCTCCCTCTTCTTTAGGTATTACCTGAAGAACAACATGGAGACGGAGACGTTGTGTTCAGACGAGGACGCCCAGGATCTCCTCAGAGAAAGTCAAATCTCACTTCTGCAGCTGAGCACCATGGAGGTTGCAGCCCAGCTCTCCATGAGAGACTTTGAGCTCTTCAGGAACATTGAGTCCACAGAGTATGTAGATTTTAATTTAACAGCAGTTCAAAACAACAACTGCTGGATGGAATATTGCCTCATCAGAAAAGGTCTTAGTGGAGGGGTGGCTGTCAGGAAGCCATTCGTCTAGAAACGTGGTGGAAGCTCTCTCGTGGCCTGAGGCTTTCAGCCATTAGTGTGGAAATCTTGTTAAAATTGATGGAATTATGAACCCAGAAAGTGCCGGATAGGTGGTTGAAGCATATTACTAGAGGATATCCATATTTTAATGATTGAATATTAGTTACAGTAACAGTTTTTTGACATACCATTTGTTGAGATGATAATATCCTGCCTTTTAACCCAGTTTTGAACCCTTCTGTCACGTGTTTCAGGTACGTGGACGACTTGTTCAAACTAGACTCCTCTGTGGGAAGTGGCAATCTGAAACAGTTTGAGGAGGTGATAAACCAGGAGACCTTCTGGGTGGCCACGGAGATCTTGAAGGAGCCCAACACTCTGAAAAGGATGAAAACCATCAAACACTTCATCAAGATCGCCCTTCACTGCAGAGAGTGCAAGAACTTCAACTCCATGTTCGCTATTATCAGGTTGGTTCAGTGTAGCACCTCCCCTCGACTGTTTGTGTCCTTCATTCTGCATTTACTCCATCTCTGCTGGCAGATGAGCTTTGATGGTGGGTCTCCATTCACCACATCGTCAGGAGAACCAGTCTAACCCCCTCCCCTCTTCCCCTTCCGTTCCTTCCTGTAATCAGCCCTGATTCTCCCAGAGCGCACAGAAACTGCACAGCATTTAAAACAAGTCTCACAGCAGTAGTTATGCTTATTGTCTGCTACAATGATTGAGTCCCTGTGGCCTTTGTGGTTTGGCTCTAGCTGAGCTTTTATGGAGTATTAAACATAGCGTCAGTGTATTTTAGTTTAAGGATGCACGGAAATTTAAATCCGCCAGTATTTTCATGTTTAAACATCTTAGCTTCTGCACAGAAGCTTGTTTGTGTAGGATTTATCCTTAATGTTTTTAACTAAGATCTAATAAGAACTTTCAGGTTAAAACACAAGCCTAAGGTCCATGAAAATAATGACATTTATTCAAAGAAAATGCAGTCCCACATAATGTGTTTACACTCTTAAAACAAAGATGCACAGGACTGTCTTTTTCCTCATGATCAGAAAATCTCAGTGGTCACCCCAGAGCATTTACTATTGTAGATTTAATTTCCTCCCAGCCCCGGAGGATCTGGTGTCATATGGCTGAAAAATGTGCCCGTTTAACATTCTGCAGCATTTGTTTCCTGGAACATTTTGGATTTCTCCGTATTTTTTTCGAATTTCTGAGTTTCATTTTCATGCAGATGACACCATTTGATGCTTAAGCATTTTCAACTCTAAGACCAATTCATTTTTCAAGATTTCCCAAAATGCTCCTGCTCATTTTAATCTGGTTTTACTCATCCCCTGTTCAATCCCAAGAAAAGACAAGTCATTTTGGGGAGTTACATCAAGCATTTATTTTTAAAAATCTGCCAAATCACACATGCAGAGCTACATGATGTGGCAACTCCTTGCAATTAAGGGAGCAGCCGAAAGTAGCTTCCTTTACTAAGATAAGAAAAGAGGCAAAAAAAGTGGGCATCACGGTGTCTTCGCTGTCACACTGTGTCCGAACCGGCAGGTGAAATAACACCTGACCACTCCAAATTCTCACTCCATGTTGGTTTTATAGTCCAAGTCCTTTTTTAGCTTTTAAACTTTCGAACAAGCACACTGCGGTGTGAAACAGTAAACAACGTGATAAATAATAAGAGGAACTGCCTGCATTGTTAATGTGGCATAAATTTAAATATCAGTGCAGGAAGAAGTTGCACTGAGCTCAGTACTGATGTAGATGTCGCATAAATGTGATGACTTGAACTAAATACAGTTTTTTGCTCTGTGTTCCTGTGCTGAGAATAAATGTTAGCAGCCTTCTTATACAGCAGTACGCTGCCTGCTCAGTGTGACGAGCAGCACCCGTGTCCACTCCCTGATCTGGACTCATGTTAAAAGAGCTCGGCCGTATGGAGACGCTCTGTTTGCTGCTGTAAAAGGCGCTTTAAAGCCCAAGTGCCTGACCTTCTCGCCCCTTTACATTCCTGCTCACAGCAGGGGGTCTGCACACATATGGATGCACAACCTGCCTGCTGACAGGGGCACGGCCGTGGTGGCGGCTGCTGCCATGTGCAAATAGCAAAAAAGGGGAAGGTGTTGGACATGCAGGATTGTGAAATATGGAGAGAGCCAAGCCATCTATCCAGTAGTGTGTTGTTTGAATCACATGATCTAGTATGACAAAGAAAACTGTGCCAGCTGCATGAACAAATCAATGTAACAGGAGAGAAGAAAAGAAATGCTGTGTCATTCATTGTTATTAGCTGTCTGCTCAGAGCTGACATCACCTCATGGGGTTTTCAGCTGTGGGAAAAGATGACCCCACTCACTGAAGTTAGTTAGCTCAAAGAGTAGGAACTGTGCAGCATGAAACATTCACATTAAACCTAACCTCCTTTTCTTCTCTACCCTTGTTTCTTCTATTCCTCGTTTTTACCTCTTCCCCCACCCTCTTCTGTCTGCCGTAACCTATTTATCTCTGCCTCGATCCCTCTCTTCCCCCCGCCCTCTTTGCACCTCTTTCCTCTCTCGCGCAGCGGACTGAACCTGGCACCGGTGGCTCGACTGCGGAGTTCCTGGGAAAAATTGCCCAGTAAGTACGAGAAGCTCTTTGGGGACCTGCAAGATCTCTTCGACCCATCCAGGAACATGGCCAAGTACCGAAACGTGCTGAGCAGCCAGAGCATGCAGCCGCCCATCATCCCGCTGTTCCCAGTGGTCAAGAAGGACCTCACCTTCTTACATGAAGGTAGAAGACTTTGTGTGCCTTCTCAGATGATCTACTTGCAATCTCACTCTTGTGTTTCTTAAATACGCTACAAGACTGTTTCTGTTTCTTGAAGTTTAATTTAGTCTCCCAGCTTCCTCTGTTTTGTGCCAAAGGTCATGTCACACTCACTGACGAGGTTTACTTCTGCTATAGGCTTCCTCTTCTTTCGTTTTTTTTTTTTCACCTAAAAGCTGGCCCGACTTCTTCTTAAAAGTGTTTGTGTAAAATGAAAAGTTGCCCTCATTGTGTCCTCAAATTAAGCAGTGTGGCTAATAATAGCAAAAAAATACATAGAGGGAATTTCAGATTTTACTTTTAAAATGCGATATGGAAAAAGCGTTGCATATCAGTTGCTACAAATGTCCATAATGTCAATCATTTCCTTCCACCACACCGCTGATGGGCGACTTCTCACTTTCTACTTCTGTTTGTCCTCTCAGGCAATGACTCAAGTGTTGATGGCCTTGTGAACTTTGAGAAGCTGAGGATGATCGCGAAGGAGATCAGACATGTGGTGCGGATGACCTCAGCCAACATGGACCCCGCCCTCATGTTTAGGCAAAGGTCGGTTGATTTGACACTGCAGCACGATTAACCATTTAAACTGGTTTTAGGAGCCGGGTCTGTGATGAAATGACAAGGCTGTTTGTGGAGATTTATATGTATTTGCATATGGCATTATACATTATATTGTAGAATTTCTTACTTAGACAACGTCCTCATCGGGGGAGCATATGATTGAATTTTGTATTTGCAAAAAAGCATCCTAGTGCACAATAACAAGCTAAACTGCTTGTTATTGTGAATCCACAACTTCCCTCATATTTCTTCAAAACTGAAGCAGAAGCCTGTAAAAAGACTTTCCCACCAAAGGCTACAATGTTGGCAAAAAGGGAACCGCACCACCATACTTCCACCAGCCAACCTTGATCCTTCACCCAACAGGATCAGGCACGCACTGAAGGTCTGGTTCAATCAATTCCCGTTCACTTCCTGTCCGGTTCATGGCTCTCTGTGTTTGCATTGCATTCCTCTGCTGGAATGTAAGCACACAATGACCCAAGTTATGGACTGAATGGAAATGAAGGTAGAATTGATGCCAGCCGCATTGTGTAGTTGTTATCACTCAGTTTGTGTGTGTGTGTGTTTAATCACAGTCTGTCACTGCTACGGTGCATGACTGCCCCCTGCAGACACTCCCTTCATACTGCAAACCCAAAATATAGAGCAAACTTCAGTTCTATACACAAGTCACATATTTAAAAAAAACACAACACAATGTGCCAAATGCATCATATACAAAGTCATAACACACACTCTTCAGGTTGACACGGGGAGATGTCCACTGTTTGGTGTCCTCCCATCTCCGGTCATTTCCTGTTTGTTTTTTTCGGCATGACCTCTACATAGTCTTGTCTCCTCCTCTCCCCTGACCCCTGAACTTGTCTTTGAGTCACGCTTCAATCTTCACGCCTCTTGCTTGCAGGAAGAAGAGGTGGAAGAGTTTAGGGTAAGTTTGTCCTGCGTACCAGATTCATCCTGTTTCGGTCTGGCCCGGCAAAAGTTTGAATCCTCCCTGCATCCCTGTCATCATAAACTCTGCATGTCTCGCCATGCTTTATATGAGCGTTCATGTGTCTGCCTGTGCTTGTTCATGATTAACCCTCCTGTTTGCATCACACGAACCACACTAAAGTCCATTATTGACCCATTAATTGTCTACCCTACTGACGAGAGTATATGTTGAGTCATATAGTAGCTTGAAATGGTGCAGAGCGTTTCTTAACACATTCGCAGCTACCAGTGAAAATTGGCTAAATGATTAATTGCTGCTATTCAACTGCAGATTCAAGTTTAAGTGGAATATAAGTAGATAGTTATAATGCAAAGTTTCTTGCCTGGGTTGCCTTGCCTGGAAACAGCAGGAGAGTAATTAGACCTCATTGTTCCATTAAGTTCCTGTCCTGCAGCATTCATTTATATCTGATTGTCTTCATCAGCAGGTGATGTTTGTTCAGTAACATTTCCATAACAATGCACAACGGCTGAAACGAACTGGTAAAAACTGCTACGCTTCCATAGCAACTACAAACTCCATCTGCTGATGTGGCTCTTGTAGTACGATCGGAAACAGAAGAACAGCAACAAAATAGCACTTAAGGGTGGATCAGTTTATCACCTCAGCTCACAATCCTGTAGAACAAACTCCACCTCGCTGCAAAAAAAGGCAACGTAAAACGCACCAGTGTGTATTTTAGTGATACTATTTGACTCAGGTTTGGCGTTTGTTCATATCTGCATCATGGCATAATATTCCCACTATCGAATATTGTGCGTTGTTTGTTTCTTAACCCTTTTTGCCTCCATCTGACAAAATGTTCTGCTGTTCTGTACTGTGATAGCATGGCACACCAGGGAGTGCTGCCTCCCTCCCAGTTGCATGATCCTTTTTTTAAAATGCTATGCTCCAAAACGGAGGCAGATGTACAGATTTTGTAGTAAAAGCTGTATTTGATAAGATGGAAGACCTTAGTGTTTTTTTTGGTGATTAAATTGACTGTGTTGCATTTTTTTCCTCCATGCCCTTTTTCTTCTCTTACACATTTATCTTCCTTTCCTTCTTTCTGTTCTTTGCGGCTCCATCCTCCTCCACCTTTTCTGTTACTTCTGTTCAATTTAACACACTTCTTCCATCTCTTCTTCCTCTCACTGTCTTTATTATTCCTCTACCTTTTCATCCTTCCTCTTCCTGCCTCTCTACTATCATCTTTTAGGTCTTTGAGTCAGGGCAGCACCAATTCCAATATGCTAGACGTGCAAGGCGGAGCGCACAAGAAGAGAGTACGCCGAAGCTCGCTCCTCAATGCTAAGAAGCTGTACGAAGACGCTCAGATGGCCAGAAAGGTGAAGCAGTACCTCTCTAACCTCACAGTGGAGACGGATGAGGAGAAACACCAGATCATGTCCCTGCAGTGCGAGCCGTCTTACAACACTTGTAAGTAAATCAGAAACTAAGAGGGATTCGCTATTTGGGTTTTTTGATTTAATTAGAAAAAGTATTTAGGGTGCTATTATCCCAGCAAGCATGCCCATGCAGATTCATGGGGCTGCGTGGGCAGGGCAAACTTACACTTTTCCCATGGAGGCCCAAGTGAGTGTACCCACGCGGGGCCCACAGCAGTTTTGTGCTTTGGGGTCCCAAAAGGGAACTCTGTGGGCAACCAATAGCTCTTACCCACAGGAAACTCTCACTGGCCCCGCCTGTGGGTCAACCTCGCATCCCTGCACTAGATAACTGTGGCTTTGCTCTGTACACACACCCCCACAGTTTACCCACAGCTATCCACTGTGGACCCACATAGCTGGCTCAACAAGGAAAAGCCATACAGGGAGATGTGACTAGTGTGGAGAAGATTAATGCATGTTTTATTACACTGTTAGATATGTGAGGCTCAGTGAAGTTTAAGACAGACTTTTTTGATGGGATTTGAGTTTATTCAAGCGAATGGCACTTTCAGCCTTTTATGGCTTTTTCAGCTCATTGGTCAAGCCGGCGACCTACATGCTGAAAGGCAGCAGGGGCTCGGGCTTGATTTCGCCCTGGATCGTTTCCTGTATCTCCCCCTGTATCTCGCTTTCTCCCTACTTTACTGTTTACTCTCCACCACTGTCCTGTTCAATAATATAAAAATAAATAAATAAAAATAGATGTCCTGCACTGCCATCTAGTGGATTTTGGTAATGTTGTCAAAAATAGCAGGATTATTGGTTAGTATCATCGATTTTGGTACTTTTCTTGGTATAGGTAACTAAAGGTTCAAATAAAAAGCCCACATCAGATGTCGATCTAAACATCATTATTGCTTTATTACACTGGCTTCATGTTGGATGCAGTTTTGCCTTAATGACTGTGATATTTCCTGCCAATTGCAACTATAAAATACACTAATTATTATTTTACATATATACCGTTTATAACATTATTTTTGTCGCCTTCTTGTGATTTTAGTGTCTAAGAATTTGAATGAGAGGCGATCCACTAAGTCGGATATGTCTCCAGTCTCGCTGCGATCAACTCTGCCCTCCGGAAAAACACAAAACAGGGTGTCACAAGTCCTTCAGGTCCAGGTCCCACTGAACCCTCTACGAAAGAAGAGCACTGCCAAGGACATAGCCTCACTTAGTGAGTACACGCCTGTTTTATTTGTCATTAGGCCATGTAATGTAACGTTTTATCATCATGTAGGAACTTTACTTTTTAATAGACTTGTGTGTTTCAAAGATTAATAAGTGACTAGTTTTATGGTTATTGTAAAGTTGCAGTCGTGCACAAAATTCAAAATGATTTCAAACTTGTTTCTGAGAAAACAGTCAGGTTGTCATTAGGGCTGGGCTATATCATACCGTTCACAGTAATACCGGTGTAATTTTGGGCAACGATAGTAAAACGCGCATGCGCAGTGCCTTTGTTTACATACGCACATGGCAGTGACTCAGAATGAGAAGAGCGAAAGCAGTCGTGAAATGAAATGGATAAACCAGAATTGGTTTGTAAAAATGCTGCAACTTCAGTGGTGTGGAACTGGTTTAGCTTTCGTCCGTCAGATACACAACAAAGCACTATTTTTGGTAGAGCATGCTAGCGGGCCGTCGTTATTACCGTGTTGTTTGGAAAATACGGCACACTTAAAATCAATCCTTTGATTTTTCTGAAAATCGACAGTGCCCCTTATAATGCCGTGTGCCTTATGTATGAATTCTGGTTGTGTTTACTGACCTCGAAACGATTTTATGTGGTACACGGCACTCGAAAATCTGTCAAATGTTTCAGTACGACTTTGCTAAGCTACCAAGCCGCACCGCCTAATGGATTGTCGAAGCATTACGGCTATATTAGGCAGGCGCCTGGCGGAGTGATAGTACTGTGCTTCAACATAATATTACCGTACTGTGTGTGTATAACCTCTTTTTAAGTTCTGTGGATATTAAACATGGTTATGGTGAGGATATGTCGGCCAGTTTCCACTGGAAATGCCTTTTGGTTAAACTGTCAGCAAGGAATTTGCATTTGCACTGTTAATTTTTTATATAACTTTAATGCACATAAAAAGCAGCTGCTTGTTTAAGTGAAAATACATTGATGGGTTTTTTTTCACTAATAAAGTTGTGGTAAAGTATTTTGTCTCGTGTCAATTATATCGTCAGTTATATCGTTATCGCAAATTTTCAAATGTATATTGTGATAAATATTTTTGGTCATATCACCCTGCTCTAGTTGTCGTCTTATTTATTTAGAGCAAAGACAGAAAGAAATGTTACATTTCTGTGTTCTGTATTATATGAAGTGTAACCAAATCCCTGGTTTGGCGACTTTCGTGACCTTTTATTTTCTCTCTTCTTCAGATTCCAACTCGCCTCAGGTGGTTAAGAAACCACCAGTGAACTCGTCAGAGGAGTGGAGCACAAAGAGAACATGTGACGACACCATTTCCACCATCTCCTCTCTTCACTCGAGCCCCACGGTGTCACCTCAGGGCTCCCCGCGCAAAGGTTTGCATCCAAAACTGTTTCTTGCTTCCTTTTTTTTTTTTTTTTTTTTTTTTTTAACCCTGTTTGCTTTTTATCCACTTCAGGAGGGTTTGAGTAGATGTAGTGAAACACTCACCTGAAGGATAGAGCTGTAAAATACAAATGATAATCTTACTGATTTAAGATATTAGTGTGGTTTGATTAGACTTAACATGCATGAATAATAAAGTTTTAATTTGTGTTTTCTGGGTTTCATCTCTTCTATTGTTGCCTTTTGTTTTTAAATAGTGGGAGGTGTGGCAAAGTCCCAGAACTCCAGCCAGATGAACTTGTCGGGATCTTCATCGTCGCTGACCAGCGAAGCTAGCTCAAAGGCCACCGTCAGTCTGCGCAGCTACGGCATAGGTGGGACCCTGCTCCAAAAGAGGATCCTATTGATGACCAGGCAGAGTAGCCAAGAGAGTTGGAGGGAGAGAGAAAAAGAGGAGAAGATGGAGGAAGAGACAGAGGCAGTTCAGAGAGGCTTGTTCCACTCATCAGAGCAAAGGAAAGGGAGATCCAGGCAGCAGAGCAGCCAGGGTGCACAGGCAGATGCAGGGAAGGAAGGAGGAGGAAGTCCATCCCCCAAAAGGAAAAGGATTGATGGAGATCATCCTGTGGTCCAAAGTGACTCTCAATACAGTTTTCCAACTCCATTTTCCCAGTCTCCTTTAATGAGCCCCACACCCCCAGAGTCCCCCATAAGGAGGAGGCTAATGTCACCGTTCAGGATACTGAGGAAAAGGAGTCAGTCCAGGGAGAGGCCAGCAGCAGTCAGCCCACACCTGAACAGTAGGGAGGAAACAGCAGAGCGTATGTCCTCCTCACCTCAGGATGAGACACGAGGGCAGACAGAGCAGAGAGCCAGGAGATCAGTCAGCCCTAACCCCTTCCTCTGGCTGTGCAGGGACAGAGACTCCAGGAGAAAGACCCTCTAACAGACATCACGTTGAGACAGTTATAGCAAAAACAGTAAAGAGAAGGGACACAGTGGTATTTGAGAGAGACTTTTTTTGTTGTTGATGATTTGCATTTATTAAGAGTCCATCATATTAAAAAAAAAAAAAGCATTTTCTTTTTAAAGTAAAAGTGTTGCTTGAGAGCTTCAGATCCACCGTGAGTCACAGAGATGTGACGCCTGAGAGTTTTCGCTGTGAATACTTGAAGAAGACGATGCGACACAGATAGGAAAAGAGTACATCTGAGGCTGTAACAGCAGATGGAAAAGCATTTCAGTGTGTTCTCGCAGCTCTCCCGACATTTTTTATTCATGGGTTAAAGCTATGAATTATTGTGTTAAAGCTGTTTGGATGTCACCGAGCAGCAGACGGTCACGTTTGTCGCTGTGAAACATTCTTCGTTCCCAAATTTGAATTTTAAAATGATTAAATTTATTCTTCGTTTTTTGGTTGACAAGTTGTAGGCTCTGTTTTTGGTATATGGATTTCTTCTGTGGCGTGCAGCATTTTAATTGTAATGTTCATTTAGTTTCCCGACAGTCAGTTTATTTGTTTTTTGTGGTATAAAGTTTAAACTATGAACCCACCCCCTCCCACAAGTGTGTGTTTCACAGTCATTTCTACACAATTCATAGTCTCAGTTTACAAATAACACAAACAACAGCTTTCTGATAGTGTTTGTGATTTCGGCATCGCCGAAATTTAAAGTCGTCTCTTCATAGTTTTATTTTACTCTTTGTCTTCCTCAGGATGCAGTCACTCACTAAAGAGAGCATCATTTGTGTGCAGTGCACATTAACACTGCTGTACTTTGGCTACAGTAATCGTCATTGCAGCCCAGTAAAATGATCTGCATTTGTACCACTGCACTCAGCTTTTGTTTAAAAGTCTCTGTTCAGTTTTAAAAACAATTTAGCTTGACCTCCAAAATGTAAATATCTGAAATGCTCCTCTGTCCAGGTTATGCCCTCCTACCACCCGGTAAAGCTGACAACCTGTCGGACTCGAGTCACAGCGAGATCTCTTCCCGCTCCAGTATCTGTTCGGTCGACTCGGTGCCTGCTCCTGGGCCTGATGACCGATGTAATAGCAGCAACAGGACCTGTATAACTACTACTGCCACTATTGCTACTACAATGTCTCCTGCAATAGCTACTGCGGTTCCTGAGAGCGCAGCAGGAATGCATTCCCACGTAAATGCTGATTACAGCCAGCCCAGCACAAGGTAATTTGGCTTCAGTTCAGATTACATTTAAGAAGTGCTTTTATTTTGATAGGATAGACTGACAAGATAGTTTTGTTGTTTTGCACTTTGCATAATACAAGGACTGATTATGATTCCTATCGTATACCGACTGTGGATGTTTGATAAGGCCTAAGTAACACAGGCCTAGAGACCCGTGAGCAACCCCCCTGGCAATCTCTGGTTGCTAGGGAAACATGTATATTCTCCAAGTAGTTGCTGGAGGCTGCTGGTAATGGATAGGTCAAATTGGTTGCAAGGAGCTATACGGTGCACCAAAAAACTTCCTTGTCACTGCTTTGGTTGCTAGCAGGTTGCTAGACAAGATGGCAACTTGTCTGCAAACACCCGCCAACTACTTGCTGAGCAGTAGTGAAACTTGCATGGGGTGATTCCCAAACCACAGCTCAACGCAAGTAGTTTGCAGGTATTTATAACCACTCACCAAACAGTGTTGAAAACATATTTATTCCTATCAAACTGTGTGTTGCCTGGAATTACAGACGGGTCTCGACGCCTGTGTGACTTGCACGTTGTTCACATTTTGAAGCCTCGAGTTAGCATTATGGCTATTGCCGTCTCGGTTGTAGCCAGAAGAGACCGTATCTGGCCAGCTTCATTAGCTGGATGCATCTGTAGATTGTTTGGGTGTTTTGCACAGACACAGAAAGTAACTCACCAAAGCTGTTAGTACAAATAACCACTCAGCACGCCATCTCATTTGCCAGATAATTACCTTAAAAAGCATCAACACCGCAAACATGGTTAAGAGGTCCAGCTCAGTGACTCCAATTAGCTGATGTGAAGCTGAGGAGTCTTGCACACCAGCTGGTACTCAAACAGCCAATGTGCAATAGTTAAAACTTACGGCCTTAATAACATTTAAATGGGTTAAATATAAAATTTAAAAAGCATGCGCTCTACATTAGTGAGAACAGTAGCTATAGAGATGAGGCTGTGAGTATGTTTATTCCTGTTCAGTGCTGAGAACTTGTACTCTTTACCCCTTGAAAGCCTACAAGGAGCAACACCTGAAGCTCTTAAGTTCTGAACTGAGAGGTTTCTGTCACATTTTAGGCCTTATTAAATGAACAAAATGACCGGGCTTGAATCAGACGTTAGTGAGAGTGGTCTCTGCCTCTGCAGCTACTCTTGGAAAACCATATTGATTGAGCAATGCAGAGGCGTCAAAACTCACCATTAAAGGTACAGGGGCGGTCGCTGAATGTCATCTTGATGAGGAAAGAGTTAACATGGGAGTCTACGCCCAAGCTGACTCGCTTTTGGAGCCAGCTTTTTGAACAGGAACATTTTGCACCAGGCGACCGAAATGCAAGCAAATATTTTTATAAGGCACGTGTCAGAAACCTCGCCGTTCGACACGCACGCACAGACACACGCTGTCTGCTGCCACCTTTTCAGCAAGCTGGATTCCAATAACGTCCTTCCCTCATTAAACAGGAAGCTCTAAAACACAGCGGGTTTTTATTAGCATCCCACATTTACTGACCTCCTCTCTCCTCCTCTTCTCTGTTAACAGCGTATCGGTTTCTACGCGGGCGGCTTTTTAATCTGGCCGAGTTAACAACACGGCTTTTTTTTTTAATTGTCTGCTGTTTGTTTATTATTCCTCCATGATCAGGCCATTGTGTCTCATAAAGAGGAGACTCAATAACCCGTGTCCCCGCTCTGATAATATATTACCTCTGCAGCCTCGTCGTATAACACGCACCTGTTTTATGAAATATGGCTCGGTTTCATTGAGTGGCTTGTTTTGTCCAGTAAAACAGTGTCAGTGAATGAAAACAAACAAAGTAGATGAAGAGGAAAAGTTTATGTTTCGCTTTAAGCCAGGCTGCAGGGAAACGTTGTGACGTGTGCAGAATCAAAGCTGATTTTACAGGTACCAACATCATTCTAAAAACAAAGAGTGCGGTTTATTTTGTGATCTGTGTAACATTGAACTTCATCCTTTGTCCATTTGTCTTTCGTGCTGGTGATCCTCTGACCGAGGTGCCCTTCAGCAGTGTTTTATGGTTGATGAACCTCCTTTGTCCTCCCCTGTCACCCCTCCCTTCTTCCCTTTTGCTTTCTTGTCGCTTCATTTCGGTATGACTTACCTCCACCTTTACCACCACTCAACAGTCCTGCGCAACAGACTATGTTTTATTGACTATTTTTACACAGGCCAGTTTTTCTACACTGTAGTCGTGATTGCCACACAGGCATTCTGCAAATGCGGTTTGAAATGACAAGTATGCCAAGTTACACATTTATATAAATGTATTTTATTATGTAAAATAAGTGAATTTGAACTGGTAATAGGAGGTGGATAGGCACTGTTATTCACAGGGGCACCAAACATCAATCAGAGCTGGTATTTGCGCTGATTTTCATCTGTGTATTACTCTCGTTCATCTGCAGCGGTTCCTCGTCAGCTCGGGGATACCCGACGCGAGCCTCCACCTTCACTTCTTCCATCTCGACAGAGGAGCTGACCCACGACCACACCTCTCTGGACTCGGTGGCCGACAGCGGGCGCGGCAGCTGGACGTCCTGCTCCTCCAACTCCCACGACTCCTTCCAGAGCCTCCCCACCTCCTCCTGCCGGCCCTGGGACCACGGCATCCACGGCCACCCGCTTGCTCTGTCCCACTTCAAGCACACGCAGATGACCCGGCCGATAGCGGAGGCCGAGGCTGCCGGGTCCATGTGGGCGAGCGACGGCGGTGCCAGGCAGCACTCCAGAGACTCGAGTTCAGACCTGTCCAATCAGTGCCGGCAGAGCTGGGCGTCGTCCGGCTCGCTCTCGGACACCTACGAGGGGAATTACGGGACGATAAAGCGGCGAAACACCTCGGAGCACCCCTCCTCACCAGCCAAAGAGGAAGGAGGGCAAAGCACAGACCCTGCCTACAAAACGGTGACATCAAGCACAGAGAAGGGCCTGATAGGTGAGGGAACAGCTTGCGAGTTTGATTCCCTGTAAGCACAGCACAGAGTAGCAGTGGTCAGGAGCAAAAGTTGAGAAAAAGAAGAAAATACGCTCTTCCATCCTAGATTTGCTTGTGAGGTTATAGACTTTGATTTTTTTCCCCCCAAATCTTTCTTGGTGCTAAACCATATTTTGATTTAAGCTACAGTAAACAGCTTGAATTTGCTGCACTTTGATAAGAATGAGTCCGAGCTCATTCTTATCACTGTTAGCTTTCTATCCTGTCCAGAGTCAATTCCTCTTTTTGGATCTCCTGCTGTGCTAACACGATAGCCGTTTACTATCATAACGATAGCAAAACGTCTTTTTTAAGCAATTTTTAGGACAGATTTTGAGTCGTTGGTGTGGATTTTAATTGACAGCAACTGTGACAATCGATTAATCGTTCTAGTCGGCCACTCTCGCCTGCATCACCTCAAATGTGAGAATTTGCTATTTCTTTTCTTAGCTCACAATAAATATCAGATCATCACGATGGGCATTTTCACTGTTATACGAACCAAGCGATTAATCGATTGATCTGAGAATAATCAGTGCTGAAGTCAGTTCTCAGTTGCAGTTCCAGTTCTGTCTGTATTCTGCAGCCATCCATCTCATCTGTTGTGTTTTTCTTTTCATTTCTGACACACTGTGGTGCATGTGTAGCTGCCTGTTGTGTTGGTGACATCGCATTGATTTAATTTTCCCATTATTTTTTTTCTTTTGTTCTTACCCTCTGCACACCCTCCCCCCTCTCCCCGGCGACCTTTTCGCCTCCTCCTCTCACTCCTCATCCCTCGTCCCCTCTTTTCGGTCCATCCCCACTCTTTTTCTTTTTGATCTCCACCTGCATCCAGTGTATTGTGTCACCTCCCCTGCCAAGGATGAGCGTTACCGAGCTCCCCCTCCCACCCCTCCAGGCTACCAGGGCCTGGCCCTGGGGGACCTCGGCCTCGCAGACGGAGTAATAGGTGGGCCAGGAGGGCACGTCCCCAGGCCTCCTCACCTCAAACCTCCGGACTACAGCGTGGCGTTGCAGAGGAGCAAACTCCTGCAGAGCCCCGGAGCTGCCGGCAGTCTGGCTGAGGCACGCAGGCTGGCAGGTAACCTTCACCTTCAACACCAAGACGCACGGACAGCCGGGTCCACGCCGGGCCACTCCAGACCGCCAAGCATCTGCCACCCGCCACAGGATCTGGCTGACAGTGAGGATGGTAGGAAACTAATCAGAATTGATTACTTTCTGTAGAAAAGAATTGCAAAGACATCATGTGATAGAGAAATTTTAGGCTACGATGTGAACATGAAGTATATATATTTATATAGAACCTATATTTATAGAGAACCTTCACAGACATATATATATTTATCTTCTCTTTTCCAGATGAGCAAGTCTCAGCGGTGTAACGGCACAAACCGACGGACCAAGTCGTGTTGATCCGGCTTTGGACTAAGCCAGTCAGCTGGTTGCCGTCAACTGTCAGAGCACATCGTCCGAGCCCCTCCCAAGGCCCCTTGTGACGTCACCGCAGACCACTCGTGAACCTGGCCAGTCACTCAGGTGACCCCTGTCCAACTCCCGGGACTCACACAAGCACCTCTTTTTAAACTCGTTTCAGAAATCAAAAGAAGAAAACAGCGACTTTGGATACTTTTTAGAAACTCTGTACAAAGCAGAAAGGCGCTGTGATGGGATCACGCCGCCGTAGATAGACTTAAAAAAACCCAACAAAATAAAAGAAGGAAAGAGTGACAATAAGGACGCGTCGTACGACGAAGTCAGCCTCCTCAGAAACAGACCGTGTACCTCCATTTTGCGCTTCAAGCTCACTTTTCGTGTTGTTGTTGATTTTTTTCTTTAAATTAAAATCTTGTACAGTGGTTTAGATTATTTTTTTTGTAAAAGTGTTAATTTTTCTTCTTTAAGTTGCATCTCTGAGCTTTTATGTGAGGATGGTGAGGACAAAAAGGGACGGAAAGTAGTCAGCAGCGTCGTGGACAAACATGAACTCACGGGAGTTTCTTTTCTTTCTTTTTTTTTTGTGGCTCTTCTCATTTTATTTTGACGTTTGCAAGATTGTCGTCCGCTCCAATGGAGATGAATGTGAAACAAAGAGACAAGCTTTGGCACTGATGATATTAATTTACACGTGTGACACCAGATTCCACATGAACAAAGCAAATGCACAAAAAACCCCGAATAAAAATACACAGAACAGTTGCAGTACTTAAACTTCGACTGCATCGGAGGTCAGAAAAGCCCCTCAGGAGCCCGTTGCCTTTTTCTTTCCCACGCTCCCTCCTTAGGTGGTGACAAATGAGAAATCAAACCCGCGGAACAACGGAAGGCACGTCTGTTCATGTTTAGCGCTTATTGTAGTTTGCTGAGCTTTACAGGGGGAAAAAAAAGACAAACTGCAGATCTCAGGCAGTTCCCCGTGGCTGCGTGTTGCACTCCCCACCGCCAGCCGCTTCTCTTACTGCTTGTTTAGTCTGTCGCGAGGTACTTTAGCGGCATGCTGCCTCCTGGATGTTCTATAAAAACTGTATCATAACTTGATTTTAATGAGCTGAAGAACAAATGACTTGCTGCTTACCGTAGAATAATAAAAATGTGTTGTTATTTAATTGCAGCAGCTATAATAAAATGATAAATTAGCACTGTGTGGCCACACTATTTGCATGCATATATATATATATATATATATGCACACACACACACCAAAATCACGCTGGTGTGCATAAAGACAGTGTTTACACCAGTGCTTACACATTTTGTTTACAGTGTTTATTAGACTAGTTGTCTATTGAATTACAAGCTGAGTGTTAGTGCAAACACTCCAGGTTCGGCCGACCTTGTAAATGTGTTAATAATGCAGCAGGAATATGCAGATGCAGCATAAATTTGGATTATGTGCTCACAGTGTACCTCTCGTCTCTCATCTCTTTGTTTTTTTTGTTTTGTTTTCTTCCTATTTAAAAGCGCGAGCGCGGCGAATATTTTAAGGCGTAGCTCGCACCTTCATTCTGTGTCCATAGTGTGTTTTGTAGACTATTTAAAGAGGATGTGCTTGAAAATTGTCTATTTGTATTGAAAACAAGAAGCAAATTTGTACATGCAAACGAAAAATGTTTTGGTTTTTTTCCATTTGTGCTTTGATTCTTTTCTTCCGCAGTTCGGCAGGGGCGTAACTGGAATAGATGCTCTTCTCCTGCTGCTGTTTGTCGCGCGCTCTGTGACGCTTCTTTTGTTTTGCCACACAAAGACTTGAAATGATTGATGCTAATATACATATATACACACACACACACACACACACACACACACACACACGGCATATACATATGAAAGTATACATATATATTTTTTGTTGTTTCTTTGCCATAAATTAATGTTATGATGACAGAAGAGAGTCGTCTACAAAGGCTATTTTTGAATATTTTGTTATGAGAAATAACACAAGGTGGTGATTGCCCTGTTTTTTCTTCTTTTTTCGGGAGGGCAGGAGTCTTAAGGAATTTTTGTTATTTTCTCCCTTCTGTTTATTTTTGAAGTGCCATTTCTGCTCTTTCAGTTTAATTGCTGCTGTGTTTTGGGATATGGCAGTGTGTGTGTGTGTGTGAGTGTGTGTGTGTGAGTGTTTGTGTGTTGTGGAATTATATATTTGTGAGGCTGGGATCAACATTTTTTTTTAAATCCCATTTCCATTCAGTCTGGGATGCTGCACATAAGGACAAACTCAACAAAAGCCCTTCTTAGTTTGCGGTTTTGCTTTGATTGCTTCTGCCTGCAGAAAGGTGGCCCCCTTGTGAGTCTCTCACTGCCAGCTTCACGACACGAGGCGAGTTCGTTCCCTCTCAGACACGATGATTGAAATGAGGGTTTTTTTGTTATAATATTCCTCTCTGTTTTAATTGAACTGAACAAGCTCTGCTATGACGCCTTGTGTGGTGTAGGGTCTCTCAGCCCCGTCACTTTACTCACTCGGTTCCTCTTATGGATTTCCCTCCACTGCTCAAGAGCACCTACTGTGACCCTCACCCGGGTTCCTTTTTCTTTGAAACTTTGAAACAGACTGTCACAAATTGACAGCTCTCTTTTTTCACCTTTTTTTTTTTTTTTTGCACAAGATCCCTGAGATTCTTAACCACAAAATCAGTATTATTGTTCACCATTGATTTTTTTTTTTTAAATCACAGCAGCAGCTTGTATTACTGCCAATAGTTTTCCAAAATGATACAAATGGCTAGATTAAAATAAAAAAGCATCTCCGTGCTCCTAATTGCATAAAACTGGAGGAAGGCACATGCCACCTCCTTCACCTGGAAATACCCCTCATTGTTTTAGCCCCGCCCCCACCTCGTCTCCTGCTGTGGAATGCAATAAGAGAGATGTGAATGTGTTTTATGTCGACGTCTTTTGGCATTACAGCAGAAATGCACAACAATAAGCTTAAATGTGGTGAGTGAGCTGCACAATCTGTACAAAGAGGTATTAACTCGGTCTGTGGCTTAAAGTTTGCTTTTGTCTCACACTTAATAGCTGTTGTAACTTATGTCTTTTAGAAAGACAACTTGATTTTGCTTGTACGCTTTTTATGTATTTTTTACAAGTGTAAATAGTTGTTCTATTTTTGTTTAAGAGAATGTTTAAAAAAGGAAGAATATGAATTTGGACAATGAATAAAATGTTAAGAAAGAATTGTGCGGTTTCTTTTTGGCACTGAAAAGTCGCAATAGACATCACACCCTTAAGGTCTTCCAAATTGCACTACATCTCCTAAGAGCCCACTCAGCAGTTGTTCAGGTATTTCACTCTGGAAAGATTTAACAGGATCAAGCCAAATGCAGCTACGGTAATATTTTTGGTGTAGGTTCCACCTTCTTTTGTACTTGACCCGACCTCTCCTAATGCAGCTCAGATGTCCTTGCTGCTTCTCGACCTTCTGCTGCGTTAAGCACTCCATCAGATGCTAGCAGGGCAGAGAGCGAGGTTGGGTTCCTTTTATTACTCATTAAAGGTTTAGTGTCACACAGAGGTGCATGCTGGTTTTTATTGATTTATTTTGATACTGTAGTGGTCTGCGTCTTTGAGAATTCAGCTCAGAAGATAATTAACTTGTAAAGCACAGTAGCTGAAAAGCACTACGAGGTGGTGCCTCGCGTCCTTTCAGTTAAGTTTAATACGATCAGCATCTACACTCGCTGGCCATTACTGCTGCTTGTTAAAGCAAACGTCTAATCAGCCAATCCCACAGCAGCACCTCGACACATTTAGGCTTGTAGAGATGGTCAAGTCGATGTGCTCAAGTTCAAACAGAGCATCAACATGGAGATAAGTTGATTTGCGTGACTTTGAAAACGGCTTGGTTTTTGGTGCCTTACGAGCAGAATCTGCTGATTTTCTGGGATTTTCTTGTTTAAACATCTCTAGTGTTTACAGAGAATAGTCTGAGAAACAAAGTATCCTGTGAGCAGCAATTTTCTGAGTGAGAATAGTTTGATGACAGAGGTCAGACTGTAGGAAGGCAACATTAATTAAAATAACCACTTGTTACAAACCATTATAGAGGAAGAGAATCTCTAAACACATAACACAGTGATCCTTGAAGCAGTTGGGCTACAGCAGCAGAAGACCACACCAGGTGCTGCTACTCCCAGATAAGAACAGAAAACTGAGGCTGTGATTTCCACAGGCTCACCAAAATGATGCATTTGTAGATTATAAAATGTTGCATCATTTCTGCTGTGGCATTCGAATGATATAGTCAGTATTTGACATAAATTATGACAACATATATCCATCCTATCTTGTATTAACGGTTCAGGCTAGCAGTCATGTAGGGGACTTTTTCTTTTTTGGGCCCCTTGATGGGGGCAAGAGACTTACTTCCAACTACTTACTTCCGACTTCATGGCTCAGTTTGTGCTCTGACATGTACTGTCAACTATGGACCCTTATAGAGACAGGTGTGCGCCTTTCCAAATCATGTCCCATCAACTGAATTTACCAAAGGTGGACTCCAATCAGGTTGTACAACCATCTGATCAGTGGAAACAGGATGCACCTGAGCTCAATGCTCAATTTGAGTGTCAAGGCTGTGAACACTGGTGTACATGTTATATAGTGAAACAAAGGAAAAGTTGGGATTTCTTTCAGTAGAAAGAAAGGATAAATAGGTTCACTTTTATGACCAAAAAGGACAAATTCAAGTGATGCTGGGTAAACTTTTGCTTCTGTGATAAAGTTAGAATGACGCATAATGGAGACCTGGTTAGCCTGGCGGCAGGAAAAGTGTGTTAACCAGCATGTTCAAAGAGCTCAACTCTCCACTTCAGAGAGAATATTCCACAACTACAAGAAAAGTGAAAGTTCAGCTTCAAGAGGGATTCAGCTGGAAATGAGCTGGTAAAATTACACACAGCTTCAATTATACATCACAAAAGGGCGAAAGAGGCAGGGAAATAAATGTGGAAAAACGGGGAATACTGGGTCTTGAAATAAGTGTGGCCTGCATGCACGTGCTCTGGTGTGTGTGTGTATGTGTGTGTGTGTGTGTGTCACACCTCTCCTCTGTTTTGACTTTGAAGTTGTGACTTTGTCGGCAGAGGAAGCCAAAAGCAGGAGGTGGGAAAACTGAAACTTTACCACCTGAGGGTTGTGCGCACACATGGGGGTGGCTTTTAGCATATTCCTGTCTAAATGAAAATTTGTGAAGCAAAACAGTTTGGAAAATATTCTGTCACCTGTACAGTCTCAGCACTGCCCTTGAGCATGTCTATATATGTGTGTGTGTGTGTGCGCGTGTGCATGCGCATTTTCTCTCACATACATAAATGAAAAATAAGTTGGATTTCCAGGAGTCATCAACCTTTCATGTCTTGTTTTTTCTGCATGATTGCTTAAATAAACTGTTCATATGTCCAACTTTTTTTTATTATTATCTTCAAATAACCTTCTCTCCACTAACTTTGAGGCCTTAAAGGAGGGACTTCCTGTCTCTCTTTAAGGACCTCTGTCTCGAAAGAGGCAAAAAGTAGTTTCTCATAAACCGTTTGCAATGCAGATCTATGTACGGAACCAGTAGCAGAGTAGGAGTCGATGCCCTCGGGAAAAAGTTAAATAGGTAAAGATTTTATGTTGATTTATTACAGTTATCAATTAAATTACTGAATGGTAATAGGTGAAACTGTTGATTTTGTGATGAGTTTGTATGTGTGTTATCATATATCAGATGTTCCCCTCATTTGTCCAAGATACATTTTTTCCCAGGGGAAATGATAATGGCTAATCAACCAATCAAATCAATTTACCATTATATCATTTTAATATATTCTTAGTTTGTTACCAGTACTTTAAAAGTTTCATCATTCGACTGGGGGGAAAAAATGGTTCCTGACAGGAAAAATGTAATTTTGCTGGAATTCAATGAGCTTTTTAAAAATGACCCACAGCTGTAAAACCTATCTGGATAGCGAGGATTTCGTAGCTCACTGCATTTCACAGGTTAATGTGTGTAAACTGGCTGTCAGTTATCACGTTGAAGTCATGAGGATGGAAGCCTTGACCTTCAACAGCTCAAGCATGCTACTGGCGGTGTATTCATGCTTGAAATCTTGGACACTTGTTAGTCAGTCACTGCAGAAAGGTTTTACTGTGACAGGAAGTTCGGTGGAGTCGCCTACACCACCACCAGAGCTTATACAGCTCCTCTTACAGGCTCAGAACTTCCCTTTAGCACGCCACATATTATTGTTATGTGAAGAACCTTGTTAGCATGTGTTGGTCCACTGTTGCAGAGGTTTGATGGGCTACAGTAAAATTTAATCAAAGGTCAGTGAATAATCAGCAATTTTCTGTCTGAAAGGAGGCAACATGCAGCAGGGTCGTCGCCATATTTCACCTTCTTGTTCTTCACCTGCTCAGACATCATATAAAGAGCATATAAATTCATTCCTCATAAGTCTCGTGCTTTCGCCAGAATCATGCTCGATTTTATTTTCAGATATATGTATTTCATCTGCTACCTTTCTTCTTTTGATTCCGCTTCCTCCACAAAGGTGAGATTCTGCTCAATTAGCAGCTTCTCCCGTTGATCGCTCGCGAGACCTCGTCCTGTGAATGTCAACACAGTCGCTACACTCACTAGTGTGTTAACGAAGTTTGTGCAACAAAGCCTCATGTTTCATAATGAAGACACGAAAATAAATATCTGACAGTTACAGTTTCACAAAATTCAAAAGAGAAGGGGAAAAAGTCTACACCGGCGGACCATTCAAGGAGCTCTGCGTCACGTTTTGAGGTGGCGCTCTCCAGGGTCGCTTTGGCCATTTGTCATCGGTCCTCAAGGCATTGTGCAGCTTGTAAAAAGGGTTAAGGTCAGTGTCCTTGCATCTCACTGTCCTCAGCGATGTCAGCAGTGCAGCACAGATAAATGACCTGACAAGCCCGCAGACTGTAACCCAGTGTTTAAAAGGTCACAAGTAATCCGTCAAGCCTCCCCACCCCTTTTTTTATTATCCGATTTACCTCTTTCATGACATTCAGGCGCTGGTGTGGTTTACTCGAAACCTCCTGAGGTGAAATGTTCACTCTTGATGCTCACCTCAGACTTGGCGCTGTTATGCCCCACTTTTTAAACTTCTCAAATCAACAAATAAAAGAGCTATTCAGAATATAACAATGTGGCATATGGTCCGACTGATCCTCCAAAAAATCCTCCCCTTTTTTCTTAAAACACAAGATTTTCTAAATCCCTCCCACAGCTGCAGCCTCTTTAACACCTCAGGAGCAGCTTTTAAATATTTTATTTCAATATGCAAGTTTCATCTGATATTACAGTGCAGCTGTAACTATTATGTATTCTTCATCTACAAGCATTATACAGTCTCCCTTGTTTTATATTTCTGAAGATAAAAGCAGGAAAAACATTAATATTTAAAAGAGTTCAAACAACAGGGCCGACTCCGATGGCCATGATCCTTTTCTCTGCTGCTGTTCCACTGAGAGCCATGAGGGAGCAGTGCTGCATTACAGGAAAGGCTCTCTTCACAACAGCACAACTTCAGACCAATGGGTAAAATTTGTGAAAGGTGGCTATCCTGTTAAGGTGAACATTATCAACACACAGTCTGCATTACACAGGCGATAGCTATTGCTTTTTGTTCTGATGCTGCTGAATACCGCTTCCTAAAGAGTCCCAACATTCATATATTGAGATTTAATTGTTTTCAATGCGTAGTAGCTGTACGTGTGTGTGTGTGTGTGTGTGAAGACATTTGCATTAACGTAATTGTAAGTGTGCAGAGTGTGTGTTTGAATAGATTCGTGTCATTCTATGTATTTGATTAGGTGTGTTTGTGCATGTGTGAGTTTGTTTGGCAGTGAGAGAAGTCTTTAGGGAGTGGAATCTGTACTCCCTAACTGTGCCGCTGCACATAAGTGCCTCGTCATCATCATCATCATCATCATCATCATCTCCTTAACCAGCAGAGTGATCCATCTACGCAAATGCATAAATAAACTTTGCTGCTTACTTTCTCTTTCTCCATATTTCTAAATTTACAAGGTCATATTTAAAATCGTGCCTCTTCCTGTCATCCTCCACACATGCAAACATCATTACTCTGGAACAGAAGGTGAGCTGTAGTTCATATCTTCCATTGTCCTTTTTTAAGCAAGGTTGGCACAGGATTAGTCTGGAAAAATGGTGTCATTCTGGCATCCCTCCGCAGCTGTGATTAACCCCAGATTACTGCCAGAATCAAGAAATGGCTCAAATAAAACCTGTATGACAAAGTGAAGTAGGCAACACATCCTGCCACAATCTAAAGAAATTGATATCAATCAGTCTGGAATGGGCTACATAGATATTTCTAAGACTTTGTGAATCACAGTGAGAGACATTATCTACAAATAATGAAAACTTGGAATAGAGGTGAATCTTCCCAGAAGTGGCCGGTCTACCAAAATTACTCCAAGAGTGCATTAACTGTTCATCCAAAAGGCCACAAAAGAACACAGAACAACTTCAAGTCAACTCAGTTCAATTTTATTTATACAGCACCAAATCACAACAACAGTCGCCTCAAGGAGCTTTATATTGCAAGCCACACCTGTTTCTTCTTCCTGTTCTTTTAACAGGAAGAAACCTCCAGCAGAACCAGGGTCACGGAGGGGCGGCCATCTGCCGCGACCAGTTGGGAGAGAGAACAACAACAACAACAACCTAGAACTGCAGGACTCTATTGCCTCAGTTAAGGTCAAAGTTCATGATTTATCAATAAGAAAGAGACATCATACCAACAGTTAAACATTATGGTTGCAGTGTGATGGTCTGGGGCTGCTTCAGGACCTGGATGGCTTGCTGTCACATCCAACAATCAGTTTTGCCTTAAAGCTCAAGAACACCTGGGTTTTGCAACAGGGAAATGATCCAAAACACACCAGGAAGTTCACCTCTGAATGTCTCGAAAAACAAAATGAAGATTTTGTAGTGGCTGGGCCAAAGTCTGGACTTAATTCAGACTGACCTTAACCCGACTGTTTGTGGTCAATTGCACAACCCACAAGACCAGGAAGGTGTGAGTATGTTTTTTTTCTTTAATAAATGTAATTTAAAGCTGCATTTATGGGTTATTTTTGTGTAATTTTAAAATTTGTTTGAAACATTATCGTGTGACAAATAGGAAGAGGCCAAATATTTTTTCCCAGCACTGTAAACATATTGTGGATCTGTTTAACCATCCCATCCAAACTCTTGACCTTCTCCTTCTCATCGCAACCATTTGGTTCGCTTCATTATCAGAAAGTGCCTTCTGGCCACTTTCCCCTCTCAAGTAGATGCTTCCTCTGCATGAGTTGCTCACACTTTGCCATGTTCGTGCACGGAAACACACATACATGAACTCAGATTCGAATGGATCTTTTAGAGGAAGCAAAGTGGAGAGTAGTGAAGGGTGAAGGGAAATGGAGAGAGACTAGAGGGGAAACACTGAAGGAAGGGGGAGATGATAGGACTTGATTTGTCGGTGTGCGTCCCTGTGTGGTCAGACAGAGGCGTCTGATGCAGAAATAGATGAAGAAGGAAGCAAAGGACAGGAAGAGAAGCAGATTTTTATTTTTATTTTTTTAAAGGTAAAGAATGAACAAGAGTGCAATCATTCTTGTCACTGTGCGATTAGTTTGCACCAAAAGGTTTTTGGATGAGGCAGGAGAAAAGAAACCTTGAAGTGTTTAAAAAGATGTTTCTACAGTCTGACCGTTTGGCAGGCACCTCTGTTGTAGCATACTTGCCCTTTAAGCCAGCTGCATTTGGAAATGCATCATTTTCTTTCCATTTGGCTCCTCTGTGCACACTAGGTTGGCATTTGTGACACCAAAAGAGTGAGACTTTCAAAAGCTGTCTCCAGAGCGGATACCTCAGGGACCTGTGATCAGCTGCACTGACATTTAAAATGTGTAATTAAAGAGGAAATTGGAAGAGACAAAAGGTTGACCTACCTTTCAACCAACCAGCTGGCTTTACATGCAGGCATGCATATGTGTGTGAGCTCTGTGATTTACAGTTACAGCTCATTGAGTAAGTAAAATACAGCTACTCTAAAGTTGTAAAATTCCCTATTTAAAAATCTGCTTAAAGAATACGATGAAAGCAGACGCATCAAGCTGTGTTTTGGGTAACTGCCAGTTTTTAATAAAACACCTTTTTAAATGGGTGACTGAAGACTTTGGATAGTTTAAGCCTAAGATGGGAAAGTGACAGGTAAAAGAAGCAGAAGCAGCAGAGAGAAAATGGAGAATGAGAGACATAATCGAGAGCGAGAGAGAGAGATGAAGGGAGAGAAAGAGAGGCTGAGAAGGAAAATCTAAATGCCCCCCACTAAGGAAACTGGGGAAAAGCCACAGAGAAATGGATGAGAGAGGTGACGGGGGGTACTTAGTGGGAGGCCCCTCCTTTGAACTTTACGTCAAGAGAGAAAGTGCGGGAACGAGGGAGAGAGACAGGAGGCATGAAGGCATCTCAAAGCAGATTAAAGACAAGCGATCACAACGGCGTTAAAAAGGAGCGAGAGAGAAAGTAGTGACTGATTGATATATATATATATATATATATATATATATATATACACACACACACACACACACACACATAAAGAAGACACTTCTGCAACTCCAGCAAAAATGGGAGAGAAGAGGAGAAGAGAGGAGGCTGAAGGTCTAACCTCCTCCGGTGCCTCTGAGCTGCAGCCAGGTCTTTGATCCTGCACTTCATTTTAACTCCACTGTAGGAGACCCTCCCAGTCTGATGCACGGGATTAAAGGTGCATTCCTGAATTTATTACACACAGGAGTTGTTATCCACACAGATTCACAAGTAGTTTCAGCTGGAAGTGACCTGCATTGCCTGTAAGAGGCCATGACAGTAGCTGTTACATCTACTGGTTAGTTTGGGTTCGCCTCTACTGACAGTCATCTCTCCCTTTGTTCCTCACAAGTGTTGTAAAAGCGAAATATGGAACAAGTTTAGAAAAAAACATTTTTTTAGGCCAATACTGATATTTGTTGATTTGAAAATCCGACATATAGGCCGATACAGATGAAACAAGTAGGTTTCCCTAAAGTTTGCTATGTATAATTATTTTGTTATAGATAAGTCAACATGCCATTGCAGTTTAAAAACATTTTATAGTCACAAAAAGTTGTGGATTACTTATTGACACTGTATCTGCTCCGATCAGCTTACTGTTGTTTTTGTGGCGTTCAAAACACGTGTCACCAACAGGGAAATTGCAAAGTGCCCTCTGCTGGACAAACTATGCAACTTCAACACTCATAACACAGTTGAAGGTGTTTGTTCTCTTTTCCTCTTTACCTTTAAATGTTCAAGTTTTGCTATTTGTTCAAATAGTGGCCGATAAGTTTGGCTTTTATCCCTTTCAAATGCCTCATGTTAAGTAAATGAATGAACGTACAGTTTTCCCACTTGAGCCGCTTCGCTTATTTCATTTTCCCAATAGCTTTAGGTGTGATGGGGTTACAAAAGATGGCCGAGTCTTACTGTGGACCAATCAGAAGGTTTAAACATTTGCACCTTAATTAATTAGGGATACAGTGACAGAGAGGCATGAAAGAGAAGCTCGAACCATGCTCACTTTCTCACATCCACAGCTGGCCGATCACTATGAGAATATAATCTATAGGAAATCATGTCAGACAGCTGAAGCATCATCTGGCATTAGTGTTGTTTTCATGGAGCATGCAGCAGATGGAAACGCTGTATATGAATCACAGAAATGACTAACACAGGTCACAGTGTGCAAAAAAACAGTTAAGCATCTTCAGACTTTGCACTGCTCTTGTGAAACACACAAAATCCATCTTTTTTCCTCTCCTGCTTGACCATTTCTTTGAAGACAGCAAATTGATTCTTGAGCCATCCCACAGAAAAAAGAAAAAGAAAATCAAGGTTATCAAAACATACCTCAGCTTTAAAGCAAATTCTCCTCTCCTACACTGACCCATCGTATGTGTCCTCACAGATGACTGGCCTTATTCTTTCTGAAGTATCCTCTGCATTATCTGAGCTTGAAAGTATATTTAATAATCCCAAACCTTAAATAGTTTTCATATTGAACTGTTCGCATTTAGTGCAGTAAAATGTATGTTAATATAGATATACAGTGGGGCAAAAAAGTATTTAGTCAGCCACCGATTGTGCAAGTTCCCCCACTTAAAATGATGACAGAGGTCAGTAATTTGCACCAGAGGTACACTTCAACTGTGAGAGACAGAAATTGAAAAAAAAAATCCATGA
This sequence comes from Neolamprologus multifasciatus, assembly GCF_963576455.1. Lineage (NCBI taxonomy): Eukaryota > Metazoa > Chordata > Actinopteri > Cichliformes > Cichlidae > Neolamprologus > Neolamprologus multifasciatus. The sequence goes on from NC_140448.1 coordinate 22,825,596, forward strand.
ATTCACATGGTAGGATTTGTAAAGAATTTATTCGTAAATCAGGGTGGAAAATAAATATTTGGTCACCTCAAACAAGGAAAATCCCTGGCTCTCACAGACCTGTAACGTCTTCTGTAAGAAGCTTTTCTGTCCCCCACTCGTTACCTGTATGAATGGCACCTGTTTGACCTCATCATCTGTATAAAAGACACCTGTCCACAGCCTCAACCAGTCAGACTCCAAACTCCGCCATGGCCAAGACCAAAGAGCTTTCGAAGGACACCAGGAAAAGAATTGTAGACCTGCACCAGACTGGGAAGAATGAATCTACAATAGGCAAGCAGCTTGGTGTGAAAAAATCAACTGTGGGAGCAATCATCAGAAAATGGAAGACATACAAGACCACTGATAATCTCCCTCGATCTGGGGCTCCACGCAAGATCTCATCCCGTGGGGTCAAAATGATCATGAGAACGGTGAGCAAAGATCCCAGAACCACACGGGGGGACCTGGTGAATGACCTGCAGAGAGCTGGGACCAAAGTAACAAAGGTCACCATCAGTAACACACTACAACGGCAGGGAATCAAATCCCGCAGTGCCAGACGTGTTCCGCTGCTGAAGCCAGTGCATGTCCAGGCCCGTCTGAAGTTTGCCAGAGAGCACATGGATGATACAGCAGAGGATTGGGAGAATGTCATGTGGTCAGATGAAACCAAAGTAGAACTTTGTGGTATAAACTCAACTCGTCGTGTTTGGAGGAAGAAGAATACTGAGTTGCATCCCAAGAACACCATACCTACTGTGAAGCATGGGGGTGGAAACATCATGCTATGGGGCTGTTTTTCTGCCAAGGGGACAGGACGACTGATCCATGTTAAGGACAGAATGAATGGGGCCAAGTATCGTGAGATTTTGAGCCAAAACCTCCTTCCATCAGTGAGAACTTTGAAGATGAAACGAGGCTGGGTCTTCCAACATGACAATGATCCAAAACACACCGCCCGGGCAACAAAGGAGTGGCTCCGTAAGAAGCATTTGAAAGTCCTGGAGTGGCCTAGCCAGTCTCCAGACCTCAACCCCATAGAAAATCTGTGGCGGGAGTTGAAAGTCCGTGTTGCTCGGCGACAGCCCCAAAACATCACTGCTCTTGAGAAGATCTGCATGGAGGAATGGGCCAAAATACCAGCTACTGTGTGTGCAAACCTGGTAAAGACCTATAGTAAACGTTTGACCTCTGTTATTGCCAACAAAGGTTATGTTACAAAGTATTGAGTTGTATTTTTGTTATTGACCAAATACTTATTTTCCACCCTGATTTACGAATAAATTCTTTACAAATCCTACCATGTGAATTCATGGATATTTTTTTTCACATTCTGTCTCTCACAGTTGAAGTGTACCTCTGGTGCAAATTACTGACCTCTGTCATCATTTTAAGTGGGGGAACTTGCACAATCGGTGGCTGACTAAATACTTTTTTGCCCCACTGTATGTTTTTTTTCTCTTTTAGCACAGTGTATCAAAATCCTCTTACATGAATACACAGCATGTATTGGCATCCGATTCTGATTGTTTCTGCAGCAGGGACTCTTGTTTTCTTTGAGGTGCAGTAACGATAAGGGACCCGGCATCGAAAGCTTTGCTTTCACAAGATTAATTTCAACATAAAAGTTCTCTCACTGGCTGTGTCATTGAGAAGCCGTTCATATTTCTCAAACGTGTTCACTGGGCGTAATAAAGGAAGATTTGCCTGGTGCTGTTGAACATTACCATATACAAGCTAAAATCTTCCCATTACTTAAACTGCACTTAAAGCACTTTTATACTCTTTTTCCCTCACTGATCCTGGATAATGAGGCTCCAACAAACTAATAAAAGAATAATAAAATGTGACAAATTGTCTTTGCTCTATGTAGCAAAAAATGCTCTGGTCCTTTTGTGTGTGGAAAGACAAAAAGCAAACAAAAAAAAAATAAACTCACCAGGACTTTTTAAGCATATATGACAAACATTTTTTATTGCAAAATATAGTTAAATTACTTTAAAATATGTATGTTCTAAAAACCAAAACAAAAAAGACAGGATAATCCACAAACCCATGAGTGATGTCAGGGTGGGTACATCAGCCATTTATTATAGTCTTTATTATGCAAATAGAAAGTATAAAAAGTTGTTTTTTTACAACTAATGGATGGAAAATCTGTGGCTTCTACTGGCACAGAGTATTGATGTTAAATTCAGGCATGTGTACATGAACCTCTTCAGAGGATGAAATTCAGCATCAGAAGCAGGCAAGATGCAACTCAAAGCACTCCTTTAATAATGGTTTATGAAGCGATGCACAAGGCAACAGGGACCACACAAGGACAGATAAAAATATGTTTCAACAAAGAAATAAAAACTGAGACTATGTATCCACACATAGATGCACAGAGGGCAATGAAAGAGAGTAAAACAGGTGGGGAACAAAGAACAGGCGAGTCTAATTAAGTGAATCCATTCAAACAAAGTAAAACAAAACACAGATGACAGGGAACTCCAAAATAAAACAGGAAGTAACACAGCTGGAAAACATCTCACAGAGAAAGTGACATCAGTGCTAAATTAATGACCTGACTTTAAATCATTCGTTAACCTTTAAGGCAATTTGAACAACTTTCTGTGCTTGTTAGCACACAATGTAAAATATAAATACATCTAAGAATACAAATTTAATGAACTGTTGATATTAACCGATTAAATGAAAACAGGAAAAATGCAGCGAAGGAATAAATCTGTCATTGTTATTCAACTAATTCATTGCGCCGGTCTTATTACAGATGAAAGTGAGAGTCATTAGGCCTCAAACTGCTGTCATTTACTATCACAGTAATTTCTCCTTTTTCCTCCTCACAGACAGGTGTGAAACTGACAGGACGCAGCTGAAGTGAAATAATGAGTCACGCTGACAACACATTACGTTAACGTAAGCATAGCAACGAGTGTCACACCAAACCAGCGTCCTTCTAGCGTCTCGGATAAAGACTCTGACTGAACATAATGAGCAAGAGAGAAAGAAATCTTCACTTTTTCAGTCACGTCAGCTCATTTTCACCAAACTTTGGAACCCACCCCCCCAAAAGCAGACAAAAAAAGCCCAGAAGCTTCCATGAGGAAGAACACAGAGTGCTTTGATGATATTATTGTGACACCAGATGTTAGTCAGTATAATCTATGTTTGTTTTGTACCGTAGGCTATTTGATATTAAAAAATGTCAGTAAACATTCTCCCATTTGGGGGACAGTAAAGAATGACTCTTAGTATCACTTGTGGCAAGATTCAGCTTTGATACTCACATTGCATTGTCTCTGTAGCTTTGCAGTCATCCAGGTCATGGTAGTCTTAACAGCTTGAAAAATGAAGTCACCTGGACGTCTTTAAGTTTGCAAAGACATTTCACCTCTCATCCAAAAGGCTTCTTTCATTATAAAAATAAAGGGTGGAGATTCTCAGGTACTGAGCCCAATGTTTGGGTTTTCCTCTTTGGAAGTTGTTGTTGACTGCTGAGACAAGGTTTGAGTGGGGGTCGAAGCACCTGCGAAAGGATCTCAAGGCCTCATTGTAGGTGGATGGCGGCATCATAAGTCAGCTCTTCAGTGTTGTGCCCTGGTTTTGTGGAGTGGCTGTTTGATTTCTCCAATGCAGATGTCCGAGCACTCCTCGCTCATCTTCAGAGAATACACTGTGTTGCTTTGCTTGCGTTTGGGAGTTTTGTCCTTGGGATGAACCAGTTTTTGTCTGTGGGTGTGGCTGGGTCTGAGGTGCACGGGGATGTCTTGAATGTGCTTGAAGAAAAGTCTCCTGAGTGTCCCTGACAAACCTGCTACATACAGGATGACATTGTTGTTCTGTTTATCATTCTGTTTCTCCCTAGTTGGTGTCTGACCTTCTTTCCTGTGCATCTCCGCTGATTTGATGAAGGCCCCACTGGGATAACCACATATTTTAAGAGCAGTCTTTACATTCCTTTTCCTTCCTTCAGCCTTACAGGGAATGTTTTACTGGTCTGTGTGTGTGGGCTTCCAGGAAACTCACATTCTTCTCAGTGAGCGCTGCACAGTCCACAGTGGTAACCTGTAGTCCTTGGTATCCTCCCTGATGAACTTTATGTTTGGAGCCACTGAGTTCATATGATCAGTGAAGGCTTCTATTTTGACCTCGTAGTAATCCACATATCTGTACCACTAGGTGACTAGGTGCTATCTCTTTGAAGGAGCCCAGAGCTCTACTTTCCAGTTTCTCCATGTAAAGGTTGGGTATAATGGGTCACATTGGGTAGCCCATAATGCATTCGTATTTTGTCTGTAGAAAACCTTGCTGCATTTGAAATATGTGGTGTTGAAGTAGAAGTATAGCAGGGTGCAAGTATGTTCAGTGGTAAAACTCGCTGTAGTCATTTTCTGAGAGCCGCCACTGCTTCGATTATAGGTACACAGGTGAAAAGTTACACTGACAGCAGCTAATGTTCTTTGATGTCATCTAAGTTTGCAGATCTTGTTGGTTCACTTGGTTTTTGATGTGATGCAATGTGTTCCCACAAGTGGGTCTAAGATAGTGGTGAGGTGTTTGACAATGTTGTAAGCAGACTATTTCCTCCCCTGCAAATGTAATTATGCTGCTAACAATGGGTCTTAGTGGGACTTCATAAGTGTGTATATACAGGGTGTAGTTTCCCCAGGGTGAAAGTAGTTTAGTGTTTCTGCCATGCTATGATGATGTATAGCGACCACGTAAATACTGCGGTTCTGCTTGCTTTCCAGTGTTGTGCTGTACTTATTTGCATGCAGGGACTGACAGGTCAGTCTGATGATAATATTTAAGCTGCCTTTTGGCGTAACCATGCACTTTTAAAAAAAAATAGTTCATCATTATAACCAAAAGCAGTCTATTTCCTCCCCTGCAGTCTCTCTATCTCATTTAGCTCTCTTTTCAGATATGGCTCCATCCTTTCATTAAAGCATGTGGCCAGTTTAACGTAAGCTTTAATAATACATGGAGGTAAAACCTGTGATATGCTGCTTGCTTTAAAAGCTCCCAAGCTTTCCTTTCAGATTAGAACTTCTTTCATAATTTCTGGTGCTTTCAAGTTTGGAAAGTCATTTGTTGAAAAATTAAAGGGGTACGGGAGATGCTGGCATCGGCAATTACAAAAAAGATCCCAACATTAGGACTTTGTTACACGTCGATCTTAGATTCATTTATTTGATACCAGCCTCTAAACTATTTCTTTGTCTCTTTCCCCCCTCTTTCCCTTTAAGGCTGAATAAATGTATGATATAAGTGTGACTTCGGATTGATGGATCCTGAAAGTGCCCGAAGGCAACTATTTCAACTTACAAGTCTTTCTGTGTTCTCCACCCAGCTTTCCTATCATTTGGAAGAAGACACCATCTCACATACACAAGCGCATACATGCATAATGACGCTGGGAGACTTCAACCTTGTTTTGTTTTGGGGGGTTTTTTCCATTGGTTTTCACCACCACTCTGCTTTTGCTAGACCTCCTAGAGGTACACAATGACTGCAGTGTGGGTGGGTGTGTGTATCTAACCTAATTTTCCTCAAACACGCTCCCCTCACTGGGAAAGAATTATGTTTTCAGCTGAACCAGGCCTGTGTTGTTAAGATGCAGAGCTCCCCTCTGCTATCCCTTAGTATTGTGAGGAGGGTATAATATGTTGTACCTCATTAGCAGGCAGACTGTGAGATGGTCAGTATGCTGCTTATACCTTAACCACCTGTGTTTATTTTAAGGTAAGATGTGCTTTATTTATCTCCATGCTGCAAAATGTCTTAATGCTCTTTATGTCCGTGTAAGCGTCTGTTTGTAAAACCGCTCTTTATATAGAATCTCAGTTAGCTATCAGGCTGTATTAGTTAGTATGCAGTAGCAGTGGGTCCTGATTACAGTGGTGATTGATGTAGCCCTGTACATGATCTTAGAGCTGTTTGCCACAATGGATCAGCCGTTGCTTACATGCTATTTCCTCATCATCTACCACATCCTCTTTCTCCTCTTCTTCCACGTCTTTTCTTCTTCCTCCCACTCCTTGTTTGTTGACTCTTTTCTGTCTGATACCATAATCTTTGCTCGGAGGAAATGCAAAAACCTTAATGTGATTCATGAGGCAGTGCTTGAGCTCTTGAGTGCTTCTGTGATGGCTCAGGTGGTAGCAGTGAAAACAGTTATGACCTTGCTGAGTGATTAAAAGCCTCTCTTTTACTTCTGAATTCAGTCTATCAAGAAAAATTAATTTACTTGAACTGATTAAAAAAAACTTTATCAAGCAGAAAACTTTGCTTCTCCCTGTCAAATAAATCTGAGGTTTAGACTGTGGCTTTGATAAAAACCATTTGGAAGATGACTTTGGGAAGCTGGAGCTTTACATGTTTGTATATTTGACTTTTGAATGTGTAATGCAAGTAATGCATTATTATTATTATTATTATTATTATTATTATTATTATTATTATTATTATTATTACTACTCCAGTTCTCGTATCTTTGGATGTTAGGTGCCTTTTGTTCTGTTCTCTGTTAACAATGCTTCCAGATGGTATTACATGTTGGATCAAAACCAAACTGTGCTTTTTTGCATTCACAAAAGCAGCCCTAAATCATTACAGACCCTCCACCATGTTTTACAGATGACAGATGACTGTAGACGCTGTTGTATCTCCCTCCTGACTTCCTCTGTACATATTGAAGAATCAGACAGTTCAAATTTGGATTCATCTCTCCATGATACCTGTTGCCATTGATTTTCAGTCCTGTTCCTGTTCATTCTTTTCTCCTTGTTTCCCTTCCTTAAGATTTGCTTTTTGACAGCTGTCCTTCCACTGAGATCCTTTCTGATGAGGCTTCAGTTAACAGCTCTCAGTCTTTTCCACCTCTTTCTTAAGGATATGACTTTCAGATACTGTTCATCTGCTGTAGATAGTTTATTTTAAGGGTTAACATGTCTTCTTGGATGTTTTAAGGATAAACCGCACACCATGCCAAGACATGCCAAGTTTTAAGCTGATAGTTCTTTGGGAATCACCTCTTTGGTACAAAAATCCTATTTTATGCCTGTCAAAGTGTGTTTTATTTTCTAAGAATCATGTTTTATAGATTCAGCTAAAGATACAGGTTTAGTTTCTGTGTTAGGCTGCTAGTAACAAAGTGCCTAAAAATAAAACTGGTTTAAAACCAGTTCCTTGATAAGTTGTCTTTTATGTGTGAAGACAAGATTAGTTCATCCCTTGAGTTAAGTGTCTTTTTTATGTGTGAATGAGTCACAGGTCAGTTTTAAGTAAATTAAACAAAAAAATTAAAATTCCAGGTACAAGGACCAGACTGAGAATTGATGAAAAGACCTTCAGAAAGCCTGAAAAACTGCTGCTCAAGCCCACTTTAAAACAAGAGTGCCTCATTGTAAGTGTGATTTAAAGAAATGGCTCAAGAGAATTCTACGGCATTATAGACAAGACATAAAAACAAACACTGACAACAGACTAACATATAATTCCACATTTCTAAAGAAAGGTGGTACACAGAGGTATTTATTAACACCGATCTCATCCCAAAGTTAAAAAAAGGAAAAAGATGGTCAAAGAAGAGACAAACCACATTCTCAAAATATTACAGCATTTTATGGTAGAAGTAAACTCTCTAAACTTGCTTGATGCAGTCCAGCTCGCTGTCAGCTACTTGAAACATTTGACGCTGTATATAAAAGGCAAAGGAGACCCTGAACTGTTGAGCAAATGAATTGATATATCAAAGAATAAGAAAACATTTCACTTTTAGAAAGATTTGAAGGTTATGCAACACAGTGGTAAACGGGCCCTGCTTCATGTTATACAAACATGTTGCCAGCATTCAATTCAAAATGTGAAAACATTTAAAAAGCAAAACAAGAAATCTCTATTTTGCTCTATTATCGTGGGATTGGGATTACTAGCATTAACCAACACATGCATTCTGTTTCACTTCTAATTTTGCTTCTTTTAATAAATGGGTTGTAGTAATCTTTGTGAATTGACCATGATTACTGTCAATAACATCCATCAATTCAATACCACAGTGATTCACTCTTTTAGAACTTTTAATAGTTCTACGGCATAAGAAAGAAGAATCTAGTGGACATCTTGTGACCTGTGCCATTCATTGTGATGCCAAAACACACTGTCACATTCTTTATTTACCTGGTAGCGGAGCTATTGCCATGAAAGTACCTTTATCTACATGTTAAATTTACTGTGAGCGAGGCTTGAAAACTAATCATCTCGGTTCATTCTTACACAGATGCAGTCCTGATGCTAAAGAGCTGTTCAGCATGGTACCAGCACAGTCTGTGATCAGAACCTGCCATGAATACATGATAGTAGGGCAAAAACGCGGGGGATTGGGTGATCTATCAAAGACTTGATGCTCTTCCAAAAAGGAGTCAGTAATGGCACCTCTGATAGGTGTTTCTTCTTTCACCCTTCCTAAGTATGTGCATGTTTTTATGTGAGACCTTAAAAGGGCAAGTGGAGGTGACTGATTACCTCGGCTTGCTCTGTTTAATCGAATGCAGACTATGTGCCTGTGGCTAGGACAGTTCTGTGCTGGCACACACAGCCCATCAGTGGCTTGTGTATAGCATTCAGCTATTTGGAGTAATTGCAGTGAAAATATTTTTTTCCCCTCTCTCAGAGATACAAAAGCCGTTGATCTGCCTAAGGGTGCAAACAATCTTCTGCAATCTGACTTCTGATTGGTAATCTAGCTCCTTCTCCTGGTGTCCCCCCAACCCACCCAACCTAACACCCCCCTTTTGCAATTCTTTCAGGATCCTCATTTCTCTTTCATGCCAGTGGCTGTCCTTATATTCTTCTCCCTCTGTCTTCTAAGAGTGTGAAGGAAATATTTTTGGAACAGGTGTAAGATCATTTACACCTCTGCAGCGGAGAGGAAGAAGCAGCAAAGGCAGCATACAAAAGGTTATTAGAAATAAGCAGAGTTTTTGCTAGTTGGCAAAAATATGTGAGTGGTTGAGGTATAATTTTTTTTAGCTCTGTTAGGAGCTAAGGAGTTATTAAAAGGAACAAGTCCTCTGATAGAAAAGCTTTGACTAAACCACATTCCTGGCTTGTCACCAAAAATAAATTATAAAAATAATAAATGCATCAGCACTGAAATATTAATCACGGGATATTCATTAGGTTTTTCCAGACAGAAGACATTTGGGTCGTGCTAGGTGTAAATAATAAAATGAATGGCCGTGAATGCTGGGGCACTGTCACAATGTCGAGCCTCACTGGAACATTTGAAGAGAACAGAGCCCTTCATTAATGATATTAGTACTGCGATTTCTCCGTGACAAGTCAAAACCATCTTTTCCTGGCCTGTGAAAGATCAGCTTAACAAATTAATTCTCAACAGGTGGCTCACGCACACATTGCAGCCTTCTCACTAGGCCGATGTTTTTTAGATTTTATTTTGATGTTTGTGCTGGGGTTTTTTTGGGTTATTTATACAAGAAAAGGGGGTCCTGCCTAGTGATAGTGAGATGGACCTAATGAACTGCCCAGTGCACTTATGGCAAAGAGGGCTCTGATGCTGGATTCAATAGCTTCACATGTGGTAATTTTGCAAAATTCATTGTTAATATCAGGACGGCTGGTATGAATGGGCTGACGAGCTAAGCCCTCCCTATCCTTTTTAATTTTATATATATGTGTGTGTGTGTGTGTGTGTGTGTGTGTGTGTATTTGTATATATATCTAAAATCATCTTAGAACAGATTGCTTAAACGCTGGTGTAACAAAGTGCAGCAACAATGCCAAGTAGTCCAAAGAAAAAACAAGACAAACACAGGATTTAGCTACATGAGCTAAATTTTTACAGCCCATGCTCCGCAGCATCATCTACCATTCATCTTCATAGAGCAGTGAGTGACAGGTGTCAGTCAGGCCACGCCCCTTTGATTTGCTGACCGTTTGGGCTAGTTCAGCCCAGAGGCGGGAACTTTGGCGAAGGAGTCTTCTGCCAGAGTCTCGAAGGCGAAATCAATATGGCGGCACCGGTGAGCATTAGCAAGAACGAAGTGGATTATTTATGTAGTCGTCCATTTCCTTCTATGTCTTTGGAGGAAAAAGTGTAAGTGAAGAGAATGGGACCACATCATCCAAACGATGTTCAAATAACACAACGGGACAAACGACAGAATTATAAATTTTGTGTTAAGTGGTCTCAACGAAAGGACTGGCTAATTGCATGTTAAGCAGGAATTCACATTACTGTTTCCCTGGCCTGCTTTTTGGAGGACACACAACTTGGACTCAACAAGGAATTGTGGATTTGAAGCATTTATCTGACTAAATTAGGAAATACCAATGCAGCACAAGTCACACTGAAAATTGTGTAAAGCTATCAATGTTTGCTAAAATTAACAATTCCTGTATGAAGGACACCGCATTGCTATACAGAGACACAACGAGCTAGTAAAAAAACAAACAACAAAAAACAGGCATTCACTATCACGGATTGTGGACTATATTAAATTTTGTGGGCCACATGTGCTAGCTTTACGGGATCAGACGAATCTCCGACTTCCATTCAGCAAGGTGTGTTTCTGGACGTCTGCTTTGCTGGGGGATGCACAATTACTTTTCTTACCTTGTTTTCATGCTTGTTGATATTTTATACAACATTCTTCAAAAACGAACCACGGATCCTTTCAGAACCAGACAGAAGTTTTCCTACTCTATCGGTGAACTGAAGAGGTGACCTTCATAACCAGAGGCAGATGCAGCTGCAGCAAGGCCGCGCAGGATGCGGAGGGGTGACAACGTCAGTAGCAGCACAGTGCTATGAAATATTGATGGAGCAGTCAAAGGCACGCTTTGAGAAAGCACAGCACTTGGTGTCATTGGACTTCAATGACAGGGTGATTAACATGTTTGCATCCCAGAAAACTCAACGATGTGATCTTCTCTTCAAATAAGGTAAGCTCACCACCCTCTCCCCTCAAAATAGGTAACATGCTTCTTTCCTGTTACCTGTTACTCTTCTTTAAAGATCAATATTTTTGTCTGTGGATACCAACTCCTTTTATTGGTGAAGTGTCTTTGAGTCAGTATGTTGTATAGTAGTGATATTGCAATTGTAGTCTATTGGCAGATTTGACATTTTTAAGTACATCCGTGGCTGCATCAACAGAACTTGAATAGATTTTTCTGGCATTCGGATCATTCAGCTGTCATTCTTCCTTCTTGCATATTTTGTTTTCGTAAAAACAAAAAAGGCATGTGTTAATGTGTATAAAAACAACTAGTCAAAAGGCGTGTGAGAGTGTGTGTGACTGGCATTCTGAGTATTCCTCTATATGGTTTTGTTAGTGTTGCTTTGACAAGGTCTTGTGGCTGTAATGTGGTATCAAGGATGTGATGCTGCTGCTAGTAGTGTGAACTCTATAATGCATTTGTTAGCCCACCCACCCAATAGCACTACTAGCCACCACTGGTTAATATATTAAATGTATTTTCAGGCCTTAAAGAAGTGGTTTGCTAATTAAAATGCAAACACACTTTAGATTTAATGTCATTTTAATCCTCAGGGATTTTTGCATGCAGATGTTTTTGTATTGGGACACAAACAGTCTGCAGTATATGTCTCACTTCTGTGAGATAACACAGAAACAGTTTAGAGAACATTTTACAGAAGAAGATTATTGTAATGCGCCTGCATGTACATGCATGGGTATTTCTTTTGCTGGTTATGAAAACTGCTGTGCGACAGTTGGACTGCTCAATTACCAGAATCCTGTGGGAGGCTGGCTCTGTCTGTACTGCAACAGCAACTGTGTAGTGAAACTCGTGAGCACTCTAAAGTACTAAATGACTGGAGTGGAATAGGCTTTAAATTTGAACACATCCACCTTTTTAGGGTCTCAGCTAACAATGGGTGAAGTGCATTGTCCACCCAGGACAGGTTGGCAAAAAATATGTTTATCCTCTGTTCACCTCCCTGTTTATCTCAGGCTGAGGAAAGTTGTTGTTTAGCAGTGCCCTGCTTAAATTCTTCACTTGGGTCTATACAGTACAAGCATACTTAGGAACTGACTTTTCTCAAGGGTACTTCAGCATTAATTGCTGTATAGCTTACAAATATTCCCTGACCCTGTTTAGGATCCACCTTCTTTTATCTGACCTTCAGCTCTCTGATCTGAGTGACCTCTTCACTCCCTATTTGGGTCAAGTCTCCTTCACTTGCTCTTGTTATTGTAATATTTTTCATCAAAGTGTTTTTCCTTGCCTGTAAATCTGACATTTGTGAACTGTGGGATCAAAGATAGATCCTCCTACACTTTCACTGTTTGAATTTCCAGGCAGTAACTGACCTTAACCCTCAAGAGTATTAAGGCTGAGCTCTTAAGGGTTTAGCTTTGCTTGGAATCACCTACATCAGATTAATAACCCCAACTGTACTACCTAAAGGATTATATTCTCTGTTGCTCAGCCAATTTATCCATACACCCTGGTAAAATTGCATTTGTTAAACCTTCTGTGTTTTTCCCCTTTTTTTTAGTGAATGCTTATCTTCTATAGAAATATATTGCTGTTTCGTAAAAGACATAAAAAATAACAGCAACTTTTTTCCACTTTGCCACCTCTCTTGTCTACTGGTCTTATGTGACATTTCCAACCAATCAATATTTTGTTTGTGTGTGACATTTGCAAGAAGTTCATAATTTCTTATGGCTGTAGATTTAATGGTTTTGATCAGAGTGTACCAGAGAAGGTTGAACCAGTGATCCAGACTGTAGAAATCTCCAGATGACATGTGCTCATTACACACCTCGTATAGATGCGTCTCTGCTCCCTTTAAAAAAAAAAAAAAAAAAAAAAAAAAATCTTTGCAGCCTTTTAAAATGGAGCCATGAAGCAAATACTAGAATGCTCATGGGGCCGTGGAAAGGGAAATTAAACCACGACCTTGAATTGGAAAGGTTGAGGCATTGTCAGGCTCGTAGTGTATTCCACAGAGCTGACAGTCTTGTTATAAATGAATCACAAAGGTAGTTACCAGTACACAAGGTCTGAGATTAGCACGTTTTGTATCAGGGAGGTCTTTATTAGAAACCTAGATTGAATGTTAGAGTGGAACGGAGGTTAGAAGAGGGTACAGTCTGATGAAGTTGTAACATTTCTCTTATTTTAGTCATTTTTGTCACTGTTTTCTGTTTTTTTTTTTTTTTTTTTTTTTTTTTTTTTTTTTAAACATTGTGCTATAAAAAAGAAAGGCACTTGCTATAAATGTAGTGAATCTATCCATGTAACAATATTTACTTGTATATCAGTCAGTTTCAGCTCTGGTTACAAACATACATACATCACTGATTTATCCACTTCTAAAATATTCTAGAAAACAAGAAATTAAACAATTAAAGAAAAATATGATATAGGAAACAGAAATGATCTGAAACAAGTATGCACAGGGTGAAGAAAACATTTGTAACATAGCACACAGATGTAACAAATACAGCTTGATTTTCCACATATATGCGTGCAGTACATGCATGAGACAGGGGTGAGGTGTGCAGTTAGAGTGACAGCTGGCTTCAAAGTGGTGGTGGGACTCCATCTTTTAGTTTGCAATGAATGAGTTGACAAATGAGGCAACCTAATATCACGGCAAAGCGTGTAATAGACACGTTGGTCCACCGTGTCCATTTCACGCTTTGCCTCTCCAAATTGTGAAATGTACACACAGGCAGAAGTTGAGGTAAGTTGCAATAACAGCAGAGGGAGATTTTTTTATTTCAAGCAAACACTAAAATGATTACAGGAAAGTGTTTAAACAGACATTATTAACACATTTACAAGTATATACACATTAGCAACCTAGCTTAATTGTTTACGGTGATTAAAGACCCTGGAATGTACTTCATATGTCTTTTGCTCACTACTGACTTCATGGCTTTAAATATATTATTTCCCCCCTGCTGGTAAAGCAATTTCTCCATGCATTAATGCAACTTTTCCACGCGTGTCCATTTCATGTTTTGAGCATGGCATAAATGCAGGGAGTACAAGTACTCAGGTCTACCATCCAAAGCAATGGACAGAAGGATAGCAGCAAAAAATAAAAGCAAGCAACCAGACTGGACATGATTAGAAATGAGTACATCAGAGGGAAAACTCAGCTTGAGCTGTTTGGCAAACAAGAGTCAAGGCTGAGAAGCTTTGGCGCAGTCCTGGATACACTGGGCAAAGGATGTCAGAAGGAGAAAAAGAGTAAGACCTCATAGGAGGTTCATGGATGTAGTGGGTAATGACATACAGAGGTTTGGTGTGACAGAAGAGGATACAGGGATAGGGTGAGGCAGATATTCAGCGTTAATTTCTGTTCTATATAAATAGAAGGAAAGCTATGCAAATATTGATCCAAATTGTGCTCAAGGTCTGGGGTCTGGTTTGTTTTTCTTAGTGGATTGTACTTCTTATTCATTTGTACCATACAGCCAACCAATGACAGGAAAACATATCTTTCTACAGTTCACACATTACAGTAACCTGTCAATTGTTATGGCTGATGAGCATTTTTGTCTGCAGTAATAAACTTGAAGCTGAAGTTTTGCGTTAAATAGTTAATCCGCAGCAGTGATGTTAAAGTTAAGGAACATAAAAGCAGAGACAGAGCACAGTTTTATGTATTTGCTTCTTATTTTATTAAATACATACAGGAATACAGGAAAGAGGCTAAGCCATCCATCTGCTTGTCTGCCACATACTGTAGTTCTGTATGTCCTGGCATACAGAGTTGCTCGATGTTTGTTTCAGTATGCTTATGTTCAGTTGCTTGGCTTATGTTTTATTTACTTTCATGTAAAGTTAGGGAAGCTTTAACCACAGTTAAAGCAGATTAATGTAATAGTGACTGTCTAAATGAATCCTAACTACAGAAAGTCTTCCATAAATAGCAATAGCACACACAGCAAAAACTTCATCTACATACAGCCTACAATGTACACAATCAGCTGACACCATTGCCGGCATTTCTTTCTGTGCAGACTGTGTGGATAAGATATTGAGTTTCTAGGAAGCTACAAGTCAGGTGATGGCATAAGGTATTAGAAAAGGTTATGATGTGCCTACAGCGTAGACGTGAGACAGAAGCATAAATGTACTCTTATTGGAAAAAATCATGTTATTAATTAAGTCAGATAAAACAGGATGAAGAGAAACTAGGTAGGTGGGTTACAAAGTGGCTTGCAGATGCACATCAATTTGCCAGTAGGATGCTTAGAAGGGTATCAGCTAAGCCAGCGGCCCCCAACCTTTTTTGCGTCACGTACCGGTTTATGCCCGACAATATTTTCACGGACCAGCCTTTAAGGTGTCGCGGATAAATACAACAAAATAAAACTAGTACCAGTGCCGAAAAAAAGAAGATTTATTCATAACACATGTGAAAAGACCAAGGAAAACTGAGTTAACGATAAAAAACGCTAACAAAATAACGCTGAAAACCGATAAAAACCCTGAAAACCATACATTTCACACCTGAGCCTCAACTCTCGCGGCCCGGTACCAAACGACTCACAGACTGGTACCGGTCCGAGGCCCGGGGGTTGGGGACTGCTGAGCTAAGCCATCAGATAATGTCGGCTGACAATGAGATCACATAACCTGTTAATTATGTTTAATTTCAAATTAGATTTTTACAAACATTTGCAGCAAAATATGTTTTTAGTTGCTTTGGTTGACTCATTTAATTGTAAGACTTTGACATCTGACATGTGACAACTCACCTGTCTCATTTGTGGGATAACAACACACGTGCCATTGTTATTTTCATTTTAATTATGATAGCTTTGTTTTTTCACACAACAAGAAGTGTAAATGTGAACATGAGATGACAGTTTATCAAAATTTGAATTACGTCTTTGATGCCCAACAGCTCGGAAGCAGTTGAACGCACTGTAGAGGTATCCCATGGGAAGAGGTTTTTTTGGGCGACAATTCATTTCTGAAGCCATATCCCAAGTTTTAATAAAAATAAATGCGCTACTTGTCGCCATAGCTAATACAATATTCAGCTCTCAGTAGCAAAAAAAAAAGAGAGTCTTAGATGTGTCAGAGTGTAGGAGCTATTTTCCCAGGCTTTATTACTGAAGTTATTCAAAATGCTTTGAATAATTCAAATGAATGTCTTTCTAGACATATTAGAGTAAGTAGTTCACAAATATCTGCCGGCATAATTTGATTGCCAGTTTATTTTCCAGAACCAAGAGAACACACAGCAGGGTTTCATCTTTCCCAGACTTCCCCTAATCAAATTTTAACTGGCAGGTTATGAATTGTGCCAGACAGAATAGACCGCCAGTAAATCTCACTCAGAGGAGGAGGTACTTTGAAACTCAAACACAAGATGCTACAGGAGTGTGTGTTTTTCAAGTACCCACTATTCATTAAAAAAAGCTTCCATTATGATGCTCCCCACCTTTATAATAAAAGTTTTTTTTTTTTGACTCTGATTTGGTGCTACAACAATTAATAGCCGTATTCTATTCAGGTGGTGAGGTCAGGCTGTGCTGCATCACCGTAAATCTGCCAATTAGGAGAAAATGGGTGAGTTTTTCTTTTTAAATTGAAAAAATAAAACTAAATCTAATAGAGAGGAGGAAAGCTCATCCTTAAAACCATTCGAAAAGAGACAACGAGGATATATTTTTAAGCATGACGCTTAAATAGAAATTGGCAGTAGTTTTATTGCCCCTTCCATGCGGTTGATTTAATTAATTAAAGAGGGCTCGCTCTCTGCTTTGTCAATTTTTTTTTCCCTTTAGGAAACCAAAGTTGTAACTTCTGAGAAAAATTCTTCACACAATTATGCACATGCAGTACCACACCATCACCACTGTAGCGCAGTTCACAATCCCCTGCAACAGCTCCACACTCTGCACCACCTGCATTATTGAAATACGCCTGTCACTACCAAAGTGGGTCCGGCGAGATCAAACGACGGCCAGTGTGATGGAAACAGTGGGAGGCCTCGTCTAGTTTGCAGTGGGCCAGTGCAGATGACTTTTTGGCAGCATTTGAGAAAACTTTCTTCTTCTTCTTCCGTTTAAAGGAACAGATATTGCTAAACAGAGGATGGGAACTGTTGCATTGTGGCACAATTGCTTACTTTACCATAAATGCTACATAGCATACAACTGTTGTATACAGCTGTGAGCACAAAAAATGTGTGCTTATGTATGCATTAAAAAAAATATGGCAGAGGAGCACAGTAATGCTGATCACCACCAGCAGCAGGAAGAAAGACACTTGGGAGAGGAGTTAAAAATCCACACACGTAATCCGTAGACACAAAGTTTTAAGCACACACGGATGTTTGTTTCGGTCTTCTATATAACGAGGAAGCAGAATGTGAGAGACCCGGTCTCTTCCCCACCACCTCGTGGTGCCAAGACTGTCACTTTGTTTTCGGCTTGGCAGGTGAGCACAGCTGTTCGACTGGCAAACTGCTGTCATCACACAGAGAATGGGAGGTGAGAGCGAGAGACGGGGAGTTCAGGAAGACAAGACAGCAGGAAAACGAGGGTCTAACTGTAAGAAAGAGAGAGTAATGGGGGGGGGGGGAGAGAGGTTAACTAGGAGAGGCTAGAAAAACATAACAGGAAGGATAGACATGGTGGCAAAAGATTAATAACAATAATAATGTACGTTTTTTTTTTGAAAGATCTACTATTTTTCCCAAGGAAAAGTATATTTACATGTTCTGTTACATCAGAGGTTTGTGTGAGAATTTAGCTCACTAACAATGAGAAAAAAAGGACAGCTTGTGTGAAAAAGTGATGGAGAATGACAGAGTTCTTCAACCTTATTGTGATTCTGTGTTTTTCTTTAATCCTTTGTCATCTTTCTTGGGTATGCACAAAAACTAACTTGCAGTTCTCTGACAGATGCATGCATTTGTGGTTTTCTTTGCTGCTATTTATCTCTGCAGCATTTTTTTTCCAACGACAGTAGAGCATAGGAAACACCTGAGACCACCGCTCTACTGTCATAGTCATCCTTCATCTCAGCAGGCCACAGATCTATTGTGTGTTGCAGAGGAAGATGGAGGTCAGCTTTACAGAGGTGAAATGTGAAAGCTTCTTCAGTAACTTCAACTAGAATAAGTATATGCCTGGCTAATAAAATAAGTGGTCATTCTAATCAAAAGCCAAAATGACAGGTGAAAACCCCAGAGGGGCAGCTTTTTAAAAACTGGAATTATATTTGATTGCAGGAGAAATGAAACCTAAAATAAAGTGGTAAAGGTACAAAATGGAAGCAACTTAATTGTGGGAAATTTAGTTTTTTCAAAAACACTCTTGGGGTTGCCTATTCCACATCCCTATGGAAACCTATCTGCCCATCTACCACACACCAAGATAAATCAGATTGTATTTTAAGTGCAATTAAAGGAGCAGTCTGATTTTTTTTTTCTTGTCTGTATAAATTTGTATATTGTTGATACTTGAAAAACATTTTAAGATCTGCAAGAATGCATTTTTCTTAGTTCAAGTCTTCAGTCCTCCTGAAATATGTTTTAATTCAAATTTGGCAAATAGATTGCTTTCCGAGCAGAAGGGGACATTGTTCTTTGATCTGACTTGTGTCCAGTTTATCAATTTTATGTTCAACACTTTATCCTTAGTTTTTCCTGAGGCACATCTTGTGGAATGATATTTTGTAAAATGAAATTTTGGCCTTTTTGTGTTATCTTAGTTTAGTGTATAATTCTGTCATATGTACACTGCAGTATATACTAACAACAAACAAAGCCATTAGTCCATCCATCAGTTTAGATTATTGTGCTTCTTGCTTATTTGCCTATAGTTGCATATTGTGGTTAGGATTCAGCGTGTAAGCCAAATGTTTTTCTTCCAAGTCCTGCTGAGAGATCCCCAAACACTCCTACTCCACAGAGTTCCATTCTTCCTCAGTTTTCCTTCCTAATTGTCCCTCCTGGAATACTTTCAGAGGGAGGCAGCAGGGGGAGAATCCCTGGTGTTTACTCAAATTTAACTGGTTCCTTTTCATTATACAAGAGCAGTGGCTTGATATCTAGGGCTTCCCAAATTGATGAACTCTCTCACTCTGTCTCATAGTTAGACCAGCTACCCCATCGATAAATATCATCTTGGCTGCTTGTCTGTGAAATTGTTCTTTTAGTCACCGCCAAAGGCTTGTCGCCATACATGAGGGGTTTACTGATGATTGTAAATTGCTGGGAGGCCTCAGAAACCATCAGCCGGTTGAATGATAGTTTTTCTTCCAGCATCCCTTCTGAATAAAACTATATAATCATATTCACATGTATAACTGGAACTTTCATGGGCAATTTTGTTGATATAAGCTACCCCCATGTATCTGTTTCATAACTCACTACATTTGTTATTTCAGATATTCCAGATTCCAATATTTTCCACATAATTTTCAAGGCTTAACTGATGTAACCTGTAGTTGAAACTCTCTGCCAGGTCTGGCTATTGACTGAGAAAATGGGCTCAGGAGTTGGGGATGTTTTTCTCCATTAACTGTGCATCAATAGCACTTCCAATGCATGCCAGAGCTAATAAGTGACCAGCTGGTGCTTAGAAACCAGGCACCTGAAGCCTTGTCAGGAAACATGCAGCCAGAGTCTAGCCCTGCTACAAATCAAATTTCTGGTGACGGCATGAGATACACTTAAAACAGTGAGGACCATGGCACTTCACGTCTGTCCTCTCTATTAATTAGCAGTAGGTGCGTCAATGGCAGAAGTGTACACTGTTGACAAAGAGTGCAGGCACCTGCAACTGATTAGTTTTTCATTGAGGTAAGGAGAAGTGTCAAACTGTGGCCATTCTTTTCTTGCACAATGGAAAATCCATATAGTCAGAGTAGAAGGCAAAACTGCCCTTTATTACTTACAACCCCCCCAAAACTATATTTCCAGTTTTATTTGGTTTAATGTTTTTATGCACTTATGCTTGTTACATTGTATACATAATTTAATGTGGATAATAAGTGCAGCTGTTCGGTAATGAGCATGTGGCAACAAGTCTGTCATGGACGTGCATGTTCCTTGCCAATAGAGCTGATGGAAATGCCAGAAAAGCTTATAAAAAATATTCTGCAGTAGAAAACTGCTCTTCACAATTAACTGTTTAACAAGTGTCCTGCTGCCCAACTCTAATGGCTTTATTTTTCACCTAGGGTTCGGTATTTGTATCTAATTAACTCTGCAATTTCTCTCCATTAAAAATGTGTGCTCAGCTATCTGTGCTTGTTTTCTCTGCAATGTGTACAAATCATAACAGGACTGGCTGAACATCACTTTGGAGCAGTAAGGCCACAGTGATCTTTAGCTTCCTGTGCAGTGCCAGCGTAGCATCGTACAGCAGCAAAACTCAAGCTGGCTTAGCTGCAGTGGAAGAAAATGTGATCTGTCAAGATTCTGCATTACCCAGAGAAATAAACACATACATAAACACAACATTCTGGCCATATTGTGCATAATAGTAATGATGAAAATTAAAGTGGTATTGTGAATTCCCTTTAGTCAAAATCCATATTAAGGAAATTTTGTCAGACCACATTTCCTCCTGCAGAAATAATCTTTCAGGCTATACAGATGTAGAAATAAATAAATAAATAAAAATAATTATCTATCTCTCTATCTATCTCTCTATCCCTCTATCTATCTATCTGAAAACACTGGATATTAAGTGGAAGTGAGAGTGCACAACTTACAGCAGGTAAGACCATTTTCATTCTGCTGTTTACCCTTGCAGAGTTTCTACATCTATCCTCCCCTCCACATAACTCAGACTGTCCTTGAGGCTGCCACAGAGGCACAACAGAAGATGGCAAAGCAAAGATGGCCAGATGATCATGCTTCTGGAAGGCTCCACTGGGCCTAATGCTTTATGGTTTCCAAAGCACTAAGACCTTTATAAAGAAAAAGGTAATGCGCACAAGAATCAGTCACAATCCTTACTAAAACCTGATAGCAGCTTTCAAAATGATCTACGAGAAATCTTGGTTATCCTTTTGCTGTGAGCCATTTTGTGCTTTGAGAAAACTCTCTGGGGAAAAATGATCACGAATGGTTAATGTTAATGGTGCAACATGTTACGGAAGTTCAAATGTAAAAGTGGAGAGCAACATGTAATCCAGTGAATCATGTGCTAGGATCCCTAATCTTACTGACCCCACTTTTCTGACCTCATATGTGATCCTAGAGAGTGGTACAGGAAATGTTTTGCCTTTGCCTGGAACAACCAGCTTTGAAATCCCACGCCAATGAAAGTCTCCTCTTATCTTTCCTCATGAATTTTAATACAGACACAAAGATTACATTTCTGTAGATGCGGCAAACCCAGAGGAAAGAAATTGCCAAGATTCAGATTGTATGCATTCGAAAGAACACTTATTGTTTTCTATGAATATATCAGCAAACCCGGGGTTGGATAAAGCAAAATGAAATCGTTCTTCTAAAAATGGATAAGTGAAAATGGTGAATCTTAATACATCTCTTTCCTAGATTCAAAATACATAATAAATCTACTTTCCAACTTTTATCTTAGATTTAGGGATAATAAATTGTTGATACTGTGATCACAATGTTCAAGTTCTCTCTTAGAGTACAAATTTGTATGACTACTACTTCCTGTAGAAGGATTATCTCAGTTTTAAGGTTCCCTTTTTATGCTGATTTAATAGCGGATGATTTTATTAAGTTTGAATACTCCCGTCTTTCTAAACCCTTCCTCCTGTAATGCCCAGTCTGCTGCGATTGGTCAGCAAGCCTGGCAGAATGCACCATCAGTCACTACTGTCTGTGAACCACAAAAAGCTACAAAACCTCTGAGTTCAAGGTTCTTTATTTGTCACATGCATAGTTATACAAGTATAACACAGTGAAATGTACCCTGACACACTCCTCGACATGTGCAAAAATGGGGGTGGGGGGGTAGAGGAAGAACATTTATATATATATATATATATATATATATATATATATATAGTATATACATTGGGTGAATGTGCAGTAGTAGCAGCAAGCAGGTGAATTCTGTACATTAATAAGAATAGACAATCTGACTATTTTACAGAATAGACAATATAAACATATTTAAAATTAAAGGAATTTGAAATGTACATTGTGCCTGGGTTTAGAGTGTCTGGAAGAGAGTCCTGTCTCAGTCAATTATAGATGATGTGAGAGGGCGGGTGTGTGTGTTTAGGGCCCGGATGGCTTGGGGATAGAAGCGCCTCTTGAGTCTCTCTGTCCTTGCCCGGATGATGCGGAACCTTCTACCAGATTGCAGAAGTTGGAACAGTTTGTTGCCAGGATGGGAACAAATGATGGTTCACCTATTAGTGGTGTGCAATCATGTAAATTTTGGAATCAATCTGATACCAAAGAAATGCGGGGAGATGAATCATCATCAATCTGCAAATTCTCCAAAAATTTTAAGGACCACTAAGTCACTGATTTTTTTTTTTTTTTTTTAACTTTCTACAACAATTAGTTAACACAACTAAACACACCTTTCAGCTTTACATGTGTTTTCAAACTGTTTTTAGAGAGCTGAAAGGTTAATGTGGCTCTAAATTTTTTTTACACAGTTCAGTGGGCTACATTCTGAACTCAGAGGATAGAAACAATGTGTTGATCAGATTGTGCTAATATCGATCTCATACCAGTGTTGGTGTCAATACTATCGATATTTGGATTGACCCACCCACCTCTGTCCCCTATACTTGGTTTGAGCCAGAATAAAGAGAGATTCTAGTAGTTGTAGTGTTGTGTTGTTTCTATTTCCAAAATGACTTGCATCAAGTCAAGTCTAGCCAAGCATGAAGGCCAGATTACACAGAAACTACTGAGAGGAATGTCATGAAACATGGTTGAGAGGTATGGGGAAAAAGGGAAAACCTTAAAATCTTTCACACCAGTTGGGATCACTTTAGTAAGAACTGCACAACTAGGAAATGCTACGGTGGCCCTGAGAGGCCAAACGGGCTGCAGCTTAAGAAAACACCAGCTATAAGAAAAACACTGCAAAAGCACACAAAGCACAACAGAATAACCCGACAATAACCCGATGGACCAGTTGCAGGAACCAAAATATCCTAAGAATTGGGAGACTTGTAACTGGGAGACACTTAAAAGAAGTGGAGGATCTATCGGTTTTGTGAGGAAAGAAAAGATGAGAGGTAAGTTTGTTAGCCTAAAAATCCGTCATCACTATTATATGAATCATGAGATTAAAATACACTTACCTAGCATGTTTTGGTTCTTGCAACTGGTCTGTCAGGTTATTCTCTCCCCATAAACCCTTCCCTTGTGCTTTTGGAAATCATTTTTTTTCCTATTTTCGTTTTCGTTTTCCCTATTTCCTATTTCCTATTTGTGTTTTGTGTGCTTTTGCAGGGTTTTTCTTATTGCTGGTGTTTTCTTAAGTTGTAGTCAGTTTTGCCCCTCAGGGCCACTGTAAAATGCCATTGTTGGATGATGCACACTTCACGTCCCCATACAGAAACCCCATTTATACGGGAAAGGCTAACAAAGCAGCCAGCTCAGTGTTGGCTGGAGTATAGAATAATGCATTTTAACAATGCATTTAAAAACTCTGCATAATGTTCTACTTCTCGTTGTGCACAATGTGGTCACCTTGCAATGTAAAATATCAACAACTGCAGGTTTTCCCATATCTTCACACTGCATCAAACACCTTTCTTTGTTGCACTGCTGATCGGAGGATGCCTGTTTGTCTTGTGTAATATCCCCAGAAGATCAGATGCTCTCAATTTTTTCCTTTTAGCATCAGTGGCACAGGGTCACCTTGTCCTTGAAGTTGAAAACAAGTTTCACTTAGCCACCAAGCAGCAGCTGTGTGTCAGGAGAGGCTTTGCTCTACATTTGGAAACCAGCTCAGGGACCAGCGAGAGCATCTTTACCAACACAACCATATGACAAGGGAAATGGCTGCCAGCCCCCCCCCCCCCCCCCCCCCCCCCCCACACACACACACACAATTGTTTTGTACAAACATGGAAAGACATAAAACCACCTTCTGGCCTGCTCATCTGTTCCCAGTTGGCTTTTTCCCCAGTTCATATATAACTGAAAAAAAAAAATGAAGCTTTTTTGTGACTGTTAATACTTGTGGCTATTTCTTCACTTTCTGACGCTCAATTACTGACCCCTGAGAGAAATGGATGGAAGATTGCAAAAAAAAGAAAAGAAAGGCAGCGACCTCCTTCTCTCAGTGGAGGTTCAACTCATTTGGTAGTTTCACTCCCTTTGGAGCAACGCTGGTCTCTGGAAAGGCCCATATGCCTCAATGGGTGTGAGATGATACGATTTCCCATCAGAGAGAGAGAGAGACTGCGTTTGTGTGTGTGTCTGTGTCTGTGTTTGGGTTTCATGCCGCCTCTGCAGCTATGAGCACCATTTAGATTACTTTCACCTCATCAGCCCACATTCACTTGGCTAAGACCTTTGGGACATTTTCTCATGAGGATGGATGTTTTCACAACACACACACAGACACACACTTAGACACACACGTGTCTTGAAGTGTTTGTTTTGTCTGCATGTGGCATCAGAAGGAGAGAGGAAGAAAGGGGAGAAAGGTAAATGAGGGTGAAGAGGAAAGAAAGCAATGTCAAAAGAAACCGAATACACATTAACACAGAGAGTCAAGCACGGACATCAAGACTCGTATGTATTCTTTTGCAGTTGTGAGTTTATAATGAAATACATAGTAGTGGTACAACACAAAAGTCCCAGTTTGGTATGGATCTCAGATTTGGAGTCATGGTTCAGTATTTTTAGACTCCTGCTCCTATTCGGGCTGTGTTTTGGGGCTTTAGAAAATCTGGCATGAATTAAGCAGAGTGACATCACCTGGAAAGGGCAGAGCTTGATTCACATGTAAAGCTGGGGCTCAGCATTGATTCATTTTAGCACCTGTGTGCGTGTTGTAGGCGGGGCTTAGAACACAGAGGGGAGAGCTCTTTTGCTTCAGGCTCTCGTATCTGTGACAGATGATTTTCTACCAGCTTGTGACAATAAAACCATGTTACAGATGGCTTCACAATCTTTTGTAGGAGAAACTGGAAAGACAAAATGTTCGTCATGCTGACTGACACTTGGGGTTACTCCTCTAACCTAAAACAGTAATGTCTTAAACAGCTTTACTTTTACAAAGTACTTTCAAAGTGTCCTTTGAAGTTGTCCATAGATCACATGTTTATCACAAAACAAACAAAACAGCTTTTTCAAAGTGTTGCTTATCACAAAAATATAGCTTTTCAGAAGCTATTTTTATTTTGATCTCTAAATGACAGTTTTTGCTTCTCATTTTCCACTTTCAGCTGAAACTATTAGTTGGGCAGATAATTAATCTGCCACTTTTGGTGTTTTGTCTTGTCGTTTTACAAAAGTAATCTGAACTGTATTAGCTGTGTCACCATCCCTGCTGTGTAAAATAACATGAACTTTAAGACACAGAATGAACGTCTATTTCAAAATATTTAGTAAGTTGAAGGGTGTGGACTAGACACAATGTCAGAATCCTTAGCATACAACATAATACTTTATGCACAATGTTAGCACAACTTGTTGAATTGTATTCACACTCAGCTGCAGCTTTATTAGACACACGTTTATCCGCTCGTTATTAAAATGAGCCACAATCCATCCAAATAATCCACCAATTAAATGGCCAACTCAGTTTATTTACTCATGTAGACATGTAGTCAAGAGCTGTTAATGTTCAAAACAAGCATCAGAGTGGGGAGGAAAGGTTGTTGCTACCAACAGGTAGGTCGGAGTATTTCAGACACTGATGATCTACTGGGATTTTCCTGCACAACCATCTCCAGGGTTTACAGGGAATGGTCTGACAATACAACTAAGATATTAGAAGAGTTTCTCTGAATATCTGAATATACACATTCAACCACATTAAACATCAAGGCAGATGAGCTACAGAACACATTAGGTGCCACTCCTGTGAGCTAAGGACAGGAGACTGAGGCTATAGTTTGCACAGGAAAAATGTCAACTGCTCTGATGAATCTCAAGTTCTTCTGTGACATTTGGATATTACATGAATGGTGTAAACAACATGAAAGCATGGATCCATCCTACCTTGTATCAACAGTTCATGGTTGTGGTGGTGGCGTCATGGTATGGGGAATATTTTCATGGCACACTTGGGGCCTCAGTCTGTACACAGTCTACCTATCTTCCAATCTCTCCTTCCAGAAGGACAATGTGTTACATCACAAAGCTCAGATAATCTCAGATGAATTATTTGAACGTGATAATAAGTTCACTGCAGTCAAATGGCCTCCACAGTCTCAAGATCTCAATCCAATTTGAGACTGGTAAGTGTTGGAATGGCAAATTCCCATCATGGATGTGTAGCTAACAATGTGCAGCAACTGTGTGATGCTGTCATGTTGATGTGGACCGACATCTCTGAGGAATGTTTCCAGCACCTTTGTTGAATCTGTGCCATGAAGAATTAAGTCAATTCTGAAGGCAAAGGGAGTCCCAGCTGGTACACAGCAAATCCAGCATGTCCAAATTAACACTGTCAGATTTGATTTCAACACTTTTAAAGTGTCTATATGGGTCCACACCAGAGAGTGTTAATTTAACTCTTTTTGGAGAGTTGGTATGTTAACTCTGATTTAGTGTTAAACACCAAATCTCTCTGGAGTTGATAATTTAACACTTGGTGTTAAGAGTTTATATATTAACTCTCAAAGAGTATTTTAGTTTAACTACGTAAGAGTTATCTTCTAATTAATTCTAAAAAGCGGGAATTTTACTGTTCTGAACTTCTAGAAATTTCTTTTGGAAATAAACATTTACTAAAAAGACGCAATGGTTTTTGAAAAACATTTATTCTGAACTGTGCACCACAATTTCAAAACATTTTCTGAAAGATGTAACAGTGTACATGTTCTCACTTTCATTAGAATTTCGTTTATCAAAAGGTCTGACATAGGTGAGCTGGTAAATGCAAATAACAGCATTCTCATCACTTATTTCAATAAATACAAAATACAATATGCACGTCCTTCATTCATCACTTTGTGGAACTTCAACGCACTTCTGCTCTCCCCCATATTCCATCTTCACAAGCATATCCTATGTGGAGATTGAATAAAAATTAGTTGACACTAATTAATGGCACAAATCAATTGCAGCACAGTAAAAGAAAAAAAAAAAAAGAATCCTTTTTGAGCCATTACTTGTGTAAAGTATTTTCCCAAAAGACAAGGACACAGACAACAGGTAATACTGAACTAAATGTAAAACCTCAACCTTTTTCATTTTTACCTAAACCGTGTGCACAAAACTCTGGAGGAATCTAAGTGCTAATGTAGAACTCAGTCGGGACTCGGGACATCTGCTACTGCTGTTTGCTCGTTTTTTATGGGAGATCATTTTCAGGCTTCAAGTAGCACCATTATATCAACATTTCACATTCTAGACATTGTTTTAAGTGTATTTGACCAAAGGTTTGACTGAAAATTCACATGCAAGCTTTTTTTCAAGGCTGTGGTATTTGCCCGCAAACAATACCTTTCAGCTAGCTAAAACAGAATATGATGCTATCAGCGAGCAACATGGCTAATGCCTTTCACACAGCTTTGTCTCAACTCCAAAGAGCCACAGAAGTAAAAGCTAATAACAATAATTGAAACAATCTTTGAAAACATGACTTACCAAGCATGGCAAACAACTCAAATATGTAGAGCAAAATGTTCTGAAACGGCTTCACTTCAGCTTCGATTGGAGCCGTGCTGGGGGCGGAGTCTGTGAATTTACTCTATTGGTGTCATAGCCCCTGTAGGAGTTCAGAGTTAAGAGGTCAAGAGTTAATGTTTCCATTGTAACACCTCCAGATTTGAAATAGAAACACTCATTTTTAACACTCGATTTTAACTACTATCATTTTACACCTCAGAGTTACATTAAAAGAATGTGACTCTACTTAGAGTAAAATTAACTCTAAGACTACTAACACCAAAACATTTAACACTTTTGAATTTGCTGTGTACTAGTAAGGTGTATCTAATAAAATGATCAGAGAGTATATATAGCATTAGTTCACAACAAGGACATCTCAAAGTGCTTTATATTATAAAGTAAACCCCCAGAATTTTAAAGAGACCACTGCAAGCAATTGATGGAAAAAAATAAATAAAGTCTCACCAGCCTATTTGGCCTCTGCTGTTACTGGTTGGGATGGTGAGGAACAGTATAGAGAGAAAAGGGGAGACATTTGATAAAATGATATGGGTTAATGAGTCAGCATAAATGTACGTGCCAAATAATTAACAGCAGATAGAATTGAATCAGTTTAAATCATCTATATGGTGCCAGCATCACGCTGTGTCTCTCACCTAGTCATTAGAACATCATGAGAAATGCCAGCACTCACTGTTGTTACATTTATTGTATCTGAATATATGCTGTTGAGTTTAAAACATGAAGCAGAGGCGATTACCTCATCAGTATGAGGCTTGACTGCAAAGTCCACAGTTTCAAATGCACACAAAGTGCTAACTTCAGTCTGAGCACCAGTTCTCCAAGGTCGTGGGCAAAGCAATTCGAGGCTGTCAATCATATCACAGCCATTGAATAAAAGTAATATTTTCAGTGGTGGGCTCATGCTGCTCTCACCTCCAAATGACACTGAGCCCCTTGGTGGCTGTCCATGGGAAGCACAGAAGAGATGGCTGACTCTTAGAAGTATTCGATATTTTGAGCATTTACATGCGTCGCTGCTTCACTTCCCCTCATTATGTGTACTGGCTCAGTGTTCTCAGTTTAGCAGTGCAGTAATGGAGATTTAGGTAGATGGCTCAAGAGGCAGGTTGACAGTCTGAACACTTGTCAGTCAGCTGCACAGACTTCCTGTTGGTGTTCAGTCACGTTACCTCAGCAAGCATTTGATGATTGCAAACAAGCAGGGGATCTCTAATGAGCTGACCGTGTTTTTCCTAAGCTGCTGCATTTACATTGAAATGCACAGAGCTAAAAAATGTTCTGAAAGTCACTGAGCATTTGCCATTTTTGTGGCCAATTTGTGAAGTATCAAGGGAAAATGGATTGCACTTGTTATCAGAACTCATTAAATTCATTTTCCTCATGAGCAATTGATTTTTATGCATAAACTAAATGAAAACAGATGTTGACCTTCTTTTGAACCACTGAACCCCTCGGTATTTAGCAAGCTTTTTAGAATATAGATGGAATTTGTTTCAGTGAGACTTTAACCATCCAAGGAGAATAAATACAAATCTTTCCTTATTATTGCTGGTATCGACTTTGCCATTGTAAACAACGCTTAAAAATCAGGCATGGGTATAACATTTGTGCTTCTGTCACATTTTTATTGTTCTGTACAGTTATGCATTAATTTTCCTTTCATTACATGTTATTTCTGTTTGGTGCATTCTCCAAAAATGTATTTAATTAAGCTGGCAATCATAATCGCGTGAATGATTCTCCATTCATTCACCTTTATGCAATTGGGACGTGTGCTATGAGGAAAGTTATATGTAGATATTACAAGTAAGATTGTAATATTGGGCATGAGTTCAGTCAAGAGATCACAATGTTCAGATTCTGTCAGATTAAAGGGATGCATGTCTGAAAAGCCCATAATTATCAGTACTGCAAACAAGTGATTTTCTTATCTGTGTAATTGTCTGTCTTTCTTGTGCTCTCCCTTGTTTGATAACAACCCAGTGTGCTGACTGAGAGATGACATAACAGCAGAGTTATTATCATACTTTGTGTGATTTTACGCCGTGTTTTGATCGTGTGAGTTAGTCATTCGTTTGGCCAGCTTCTTACAGGGAACCTTATGTTCTATTACTCACCCCTTCCCTCCCTCCATGCTTGCATCCCTTTTATCCATCCCTTTCACCAACCAATGGGAGTCTGTGGCCACAACCATCCTCATTAAACTTACAGCCATCAAGATAAGACTCAATTACTGCAAGCCTCTGCGCTGGCATCGAAGATCAATATTGAAGTTTAAAAAGAAAAAAGAAAAGAAAAAAGGAAAGAAAAGAAAAGCTGGGGTGGCTGCTGGAGGTATTTAATAGTGTGAGTTATGGGTGGGTAATGTGGCCAAAAGATCATAAGTTGATCTTCTGGGAATCACAATTTTTCTAACCTCCTGTAAAAAAAAGAAAAGAAAAAGAAAAGAAAGAAAAAGTCTTCATCCAAGCCAGTATTTGGCTTTCAAACATTTCCATTTGTAGTATTTTATGAATGTAGTGTAAAGTGCTTTGAGGTCCATAAGGACTAAGTAAAGCGCTATACAAATACAGGCCATTTACCATTTACGACAATGTGACGTAAACAGTGGCAACTAATGCCACGTTATTTTTAGCTTATTGCTTACTGCAATATAAGTAATCTCCCTCTCCAAAGTTTACCACCTTGCTTATAATCTTTACAAATGCTACGTTTATTAACATCTATTGAGGTCAGCTGTGGTGTGAAAAATAAACTTTCTCCATGCTCTCTGAGATGTTCTTTAATAGGTTTATGGTACAGTGTTACTGCCAATCTTCCATCAAGTCTTTTTTTTTGTCCAAAAAATCAAGACTTTTTTTTTTTTCAAAAAAAGTTACATCCCCAACATCCAGAACCGGTCAAAAAACCTTCTTAGAATTCAGATTTAACAAATTCATGTAGCAACATGTAGAAAAAATTCCAGAAAACATGGTTATTTATTTAGTTAATTGAGCAGTCTTTACATTTACTTTTTAAAGCTAATCATCTACCTAATTAAGAGCATCGCTGATAAATGATCATGTAATATCCAAGATGGTTGTCATGTCACTTCCTGTTAATCTAATGTGCATGCAGCTGATGGGACAGAGAATAAATAAATACAATACATGAGAATTTCAAGCTTCACCAGAACACACACAGCATGTTTCCTACCTTAGCTAATGGCTAGGATTAGGCAGTAGGAGAGCTGCATGCATGCTCCCTGTGTTCAGTTTCTCTTCCAGATATACAAGGATTTACTTTAATGCAGATTGATTTTTTTTCATGTGCAAATGTAAACACAAGCGTTATAGATTGCCAGTGAGATCACATCTAGATCCGCATGCTACATCATACAAAATTCAATCTTAAAAGCATTATGAAAAAGAAATGATGTAACTGAGCAGATGTTTAAGTACAGAGACAGCTGTTTTTAGTCATGCAACATTTATCTGTTTTCAGTCAATAATTTCACATCAAATAATCTTTTGAGTTGATTGCTGTATTCTCTGCTATTGAACTAGTTAAGCAAGGCAGTATCAATACCTTTCCCAAGGAGAAAAGGAAGCAGAGAAACCAGTGTTTGTTCAAGTAGTCATTTCATACATATTCCTTTACAACTAAAAAGAACTGTTTACACAGGCGGTTGTAGAGAAATAGCAGGCTTCCAACATTTGCAGCAACACAACTGTTAATAGTCAGAAACTAGAGAAATGCAGTAACTAGGATAGACATGTGCATTAATAAAATACAAATCAGAATGTATACAATATGCAGAGTTTGCATTTGCAGTTTTTGATGTGACTGTGCAGAAAACAATAGTAAAAGTATATTTAAATACAACTTTATTCCATATTTTTCTCAGTAATTAAGGAATGACTATGGATCTAAACTAAAATTATTATTATTATTTTACAATTTATCTTGCCCTGTTCTTCCAGTGAACATAAATGGCATATCAGAACTATTCAAATGGGTTGTGATTAGATGACCATAAAAGGCGTATAACTCTGGTATCAAAAATTCTTGCCTGTGCGTTAGCTTCTATCTGCTCTCGCTCATTAAAATCATGCTGCTTTGATGTCTACATCATCAGATCAACCTGAGTGAGTGGTGGCTACATCACTGGATGTGGGCAGTACAACACCGATTAATGTCAGGGTGGAAATCTTTCCCTTTAATACAATGGCCTCTAGTAATTTGGGGAGGTACAAAAGGAAGTGGTAAAAGTGAAGTAAAAAAGAGTCAGCATTCTCGCTTGTGTTTTATCTCTTAGTCTAACCCGGTGTGTACTGTGTGGGACAGGCTTTGACGGAAAGAATTATTGTATTTTGCTTTACAGTGTTTCTTGCCTTCTTGTCCATCCCCTTGCCTGTGACCTGGAAATCAATCTCACGACCCCCGTGTTGAAAGTTGTCTCAATGCCTACAATGCATCAGAAGAACAGAGGAGGGGAGATAGGCTGACAGAGGAGCTACTATGGCGCATACACAAGTGTATGCTTTTAAAAAATTGCTTTTACCTTTATTGTGCTGTAAAAACAGAAAATGCAAACAGCTGGAATATGCATACCATGTCGAAGACTCTTTAAAAAAACGTATTCTGTGTGTTTCTAAGGTGTGTTTATAACTTTGATCAAACTAATTTGTATCTGTGTGATTAAAAAAAGTATAGCTGTGACAAATAACAGCAGCAGAAATATAGATGGGAATATATAAAGCATAGCATGGATGGAAGTACTGAAATTAAGCTCTAACTATGGGGATCATAATGGTCACCTCACTGCATCATATTACTCATGCAACCAATGTAATGAATACATAGAATGCAATTAAATCAAATTGTATTCCAACGCATTCCTGACAACATTTTACATTTTTGTCTTTTTGATTCAAAACTGTGATTTTATATATTAAACCAATGAAAAAAGCAGCAAAGGCTTAAAATAAGTACATAAGGTTAAGCTCAGCTACATTCTCGCCAGCTCAGCTGATCTCAAGAGCTCAGCTGATCTCAAGGCCAGTCAACATCAGCTGACGGAAAAGCTTCCACACATCCAAGTGGTAAGTCTTAGTTAAGGCAGGGTGTTTAATCTGCTTTAGCTGGCCCACAGTTACTGCACATCTACAAGCTGCTTAGAGCTTCCTTTTATGTGGTGTATGATTTAATCAGTACCATTTCCACTGTCACTGATGACCGCCGTCTTTGGTGTTGTTTTCCCTGCCTTCAGCTTTCCTTGTGTATGCACATGGAAGGTATAGGTAAATGTGCATCCATGTGGAATATCAGGAAGGTCACAGAACATAGCCGTACAGCCAAGTATACTTAACAGTAGATGGAAAGAAAGCCAGTTCAGATTATAGTGGAACTGGCTAAAATACGTTTGGTTGATGTTGCAAATGGATGTGCTTATTAAAAAACAACAAAACAAAGCATCATAGCTTCATTTTGGCATCTAGTAAATGTTTTTTGACTCATAGGATGCCAGAGGGATAGAACAACAAGACCACCTAGTTTATCAGTCAAATGACATTTTAATAAACATCCAAAAATGTAAGATTGTTATAGCCAGTAAAAACTGTTTAATCTGGCTCAGGATCAGGAAATCTCACTCCTGGAATCTCATTATTAGTTCTGGCTGTTACTTTTGTACTGTTCTCGCTCAGAAATAATTAATCTCTTGGTGACATTGCAGCCATCCAAGTGGTTTAACTGGAAAATATGTGTTGATGGATGTGAGGGTTTGAGGAAATTCATGGATACACAAGGTTATAAACAAACAGTAAAAAGCTGGGCCTGGTTAAAAGCAGTGTTTTTATTTATCCAAAGCACCTAGGCTTTGGATAAATAAAGCACTGCTGGCAATTATATACACACATACTGCAGCAGTTCTCTGGGTAAAAACGCCTTGGTGATGCCAGAGTAGGATGATCAAACTGCTTCGAGGTGAGAGGAAAGCAACTCAAAGAAGAAACTCAAATAACCACTTGTTATAACCAAAGTATGCTGAAGAGCATCACCAAAGCTTGAAGCAGATGGGGTACAGCTGCAGAAGACCCCATCGGCTTCAGCTAATAACAGGAAACTGAGGCTACATTTATATGGACTCTCCAAAACTGGACATTGGAAGATTGGAAAAATGTTGCCTGGTCTGAGGATGAGATGGGATATGAATTTGATGTAAACAACATGGAAGCATGGATCTACTGGTAATGTAAAGTGAGGTGGTCCATCCCTTTATGTCCACAAAGAATTAAGACAGTTCTGAAGTTAATGAGGGATCCACCCGAGTTCTAGAAAGGTGTAACCAATGAAGTGACTGGTGAGTATGTAAACAATCTAAAGGCTTAAAATGCAAATGGCAAATAAATAAACAAATGTGCCAATGCACACCTCAACTCCTTGACCAGATCTGCTCTCAGGTCCCCCTCACATGTGGCAATTGGAGTCCTTATGGGACCAAAAGTTGAACACTCCTGGCTCATCAGGAAATGGGAGGGAGTCGTCAGTGAAACAGGACCCTGTGATTATTTAGGTTCACAAGCTGTTAGTGCGATGGCTTTTTAATCGTTGCTAATGGAGTTTCAACTAACATAAAAACCCAGTGGGAGTTTAGAGAGCGACTTTGGCCCAATCCTCCCCCCTGTTCTGCCAGTCTACCACTTCATGATATCCAGTCTCATATCCTTTTTTTTTCTTGTCTCTCTTGCTCTTGTCTCTTTTACCTCCCCCTCCTTGGGCAGCAATTACAGTGGGGCAAAAAAGTATTTAGTCAGCCACCGATTGTGCAAGTTCCCCCACTTAAAATGATGACAGAGGTCAGTAATTTGCACCAGAGGTACACTTCAACTGTGAGAGACAGAATGTGAAAAAAAATCCATGAATTCACATGGTAGGATTTGTAAAGAATTTATTCGTAAATCAGGGTGGAAAATAAGTATTTGGTCACCTCAAACAAGGAAAATCCCTGGCTCTCACAGACCTGTAACGTCTTCTGTAAGAAGCTTTTCTGTCCCCCACTCATTACCTGTATGAATGGCACCTGTTTGACCTCATCATCTGTATAAAAGACACCTGTCCACAGCCTCAACCAGTCAGACTCCAAACTCCACCATGGCCAAGACCAAAGAGCTTTCGAAGGACACCAGGAAAAGAATTGTAGACCTGCACCAGACTGGGAAGAGTGAATCTACAATAGGCAAGCAGCTTGGTGTGAAAAAATCAACTGTGGGAGCAATCATCAGAAAATGGAAGACATACAAGACCACTGATAATCTCCCTCGATCTGGGGCTCCACGCAAGATCTCATCCCGTGGGGTCAAAATGATCATGAGAACGGTGAGCAAAGATCCCAGAACCACACGGGGGGACCTGGTGAATGACCTGCAGAGAGCTGGGACCAAAGTAACAAAGGTCACCATCAGTAACACACTACAACAGCAGGGAATCAAATCCCGCAGTGCCAGACGTGTTCCGCTGCTGAAGCCAGTGCATGTCCAGGCCCGTCTGAAGTTTGCCAGAGAGCACATGGATGATACAGCAGAGGATTGGGAGAATGTCATGTGGTCAGATGAAACCAAAGTAGAACTTTTTGGTATAAACTCAACTCGTCGTGTTTGTAGGAATAGGAATACTGAGTTGCATCCCAAGAACACCATACCTACTGTGAAGCATGGGGGTGGAAACATCATGCTATGGGGCTGTTTTTCTGCCAAGGGGACAGGACGACTGATCCGTGTTAAGGACAGAATGAATGGGGCCAAGTATCGTGAGATTTTGAGCCAAAACCTCCTTCCATCAGTGAGAACTTTGAAGATGAAACGAGGCTGGGTCTTCCAACATGACAATGATCCAAAACACACCGCCCGGGCAACAAAGGAGTGGCTCCGTAAGAAGCATTTGAAAGTCCTGGAGTGGCCTAGCCAGTCTCCAGACCTCAACCCCATAGAAAATCTGTGGCGGGAGTTGAAAGTCCGTGTTGCTCGGCGACAGCCCCAAAACATCACTGCTCTTGAGAAGATCTGCATGGAGGAATGGGCCAAAATTTCTTCACTTCTCCCTTATTTCTTCACTTCTCCCTTAGATTGCCACAGTGAAGGGAACCTGCTGTGGCAGTATCTTTCTTGTCCTCCCACCATCTCCCCCTTTCTTTTTCTGCCTCTCATTCAGTCTCTCCACCTTTCCACCTGCTGGTGCTGACTGTAGGTAGAAGCAGATATGGGATTTGAAAGGCCTGCATTTTAGAAAAGTGAGCTGCACCCACACCTAAACCCCCCCTGCTGTGCTCCAAGTTGAGCCGTCACACGGATAAAATCAGGTGGGGAGCGGTGAAGATACATTGCCAGGAAAACTATAAAAGCATCAAGGTAAAATGTCTGTTATTAAACCCAGGAAGGAAAAATGAAAAAACAAAACAAAAAAACAAAACCCCAAACCTCAAAACAAAGTTAACACATGCACTTCTGCCATGAAAGGATTTAAAGTTAGAATTTGTTGTTGGGAACATTTGCTTCAGAACCACACCTGGCCCAAACTTGTTTGGCAGTTTTACTGAGGGAGCCTTTGACTTTTAGTTCATATATGTGACATCATGAACTGTGAAACAGACTGGAAATGTGCTATTGCTCTTTGAGTGTGTTCAGTCAAAGAAAGCTGCTGTTTGCCCAGCATCTGGATTCATTTTTACTTTTAAATTATACAAAAAAAAAAGAAGGTAGATCCCACATGTTCAGAACAAACCCAGTCTAGAAAAATTATATATACATATATAATTTTATAACTTTATACAGTTTTATTTGTTACCTTTTTGTGGACTATAGAAATACTGTACAAATACTGGTCCATAAAAGCAGCATGAACTGCTCATGTACTACAATATAAATTGCTCCAGGATATACTTTTTAAAATGTACAATATACTGCAACAAAAATATAAAATATAATGTTAGAATTATATTTTCTCCAGTGCCTTCCTAACACAAATAACATGTTTTTCTTTAAAAAACAAAGGGTAAAAAGGTTGTGCATACACAGTTAAATGTCATACCTTCTACAGAGCAAACCTGGTGCTCTACTGCTGACTCAGCATACTCAGTGCTTCCTTTTCATATGGCTCATTGGGCTTTTGTCCCTTGGTCCCACAGTCACTGCAACACATCCTACCACTACATAAATTCCACCTGGGAATATTTGCACTCTCCCCAAACCTACCATTATGTCCCACTGGCTTTTTGTTTTTGTTTTTTTAGTTCACCTTGAATTTGTGTAAGTGTGTGTGCTCCCAGTGACTGTGAACTGAGCTGGCACACAAAGCAGGAAATTGTGGTCAGGGTGGTGAATCATCATTTATACATTTTTGGATCAACATGGTACAGCGTGCTGTTTCCTGTAGTGAGGCTTAGGATGTAAAATTATGAGTATAAAGCAGCTATAAAAAATAAATAAATAAAACGCCCGGTTTTCTTAGGTCTTGCAGTGCATTTGGGGACACTGTTTTGATTATGAATAAACTGGTTTATTTACTGTCGAGGGTGACGCAAGCATTAGCACCTAGGGTGGATGAATGGTCACCTTCTCATGGAGGAAAGACTGAGAGTTGTGTTGTTGGGGGCAATAATTGCAGATTAAGTCTCCCTATGCAAATTTATCCCAAGTGATAGATTATTATGGGACAGATCATCTCATCCACACACGTCTGCTGGTGGCTAATTCATACCTTATTTTTGTTCTGTGGAAGCAACGTTGAGCTCAATTTGGGATGCAAAAGAGAGCAGTGGGATAATCTCATTAAATCAGGTGTAACGCCTTACTCCTATTTCCTATAGTCTTACTTCCTTATTCCTAATGAATGGCATTCCTTCTGTAATTACTCCCAGTAGCATGTTTACAATTTCTAGGTAAATTCTAGGTATATCAGGTTATCTATTGTAATAATCCAATCAAATGCTCCATAGTAGCCATATTGAATATCCTCTAGGAATCTACTTGATATGTGCTCAGAGTCCATATCTGTTACATCATCTTGACTGCTGTACCGAGATATTAGAAATCCATACACTCAAATATGATGTATGACTCCACAGGCGTGGAATTGACTGGGGCTTTGGTGTGCTGCAGAACGTTTTCTTTTCTGAAGAAGCTGAGAAAAAAAAAGAAAGAAAGGTTACAGAATCCAGAATAATTTGCTCATTCAGTATAGTGGAAAAGGTCAACCCCATAAGGCAACTTAAGAAACAGACTATTACTCTTGATGAGGACAGATAGCTTGTATTTCTGAGCTGCATGTGAAAGTTAAGTGGCTTAGATGGCTGTTATATGGCAGAGCCGAAGGTAATTTAGCCATATTTTCACTATGTATATGTCACCATACCTATATATAACTGGAGGGAATTTCTTAGCCATTATTACTGTCATTTAAGTAAATTAGCTTTTGAAAAATGCACATTCTCTGAGGGCTAAATGTAGTTAAAATGTTCGTGCAACACAGATTTCACAATAGCTGATATTACTAACTGTTGTGGCTGATTTATATCACTAAATATGTCTGATCCATCTGTAACAACAAAGGAGACTGTAATGGTAAAGATTAGGGATGCACCGATACCGATACCGGTATCGGGTATCGGTTAACTCGTAAAAGTTAACCGATACCACGAACCGATACTAACTTATTTCATTAATCAGAGGGTGGCTTGTCATTTTTGTTGTAGTTTTTTAGATTGGCCACTAGGGGGACATCCCGCGCTAAACAGGCACAGGGTTAGACGAGTGAGACTGGCGGCTCCAGATAAAAAAAAGAGAAACTGGAGGCTGCTGTAGCTAGGCTAAACAAAATGTCAGCAGTGTGGACCGGAACAGCCAACTTTAACACAGGTTTTTGAAAAGCGATGAAAGATGTCAAGAGAAAATCCACGGGCAGTTAAAATAACAGAGGCTCTGACTCATTTTATTGCTCTGGATGACCAGCCAATGCTGGTCATGGAAAACATAGGATTGCACCGTCTTCTCAGCATACTCGAGCTGCGATATGAAATTCCCAGCCGCCTACACATCAGGGAGATAATGGTGCCAAAACTTTCTAAAGAGGTAAAGACAAGCAGTGTATGCAGTGTCAGTCCTTGGTTTAACAGCACAGTGGACTGATGATCCACGGGCAGATGGGGAGTTCGTTCGTCAATGCCAAATACTTTCATTATTTTGTTTGTTTGTTTATAATATGGACACTCTGCAATAATTTAAAAGTTTATTTTATTCTCAAACCTAATTTGTATTTATTTTATTCCAAACAGAAGTGTTTATTTATTATTCTGAAAGCTCGAGACAGTGCCAATAGTTTAGTGATATTTTGTTAAATTACAATGTGGAGACTCTGCAATAATTTAAGAGAAGTGCTTATTTTTCACTTGAAATTTTTTTGTGGTCATTTTTATTAAGATATTATTTATTATCGGCAGAAAATAAAATAAAAACTGTCTTCCAATTCATTGCATTTGTGTGTGTTTGTGTGTGGTAGAAGTATCGGTTTTTGTACTCGGTATCGGCAAGTACTCAGATCCAAGTATCGGTATCATATCGGTTTGAAAAAATTGGTATCGTTGCATCCCTAGTAAAGATGATGATAATAAAACATAGAAAATGATTCTGCACATCTTGAAATAGTGGAAAAAACAAATATGGTTAAAACTATTAGATGGGTTATGATGGTTGCCTAAAAATAGTATCATTTTGACCAAAAAGCCTTTTTTTTTATATGATTTGAACTGTTAGTGTCGATTTTAAGTACTTTTTATTATCTGTGCCAGAATCTTGTGTGTGTGTGTGTGTGTGTTTGTAACATGTGTAAATAGTAATAGTGTGTGACTAGATTACTTCAGTGTTTTACTGCCCGTCCCAAGACAGACATTTACAGAGGTTGGCCAATAACTGGTGCATATGCTGTCCTAATCTGTTTCTTCTGCTCTGCCAGGTGTGCAGGCAGAAGGCACTTCTGCAAGGACACCCAACTACCCCAAAATTCTGCACTTAAGACAAAGCTGGAGGACAGTCATGACATAAATCTTACTGTAATTATGTTGTAAACATAGAGGAAACAATAAAACTTTGTTTTGATGTGTGCTGCAACAGAGTGGGAAGCCTAATCTTGGACAAACTGCTTATGGCACAACTGGCTTCCTTCTCTAAGCTACTGTGGAAGTGATTGGATGCTGTTAATGTTTGTGGCCATGCGACTGATTGGTCCAGAGGACCCTCTTTCAGCTGCCCACTTTCACTAACCATCTGGTGCATAAGACACTGTTACTGTTTAGATAGTCAACCACCATTTAAGAAAATGTCCCCATGTGTCAGTTTGATATTAGAGCTTGCAGTCTTTAAAGCCTAAAAGTGACACAAAAAAACCCAAACTAAAAGCAAAATGCTGTTGCTTTTATTGCTTGAACATGTGAGTCTAATATCAGCACTGTTATTTTTCCTACATAATGGCTCCCCTCAATAAAAACTTACATCTAGCTCACATGAAATTAGTGAAGCAGTTTATATGTTTAATAATTCAGTAGCTCTGCATTACAAATGCACAGACCAAAGGTTTGCTTTCATTCCTATAATGTTTCCTGTAGTCTGTTTAGTATAGAGTGGGATATCTGTGGGAGGAGGATCAGTCTAAATCTGTTGATGTGTTGATTTTTCTTTCTGTGTCAGCAAAATATTCAGGTTCGAAAATGTTTTAAGTGGATATATTATTAGTATCCTTGTGTGCATTTTAGATGTGTGCCAATGTAAACTGTAACTTATGCTGTTCAGTTCCTACTACGGCACATGTGACTATGCAAGCAGCTGTCTGGTCCTCAGTTTTTGAAAAATATTGCTGCAAATGGAATCACCTGTACATAAGACAAATGCATTGCACTGATTAGTGCTGTCACAATGGCCAATAGAAAAACAAGCCTGTGAAAATATATGATTTGTCATGTAGCTGATGTTCCAGTCCTTTAGTTTAGCACAGAGCAGCCCGGATTCTTTCTTTGTCCTTTTTTTTTCTGCTTCCAGAATTTAAACTTTCATTTAGTTTCTTTTACTGACCAACATGTGATTTTTATACTACAGACTATATACTAGCAATCGATTCATTGAAAATTCAGAATGTTACAATTTTACCCCCTAAGACCAATCCCTCCTTAGATTTATTTTTGGTTGTCCCTTCATCTACTGTGAAACAGTCAGAAATTCATCTGTATCAAGAGCCACTCATTCTCCTTCATCGGGCCAAATCTCCTTTACGCTAGTGCAAATGACCCCTTTCCTTACAAGTGGATACATTTCACACAAGCCCACTGAGAATGCTCAGTTGTAATCTAATATTTACCTGAACACCGCACCAAACCATCTTCAGACTTTTCAAAGAAACCAATCATCTTTTCATTCTGTCTGCTTTCTGTAACAGCGAGGCAGCAGGGGCCATCCTGTCTGAGCTTCGTTCACGCCGACTTGTTGTCATATCTCCTATTACACTGAGGAGAAATGACACTGAAACACAGAACAAAACAAAAACAAACAACAAACAGAAAAACACCCAGTGAAATACATTCTACCACAACCTGAGAGATCAGACCTTGCGTGGCTGTGTTTGATTGAGGCTGTGAAACACTTAGAGACTCTTTTGCTGATTATCTGTCCAAGATTGTGTCACTTTATTTGCCATCATTCCTGCAAAAGCGGACAGTGATTGTGACTTCTGTGTTGCTGCATTCCTCAGGTTCATCTGCCACATTTGTAAAGATTCAAATTTGCATTTGCAAACAAATGGATTCATAAATCAGTTTTCCTGGCTCACAATGTGGTGGCTATAATCCACTGAATTCCTGTGCCTAATGCCTTTAATGTCATATTATATCATTATAAATGTTATAAATGTATTTAAAAAGTTTCAGTTCAGTGCCTTGGGATTACACCACATATAACCCGGCCGCCCGTGTTCTCAAGTGTCCCACTGTAGTTAAATTATTAAGTCATTTTGTAGGACTACTACCTAAGATATGGTTTTGTAACTTCCTCCTTTTAATTATGTTTCTTAGGCTGCTCAGCATTCGTCTTAATGGGAACTCTCTGCATTATCCACAGATATCATCTGTATGGCTCGCCTGAGTGGGGCACTGAAGACTAAATTAGCTTTTACCTCCAGCAGCACTTCAGCTTTGGACTCTTGTCAGCTACAATTGTTTTGAGCTGATCTCTACTGCCTTTGTGATCTCCTTGCAATCCTTTGACATGAGCTTTGATCAAATCCTAGTATTTCACTTTCTTTTAGTGGGGCATGATTAGCCTGTCCTTCCAACGATGCTGCTACCTCTCCCAGAAAGACAAAAAAAAAAAAAAAAATGGACATCAAGCTTCTGACTGTTGATCTTGGAAGATTAGTGCATTTTTCTTTGTGAGAGCAATAACTTTGGATGGCTATAAAAACAAGACTTTGTGTTCTAGAATTACCAAGAGCATTTAAAAACAGATCAACATCAGTGTATCTAATGCACATCTGTTTCATATTATTTAATCTTTCTGGAACACTGGAGAACAAAAAAATTAGACATTTAAAGGAATAAACTTCAAAAGACATTTGAGTGATATGACCTGTGTGTTTGTTCACTTACAATGATCTATA
The DNA here is from genome assembly GCF_963576455.1 of Neolamprologus multifasciatus. NCBI lineage: Eukaryota > Metazoa > Chordata > Actinopteri > Cichliformes > Cichlidae > Neolamprologus > Neolamprologus multifasciatus. Next base: position 22,868,113 of record NC_140448.1, read on the forward strand.
TGAGCTAAACATATTTACAAGGGCAGCTATGTGAGCCTTAGAATGAGGTCCTTGAGGTGTGAAGCCCAGAAACAAATCCCCAATTACTCTGTGTGTAATAAGGTGACTCAGAGCCTGTCTCTCTTCTTCGAGTTACTGGAGGAAAGCTAATGGGCTCTATGCTAATTAGAGTTGGCATTTGGTTTTTCTCGGCAGACCTGAAAGGTGAGGTGAAGGGGTCAATAGCAGAGACAGCCATTATCATGACTCATGTGAAGGCCACATCCATATCCATGTTCTTCACATCTTTGGCCTCGAGGGTGGGGGAGAGAAATTAGAGCGCAAAGAGGTCAAGGAATTGGAAAAGGCAAGAAATTGAGAGTAACTGCAAGATGAGAGAAACTATTAGAATTAGTTGGAAAGAAAATGAGAGAGAAGCGCATAAAGACAAGATGGAGCAAAGAGGGATGTAGGCGAGGCATTGGTCTGTCCTTGCCATTAGTCACACCGTCACAGCTCCCTGGCTTTATGGCAAGTTTCCTGTCATGGTGCTGCTTTTTAATTGACATTAAAAAGCACTGACCAGTATGTCAGTGTTCCCCTCTCCTTCTGTCTACACCCTCACACCTCCCTTCATTTTCGATCTCTTCAGCTCTCCATGCTTGACTGACGTGGGCTGTCATTTACATACAGTGTGGCGTGACAGAGTTGGCATCTTTACCTACCATCTCCCCAGCAGCTGCGACGGCCAGCAGTTCCGTCACGTCAGAACGGTTTGGCTTGTAAAACCCCGTTCTATATTCTGTATCTGTACAGGCACCAGCTTCTGCGCGTCAGTGTCATATTTCATGGCCTTGTCATGTGTAAAATAAATAAATAAATAAAAACAATGCCGCCGTCCAGCTCCCACGAGTGCAGCAGAGCTCTAAGATTGTGTGAGAGGGAGAAGATGGAGACTAATGCATCTGCGATCGAAGGGATGATCTTTGTAGTAGAAGGCTGTTTAGAGTAGGAACATGCAAGATCTTTTCCCCCTCACTGTATAACAATATATAGTCATAGAAAAATAGACCCAGTCCACGATGACCTTAAGAAAAAAATCTCCTATTTGCCCGTTACTCAACTCAACTCTGATTGACTTCCTGTGACTAAAACAAACCACTGTGCTACTTTTAGTATCCTTTTTGGCTGTTCTCTTGCTAGTAGCTCACAATTCACCGTGAGGCATGTTTAGTAGTTGTACCAGGGCTGGAGGAGAACAAAGCAACCATAGCACTTTATCTTCTGCTCCTTTATGCTCCACTTCTTCAGATCAGTGAAATAATGGTAATGCATGTTAGTGCATCAATGAGTGAATGTATGCAGTACGTGTGTTTCTGTGTTTATCGCTCTAGTGTGTGTTTGCACTTGTGCAAAAACACATTTCATGGATGTCATGCATATACAGTGTATACAGTATAATTATGTTGGCATTATTTTGTGTTCACGCATGCTCAAAGCAATCAGGGGGACATGGGCATTAATGAAAAGTTTGTAGAGGTCAGTTAGTGCAAAGACTTTATGGATAGTTACTAATGGAGAGAGAAAGCAAGCGAAAGATGGATAGAGGGAAGGACAGAAGGTGACAGATGGGCTATTAGAGACAGATAAAAGAGGAGATGGATAAATATAAAGTAATAGGGAGCAAGATGATACACACACAGACAGAGGAGGAGTGTGCAGACATCACCGGCAAGAGTGCCAAAGCCATTTCAAGGGCACACTACTCCTCCTGGTCCTCCTCCAGTGGCATTGATGTTTCTAGTACCATAGTTCAGGAGTTCATGTCCTTCAAGACTCCTGCAGAGTCCTGCTCACCTGCGCTGTTTTCTACACTGTTGACTGATGTTTCGAAGTAACAGGCTGGGCTTCTAATTTTTATATATTTAAAACAAATTGTTGTATTCATTACAATTTGTAATAAATAATTTCAAACCTGATGCGGGCAAATAAATAGGCAACATGCAGAATACTTGCTATTCATCATGTTTCTCATAGTGAAACCATTAACACCTTGAATGATGCAGTGTATTGTGTGCACCTTTAACTGGAGCTCAGCTTATTTCTGCTCTCTCCTCCTCTTCCTTCATCCTTTGCCTTTGTAGTTCAGAACCATGATAATTCTTTTTGCATAGGAAGTACTGATAAATTAAGTCTTTGTCATTGCACGGATGACTATCACGTAATATTTTGCATATAAGCAATAATTACAGAACATATTATATTTGTGCGTTTATCTTACCCGTTTAAACTCCATTCATCCATGGCTGGAGCTGTCAGACGGTGTAAGCCAGGGATACCATGGGTAAGGCCCTAAGTCTATCTCAGGGGTCCCATTTAAAGTAAAATTGATAACCATTTTTAAGAACATGCAAGAGAGACAGATTCACTAGCTGGGCCCATGTCCTCATTTTAGGATTTACAGGGTTTTTAGTAGATAAAGGTGAATGGCTTAAACATGAATTGGCTGCGGTTGGGGAAGGCCTTGGAGGGCACTGGCAGCGGCTCCCGGGCCTGGCAGATCCCCATGTACTAATGAGAAGTGAAAGAATTGGAAAAAGGGGAGGGATGCCAGATTCACGGATGCCTTTAAAACGTACACAAAATAGATAAGGTCTTAAAACTTGAGTAGTTAGTTAACAAAACAATAAGAGATGTATTTATTAACTTATGAGTGACACATTTGGTCTTTGATGCGAGTTGACTAGTTTAATTCAAATTTGCCTGTTACTGTATTAATACAGATCGTGTGTACAGTAAGGCACGAGGCATTCTCAACTCACTCTTTTTTTTCCCTTTTTTTAAATGGTTGTTTGCAATCGTGTTGATCCAAGATAATTTATTCCCCCGCTGCACTCATTGTAAGTCGCTCTGGATAAGAGTGACAGCTAAGTGCCTAAAATGTAAACATGTACTGTTAGTTTCAAGCTTCCAAATATGCTGACTGCTATTGGAGATGGCAGGAAATGACACAGCCAAGTGCTTTTTCTGGCATAGAGGAGAAAACCTGCTCCTGTCGTCATGATTAGTTCATATTTTTTTTATTGCATGAAAATTGATTATTTTATTGGCTTATGATAATCAAAATAGAGGACAAATGAAGATTGCATTATCAAATATATTTCATGTATATATTATGCGCTAAGTAGTGTAGCAGTGAAATCCACTGAAGTCCCCCAAAAAGAAGCCTCCTGGGTGAAGTGTTCCCATTGGAAGGAGGCCTAGGGGCAGATTCAGGATACACTGGAAAGATTATATCTCTCGGGTGGCCCTGGGAATGCTTCTGGGTTCCCTTGGATAACCTGGATGAGGTGGCTGGGGAGAAGGAGCTCTGAATATCCTTGCTAAGGCTGCTGCCCTCATGTCCCAGCCCCAGATAAGGCTGCTGCCCTCATGTCCCAGCCCCAGATAAGCAGAAAATAGATGGATGGATGGATGCATCTCCCTTGATTATTTTTTAGTCATTATTGGACTTCTGGGATCTTGCAGGGAACCTTTTTTCTTTGTCAAAAAAAGAAAGATTAAACCATTTACTGACTAATGATGATTTCTCCTTGAATCCCTGTGCAAATTTTGCATCTATACTTGGTCATGATGACTTCATGATTCTTCTGATTGGTATTATTTAGGGTCTTAGATTGAGACTAATCTGCAGGTTTTAGAATCTCAGACATTGCAGCAGATTAGATTTGATATAAATTTTTGTCCTAAATACATAGTTGTTATATTTTGCAGACATACGTGTATGTGTTTTTCCACTGTATTGTCGTTTTGATAAATAAAGTATGACGTGGGATTCTTAAGCTTTGATTGTACTCTGTCACGGACATGGACAGTGACAGCTGGAGACATGACAGCCGAGTAGTCGTCACTGTTACACTTTCTTGAAGTCTGTTTGATGTCCACCTCCTGGAGTTCATGCGTAGTTGGCGGATTGACGTAAATTCTTAGCCTGATTTCACAGCAGTTCTTGAAACACTCATAAAAAAGTAATGTTTGTTGGTGTTCATGGACACAAATTGTTCCTTTTTTGGCATCACTAAGAATAGAATACAATAAAATTTCCGTATTAAAGGATCACATATCAGAAGCAAGTAATTTTTTTTGTAGAGGACCAAGAAAACAATTTTTTTTTTTTTTAAAGAAGAGCAACAGTTACAAACCTCAGCATTTTCTTTACACCTACCTTCTTAGTTGTTAATGATTAACCTGATGCAAATTACGTTTTACAGTTTACAGTTTTACAGTTTAGAGTCAAATGTCAAATTTCATCTCTGTAATATTATTGATATTTATAATTGAGCTATTTCCCTCTGTTACCATATCAGTTATGTCGTAGAGTTAAGCTTGTGTCTCTGAGTCGGTGTCTGTGCATATGAGGCATATTTCCTGTTTTATTTTGATAGTCTGTCTCCTACGCCAGTGTATCTAGCTTTGCCTTCCCTTGTCTCATTATGTCTGATTTGTCCCAGCTGTGTTTCTTCCTGTTCCCCATCCTCTCGTCATCCTACCTGTGTATTTTAGTCCTCAGTCTCCCCCTGCTTGTTGTCGCGTCATTAACCTTCATACGCCTCCTCAGTGCGGTGCTTTTCCACCGTGTTCCTAGTCTCCGTATAGTTTCTAGATTAAATTTCTTGTTTTCCAGTTCCTTGAGTCTTGAGTTTGTTACCTCTAGTTATTATGCTTCACTTTTGTTTTCTGTATTAAAATTTCCCAACGATAAAACTGCGCTTTAAGTTTAACCCTCCGTCCGTGAGTCCTGCATTTGGATCGTCCTTCCTGCCTGCCACACAGCACTCGCCATGACAGCATTATTTCATTTAGTTCAGTCTGTTTCTGTTCTTATTGTCTTGAAACAACTGTAACAACTTAATAAAGTACTCTGATATTCACTGAAATAATTGTTCATGGTTAAACCTAAACAAGTGAAATTTTTGTAATTAATAACATATTAAAAATCATAAAAATGATGTGTGAAAATCTCTGATATGCAAGACTCAGACATGGATCTCTGGCATTAAACTCAATACAACTTAATCCTCATAAGGCCCAGGGGCCAAGATCGACCGGCAAAGACTCTAATCTGGCCCACTGGACAGCTATAATAAATGTGAAAGAGGGCATAAATTTTGGACTTTTAACTGTATTTTTATACATTTTTATACCAAAGTTAACCTTCCCTTATGCCATTCAGACACCAAAGTTATAGATAAACAATTAAATGACAGAAAACGTCGTGTTTTGTTCTCCACTATATTAGAAAATTCTTTTTTTCCTGCCTTAAAGAGTTGTGGTAACTGATTTCTTTCATTTACTGTAATAAAGCAGCATTTCTTTGTTTTGCAGAAAAAAAAGATATATTGCTGATATTGCGTCATTGAAAAGTCATGTTCAGGGATACAAATAATACCGGGACTACTGTGTTGAGAAACATGGAAAAAATGGAAAATGAATGTCCCACAAAACAAATCAAGAGTGTAAAGGTTGTGACTATAGCATGCAGCTGTGAGGGCAGATGTGTCTGTGTAGCCACAAATTTTATGGTCCACTCAGGTAAGAGTGATGTAAATTTCATCATCATGGCGAGAGCGATGGTGGATGTGGACATCCATGTCCATGCCTGTTTTTGTGACATTATAATGCACCGACTATACATACTCCCCAGGTAGGAAACTTCAAAGAAGAATAACAGGAATGAATATTTGGCGTCTGAGCTCCAGCTGTCCAGGTGTATAAGGACTTGATTATACTCTGTCACAGGCCCAGAGTTGAAAGAATAAACGGGCTTTAATCAAAGCAGACCCTAATGGACTTATGGACATGAAAAAGCATTATTAAGGCTTTAAATATGTACTGTAATCTCTTCTTTCTCCTGCAAAATGCCAATCATTTAATCAGTGACATCTTTAAATCTATTGATTATTTCCATGTTATTTCCATTTCCAGGTCACTGCTTCAGATAATTCTGCTGGTGACTTTGTCGCTGCTGCTTTTATTGTACCGTAGAAACTGTGTTTTCTTGATGTCAGTATATAATTGGGTTTGTGCAACAATCTGTGTCACTTGGTGGCACACGCCACACACACGCGTGCTGTGACAGCTGCATTGTTTTATGATTTGAGCAACCAACCCTGCAAAAGCAATAATCTGTGACATTTTCACATAAATTAATTCCTGTTTTGCTACCCTCTGTCACTTATTGATAAAACACAGTGGTGATTGAACCTTTAGACTGCTCCACAAAGGTTTCAACATTTGCTGTTCTAAATATCAAACATGGTTTTTCTCTCAGAAAACATCCAGTGACCCATAGAAAGGCGTTCATTCTAGGTTTCTGGCATCATTGAAGCTGCACACCTAGTTTTACCCCAGGGTGTCACTCTTTTTGAATCAAGACACAAAACTACAATGGATTCATCCATCCATGAGCAACACCCACTGTAGAAGAAGAATTCTTGAAAGACTGAAGAAATTAGGTCATTTAGATGGGTTGCCAATCAATCACATGGCTAACACAGACACAAATTTACTACTACAGGTAATTTAGAGTTGCCAATTAGCCATACCCACCACTATGACAAATACATATTGTAATTCATATAATAAATGATTAATATCTGAATATTGATATAAAATATACAGCAGTGTTGTGTGTACCTATTATATTCATCTTAACCTTTAACCTTTTTGTTGTAAGATTATTCTTTGTAATGCAATCTAATAAATGTACAATGTACCCTGAAGGAGGATAATCGAACTCCACTTGAGCACTGAGCAGAGAAAACACATGATTTTCGCTCTCTTGCCTCCTTTCTTTATTCTTTTCATATTTCTATCACCTCTCCTTCCCTATACTCATATTTGATTTACTGCACCTCCCTTTTTTCCATTTCTCTCATTTCACCCTCAAAGGTGCTTCCAGTTATATCCTGTGTTTTTCTTGGTGTTGAAAAGAAGATGTGTGAGTTGCTTGCTCATACTTGCCTTTCTTGGCATTGCTTCATTTGAATGTTGATAATGATAATAGGCCTTCCTAACTTGTGAATATGTTTTCTTCCAAAGGTTACAATTTCTGTAATTGAAGAAGAAGACTAAATTGCAGATATTCAGTTCTTTAGTTGTGTTTCAAAACAAAAATTTCATGAATCCAACCTCTACAGTTAGCTCTCTATCAGACAGCATAGATTCCACTACAAATGCAAAATAACTATATGTGAAAGTGTGAAATAGAAATGTATGTAATACTTTTAGATATATAGCATTACATATCCTGTATGTCTATGTTTTATAAAAATTTTATGAATTGAATAATTGTACCATTGACGGCGTGCATCATCGTCTGTATTAGGCTTCAGTCACACAGACCTTGAGAAGCCACGGACCCCTAAAAAAATTAATATTCCCTGATCAGATGTGAGTGGCTGCTGGATGTGGCCCTCACTGCCCTCACTGTGAAACTGATTGATAAAGCCCCATTTACACAGGCCTACAGACTGGTCAGTGACCCCCTGTTAACCCTGGTTGCTAGGGAAAAATGTGTTCCCCACCCAGTTGCCAAGTGGTTGCTTGACATTGTTTGTTGTCACAACTGGTTGCGAAGAGCTATAAAACCTATAAAGCTATAAAAACTGAAAACCTTGCAAATGGTTTGGCATCTAGCCGTGTGACATAGCTGCTCACAGTTTGTTGCCCTGAATTTCTGTTTTTGTTAGTTGCGGGCTGCAAACACTCGCCAGCTACTCGTAAGTTATAAGGAAACTGTGGAAAGAGCAACGCAAACTGGAAATAGACAGTGTTCACCTTCAAAGTAAGTTATGCTTCATATTTTCTTGCATTTCATTGCAAAATTATAGCAATGGAATGAGAGTTTAAATGTAATAGTGGTCATGTATTTTATTAAAAAAGTAGAAAATAGTAATGAATTAGTCTGTGAAGGTTCTCAGTCATCCAGGTCATCGTAGTTTCACACCTTGGCTCAGGCGATTAGAGGATCATCAGGGGGTCCTTTTGTCCCTCTGTGGGGGGACACTCCCACTAGGTTTATATCTGGGACTCTCCACCATTTGACCTTAGAACTGAAGAAGCTTCTCGGATGAGAGGTGAAACGTCTTCAAGTAACTTAAAGAAGTCCAGACGCTTTTCTTTGCAAGCTCCTTTGACAGTAATGAATTAGATTTTTAAAAACATAATTTATGAAATACAGGAAACAGGTTAAGAAATTTGCATCATCCTCACTAGAAGTTTAATTAAAGACTTTATTTCATCCCCTTTCCCTGTTATCTCTATCCTCTGCCCCACCCTGTCATTTTCCAATAATACTTTTGTTTTCTGTCTCCTCTCAGCTCTCCTCTCTGTGCTCTTGTCAACACATATGAATACAGCCAGGAGAGTTGCTACTCGATAATGAGTCCTGCTGGCCCCTTCCTGCCATCTGTGCCCCACATAACCCAACATTATTTTCACCTTTGCTCATACCTTCCAGCATCTCGTGACTCATCACTTTTCTGAAGCTGGTGTTGTCGGTGGTGAGAATAGCTAATATAATAATGTATTTGTTTTTTGTTATCAAGTTAGGTGAATAACACATTGGGTTCATGTACTAACAAGATCTCATAAACTATGATACTTTTGTGTAAAATGTATTATATGTATATATGTATGTATACAAATAAACAATTTAATTGGCATGTCGGCGTTCTCACAATGAGAAAACATTTCATGTGCTAATTGGCCTCAGCGGAAATCCTCATTAGCACCTTCACCTGTATATCCACACTCTATAAAGGTGAGAATGAATACAAGGTGATAGCCTTAAGGCTGCTTCATGACCTTTTACCTTTAATGATTTGCACCGGTTGCGATAGCATTACCGTAGGGCTGATAGAAGGGATGTCATTCTACATTTTTTACAGGTTTCATATTCTGAAAGCAAGATTATGCAAGGTTTTGATGCTTTCTAGTCAGATGTGTGCTTCTCTTATCCTGGTTTGGCTGGAAGTGCACTGGTACGAGATGTGAATATGGGAACATGGTAAGATCAGAAATATTTGGTTTCATTCATGATATGCAAAGACTCCAGTGGTCTGTGCAATACTGATGCAGATATTTTAAATATGTACAAATGCTATTTGACTGCTTGTACATTTAAAAAGCACACAATGAAACTTATTTTAAAACATTTTAGGCAAATAGTATTTTCTTTTTTTGTTGAAGTATAAAAACTGAAAGGTAATGTAGCATACAAACATGCAAAAATGCTGTGTGCAGGACATTAAGCACTGAAACAGACTGATAATGAATTATAATGATGAATTATGTAATATGTAAAAAAAGACTAATTTAAAACAACAATAGACCATTATAGGCAAAAAACCAATATGCATAATTGCTTGAAATAAAATTAATTATGTTGCTCCTTTCTCAGTCTCTCTGTGGTTTGTAGGAGCCCTGATGCCTGTTATCGTAATGAGCACACACCTACCTGTCTGTAATAATGAATTTTATCTGGATTGGAAAAAAACCCCCAATACAAATAAGTAGTTTACAGTTTTTCTGTGTCTGGTATGCGTTAATGTAGGAGTTAAATACCTGTATCTGCATAGGGAAGGTAGTGACAACTTTTACCAAGAAAAGAGCCCTTTTTGAAAGAATTTTTTTACCAACAAAAACAAACATTTTTGGACACAAACCATATTTAAGTCTTATAATGAAGCCACAGCCTGGTAAGTATTAAAATAGCGTATTGACATCCCTAATAAGCATAAATAATTAAAATATTTACCACCGCTCAGAAGTCTGTTCATGATTATTTAATATGTATCCATTTAGGCCTGGTTTTAGACAGTCACTATAAATCTCTGCTTTGAGCTATGTTTGTTAAGTTTAAGTGGATGGTTGCAATTGTGAAGTGCTAAAACAGTCACACTTTAAAGCATTGTACACTGGCTAGCTTAGCCAGCCAATGTACGTGCTATCCCTTTTGTCGTGTGCTTTTGGGACCCAGTTACAGCAAAGTGTAATTAAACCTGGTTACATATAAAGAGAAAAAAGTTTCAGTTTCATTGCTAACCTATCAGCAAAAATAAAAGAATAGAGCCCGGGTAATTGATGTAGAGCAAAACATTTTTACTTAATGATATATTCTAACCTTTTTAACGAAAACATTATGAATATAAAGAATAATGTTTTCATTGTCATTGTTATGTTTTTTATTTACCTTTTTTGGCAAAAAGGGCCAGTGAGCCGTAATGACCTCTGGAACTGCAGGTTCGAAACCAAAGGCAGCTGTAGGGTGTGCATTTCTAAAGTGAGAGAGCAATTTGAAGTTATGCACATGTCAAGAAGTAAAATTCACTATTTGTTTATTACATTATTATTTTTGAAAGAGAGATATAATCAATCAGGAAATGGCTGGTAATGGACCTGTTTTCTATATATCAAACTGGTGGAATTAAAATGTTTTGCTACTCATTGGTCATCCTCATGTAAAGACCTGAGAAGCATTACAGCTATTGGAAAACTTTTATTATTATAATTTTTATCTTCATAAAAATCTTATCAATAAAAACATGTGCACACACTTACATATGGTTAAATACAGAACAGAAAGGAGCAGCGGAAAGTAGCTGAGACTATAATGAAATATGTGCGCATAAATTAAGTAAACATAACATTAGGGCTGCTCAATTAATCGAATTTTAATCACGATTACGATCTGGGCTTTCGACGATCAATAAAAATGACTGAGCCGATTATTACCCCTTCCCTCGTGCTCGACTCTCGCGCTGCTCCGTGTGGCAAATCGAGCGCATCTCTCTGCATTTCGAACACGTGTCACAACAATTAAGAGGACCCGAGGGAAGCTCGGAAAGCTAAGCAGAAGTTATTTGGAGAGGAGAGTGACTGCCGTTGGTTGAAAAGAGAGGTAAAAAAAACTTCAGTGGTGTGGAAACATTATGGGTTCGCGGAGTCAGACGTGGATCAAGTAGACATAGTGTGTAAACTTTGCTACAGTGTCGTAGCTGCACCACAGAGTAACACTGCAAAGTTCACTAAACATAGATGTTTACATTTTTCATTTATTTTTTATATTGCAGACATTTGCACTGTTATCAGTATTTGCACACTATTTTATATTATTTTTTGTCAATCTTTAAAGTCATTATTCAATACATTGTTATTGTTAAATAAATATCGTCAAATAATCCAGATCTCAATTTCAGTGAATATAATCGTGATTATCATTTTTGCCATAATTGAGCAGCCCTACATAACACAAACCAAATCTTTGATAAATCCTTTGGTTTTTTTTCCTCTCCAGACTACAGTCTGGAAGTTCACTTTTATTAAAACTATCCTCTTTTTAAAAGGCTTAGGATTTCTAAGGGTGTACACAGCCATCATGGGGTGTATCTGGGATGACCAGGAAGAGGAGTACAGAAGTCTGGTGAGGAACTTTGTCGCATGGAGTCACACAAACCACCTGCAACTCAACACCTCAAAGACTAAGGAACTGGTTGTGGACTTTGGGAGGTCCAGAGCAGGTCCACTGCCGGTTCAGATAGAGGGGGAGGAGGTGGAGGTGGTCAACAAGTACAAGTACCTCGGGCTGTGGGTGGACAATAAACTGGACTGGTCATGCAACACAGAGCACCTGTACATATAGCCCAAAGCCGACTGTACTTCCTCAGGAGGCTGAGGTCTTTTAACATCTGCAGGAAGCTCCTGAGGATGTTTTACCAGTCGGTGGTTGCTGGAGTACTTTTCTATGCAGTGGTGTGCTGGGGGAGCAGCACAGCAAAGAAGGACTCATCCAGGCTGGAAAAACTGATCAGGAAGGCTGGCTCTGTGGTCGGCATGAAGCTGGACACTCTGTTGTCAGTGGCAGAGGAAAGGACACTAAAGAAACTGCTGGACATTATGGACAATGCTGGGCATCCTCTGCACACGGCCATAAACAACCAGAAGAGTCTGTTCAGTGACAGGTTGCTTCTCCCAAAGACAAGAACCAACAGACTTAAAAACTCCTTTGTCCCACACGCCATCAAACTGTTTAACTCCTCTCTGGAGGGGAGAGGGAGGGGAAACAGGAGGACAAAGGAGGGGGGAACAACTAAGCTGTAGTGCCTCTCCACTTCACTGTGCAATTACCTTTTGTGCAATACTTTTTGTTAATAATCAGCAGTGCAATAGACTCCATACTTGAAATGTGCAATTCACTTGTATTTTTATTTTTATTTTTATTCCTATTTATTCTATTTATCCCCTTTGTATATTTTATCTGTATATGTCTTTGTATTTATATATGTGTGTGTATATATATATATATATATATATATATATATATATATATATATATATAATATTCTTAACTCTGTAACTTCTGTCGGTGCTGTGCTTTTTTGGAAAACAAATTTCCCAGAGGAACCCACCCGAGGGATTAATAAAGTTTTATCTAATCTAATCTAATCTAATCATTTGCATTAATGTGCATGTTTGACCAGAATCGCTACCAAAACAAAAAAAAGGGAAGCTCAGATTCCACATTAGACAGTGCAACCACAGACAGTATAAAAGACGTAGCTATTGTAATGTCACCTGTTCCCCCCCCCCCCCCCCCCCCCTCCCATCTTCATTGCATAAAAGATGTGTTCAGGTAGCCAATGAGCATGTGGTTTCATAGTACAGAAAACGTTCCATTTGGAAACATAATATGATCAAAACAACAATAAAAAAAATGTTTTCAATTTTTTATTGAATGGGTGACTGAGATCTGAAGCTCAGCAGGTACGGGTTTATAGAAAGCTGTTTTCCTCAAAAAATCTGCAAGACTGAAAATTGTTTTGCAGCTAGCTGTTAGCATGGAGTGGCCTTCAGATAGAAAACAGGCTTTTTGGGATTTTAGCATTGGCTTCATTTTTCCAACCTGAAAGCTGCATTTTATTTTTTCTATTTTTTTCTAATAGTCTATGATTACAACACTTATTGAAAATTAATTATACTAAAAATAATATTTAGTTCTCCTCTTGTGAAAATATCACTTTTTCTTTTATCTATATAGAGATTCATTGGGAAACTCATGTAAACAGCAGCCATCTGCTCCTTTTAAAATTTTTATTTTAGTTTACTTTAAACTTTATCAAACCTCAACTTATTTTCAAGATGTGTCTACTCAAATATTGTTTTTCTCTGGTACACAATGATTTCTCCCACAGTTTCTGCATAAAATTTACATTTTAAAACTCTACTTATGGTTTCACTAAATATTATGAGACAGACCAGGTTATCTAATTGCAGTAAAACCACATGTGAATAATTGCTCACACAACCATAAACTTACGGAGGTGTGCCACAGAGAGGAAAAAAAAATCACTGTGGTTTTGTCATATAAATGACATTGTCAACCCAGTAAATAAAATCTTCAGTGGGAGGACAGAGAAATCTTCTGTGGTGGAGAAAACAAGCACAGAAGGGCACAGTTAATAGGCAGAACAAAGTTGCGGAGTACAACTCCCACACGCTCCTTTTCAATGTTATTTTTAAGCTGTGCTTGTGATGGAAATCTTAAAATCGCTTTTTCTTGGCTTTTGAAGGTGTCAGCTTTGGTGTCATGTGGATGTTTAAATATTTACATATATCTCCTGTTCCAGTCTGACAAGCTTTTCTCCACAGGGATATGATCGACAGTGAGGTGAAATCTCTTGCGGTTCAGGTCTTTAGCAACTCTTTTTAAGACTCACAGATAATCTATAGTTTATTTCTTGCACAAAAATCAAGAGAGGCATCCTTTTAGTCTGTGCCTTATTCACCCGAAACATTTACATTACAGTATATTGTATTCACCATGCCATCAAACATGTCCAATTTTTGGTTTATATATTGGCAACAAATACACTATTTACTCATGTATGAACAGTGTTTAATAAAGACTACTCTTCTGCTGTTTTTGGATTATTATTTTTATTATTATTATTGTTTTAAATCAGGTAAATGGCCTGCATTTGTATAGCGCTTTACTAGTCCCTAAGGACCCCAAAGCGCTTTACACATCCAGTCATCCACCCATTCACACACTGGTGATGGCAAGCTACATTGTAGTCACAGCCACCCTGGGGCGTACTGACAGAGGCGAGGCTGCCGGACACTGGCGCTACCAGGCCCTCTGACCATCACCAGTAGGCAACGGATGAAGTGCCCAAGGACACAACGACCGAGACTGTCCAAGCCAGGGCTCGAACCGGCAATCTTCCGATTACAAGGCAAACTCCTAACTCCCAAGAAGAAACACAGAATTTTGTGTTTTTGTGTATTATGAAGACAAGAAGAAGAAGAGAATATAACCAGCTTTATCCTTTAAAGTGTTCACTATGACACCAGCTTGTTAGAGAAATATTAAAAACACAATTAAGTGGATAAGAAAAGAAGGATCACTATCAAAATATGACACAAGATGCTAATTTGTCTTTCACATGCGATCATTATATAAATATTATATTATTTAATGAATGAATGAATGAAAAAAGGTTTTTAAAATGGACCTGACTGGCTCCTTATTCAAGTTGCATTTGCTGCAAGGTGTAATTTTGTTGGTGCTGTTTTGTTTTGTTTTGTTTAGCCACCAGCTCTGTGAAGACAGTTTAACATAAAGGAAAATGTGAGAGATCTATAAGAACTATAAAAATATAGCTGTGAAAGGCAACCCTGTTGCTGTAAATAAAGAAAATGAAGCTAAATTAAATAAGATGCTGCAGAAAAATGTTAACCTTGTGAGTGATTAATACAAAAAAGAATATTATCTCCAGGTATATTATATACACCTCAAGACAAAAATATCTTTATACCACTCTATGCACTCTCAGTGCTGTGGGTTATTTCTAACATGACTGCTGCACATTTGAGATAATGACCTTTTGAGACATTGGACCATTTAAGGTTACTTTGCGTTTTCCTGTCTGACTCTTTCTCACAGTTCGGTGAAGGAGGCTTGAAAATCACTTTGGTTTGTTGCTAGATAAATTTTACTGATGGATAAGTATTGTTGGTGGTAATTATTCTAGAACATATCAATTTCCTAATGTCCGTTCAAGTAGCTGTAATTCCAGCAGTGTAAAAAAGACTTAGCAGCTCATAAAGACCAAGCATAAAAACATTTACACATTTTCTGCATCACTAGCTGAATGAAAGCAAATTCTAGTGACAATGAAATACATGCAGTTTGAGCTTTTCAGCTGGCTTTTATTCAGTGGTGTTAGTAAAATATGGATTAACATATCGCATATATTAAACATTCCTTCAGCAAAGAATTTATATCACACTTAGAGCATACTGTAAATGGAATAATTAATGGAAATGTGGCCACAGTTTTAAACTGAAAATGAACACAGCCTGTTCAGGACCATGGGTTATACATTTATAAGTTACCATGGTGATCTAGACAGATAAAGAAAGAACCATCTTCATGACACTAAAAACTATCACTTTAAGATTAGCTTATCTCACTGACTCTTTAATCTCAGTTTATAGTACACATCTTTGAGCTATTTGGTTATAACCAAAAAGCTCAAAGTCTAGCTCAAAAGGTCTATAAAAAGAAAAAAAAATATCATCATTTGGTTTAAAATGCAGGTTTTACAACTTGTTTCCAAGTTCCAGGCCACTCTCTTCTAGGTTGCCTGGGTGACGAGTCCTATCTGAGTCTTGAAACAATATGTGGGGCAGACTTTGATGTAGAGTTGCCATGAAAAGGAAAAAGCGGTTTTCTGCTATATGTGCTGCAGGCAGTGCTGAGAGTACTGTTAAAATGTTGTTGAAGCCTCTCGTCTGGACATACTATGAGATAACACAATTTGAAAACCACCACAGCCTTTTTCAGCATTATGTTCTTTATGTCCTGTAAAAATAAAAAGGTTTTATATCACAGTATATAAGAAAACATCGCAACCAAATTTAATTAAAGGGATTTAAAAAGAATTTTTTTAAAAAGTTAAGCGTATTACTGATCTAATAATTATTTTACAGCCATTTATTAGGGTGTTGTTGTTGGATTTCCTTGTTATTTGGCCTTTTAGAATATCCATCCATCCATCCATCTTCATCCGCTTTATCCGGGGCCGGGTCGCGGGGGCAGCAGCCTAAGCAAAGAGGCCCAGACCTCCCTCTCCCCAGCCACCTCCTCCAGCTCATCCGGGGGAACACCAAGGCGTTCCCAGGCCAGCCGAGAGATATAATCTCTCCAGCGTGTCCTGGGTCTGCCCCGGGGCCTCCTCCCGGTGGGACATGCCTGGAACACCTCACCCAGGAGGCGCCCAGGGGGCATCCTTACCAGATGCCCAAACCACCTCAGCTGGCTCCTTTCGATGTGGAGAAGCAGCGGCTCTACTCTGAGCCCCTCCCGGATGGCCGAACTTCTCACCCTATCTCTAAGGGAGATGCCAGCCACCCTTCGGAGGAAGCTCATTTCCGCCGCTTGTATCCGCGATCTCGTCCTTTCGGTCACTACCCACAGCTCGTGGCCATAGGTGAGGGTAGGGACGTAGATCGACCGGTAAATTGAGAGCTTCGCTTTTACACTCAGCTCCCTCTTCACCACGACGGACCGGTGCAGCGTCTGCATTACTGCAGCTGCAGCCCCAATCCGTCTGTCGACCTCCGGCTCCCTTCTCCCATCACTCGCGAACAAGACCCCGAGATACTTGAACTCCTCCACTTGGGGCAGGACCTCATCCCCGACCCGGAGTGGGCACTCCACCCTTTTCCGGCTGAGAACCATGGCCTCAGATTTGGAGGTGCTGATCCTCATTCCCGCTGCTTCACACTCGGCTGCGAACCGCTCCAGTGCGAGCTGGAGGCCCTCACCCGATGAAGCCAACAGAACCACATCATCCGCAAAAATCAGAGATGAGATCCTGAGGCCACCAAAGCGAAAGCCCTCCGCCACTTGGCTGTGCCTAGAAATCCTGTCCATAAAAATTATGAACAGAACCGGTGACAAAGGGCAGCCCTGGCGGAGCCCATCACCCACCGGGAACGAGTCCGACTTATTGCCGGCAATGCGAACCAAGCTCTTGCAACGGTTGTATAGGGATCGAATGGCCCGTAGCAATGGGCCAGACACCCCATACTCCCGCAACACCTCCCACAGGACACCCCGAGGGACACGGTCGAATGCTTTCTCCAAGTCCACAAAACACATGTAGACTGGTTGGGCAAACTCCCATGCACCCTCAAGTATCCTCGAGAGGATGAAGAGCTGGTCCAGTGTTCCGCGACCAGGACGAAAACCGCATTGTTCCTCCTGCATCAGAGGTTCGACTAGCGGACGAACTCTCCTTTCCAGCACCCTGGCATAGACTTTCCCGGGGAGGCTGAGGAGTGTGATCCCCCTGTAGTTGGAACACACCCTCCGGTCCCCCTTCTTAAAGATGGGGACCACCACCCCGGTCTGCCAATCCACGGGTACTGCCCCTGATCTCCACGCAACATTGCAGAGGCGTGTCAGCCAGGACAGCCCTACAACGTCCAGAGCCTTCAGGAACTCGGGGCGGACCTCATCAACACCAGGGGCTCTGCCACCAAGGAGTTGTTTAACTGCCTCAGTGACCTCGCCCCCAGAAATTGGCGGGTCATTCCCCTCATCCCCAGACTCTGCTTCCTCCTTGGAAGACGCGTCAGTGGGATTAAGGAGGTCCTCGAAGTATTCCTTCCACCGCCTGACAATTTTCTCAGTCGACGTCAGCAGCGCTCCGCCAGCACTATACACAGTGCAGGTAGAGCACCGCTTTCCCCTCCTGAGACGCCTGACGGTTTGCCAGAACCTCTTCGAGGCAGTCCGAAAGTCTTTTTCCATGGCCTCTCCGAACTCCTCCCACACCCGAGTTTTTGCTTCAGCCACTGCCCGAGCCGCATTCCGCTTGGCCTGTCGATACCTGTCGGCTGCCTCCGGAGTCCCACAGGCTAACCAAGCCCGATAGGACTCCTTCTTCATTACCACCACGGCAGGCACCAACCACCTTGCGGCCGCAGCTCAATGCAGCAGCTTCGGCAATGGAGGCGCTGAACATGGTCCATTCGGACTCAATGTCCCCCGCCTCCCTCGGAATGCTGTTGAAGCTCTGCCGGAGGTGTGCGTTGAAGATCTCGCGGACTGGGGCCTCTGCTAGTCGTTCCCAGCACACCCTCACTACGCGTTTAGGTGCACCAGGTCTGTCCAGCGTCCTCCCCCGCCACCTGATCCAACTCACCACCAGGTGGTGATCAGTTGACAGCTCAGCCCCTCTCTTTACCCGAGAGAATATCATCCACATATATTCAGTGATAAATGAAAAATTTGAGGAATTATATATCCCCACAAAATTTTTAGCAATTACTATAAATGTGATGTGCCTCTGTTGTATCAAAGCCTTTAGGAGGGTTTAGTGTTATACCAGATCTGATATGGTTAATACAACAACAGGCAGAGAATCAGGGATTGGATTTATTATATGACATTTAATAATGTAACCAGTAAAATGTTAAAATTATCCTTAATCCCTTGTCAGCTCCCTTTTGATAGTCAAGATATGACTTGCTTTCATCGGATTTTTAAGGTTTTTATTTTATTTTATTTTACTTTTCGCTGTATAACACAACAAACTCCAGATTTTTTTTTCTGTATAATACTCTGACACACACCAACCCACACTTCAGCAGCCTCCTCTCTCAGTTTGTCCTGGAGGTAAAGGCACACACAAACACACACACTTAACCATATAGACACACTTATCATGACTTTCAAACTGAGGCAGTCCTGCAGGTATTCCCTGTCTGCTGATAAGGGTGAGCGGTTCTGTGCTGACCAAGCAGACCCCTGCAGGCTGCAGGACACAGAGTGAAAATGTTTAGTCCACTGACCTCACATACATCACTGAGTGGCCAGTATCTGAGTAAGCACATGAAGGAAGGTGCTTGCATTTGTCTGAGTGTGTGAAAGTGAGTGGGTTTAGATATCTGTGCGATCACTTTCAAGGCAATGCTGAGCAGGAAATAGTGAAGTTCTTGTGTTAGCTGGAAAGTCTGTTCTTTGTTATGTTGTTGCACTGTGATGATGTGATGCATACAATTTTATGTAATGAAATATTTTTTAAAAAGTTTTAATGTTTTAATATAAAGAAAGTAAATTACTTTTTGTGATCTGCCCATTCCTCAGTATTCATTTTACATCAAACTACTGGTCTGCTTTTTAGTCCTCATCACCACATTCCCTCATAGTTTTTATTTCAGCGAGACTGGCATAATTTGGGCACCACACATTAATACATAAATACACATTTTGACATACATCCACACGCACGCACATACCTCAGTACACCTAAAACAGTGTTATTGGCAGATTTTTCATAAAAAAAATCAAAAGCAAATATAATTAAAAATGCAATGAAAATGGTTTCCCTTCAGTGTTAAATGGATTAATGTTATTAATGCATATGTTTAAGTTTGGACTCATTTTTAATACCTTATATTCTTCTATAATCCAACATCATATTTTATAAATCATATATTTGTAGTGACCTATGCCTTCATTTAAAAAAAGGATATTAAAATGTGTTAATATAAAAAAAAAAATTAGCGGAATTAAAAGGCTTAACTGTTTGTGACTGTGAATATCTACAGGGAAAATTAAAAATGTAAATGAAAAATGAAGTTGAAGTGTTTCCAAAACAATTGGTCAAAAATATTACATTCGGACATTCTCATAGATGCTAATCTGAAAGTGATGATGAGGCTGCACCTGGTCAATTTGGTTGTTTTATTACACCAGACATGGTCAGAGCTGCGATCCACTCTCCATCATCATCATCATCATCATCATCATCATCATCATCATCAGTGTTCCTAGATAAAGTATTAAATGAGTTATTAACACACTCCATCTTTTCTACATCACACACGTTGGCCATGGTGGTTAGCAAGAGGAAACTCATCTGTTACAATGACAAATCACTGAAGCTTGTCCACTTGCTAACAAAGTACAGACAATAACTGATGTCAGTGCAGTGAGAATACAGCCACCAGCAGCTTGCCTCACTTGCTGGTCTCCCATCGGTTTACTTTGAAAGATCATAGCTTTATCCACTATGCATATGCACAAACCACCAGAAAAAAAGCTTGACCATGTGAGTATTGCAGAGGTCTGAGTTCGCGAAGTGACATAACAGTGATACAACTGTAATGCTAGCATGATAAGTTAGCCTGATCACTAACAGCAAAAATAAATCTCTGGTGTTCTTGGTTAAAGGCATTCATTCTGTGCTTTATCAGGGGAGCCACGCCTAAAAGACGCGCACCACACACAGCTTATGGTTCGCTGCATTTCTGTATGACAGTGACTGATACCAAAGAATCCAGAGATCCAGTATTGTCTCCTGCTTCATGCTTCCATGCCAGAACACAATGTGTTAAACCAGTGTAACACACACACACACACACACACACACACACACACACACACACACACACACACACACACACACACACACAGAGAGAGAGACTACATTAACAGGAGACATACATGCCCTTAAAACAGAGAGAGCTACAGTTTCTTACTAGCAGAAATAAGCCTTTACCAACAATACCCACAAGCTCAGTAATGTAAAGGACGGATACAAACAGGCTAGGAGCTTTATGACAGTGCTGTCTGAGATGAAAGGAGAGAGAATTTACTTTGGTACATTTTAATTTATGTCTCTCTTTAGAATTGAGAAGGCAAGCACTGCATGCACTGCTTGCCCAACAGAATACCACTGCATTTAAGATCATTTAGATGACTAAGTTGTGATATCAAGCATTTTTTTAATTAGTTTTTTTTTTAGTTTATTCAAACATTTTTTTTATCCTCTTTAGTGTCTGCCTTGTTGGATAATATAACCTGCGACCACATGATAAAATTAACTCAGTCGGAGTGAGATGTATTTATACTTTCTGATGAGCAAAAATAATGCTTATTAAATGTACACGATAAATGAAAACTAAAAATTTAAAATAAAGAACTACTTCATGTGGAATAAATTTGTCACAAAGTGACTACCCAAAGGATGGAGTGAAAACTAAAAGAAGCTTGCATCATCTTCACTCACACTTCCTTATATCAGTCCAAGGAAAAGTTTAAAAAGTATGGCTGGAGTAAAAGTTAAGCTGGATGAGACAGAAATATCAAAATCCACTGCTGGTTTAAAATTCATTCTCGAGGTTTAAATTAATGATCAATAACGGATTTGCTTTAGGATGGAGATTTGAGTGTTTTAAACATGAAGAACTCCAAAATGAGGCAATGTTCAGTAACTGCTGCAGTGTGACTTTACCCTGGATGTATTAGTATAGAAAATCCCCCTATTAAACAGACTTGATAGAATTTTTTTTTAATCCTGACCCATTTTAAAAAACATGATTTGGTCTGAACTTATACTAAAATGGGTGAATAACATACATCTTAAAAGGTATATTGATGCTTGCAAATGCTGCTGAACATACATCAACAAACAAAACTTGTGCCAGCTGTCATAGGGTTAGAGGAGTGGCACACCACGGACAAGTAGAGAGGTGAATTCAGACTGGTAATTCCTTAGTAAACACCAGAGTTTGGCTTTAGTCGACTTTGTTAGGTTGAAAGATAGATTTTCAGTTAGAGGGAAAAAGATAAAGATTTTTGCTCGCTTCTAACACTAAATAATTATCTCAGTTGAGTCAAACTTACCCCTGCAGGGGGCTGATAGTGTGTATGATCAATACCAATCACCGAGCAAATACTTGTTAGGGGGATGGAACAGCTGGCGGTCTGAACCTGAGGCAACTATACGTTTTTTAATTCCAGCCACATTCAGTTCAGCTGCAGTATTCCAGTGTTATGCATTGCTCCTCAAAATTGGTGGCTCTCAAGAACTGGCGTTTTAGTGCCTCAGAGAAGGAAATACCTGCCACTGCTAGTCGTAAACTTATTTTCTTTAACCACAGATGTTATCTAAAATTTTCTTCCTCCTTTTCATTAACTTGCTCCTCTTCCCTACCACACTTCCACCCTTACCAACTTCATGTAGGCCAGTGGCTCTCAGGCTGAGTTTGTCCTTATGGATGTTGTGGAAACAGTCAAAAGGGCTTAAGTGCTGCAGGGTGCGAACGAGCAGAAGATTGCCCCATACATCATGAACCCCATCATAGGGTTGACCCATTAAATAGGCTCTTATTAGATTTACTAGGTTGTGTATTTGCAGGGGGTATACCAGCTGTGTTTGATCCATCATTTTTATCTGCTTTTGTCTGTTGTCTGGTGGACTGTTTTCAATAGCTGGGTTAAATCTAACTTAACCCAAAACAGTGGGAGATTCTGCAACAGAACTCCTCATATTATAGTTTTTTGGGATGTCAAGCAACTTCTGGCTTTGAAAATAAACGACTGTAAAACAAAAGCTGTCAAAGGCTGATTTTTTTTTTTTACCTGCATGTAAAAGAGAGAAGAGATGCAACAGCTTAGAGACAGTCTGCTCTATAATTATGCTATGTGGTGATGCTGTAAGCATCAGCAACACTGCTCTACAAAGTCCCACACTGTCATTTGTGTGAGTGTCTGACAGACGCACACCACATGCTACCTGCCACCTGCAATATTGGCACCTGCAGCATGAGGTGTTTTTGTACCCTATTATTTATGTGTATATCTGTGTGTATGTGCTTGCTTCTGTTCTTGCCATAGACTGTATATCAAAGACAGGTATTTCCTCTGCTTTTGAAAGGCTAAAAAAAAAAAGTGGAAATTAAAGTGTATATGGATGCTCCATATATATCTGTGTGTATTTGGAAGTGTGTATATATGTGTTGGTATTTAACCCTATTTATTACCCCTCAAAGCTGAAAATAATCACTAATAGTTTTGATAATCAGTTAATTTCTAAGATAAAATTTCCAAACATTGTTTTGTTTGATAGTGTTTATTTGATGCCCCAAATGAGGGTTAAAATTCTCATTTTATTTTCTTATGTCTAGACCAACTTTAAATCAACTCAAAGATAACATCCCCCATGTCACACCTTCTTGCCACAGTGTTTTCCTTCTTTTTCACTTCTGCAGTTTTTTAAAACTTCCACCAAACTTGTAGCTGATTAAGCCCTCTAACTTCCAAAGGAAAAGAGAGGAAAAAGTGACATTTTCAGCTGAGTTTAAGTGGGTGGACGTGTGTCGCAGTACTTTCAACACATGTGTAATAAAAAGTAGGACTTGCGGCTGTGTGTGTCCATGTACATCTGAGCTTGAATGTGTGTAACGAAATTATAAAGCAGGAGATTGACTTCACTCCCAGAACTGCAGACCGAAGCATCATGGTAGATTGGCTACGGATCCTTGGTTCCCAGACTTGGCCCCTGTTTTCTATCCCTTTCCCTGTCTTCCCATCTCCCTCTCTGCTGTGTGGAGATGCCTGAAGAGTTTAGAGTCATCCCAAATGGAAAACAATGACAGTGGCCTCAGAGGAAAACTTAGTGCCCACACAAAATGGGAGAAATGGAGCAGCAAGTCCAGAGAGAGAGAACAAATTTTGAGTGATAAATATGCCGCGAAAGGATAGAAGAGAGGAGGATGTGTGCTCTTTAAGATGATGCAATGTAAGAAGAGCGGAGCTTTTTTCTTACAGTATAAAAGTTAGAAACCAAAAGTGGAACTAATGGTTATTTAATCTCTCAGACTACACAGTGTTTTGCATGGTCACAATTCATTTGGTTATTTATCACAAGTATAGGGTTGAAATCAGAAACTTTAATCTTCAGTTCTGATGACATAAATTCACATATGACCTCTCTATAGTTTTATCTACTTTAAATATGTTTTTGTTCAATATTAGATTTACAAACACTACTTTCTCCACTCATTACTAATATTTGTGGCTGTGATGTTCGAGTGTACAACTTGAGTCTCAAGTTCTGAGTCCACATGGACCACAAGTGTCATTACAGATGTACCAGGAAAGTAATCTGGGTGCCCCTTTAGTGCGTTGTAGGTCTAATGATGTGTGCACCTTTTCTTTTTTAACATCTTTGGGGAGTGGACATCTAGGAAATTTATATTGCACAATATATCATTACCTACCCTGATTATAATAAATTTAAAAATCTAATGTTCAGTTTGCAGCTGGATATGTGAAACATGAATTGAAGCAATAAAGCAATTAAACCTCTCCACAAAAGTATGAGTAACAAGATTAAAGTACTAATCCAGAATTAAGCCAACAGTAAATTAATCATCATTAAAACTGTTGCATTAGCCATACTTTAGTCTCTGTCACGTGTGATGGCTAGCTTCCTTAGCAGTAGGGATGTTAGTCTTTGAAATGAGAGAAGAAAAATTAAACACTGTCAGTGTTTTGGGAGCTATATGAAACCGTTAATAAATGTATGTTTTACATGTTGCTGAAATGTGTATCACTTTGAACTGTGTATAACTTTCTAAATGGTTTGCAGACTTTGGCTAATCCTAGCAGTGCTAGCACAGTAGCCTTGGTTTGCCTTTGTAGGTTTTATATTTTATTCCCTAACATTTATGTCACGATGCAGCATATTGTTACCCAACACTTTGGTTCCTCGGTTACATTCCAGTTTATTCTGACAAAATTGAAACATAATATTAACATTTTTACCTTTTAAAAAAACAGAATACTGCTGTTTAGCACAGCTTTCATATGCTTACTTCCCCTTGCTAGTTTACAACTTCAATTCACAAACAAAGGAAGAAGAGAGGATACTGCAGCTGTCTGAGAGGGCTACAAGCCTGGGTAGTGTTCATCTTTAAACCGGGACTTTCCATTGCACATTAATACAATAAGAATAATATGTTTAACCAACCATAATTCTGTCCACAACCAGCAAAGCCAGCTAGATTTAAATGTCTAGTCAAGAACTTGCCCCTGCCCCTAGTTAGCAGTAAATTTAGACTATAGGTAAATTTAGAAAGAATTGTAACCTTTGATAATAACACACTCTAAAGCAAAACACATACAATTTACTTGTCAACTTCAACCATCAGGTTAACTGGCTAATGCTGAGGAACTCTTCTTGTGCTAAGGTTTGACAGTGTCTCTGCTGATTTTCTCACAGAATCATATCTGCTTTTGCAGGTGCTAGCCTACAGCTTGTTTTGTGCATGCCCTTTAAGAAGTACATTGTAAAGGTTTGCTTTGCAGTGATACTTACACATGTGCAGTCCTTTTTTAATGCTCAGATATTAATATTAGAAACAAAGCCTAGTAAATTCACAACTTAAACTAAAAATTATGAGTTAACAAGGGGAAATTTTGAGCCTGAGGCAATCCTACTGCAGCAACAGGATATAAGAGCAGAGTAATAATAATTATAAAGATTTAGAGGCAGCAGTCTTGGTTTTGTCTTTTAGCTTTTCCATTGTTGAGTTTTTGCTGCAAACATCAAAGTCATAATTGGAGTTCAGTTATTTTTGATGACAATGAATTATTATGATCTGACAGTTTCAAGTGCTGGTCCATTTAAGTTTTTACCTCCCTCAAAACTTCACCAGACCTTCTACATCTAATTTCACCCTAATCTAAGCTCAAATGTCCTTCATATTTCTCCCAGCTCTCTGTCCATCTGTCTCTATTCTCCCTTCATCCTCTGGATCATGGGGTTGTGCAGCCTAATGGACCCTTCAAATAATTGGTGTCACTGTCCCTTGATGTAATATGAATGGATGGCATTGTGTCTGGGGGATACAAAGCACCCTGAGAGCCTGCAAAATAGAGGGAGAGAGAGGTGGGGCGGGGTGAAAAATCAAAGCACAATGCTGGGAAGCATAAGAAAGAGAATAAGAGGGTTTTCAAGACAGAGAGAGAAAAAATGGTGAGGGGGTGCAATAGTGCGAAACATGTTTTCAAGTGAGATAGTAGAGAAAATTTGAAGGAGTGAGAGAAAGATGAAGGGAATACATTTTCTTTAGTAGGCTTTAATGTGGCCTCCCAAACCACTTGAGGTTTCTGGGTCTGGTGTGTCCTGCTCTAAGAGGTTGTCGTCATAGACGTAAGCTATCGATTGCAAGGTAGTCAATACCTAAAGATGTGTCTGCCATGATCATTAAAGCTCATAATAAAGAGAACACTATGTCATGTTATGTTAAGACCTCTTCGCATGTTGTTGTTTTTTTAAAATAAATTTTTATTAAACTGTTTAATAGTATGCTAAAACGTTTGAAAAGCTGGTTTACTCGGGTAGCCAATCTGAAATCTTCTTGACGCAAATTAGTTAAACGGTTTGTCTGTTTACACTCCAATAACAGAGATTGGCTCATTAGATATTAACTTATGTAATAGTAGTGGTGATAATATGTATATAGCATGTTTCATTATTCATAAACTTAATGTGCTTAACACAGAAAATAAAACATAAAACTCTGTATATATTTTCAAGGCAAGATAAAACCTATAAAGCACACACACAATCTGATTGTTTGGAGAGTGCTGCAAATAGGCAATTAGAATAATCTTACCTGCTTGATATGAAAGCATGGTCGAATTTTCAGAGTCAGTTTGAGATGAGAATGTACGAACTTTTCATATAATTTTTTAAGTGATGAAAAGTTTTGTTGACTTCCTTGATGTGATTATCAAAACTGGTACTTATAATAAAGACTGTAAGTTGAAAGGTATTTATTCTGTTGTTTGTAAAAAAAAAAAAAAAAAGAAAAAAAGAATTTTGAAATAGATCTCTAACTATTACCAGTTATTTTGTTTTTGTTGAGGTGAGATTTATGAAAAACAGGGAAAATGCCATTCTGTAACATTTACTAAATGTTCTGTACAAGTTACAGATTTGAAGAGTTTGTGGGGATGGTGTTAAGTACGGAGTTCAAGACTTTCAGTGATGAATAATTACTTCCAGATCTTTGGAATTATTGGTATTTTCTGCTCTAGTTGTGGATTATTTTGAGCTGGCCTTTGAATACTTTAGATGGCAATGGGCAATATTTTGGGTCCACTGGTGTTGCCAGCAGCAACACAAGACTTTGTTCTATTTAAAGGTTACAATTGGTCAAGTGTTTTCTGACCATTAATGTACCACATATATACACCAGCATGCTCTGATAACACACAAACAAACAAATAAAATTACAAATAAAATAACAAATGATAAAGGACAATCTATGGGATTAAGAGTTCATTAGAGTGCATTTTATTTCAGTCAGCAGGAAGAGCTGTTGCTCCCCAGTCATGACTGTAGAAAATGATGCAATGGATACAAATAAAGTAAGGGTATTTTTTTACTTGATTTGTAGAAATGCTCTGCTAATAAATATACACTGACCTTCATTACATCTTCCACCAAACTGATGTATAAACTCTGAATTAATCTAATAAAAATATGAAGGAGGGGCACAGGTTTGTGGAAGCCACTAGGTTACCCTGTCACGTTCAAATATAGTGAGATGGATATTGCTGTTTGACCTAATCGTTTTTTAAGTATGTGACTAGAGACCGTTGGTGTATGCCTTATAAGTTACTTTTAATTTAAAGATCACAAATAGGTCTTTTAAACATTATATGACAATTTAATATTTGTACATGTATTCATCATCTCTTTCCCCTTATGTCTTTCTCTTTCTCCACCAACACTCCTCTTTCGTTTCCACTTCATCTTCTTCACCTCAAGCATCATCTTAAACATAGGCATCAGCAATAGAAATAAATAAGCATCATAAACATGCTTGTATTGTAATATGTAATAATATGTATTTCTGATATTTTCATAGTTACTTATTGCAGCAGTTTGACATGTGGTCTTCCCATCTCTGGTCAGCTGAGAACGAACTGGCTAAAAACAACGACAAGTCGTTAGAAGATAACTTTATGCCTCCTAAATTTCGTCTCGAGTGTCCTAAAAGTCACACTTTCCCTCTGATTAACAGTCTGATAAACACAATGCTAGCTCCACTTCAAAGAAACTATGACTAATGTTGTCTAACAGCACCTAACAGTGGCTAACAGTAAAGTTCAGGATATCCTCAACAACTCACCTCAGTGTTGCTGATCAGAGAGAAGTGAGCTTCAGTGAGTCATCATCGTCCTTTCATAAAGTCCTACAGGCTCCTTTAGAGTAAATAGACATGGACACCCAGCATATTGACAGCTGAGGTAAACAGCAAACTGACAGCGTACATTCACTAGAGTGCAGGTGGGAGTTATTTGTTCTACAGCTGCCACCGTAACTAGAATTATAAACTTGAATAGGGAGGGCTAAGAAAGCAGAATTCAGCTGACTGTAATCTACTGACATGTAGCAATTTTACACACTGTACCTTTGATGTAAAAAAAATAAAGATGCAGGTTTTGAAATAAAATCCACATACACTAACAGCGCAGGTCATCACAGATATAATTTATTTATTTGTGACTTGATATGCTTTCCTTTTGCTATGTTGAAAATATTTCTTCCTTTTCAACAAACAATTGCCAGACCACAATTGATTTTAAAGAATCAGACTCATACCAAATGATTATTTTATCCATCTTTATATGATTTTTTCATATAAACTGACTCATCCTAAGCTTATTAAGATTAAAAGATTCTTCATTTATTATGACATTATTGGTCATTTTAAAATTAAAATGCACTGACAATGTTTGTTTCTGTTGTTTTCATTCTTCCTTTATCTGTTTTTTTTCCTCACCTCTTCTCCGGCTTTCATTGATTGAATAAAATAAATAAATAAACCAATAAAAAAGCCCTTCATATTATTACCCCATCACCTTGAGAATACTTTTACCTGCAATAAAAAAATACCCACAGCAAATCAATAGTTCCATTATGAAATGTTTATTCTAGCATACCAGACCGTCTCCAAGGTGCCAATGAGAGAAGTTTTACTTGCACACCTTTGGGAGGAAAAAAGGGAATAAATATAGAGGGATGGATGAAGAAATGAAGGGAACAGATCACAAGATGAGTAGAGGAGTTATGGAACTGAGGAGATAGAAAGAAATACAGAGAGAGAAATCCCTGTGGATTGGTTGCTTGTTTTTCTTCAACTTGTCTTGATCTCTTTTCTCAATATGGGCAGAAACATTCGCTGGCTGTGTTCTTGCTATAAAGTTTGTTTGCAGCTTCTAATTTTAAGGCTTCTCCACAGGTTTGAGGTGCAACTACAGGTGAAAATTTCTTCTCTATGAAAAGATTAAGTTACAGACTGTTACTGTTGCAGTATTTTCAGGAAAGACAAGTATAAAATAATGTGGTAATGGTTTGTCGAGAGGAATTAACAGCTGTCATGGAACAAAGAACTCCGTAAATGAGACAGCTGCAAAACTTGGGAAATGAACGCAGGGGAAAATCAAAAAACAAAGATCACTTTGAAGCCTCCCTGCATGACTACAGTAAATAAATAACTTTGTGCATCACAGGATTTCTGAAATGTTATGTGACATTTCTCTCATTAGGTTGGGTCAGCAGGTGATCCTACATTGGCTCTAGTTGTGAATGTGTCTGTTTTCTGTCTGTATTAGGTGTCTGGTAGGACCTGTAGTTAACAAAACAGAAATGGGTGGTATAATAAAAAACAAACAAACTAATGTACTTATAAAAATAATTTATAACTGGAGAAAGTCAGCTTCATAATACTATATTAGTTTTTACAAAAGGGATTTTGGATGTCATAAATGTATTTTTTTCAATGAATTACAATGTTTTGAAAATAGAAAATACATTTTGACCATGATTTTATCAGTAAAATTTGTATATAAATCAGATTATGAATAATACTGACAAACTGAACACTAAATGTATTAAATATGAGCTAGTTTGCATTTGTTTTCCTCTTAAGTGTTCTGAATGAGGGAAAATGATGGAAAATGAAATGAAATTATGAAATGAAAAATGCACTGAATCTCAAACCCTTGATTGCAAATTATTTTGATAATTGGAAATTATACTTTTCCATCAAAATAGGTGGTTAAACTTCTAAGACAGTGCAGTGACTATTTTTTGGGTGTGGACATCTTACCATCCACACAGTCAAGTTCAATGGATTTAAGATTATTAATAACATTTTCAATTTTTTTTAATTTTTAATTTTTTTTAATTACTTTTTATTGAAGCAATACAATAATTTTATTAATTTACACTTGTAGTAAACATTGATTTTGTCCCACATAGCTACACTACAAGTAGCCGAACTAGTCCCAATCAATAGAAAGAAAATAGAACTACTATGATGTACCACAATGCTAGTTTAATTTGATGTGTTTATCTGTGTCAGGCAGTGATGAAGCCCAACAGGTCTGGACTTACATACACATTATTAGGTACACCTTGGTTGTACGGTGTTGGATCTGCTTTTGCCTTCAGAACTTCCTTAATTCTTCATAACATAGATTCAACAAGGTGCTAGAAATGTTCATCGGACATTTTGGTTCATATTGACATGACAGATGCAGACTTTTCAGCTGCATATCCACAATGCAACCACATCTCAATGGTGCTCTACTTGATTAAGATCAGGTTACTGTGAAG
The DNA here is from genome assembly GCF_963576455.1 of Neolamprologus multifasciatus. Lineage (NCBI taxonomy): Eukaryota > Metazoa > Chordata > Actinopteri > Cichliformes > Cichlidae > Neolamprologus > Neolamprologus multifasciatus. The sequence continues at coordinate 22,898,655 of NC_140448.1, forward strand.
GTCACTGGAGTCGACTGAACTCAAACCAATATGAGAAGACATGAACTTTATGATGCTTTTTGCCTGTTACCCTACAACATCAAGAAGCAACATCAGAAGATGGGTATATACCTACATGCCTAAATGCACTGAGTTACTTACATGTGATTGACTGATTAGAGGTTTGCTTTAATAAGGACTTAAAACAATGGGGCTGCTGTAAAGGTTATTAGTATGTAAACCTTTAGACATTGTGGCACACCAGTATTACCTGCATAACAGTTGCAGGTACAGTGAAATTGTAATGTTTTCCCCCTGTGTTTAATATATTTTGATTTGCATTATTGGTAGAATTGTAGAGTTATGAATTCTACAAAAAATAAATTTTTTATTTGAGAAATTGTGTGCAGCCATGTTTGTAATCCTCTCATTCATACCCCTGTTTCCTCAGCTGGACAAAACAAAACTACATGACCATGTAAGGCCTTTATTAATCCAATGTGACATTTTGAAAAACAGGATTTTAGTGAAAAGCTGGATTACTTTTTTTATTCTTCGGCTGCCTTGTAGTCTTTCTTCCTTCGGCTGCGGCTCCTTCTTCCTTTTATTGAGAGAACCCCCCTGGACTAAACAGTGTGCACGGGGAGAGAGCATTAACATTTATATGAAAACACAAGGCCGTTGTTTGACATACGATAAATGGAGTGTTTTCCTAACTCTGCTTCAGATGGAACAATGGGGATAGAAGTCTGCGAAATACTGTCCATTGGCGCACAGTAGCCGTGCCTAACAGCTACATACATCAACACAATTGCCTTTATTAGTCTGTCTCAGAATTCATTGTTGGGTTGTTTGTATGTTTGAGTTGGCTTGAGGGGAGCTGGTGGGGAACTGATGATGTGTAGAGGACTCTTGTTGTGGGTGTGGGAATGGAGGTGGAGTGGGGATGGGTATATATCAAGCCTACTTAAGAGGCTCAAAGTCGATGGCAGCAGCAATTTCGAAGTTGCACACATGATAAATACAAAATGAGAAGAATGTGAGTGGGAGCAAACATGAAATCCCAGAGCAGGGACAGTGTAATAAATCAAATGAATAAATCCGCCAGCTGACCACTAGGGAGCACTAATAACCCAAACCCGTCATGCCCTCTGTCTCTCTTTTTTTCTGTTTCTGTTTTTTTATACGCTGACTTTTTACATTTCTGAATCTCCCCTCTCTCCCCATTCGTCCCTCTCTTTTTCCATCTTTTTCGCATTATTCTCTTCTCCCCTACAGTTTTTTTTCTTTGTCCCCTTCCACACACACACACACAGACAACATATACTATGCTTCGTCTTATAATGAATTAATCATAGCTAGGTCAGTTGTGTATTTGAACAATGCCACTGTGAGAAGTTGGCTGAAGTTTTGTGTGTGTGTGTGTGCGTGCGTGCGTGTGTGTGCGTGTGTGCACACCAGTGGGGAAAGCATCTCACAGCAACTGAAGCAGTGATATTGAATTCCTGTATGTCTCTCTCTCTCTGTTTGTGTGTGTGTGTTACTGCAGAGTTTTATTCAGCTATGTGTGTATGTGTGTGTGCACACACAGATAAGGTTGACCCAAAAATCCTTCAAAATAGATGGCAATAGGAGAATAAGTGGTACATTATGGCAAATTTATCACCTATTTTCAATAAAAGAAGAGTCATTTATACCTCTTCAGTGCCCTTCATATGCAAAACATGACTCATTTGTCCTTCATTGTCCTGCTTTTACTTCTTGTGTCCTGATCAAATTTTTTTATTTATTTAAAACATAAATGCAAACATCAATGCAATACAGTGATTGCATTGACTGACATAAATGCATCCCCCTGCCGCTGGTCTTCTAGTATACTTTTAGTATACTAGTTTCTGGAGTTGCATATTTGTGCCCATAGTTACTTACAAACTCACCAGATATACACTGATATGCCAAAACATTTTGACCATCCCTTTCTAATGTGCTATTGTTCCAGTGTATCTTGCCAACTGCTTCGACCCAATGAAACATGAACTCTACAAGACTTCTAAAAGTGCGCTGTGGTATCTGGCACCAAGCCTTTAGCAGCAGAACCTTTAAGCTGTGTAAGCTGCATAGAGGATCTGCTGCAGATCAAATTTGTTCAAACACATTCCTCAACACCTTGTCAATGGTGGACTTCTGGTCCACTCCACAATCCTCTGGCTCAGCTGGTAATACTTTAATTGAATTGTCTTCATACATGACAGATTAAAAACAAACCCGATCCCCTTTTTTGTGAAGTATTCACTGATTTTGACCAGTTGTCGAGTGGTTACAGGTTACAGGCAGTTGCTTTCTGCTACTAGATGAAATTGTAAACAAAAGGTATACAATGCTGTATGAAAACCTGTAATTGCTTTGATTGCTAGCAAATTGCTGCAGTTTACTGTAGTTTGTATGGAAGATGTCAACTTGTCTCCAAAGACTCACAGACTACTTGATGAAGTGGTAGTGAAACTGTGAAGAATGCAATACAAACTGGAAATGGAGAGCATTTGCTTTTCAAATGGCATCTCTTTAGCAGTAAAGCACAACTTTTACTTTGAGGTGAACTTTGTCTTCTTTTTTTATTAGAGTGAGAGGGGTTGCAGACAAGTTGGAATCTTCTATGCAATCCATAGGCCACTTTGTCAATCTACTAGCAAGCAGAGCAATCAGAGGTTTACGATGCAGCATACTCTCTGCAACCAATTTTGCCTAGCAACAGCCAGCCACCTCCAACAATCTATCATCGACTGGTTGGGGAATATACATTTTCAAAAGGAACTGGAAGTTGACAAAGGCTCATGTGTCAGTTTATGGACCTGTGTAGCTAAAACCTAAGCTGAGATTTTCAGAAGTAAAGATGGAGGTGAGATCGTCAAAAAATGCCCAAGTGAATAGTTAAGAACATCCATCCATCCATCCATCCATAACACATCTTACACATAAGATGTGTTTTACTATTTGATATACAAAATCCTTTTTTTACACAATGTAAACATTGTTTTTGAAATATAATTGAAGATAAATCTAAAAATTACTGGAACAGAGAAATCATTGTTCCTTTTTATTTTCTGTACAAAAAATCAAAGCAAAACTACAGTACTTTACAGAAAGCGTGATGTAGATGAATGCTTTGTACACTTATTACATGTTGCTTTTATCGCTTACTTGCCTCTTTAATGCCCTAGTCTGACCTGAGTCTCCCAACCTGAATAGTGTATCTGGCTCCTGTATCTGATCTTCTCTCCTCTCTGGGGTTTCTTTGTCAATGGCTGTTCTTTCCCGCATTTTATTGAACTAAACTCCAGGCAAGTGAGGAGGATTTCACAGATAAGCTATCTGGCCCTGGCATCACACAGAGAAACCATCAAGCCATGAAATATGTGTCTGGCTGTGAGTCAGGGTGACAGCGCTGCATGAGGAGTGGGGACTAGCGCATACACAAAAATACACACACTTCACATTAGCATATGCCCTTGCGCACATAAATACACACATTTACATACACTCTGGACACAGTGTAAAAAGATACTGCGTACTGCATTTTTTTGTTTTTTGCACTAAATCACACAAATTTTATGCACGCAGTCATAAGATGTACAATGTTTTAAAAAATATTTTTATATCTGTCACTGACAGTTGATGTTCAAATTTTTGTTTTATTATTGGTTTATTTTAATAAAGCTTGAATAAAAAGACTGGTATCATAAAAATAAGATATTTTACGGATGTTGTCGCTGTGTAGATTGGTCCATCATCTGATTATAGATCAACATATTTTAAACAGTTTGCTGCAATATTGAGCTACAGATTCTGCAGATGGTGGATCATACTAAATAATTATTTATAATATTAGCAAAAAAAATCCCATTGGAGATAAAAATCTTTGTTTGTAAGTGAAATTTCTCAGCAGCTACTGGAGACGTCACCATGACAGCTGACACAGATGGCCTTGGTTCCCAGGGGATGGATCTTTATGACTTTGTTGATTCCCTTATTCCTGCTTATAAGTGTATTTTCTCATATATTTAACATCCATGTTGCCAAAAAATGATTTAGAATAAATTTCTAGCGCTATTGTTAGGCCAAAATATACTTTTGTCAAATACTTTGTACCTGCAAAATTATTAATATTGCTGCCAGCCTCAGCAATCGTTCATTGCAAATTAGTAAATGTTAGTCTGCTGGTGTGACTCTTGATCAGGAGTGGGTGGCATTAAAATTTATATACTGTATTTTCTTTTCAGTGTCAATATTACATCATGCTGTTACAAAACTAAAAGTGGTACACCACTCAAAATGTATAATTCTACACCATTGCACTCACTGAAATGGAGTGGCCTACGTGGGGTTTAAAAGAAACATTGCTACATAATTTGGATTAATTAGCAAATGTGATTTGCTTCATAAGTTAATGTTAGTTACACAGCCTTCACCTTTATAGACCGGCAACCCACAAGGCAGCCATGCTCAAAATCAGGTATTGCAGGTATGAGAAAGGAAACATTGTCTGCTCGAGGTCTCAGAATAACATAGTTTGTGTGTTACCTGTGGGAGTTAACTAGGTATTGTGGAAAATAGAGTTTTGCTTTCTCATATTTTTTTATGTTTATCACAGTAATGACAGCACTGCAAAATCAATTTTTGTGAAAGAATGTGACAGTAACAAAATAGAGACACTCAACACCCCTATTGACTCTTTGTTTTGTTTTCATTGTGTAGTGTAAAATGATACAGAGGGGGAAATACCCTTAATCATAATTGTGAGAGAAATGTATTTTAATGCTATTTTAAAAAAAATAAAATAATATAAAAATTCAGTAGTCATTGTGCAATCACCTACTTTATTAGGTATACCTTGCTTCTGCTGGGTTGGACATAGTTTCGCCCTCACAATTCCCTTGATTCTTAATGCCATAAATTCAACAAGGTGCTGAAAACGTTGCTCAGAGATATTAGCCCACGACAGCATCACACAGATGCTGTAGATTTTTGATGCATGATGCATTCTGTCTATTGCAGGATGAGGTCTTGTGACTAGGGAGGCCACTGGAGGACAGTGAACTCAACATCATGTTCAAGAAACCAGTTTGAAATGAGTTAAGCTTTGTGGCATGGCACATAATTCTACTAGAAACATTCAATTCAATTCAATTCAATTTTATTTATATAGCGCCAAATCACAACAAAAGTCGCCCCAAGGTGCTTCATAGATACAGAGGACAACCCAACAATCATATGACCCCCTATGAGCAAGCACTTTGGCGACAGTGGGAAGGAAAAACTCCCTTTTAACAGGAAGACCCTCCGGCAGAACCAGGCTCAGGGAGGGGCGGCCATCTGCTGCGACCGGTTGGGGTGAGAGAAGGAAGACAGGATAAAGCAATTCATCAGTAGATTGTTACACTGTGATCATAAAGGGGTGGGCATAGCCAGCAACAATACATAGTGCTGTGGTGTTTAAACAGTGCTTTGGCATTTGGCATTAAGCACAACAAATATCCCTCATACCATTACACCATGACCAGCCTCCGTTGTTGATACAAGGTAGGATGGATCCATGCTTTCATGTTGCATATGCCAATTTCTGATCCTTCAATCTGAACGTCACAACAGAATTCTAGACTCATCAGGACAGCAAATATAATTTCTAATTATCTCATTTTGGCAAATCCTTGTGAATTGTAGCCTCAGTTTCCTGTTCTTAGCAGATGGGAGGGGCACCTGGTGTGGTCCTCTGCTGCTGTAGCCCCTCTCCTACATTCAGAGATGCTCTTTAGCGTAACTTGGTTGTAATGAGTTGTTACTGCTGTCTCGCAATGAGCTTGAAGCAGTCTGGCCATTGTCCTCTAACCTCTGACATAAATAAACTGGATATTTTATCTTTTTTGGATCATTCTCTGTAAATGCTAGAGATGGTTGTGTGGGAAAACCCCAGTAGACCAGCAGCACAGCCCATCTGGCACCAACACCAATGTTCAAGATCACACAAACATGTTGGTGCCATAAGATTGGCCGATTAGATATTTGGATTGACCAAAATTTGAAAAGGTGTTTGTAATAACTTGGTTGGTGAGTACATAAACAGATATTCAGTAAATTACCACCCAGTCTGAAGGAAAGATATTGAATGATGATGCCACTATACAAGGGTTTCACTTTTGGTTGTGGTAGGTTTGTATGCAACTACTGTTAACACATTAAAAATCAAGGATATTGTTCTGTTTTCAGTTACTTTTATTGTGTTTCTAGGTTCTTCTCAGTAGTGCAGGCTAGAAAACCAGAAAAACAATATTTGAAATGCATGTATGAATCAAAACAAAGAAGAGAGGATATAAGGCAGGATAATCAGATTTTCCACATAGACTAAATACGTAAATAGTAAAGTAGTAAAACTTACACACAAATAGGAACACACAAACACACTCACAAAGACACACATAGACTGCAAAGGGTGGCTTATTATCTTAATTCTTTCCTGGAATCATGTCATTTATGTGAGAGTGTTAGGCTACCAGCAGAAATCCCAAAAAGTCACTGTGCCATTTTTCGGGATTATATGTGGGATTACTTCTTGGTTGGACATCTCGTGCATTTTTCATTTTTATGAATTAAATGAATGAGACACAATCTGATAACTGTTGAGTTCTGGTGGTGCTGGTAGGCAAATCAGATCTGATTACCACTGAACAGTGCCATGCTCTCTGTTTCCAATTGAAGCTGCCAACTCCAGCTTCATGTTGAGCATCCGGACAAAAGCACTTTTTCTTGCTTTTTTCTTTTTATTCACAGATTGGGCCTTTAATGTGCTCCCTAATCTTTGTAAATAATGTGAAATCTTTGCAAAACTGAAAGGAAAAAAAAAAACAACAGTGGCTGTTTCCTTATTAACCAAACCACATTTACACAGTATTAAAATACCTGACCTTTAAAATGCCCTAGATAATCAAATGATAATATTATATTATTATTCAAAAATCTAAAACAATACCCTTTTTGAAATGTGTCCTTAATTAAAAAACGTGTGAGAATGATTGTATGACAAAATTGGTGCAAAAGTGGTGCAAATAAAATGTTTGGTGATACAAACTCTGCCAAAATCTTTTGGCAAAATATCCTCTTGCCTTGGATAATAATTTTTTGTAATCACTGGCAGAGGGATAGCATTTAAAATCTTCAATACAACTAGCGAGAATCTATGTAAACTTAACCGAACTTCTAAACCTGGTCTAAAGTAAGAACCTGGCCAAATTGTCTTACTTTTTAGAGGATTTAGTTTGAGTTTTGTGACCACACTTATTCTCGATAAGGATAGAAACAAATAATACTCTCTCTCTCACACTCTCGCCGTCCCTCTCTTCCCCTCAAACCATCACAAGCTCTTTTATTCACCCCCTCTGTTCTTGCCTTTGCAGGACATGTATGAAAATGTTGAAAGCAAGCCCCACCAGGCCATCAGGAATGAGAGAAAACAAATAGCATAATTCAGGAGAAAGCCCCACATCTCCAGGCTGTTGGACCTCACCAAACTTTTTTTTTCTTCCTGTAATTTGGATATATTTGAAAGTGCAGTCACACAGTAGTGTAGTCTGAAAAATGAAAAAGGCAGATACAGACAGAAAAAGAAGAGGTAAAAAAGAGAGAAGGTATTCAGGCAAGGAGATTGAGAGAGAGAGAGTATGAAATATTACGGGGAAGGAGAGATGAAAAACTAAACACAGACATTGGTATGATTGAATGAGGTTGAGCTTGGCTGTTGGACCAACAGCAGTTCTATTCTCTCTCCGTCTGTAATTTATATTTTCCTTCAAGGCGTTTTATGATAAATGAAAGTATGTTGAAAAAGCGCTATTGCCTATTTTGTTCTTCTCTTTCACACTGAAGTGTTGGGCCTTATTCAGGTCAACATTTAGGAATGAAATGAAAAGATGATGCTATAGGGTTTGGTGTATACATGCACAGATGCTGTTTGTTGCCACTTAAAAGCATTTCACAAACAGAATTAATTGGCTGTTTCTCTGACACATTTGTTATTTGAGCAGTTCCTACATTAGGATGGCTTTATGTTTCTCTGTATCCACTTTCAGACCTGACAGTCTTGGGGACTCCCTGAGGGCTCCAATATGGTTCTATTCACACCCTGCAGAGATCTTTGCAGACTATCATCCACATGTTGTTGCTGCTTAGTGTCACTAGGGGGGTGGTAGTGCCACAAACAACTGTGTGTGTGTCTGTGGGTTGATGTTGCTTGTGCTACTGTCGGTCCTCACCAGCTGCAGGGAAGAGTGAAATTGTAACATACAAAGAGCTGAAATGAAACTGAGTGTCCATTTCAAGTAGATTTCAGCCACTGTCTGTAGGTATTGTGCTATATTTTTCACTCTTTAATGGGGTTTTTTTCAGTGCTTTACCCATTTAAGGTCATTTAAGGTAAGTTCCATTGTTGCTCCTTTCCCTGTTCCCTGTAGGTCAGCATTTGACCTATGTTCAACATCATCTACATCAAGCTATGTGCTACTGGGTACTGGGTGTTCTGTTCATCTGTGCTGGCAAATACCAACGCAAAGAGACACAACTGCAGAATTGTAAATAAAGATAACTACCCAGTGTAATATTCTTTGCCCGGAACACATGTGTTTTGCTGTTTTTTATGATAATAGTGGAGTTTGAAATAGGAAATATACCTGAAAGACCTTATTTTGAACTCTAAACATTCCAGGTTTTGGATATGTTCTAAAGTATAGAAACAGACCCTAACCTTAAAAAGAGTTTAGTGGTTTCTTGTAAGGATAGTGTACTGTAAACCATACCAATGCTCATGTGCTTGGCTTGTTGCCTTCTCATTCTTGCTTCATCATTTTCTCTAAACATTGCCTCACTGTGTGTGGGCATGGATGCCCCAAGCAGCTCAGACAACATGCTGGCCAAGATTTTTTTTAATATTCACTTTGATGAAAGGCTTAATAAAGTTTGGACTTTATTCACCTTTGTTCTTCTTCTTCTTCTTCTTCTTCTTCTTTTTTTTTTTACACTTTTTAATTTATCCTCTGTTTTACACAGTGGATGTCAAAATCATTCTACAATTATAATAGTCCTTCGTACACTACAAATACTTAAACTACGTACAATCATTTTGTTTATATTTTTACATGGTGATTGCTGGTGCTGCAACACATGCTTACGCCTAGAAGTAGATATATTTTATAAAACATAAATAAAATCAGATTGTTTTAGGACAAAACATTTGCTCTTTTTGAATTTAATGGCAGCAACATGTAGGACATACTGTGTTTATCACTGTGTGTATGTGTTATACTGAGAATAAAATATAGCTCTATCATTGCATCATTACTTCCACCAAGGAGTTTGTTTTTGGTTGTGTGCATGTGTATGTGTCAAAACCACAGTAGTTTAAAAGGTTTTGAATGAATTTGGATAAAACCAGGTGTAGAGTGGGTTCATGTTGACAATCCATTAAAATCTGGCTTATATCCACCAAAGTCTTCAAGGGTAACATCATGATTTATTGTTCAGAAATTGACAAAAACGCCTCAAAACCTAGAGACTATGATTCTCACAAGTGTGGTGTCCATTGACAGCATATAGGAAGATTTAAAACATCATGTCACATCTGACCTCTGACCTCTTCTTTATAACAATAGATTGATCTGAAGGTCAATGCGTTCATATTGCTATATAGAGCTTTATAAAACAGTTTCTTTTAGATACTGCCGTTGCTTGTATTATATACATACAAAGAGCTGAAATGACAAAAAATTGACAAAAAAGCCTCCAGACCTCATCAGCTCTTTGTATGTTACAATTATATAGTCAGAGAAAGATATCTGGAGATTCTAAGCATCATGTTATTTTATTATGATGAATAATAAAAAAAATTACTGTACTTACAAAATAATCAAAAAATCCAAAAATATTTTTCCACACTTTTCCCATCCATGCCGTAATGTCCACAACTTACTTAGTAAGGTTTTTTGACACTAGTGAAGTGATTTATAATACTTCCTGCTATCATCTCCTAACAATTTTAAGAATCAATACCAGACTAAATGACTGATGATGCGCCTATCCTCTGCGTTGCAGAGGATAGGCGCGCTTGTTATTTTTCCACGTAAAGTGATGCCCCATTGGTTGTTCTCGTCCAGACCTCATCATAGGCGCTGATTTGACATTTCCTCTTAAAAGGCCACAGATAGATCATGTGTTTGAAGACTGGGTGCAGGAAGACTCTGCAATATATAAGGTAACGAACCTTGCCAGGTTGGTTTTATGTGGAAATGCTACAGTGTATTATAAGTTTTTCTGATACTGGAAGTGTTTTCATCCACAGTGGGGAAGGTATGAAAACTTATGAAGCCCACAGAGATTTCATTCAATTTACTCCATTCACTCGGCTCTAATCTTAGAGACTGCAATTTTTTCTATAATAAGCATCTGTACTGAAAAGAAAAGAAAATCCAAACAGCGTGGCTGCACTGTTATGATCAAAGCAAAGATTAACCACTGCAGCTTTGTTGATTTTTATACCGGTCGCCTCAAATCTACCAGTCTGTGTCACTGGTTTTCAGATCACCCGCCATCTACAGATGCACATCTGTGAGTGAGTGTTGACCTTGGCTCCTCTGGAGTGTGTTTGTACTTGTGGTTGAGGGTGCTTGTGTGACAGAGAGTAGAGCGATGAAGTGACGAGGGAGACAGTGTAAGAGGGCAGTGAAGAAGACAGAAACATTACCTAAAATACTGGTAATGCTTTATGGTGGTGCTTTATGTACTCATTGGTACACCAAATCCTTATATCTCCCTTCTTTCAATTTGACCTTTCATAACACATGTTTAAGTGCTGTGTTTAACAGCCTATTGTGCTGAAAATGGGCAGGACAAATAGGTAGCTGGAGTGAATATGGCTCTGTTGTGATTTGTCATTTTTGTGGTGTTTATATTTATTTTTTTGTACTCTTCTTCTTTGATTTTGTGAGTTTTAATTTTTGTATTTTATTTCCTCCTCCTTTTTAATGTGGTCTCTTTTGTGTCATAGGTCATTATGTAAATGTGATGCTTGAGAAGTAATCATTATAGTTATTACATAACAAGAGTAACTGCAGCTGGAAAAGAAACAGAATATGTCCAAGATAGTATTAAAGTGCAGTCTTTAAATCATTTATAAGTTGTTGTAATTTCTTGCCACCATTTGGCTCATCTGCCAAAAAAAGGTTGCGAGCCCCTGAAGAGATTCATGCAGAAGTCTGCACAGAGGCAGACTTTGGCTTTTGGCTAACAATGATTGCCAAGAGTCCATATACACACAGTCACACAGAAAACTTGGCATCCAGCAAGGCCCTGGCACCGAGTGAGGCTTGCTGTGTGCAAGTTCAGATCGACCCACCAAGCTCACCCCCCTCACTCTTGTCGTAATGTCCACATCTTCTGCTTGGGGATGCCACTATGCCACCATGTGAGAAGCAGGTATATATTTTTTTTAAAAACTAAAGCTGAAAAACAAGCAAGGGACAGTTAAAGATCAGAGGAATGGAAAGCGAATGAAAAATGGCAAAAAAGGATGAAGGGAGGGAAAGTGACAGAAGACTGAAATCTGTCAGTTGGCTAGGCTTAATCGGAGGGGATTCTGAGTTCTGGCGGTGGTACATAGGATTTGGACACAGACTGTGGGTTGTCCCTGGGACCTCTCAATCTTGTTGCTGTTGACAGATTTCAACCAATCTCTCTATTTAGAAAGTAAACCTACCCCAAAAAATGTTAAAATTCTGATTTTTGCTTTCTGACAACACATACTTAAAATGCATGAAGGAAGTAGCTCTGTGCCTTGTATGCCGCAAGAGACCCGTGACTTAGCATTGGTATCTAAATTTGTACAGTCAAAATTCAGAGTTTTATAGCACTGTGACAATTAAGGTTGAGCTTGTGTGGAAGTGATAACAATAAGAATAAGACAGCTTCCTTAAACTTGAGATGTGTTAATCCAAAAGATCTGCCCTGAAGCCCTCACAGGAGTCTTCTGATTGGGGGAAAAATCTATCACATTCAATCCATCTTGTTCTAAGTGTGGTGTGGTTCATTGTTAATTTGTCTTTTGACTAAAAACATCTTTTGTCCACTTCTGTACATGTCACTCATTAACTATTGTTAGCGCTGACAGTATTGACCTGCAGTATAATAGTTATTGTTGTAGGCTGATTGTAATTAGTGCCCTTTGTATGAATTCTTCAATGGCTTTCATTGATTGAATTGAATATTGAATTCAATATAGAGCGAGCTAATGTGCAAGCAGCTTTCATGGACAGTGTATGGTATGTAACCAAGTGTTTGTTTCAAACGTATTCACGATTTTAAAGATAAAGATTAAAATTAAAGATAAAAATGAAGTAAAGATTATTGCAATGTCTCCACTTTAACACATTATAATTGACTGTTTTCAGTTCTTCTGTTGATCAGGTAAAATGCTGTCCTTTATAATGGGATTATATTTTTAATTATAATTGCACATATAATTTTTTATATATTCACAGTTTTTCTTTCATCTCAGGTGAGATGAAAATTGAATTAAATGTACACCATAATGAGATATACACACACTGGCCACTTCATTAGGCACACACTCCCAGTATCAGCCCACCTTTTGTCTTCAAACTGTCGTAATTCCTTGTGGCACAGATTCAGCAAGGTGCTGGATGAGAGCATAACACAGTTGTTGCAGATTTATAGGCTGCGTATCCATGCTGTGAATCTTCCATTCGACCACATTCCAAAGGTGCTCTGTTGAATTGAGATCTGGTTACTGTGGAGACCAATGAGTACAGTGAAGCCATTGTTATGTTAAAGAAACCAGTTTGAGATTATTTGAGCTTTTGAGACATGGCGTGTTATCCTGCTGGAAGCAGCCATCAGAAGATGGGTACAGTGTGGTTATAAAGGGATAGACATGGTCAGCAACAATACTCAGGTAAGATTAGGAATTTAAATCATGTTCAGTTGGTAGTAAGACAGGGAAATGCTGACACTAGTGTGCAATGAAATCGAGACTGCTTCAAGTTTTGACATGTTGTACGTTCAGAAATGGTTGGTTGTAATGAGTGGTTAGTTAATGTTATCTTTCTATGGCTTTAGTCTACATTGGAAAATCCCAATAGGGCAGCAGCCCATTTGGCACTAACAACCATGCCATGAAAAGCCACTTAAATTCTGATGTAGATCTTGACCTGTCTAGATGACCAAATGCACTGAGTTTCTTCCATGTGATTGGTTGACTAGACATTTATGTTAAAGAGGAGTTCAACATATGTACAAATAAAGTGGCTGTGGGTATAAATCCAGAGAGGAAAACAATTAAAAAAAAAGGTCTGAATTAGTGACTGTCGGATTTGCAAGAGAAAGATTTGACATTCATAGCAAGCTGTGAGGCATATTGTTGCTACAGGATGCTAAGTGATAATACTTTATAATATGTTATGTATATTATTTTAAATGTAGTTTAGAAAATACCGATCAAGGATGATACTAATACAAGTGACAGTTCAAGAGAACTCAATATGCAGTTATCTTTTTAAAAAAATGAATGTTTACAATGTATTCATTACAGAATTATTTTTTCAAAACATTTGGCGATTCTATAAAATGTAAATAAAATTATAATATTTTACAAATTATTCATACCCACAGTGAAAACATAAATACATTATGACAGTAAGACAAATTCTTCTTCTTCTTCTTCTTCTTTTTTTAAGTAATACTCGTTTTGAATTTGATGCAAACTTTGGTGTAGCTCTATGTTTGTATTTTGTCTGAAAGTAATTGCACAATGTGGTTAGTCTGCATATAAAAATATTATATTGGCTCATAGTAGGTCAATAGTGCAAGTTAATGAGTTTCAATATCTGTGAGAAAATGTAGAGTAATTAAAAATATAGTAAATAATGCTTCTTTATCGTTCCATGGTCATCCAGTGTGACTGAGATACAGAAGGTTGCTAGAGGTAAATAACAGAATAAAGTATCAACTCTACACAACCTCTGAGTAAACAGTGTGTTCTTTTCATTTTATGCTTTATGACAGTGAAGTTGACACATTTCCTTTTAAGTAGGAACACAGCATTATTATTATATTTATAATATATTATATTATTATTATGCAATTTGGTAAACATACCATAAAATCTCCGGTTGTAAAGGTTATGCACACATTGACAGGGTTACATCAGTCTGTCTATGATTGTGTCTTACAATATTTACGACTTAATTTCTGACAAGCGGTGAATTGTTTTTCCCCGTCGCCTTTGCCTTTTGATAAACAAATTGCTTTCACCATGTTTTTGCAGCATTTCCTTGTCTTGAAAATCCTGTGAGCAGCAGCAGGAATTGGTGTGACACACTCAGGACATACATCACTCAGTCAAACCGTTAAATGCCCGAAGAAGCCAACGGAGGAGGAAAATTGGTTAGCAACTGAACTGCATTCATCATTCATCCCCTAGACAACGCAAATGACACCTGTATTTAGTCTTTGTTGTGAAAGGAGTGGAAATTTAAAAAGAAAAAGAAAATGATTGAATAAAATAAAAATGCTTCTGTTTTTGAAAATGATTCAAATTTAATGTTGCTCACTGGAGACATAATCTCAAAGGATGAGATTATTAATGAATTTCAAAACCTGATTTGTGTTCTTCCTCTGTGCGGTAGAGCTTCAATTTTGTAAAAGAAAATATTAAAAACACATAACTGATGTCGACAGAATGTTACAAGAAGAGTGCGAAACACCGGCCCTGTCCCAACTCTTTTGGGATGTGTTGATCAAAACAAGCTAGTCGTTTCTTAAAACAATATATTTTCTCAATTTAAACATTTTATGTGTTTTCTAAGTTCTATTCTAAGTATGTTTTTATAACATTTGCAAATCATTACATTCAAATTTTACACAGTATGCAAGCTTTTGGGATTAGAAGTTTAAGGTGCCTACAACTGTTGTGCATCGTCAGTTCTTTTACACCAAAATTTCACCCTAGCCTTATCTTTTCAGATATGTGTAACTTAGAGCCATATAAGTTGTCACTGGTGCCTTCACTCTTCTGTACATGGTTCTTATTGCTGTTGGGCTTCCCTAGTATGACAATGTGAGAACAGAGGGGTCTCAGGACAGAACAAAACCATACCATATACATGTATATAGATTTAGTTGCTTCTGTAAAAGGATTCAGAGTAGTCCTGTGTGCATCTCAAAGCTGTGTTTTTATCAGTTTCAATAAAGCCAAGAAGATTTATCAGTTTTTATTCAATTCAGTGTTATTTATACAGCACCAACAACAGTCTCCTCAAGGAGCTTTATATTGTTAGGTAGACCCTACAATAATACATACAGAGAAAAGCCCAACAATCATATGACCCCCTTGAGCAAGCACTTTGGCGACAGTGGGAAGGAAAAACTCCCTTTTAACGGAAACAAACCAGCAGAACCAGGCTCAGGGAGGGGCGGCCATCTGCTTGCGACCTGGTTGGGGTGAGAGAAGGAAGACAGGATAAAAGACATGCTGTGGAAGAGAGCCAGAGATTAATAACAAGTATGATTCAATGCAGAGAGGTCTATTAACACATAGTTAGTGAGAAAGGAGCCCCCCAGCAGCCTACACCTATTGTAGCATAACTAAGGGAGGATTCAGGGTCCCCTGATCCAGCCCTAATTATATGTTTTAACAAAAAAGAAAGTTTAAGCCTAATCTTAAAAGTAGAGATAGTGTCTGTCTCCCAAATCCAAACTGGAAGCTGGTTCCATAGAAGAGGGACTTGAAAACTGAAGGCTCTGACTCCGAATCTACTTTTAAATCCTCTTGAAACAACAAGTTAGCCTGCAGTGGAAGAGTGACATGCTCTAATGGGGTGATATGGTACTACAAGATCATTAAGATAAGATGGGGCTGGATTATTGAAGACCTTGTATGTGAGGAGCAGGATTTTGAATTCAATTGTGGATTTAACAAAGAGCATGACAGTGTTCTAATACCCACTATATAAAGGTATAAGATATAAACATTTTATCAACATAACATAAAATGTCAGTGATAAATTACTGAATAAATTTACTGGGCTAATAGGGATCAGTGATGATCAGTGGTGCAGCTAATTTCTTGAATATTTATGTGATGAATTCATATATTTTGCAAGCTAACAGTTTCCTCGTCTTAAATTGTGTGTTTTTGTCTGATCAGAGGTCCACAATTTAGCAACATTTAGCACAGTTATTCCAATAAAAAGCAAAAGCAATTATCAATTTTCTTCCGTGTCATTTTTCAAAGCTAACGTAAATGGAGCTACAGGTCATAAAAATGTATTTAAAAAAAAAAGAGAAAACAGTTTACATATTAAAAATGGTGATGAGGGATGTGTGAATATATGCAGAAAAGTAAGAGAATATGTTGTCATTCTTCACACAAATGAATAACAAAGGTAACACATTTAATGTATTTCAGCGTTGAATAAAATCATTATTTACCTTCTAAATGTCATTTAAAGAACTTATGTGTAAAGAACTTTGTTTGAAGAAGCTTTTAGAGACTTTTTGTGTCATTTTCATGTAAATTTAAATTAAAAGTCAATAGAACATTTTTTTCTCCTTTGGTTGTGACTCTTTTGTACTACACAGCACACATTGCTGTGTAGATGTCTTTTGAGTATGAGCTAGTGTCTGTGGATCAAGTAGCCACTAGTTGTTTTTAATAATAATAATAATAATTCTGAGATTATTCATGTTTCCTGTGTACATGCAATGCAGTAGCTGCATGTGTGCTTGAGCATTTTGAAGCCTCTCCCATGTATCTAGTTGTGTGTGCGCACGTGTGTGTGTGAGGCAGTGTATAATTTGTGAGTAAGGAGTGTCTGTAAGAAAGAACATGCTGCCGTGTTCACTCATTCACTCGCCACTGTTGATGAGTTATTGACTGCTTTATTCAAACGGAGTATAAGCTGACACATCCTCTTCCTGGAAACTATCCAGAGAGATCATAAGCTGTTGTAATTACATGGCAGGCTGGACAACATGGATTATCTTTGTTCAAATTCAATTACAGAGGTCAAATCTAAAGAAAAGGTGCATCGAGCACGACCAACGCTCTTTTGTAGTCTACTCGGTACGTTTTGATCTGAGCATTCTTGCTATACTGAGGTACTCTTTTGACTGCCTGTCTTCACATCAGTGAACCAATAAAACCAAATTTCGTTTTGTTTTTCCACTTACAAAGTGCTAACATTTTCTCTGTCTAGGCCCATAGTGCGGCGGCCTGGTAAGGTTTATGAAGGAGGACTGTGGTCAAATTTGCAAGAACCAAAAATAAGGCTCAATATTTATGGCACAGTTGTGCTCAAGGTAGAGAGAGTTCATTAAAAGCTAGAGAGTAGGAGAGTAAGATCAATTCGACACATAAATTTTAAGTAGTCAGTAAACAGATTTTCAGAAATAGACCTGAGGTTTTTAAGAACAAAAAAACTTAATGCTATGGCCAGTGTGGTACATGCTTACAATAACAGTCAATGTTAGCATTTTGTCATGTTGCCATGTTGCCAGCAAGTTATCAGCTAATGTTTACTATGTTGTTTGCAAACTGTGGGTTGGAACACACAGCCACACGTATTGGCCAGCTAAAGCCAGATTCTAAGCGCTAATTGAGACTTTGTACCACAGAACAAGTCATGTTATTTGTTAGATATAAGATTAAAAAAACTACAGAAATTGCAAATCACATGAAAAGAGACAGCTTAATAACTCAACGTAGCAAACTGATGGGCTCCAGCAGCCTCTTTCAATCAAAACAACCATTGCCACTACAGTATCCAGGTGGCGAAGTTTAAAAAAAATGGTAAAATTGGTCTGACAGCCTCCAGTGCCACAGAGAGGAGCTGCACTTCCATGTTGTCTTCGTCCTTCAGCTCTGGAAGTTGCCCTTCACATTTTTCATGGTAAACAAATAACGTTAACTTTTGTCACCTTCTTACTTTACCATGTTACTAGGTTACTTTAAGGCTATCCATATTCCATATTCTCAATAAGTCTTACTCAAACCACAAATGCTGACCTGATGGTTGTGCACAAAAAGCTGAAATCATAAACGGATAAGCTTGATCCTCTCTGATCCATCCATTCATTTACTTCTCCAGTTCAGGGGGGATATATGCTGTTCTAGCTGTCAAAGGGTGAAAGGCAGAGCTGGGACTATAAGCTTGCCATTATGTTTATTTATTTATTTATCCATCAAGTGTTGCTACATTTAATTCTGAAACAAGGAAGCGGACTGACTGACTTTGCTGTTTGCAGACATTGTTAAATTGATCAACTAACTTTGGGTGAGGACAGTTCAAACACATGATTTAACTCCTCCAATTTCTTTACTGGAACTCTGAGTGAGGAGGTTAAAGTGCTGTCACATTTAAAGCTTAGTACTGCTCACTGTCAGTGTTATTTCTTGACATTGTCACTACAATGTTCTTTGGCTCTAGTGACACATCTAATCTGTCTTCAACGTAGCACTTGCAACCCCAACCCAGGACTCTCAGTTACCTATTTATCTTGTCAGCACACATTCTTCTTCTAACATTAACCACCCTGGTAAGCAGCTCTGTCCTTCCCCAGCCAACTGCATCCTTTTCTTGAGGTGGGCATTGTCCTCTCACTCTTGCTCGCTGTCATTCAGTCCCTTTCCAGCTGCTTTTCAACACAAAGGTTCTTATGCTTTTATATTTTTGCTATTATATTTAATGACAAAACAATGTTGGGGATTGTTAGATTGCTGAATGAAAGCTTGTGTGGGGAAATTGCAGCAAACAAAACAGACTTTACAATAGAAGCAAATTATCATTAAAAAAAAGGATGTAGTGTATAACACACTAGTTAAATGGATAGTAAATAATGACATTGTGCAAATAAACATACTCTGATTGAGGTATAATCAGCCAAGCGCTAGCACGGAATTAGGTGTTCATGTCATTGCTTGTACATGACACCTGTCCAGTCTGTCCTGTCAGAGTCCTCTAAATGAATCATGACAACATTTAATGAAGTCATTTCAGGCAGATATGATATGCTGTCCATCAACTAATGCAAACGTCCTGTTAATAATAAACTTGAATACGGAATTTGACATCCAATTTCATGGAAAATGGAAACAATATGTGGCTATACCTGTGAATGGTTAGCTTTTAAAGAACAAGTTTATATGTTAACATGCAATTTCCACTTTAGCATCTGTTGAGCACTGAATATAGAACATTAGTTTAATGAATTAACATCAGCTGACACTGATAGCTAACATATGCCAGACAAATCTAACTCTTGTATCTTTTCCAATTTAGTTCTGTCACTGGAGCACAAATGGTGTATTACATGCATATCTTGGGAAGAATGCAGTAATCCCTGTCGGTGACCTCCTGTTGTCAACAACATTTTGAGAATACCATTTATTACATTCACCAAGGATGTTATGATTTGGTAGTGTGTGTGCATGTGTGTCATAGTTCTTTCTGTAAACACGACAGTTCAAAAAGTTTCGAATTAATTCTGACGAAATTAGAAGGTCAGTAGATTTATATTGAAGTTGTAATAAGGCTATATAAAGCTATTTGTTTTACTGCTGTTGTTTGTATTGACAACATATACTTACAGTAAATAGGGAATGATATATGGGGATTGTAAATACATTATTGTATTATGGCTTTGTTAGGTACATAACCTTTTAAATACATAAAAATGTGAATACATGTACAATATGTGAACATAAGTAATTCACTGAAAACTTTTTTCCACTTTATTTATGACGTTTATATGTTAAAAATATTAAAAGGAATTGTACTACTGTATGTTAAAATGGGTTTTAACTGGGCAAATAACAAAAATCTGCATGTTGCAATTGTTTTTACTAAACTAACTTCTTAAAGTATGCTTCAAAGTCAAAATGAAAATACAGAACATCCAGTACTGCACCCTGAGATGAATCTGTTTGGGGGGTTTGTGCTCTTAGAGTGCTTCTTGTTACCTTTTTTACCTTTTGCCTTTTGCCAAATGCAATTTACAATAAAACCTAAATATAAACATACCGCATATGTTCCTCGATTTTGCAGAAGGTGAGAACATGATAAGCAACACAGCAGAATGGTTTGTAGGGAAGAAATGGCTTCCTAGTTGGCAGATGAAGCCCATGTAAGTCATATCTACTTACTGTAACATAGCACCCAGCTTTGCATTTAACACTAGACTGCAGTTGATACAGCAATTAGCATTTGTGATGCGTTATATCTATTTATGGCGTACATATGTGTTGAGTTTTGGAGTTTCACTAAATTAAATAAACAAAGTAAACCGTTTGTCATCTTGGTGATACACATTCTTTAGAACCCACCATGTAGATGTCACACCTTTGGTAGCAAACAGCTAAAAATGAATTGTAATTAGTTTGCTCAGCTGCTGAAAATATGCTCTTAAAACTTCACAGAGCACTTTAGCCAGCACTGAAAGTCAAACTTTCACTTTCTTTTTCTTGCTGACATGCTAAAACACTCGCTGGGTGTAATTGCAGCAGGGTTCACTTTGAAGATTACACCTGCTTATGCTGAGATGTCAGAGCTGAAACATGTGGATGTGATGATCCTGACAGGGAGACGCGTCACAGCTTTTCTTGGCTGCTACGCAGTCATCATCCAACTAGTCAAATTCTGCTGCGGAGATGGAACAAGACTTTTCTTTTTGGCAGCTCTGAGTGCTTTTGTTGGAGAGTGTCTGACAAATCCAGGGGTACTTAAGTACCACTTTATCCTCACTTTTTAGACACGGTTGTTTCAACTGCTATGGTGAGTTCCTGTCTAGAGACAACATCATCATCAATTATCGACATCCTCCCACTTAACACTTTGAGAACCAATGAGATGATTAAAAGAAGTGCAAGGAGATCTCAGGGTGTTTGATGCTTTCTTTTCTCATTTCAATGTTGAGGGAGTCGAATTTAATATGAAATTTACCATATTTATCTGAGCATCTTGGTGTGGATTTTTTAGGAATATTGTAGAAAGATATATTAATATTTTGCAACTTAACCAGATAAGTAATTACAGCTCATTTCATAGATTTTTATTAGACTAATATTTCTGACAATTATGTAAGATTTCAAATAAATTTTCTTTCTTGTCCTTTTCTGGCAAAACTAACACGACTCCATTTCTTGTGGATGCAGAAAGCAGGAGCAAGTCAAGAGTTTCAATTTTTGTCAGACCTTCTGAGCTTACCTGCATCACTGTGCAAATCTTTGGGGATGTCTAAGTGCTATACTGCAGTGTGCCCCAAATGCATTTTTTCCCATAAAATCCATTAGAGGACACAAATCTTCCCTGCCTCAGTCTTCTCTGCTGTCCTCTTGGTAGTTGTTCCTTGTTTCTCTGTCAGACCAGAGAGAGCAGATTTGAAAATATGTCCTGCTATTTCAGGTACACTGAGACAGAAAGTCCTGTATCTATGTTCGATTAGTTGCGATATAGAAGTTATAATTTATGTTTGCTTTCTGCACGATATCCTTCTATAAGTCTTTTTATTTCTTCTCTGTCTGCTGATGCTTTCCTTATATGTGCTGTTTTTTTTTATTTTTTATCTCAGTCTGCATCACCACTTTGGTCCCTTCATCACCCTCTAACACTTCCACCCAGTCCATTAAAGTGACCCGAGTGTCATCACAGATGTCTAATGATGAAAGAATGATGTGCTTTATATAACAATGCGTGAATATGTCCATATTAAGCATTTGTTAATTTTCTTAAGCAACCTGTATACACCTTTTTTGAAACAACACATACTGTGGGAGTATGAAAAATCTGTTTTAAGAAGACAAGGCCATATTACTTAACTAAATTTACATAATTAAGTTAAATGTGAAAAAAGTTCCAACCTAACCCTGACAAAATCATTTTGTGTCGGTTGGCGATGGCTGGCGTTTCCATAACTTTGGGTGGATGACAGAGGTCAGAAGCCTCGGTTTGCTTCTTTCTCTGGTCACTAGCCAGCTGCACAGCAGACAACTCGTAGCCAGAGATGGCTTGTATGGGGACTCTGTAATGACCTGCTTATCCTCACCAGGTAGGCTGGAGAGACACACGGCTACAGCACTCTCTCTTCCCTGCCACGGCTAGGGCCACATTGTGGCCTCAATGTAAACAAGATATGTCTTTTCCCAAATCACAGGACTGCATACCATCATCCAATAGGTGGCCCCTGTCCTGAGACAGGTGAGCCTGCTACGCTGTAGGCAAGATGATCACATTAAGGTTCTTTATATCACTACAGCACACTGGACTAATGTGGTACATTGATGTATTTACTATACAATGATGTACAATCAAATGTGGATGTAAAAAATATTCTATCTCATCATCACCAGTGCTGGGATCGTTACTCAAAAAATGGCATTACACATTATTTGCTACTTTTCTTAAAAGTAATGCAGTTACTTAATTACTTTATGGAGAAAACAATTTGTTACACCACGTGTTACATTAGTTTCTTGTTACTCCATAAATTAACCTAAAATGCACATAATTACAATATAAACCTGTAAGTCTAAAGTCCCACACACCACCACAAATCTATATTTTAATGAGGACACACATACAATCTTATTTTTAGGATTTACATTTGAACAAAGCTGACAACACAAGGCAAAATTGAAAACCAGCCCAAAGAGACTTTAAAGCAATCACCACAGTGATTCTAGTGTAGAAACATGAATCGGTAGAAACAGAGGCTGTAGGCCTGACTGCTCATCACTGGATTTGTTTCCTGTTGAAGATCAGACTCCGGGATCTGGCCGCTGGGCTGGGGTGGGCTTCCACTCAGCTTTATCATCACTCTGGGTTCTTGTTTGTGTTGTATGCAGAGATTCTTTCTATTTGCCCAGTGTGCAGCTAACTGCAGCGCCTTTGTAACGCAGATAGCAACACAATTGTAATTGTGAAGCAATTACTGAATGCATTACATTACTGCTGAAAATTTAATGTGATTACATAAATGCTTTACTTTGTATGTTGTAAGTTTTACCTAACACTGTCCATCACTAACTCCCATTGTACAGCCAAATGTTACTAATCGAAGTGTGGACTTCGAGGTTCATTTTTAACTCATGATTCTCGGTTTGAAGTACATTCACTAATTTGTGAAGAATTTACTGGACACTTCCATACCAAAGTGCCTCATTTTCCAAGGCTCAAGAATAATTAGACAAGTGACTGACAAGCAGTGTCGTGTACATGAGAGGGCTGTTCCCTCGTCATTGCATGACAGATTAAGTAGATAAAGTCTCGAGTTGATTTGAAGTGTTGAATTTGCATTTTTGTAGCTGTTCACTTGAACTTTTAATATGAGGTCCGAAGTGCAATCGATGCAGGCGGAGGACGCCATCATAGGCTGAAAAACCAAAATATCAGCAAGACAGTAAAAACTATGGCACTGGCCAAATCAACAATCTGAAAGATTCTTAAAAAGATGGAACAGCAACACCAAAAGGCATTTTTTATGAACACTGAGATTAAAAAATGTTGCAAGTTTGGATGTCAAACTGGCAGTGCAGAATGTTTAGTTTTACATAAGCTGCCAAATGAGTAAAGCCAATAGAGCTTTTCCCACTTCACTGCAAATACAATTTGCCGCAATCAACTGTGGCCACTTCACCACCCACAAATATTCACTGCATCAACAAGCTATCAGGACCACATACTTCACGGGGATTTGTTTTCCAACAGACTTCTCCAAAATGTTTTAAGAAGTAGGTTGCACTAAATACTTGGTCTCAGAAAGCATCTGACGTGTGACTTATAATTCTAGCAATCAGCTTTGACATATGTATCTTTATTCATGTAGTATAATTTGCCTAAACTGCATCATCTCTTGCCATTAGTTGAAGGGCACGTTTGTGCATATACACACACAAATTTATATTGACAAACAGGTCTATGTTTTCATAGTCTGTCCTCTTCTATTTTCTGTTATACACATCCCACAAGGCAAAGGCAGGGGTACAGCTGGGAGAATGCCATGCTGTCAGCACATCAATGAAAACATTACTTTCATTAGGCCCCATTATATCACCACAGACATCCTTGTTAAAATGTCATTTGCTAATTTCTTTCAGTGCTCATTTCCACCCTGCTGTCCCAGCTGGATTAACATATTATTTATTAGGATATGAAAGAAAACAAGCTCAAAGTCGATTAGCTAAAGTAAACAAGGACATAGAATGAAAAAATAGGAGGTGCACTTTCTTCATACCTATCTTATCTACAGGATAAGGGTGGAGGAGATCATAAAATGCAATTACCTTTGGGGTGCATTCATCGGAAGGATCACTGTGGTACTTTAATATGATACAAGCTTTCTGTCATTAATTGCCAAAAAGCAATCAGAAAATTGACTGACGCGATAACAGTGATTTTTTTTTAGTGCAGACCATTTATATGTACCAGATTTATTTGGTTTCTATATCACATTAACAAGTAGTTGAGTTCATAAAAATATCTGGCATTTTGCTCGGGTGACAAAAGTTGAATTATGCACGGGTATGTTTGGTACGTGGGCTGCACGCTGATAAACATGTCAGTAGGTGGTCTGCACATGTATGCTCTTAAAATAGCTCATAGAACAGACAGAGAAAATGTCAGTGATTTGAAGTTCACGCACTTGCTTGCAGCTCCGTGACTGAGCTCAGATGTTTTTAATGTTCAGAGTGACAATATAACATGCAGATGCCTAGCAGGTACATCATTTACCATGTTATCATGTTATAGTGCTAACATTGATGAATAACCAATACAAAGCACAGATGACAGGTTTTCAGGTATTGGATCATAATCAAACTTTGTCTGAGGACTGAATGCCAGGTACTGACAGCAACCAATTCACTAATTCTGAAAGAGTTTTTGATTAAAACAGCATTGCCATGGTGGGAAAATCAAACAATCACCAAAAAGGCCGAAACATCTGGCATTTTGTGTCTTCTCAACGATAATCAAAGTCAGCTTTGATTTCTGACTAAAAATGAAATAAAAATAAATGTAGTAAATGTAACTCGTAAAAGAGATTAAAGAAGGATTTAGCACTCACTCACTTTTGGAGTACTTACAATCAACAGCTCTTATCGCAGTTGGTTGCTTTGATTCTAAAGAAGCATTACAGAGGATTGTAAAGCTTTTCTGCTTTCAAACACTGCTTTCTAAAACCTGTGAAGTCCAGAATAGACTGACGAATAATGTAACTTTGAATTATTTTAAAACTATAGTGGACTATTTTTTTTTTTTCCTATTTTGGGTTTTAGGATGCTTTATGTGGGTCTACTGGTTTTTCAAGCATCTCTGTGTGTATTTATTAAACCCAATGTGTCTGCTCCTTCCCGCCTACGAACCTCACAGTCGACTGCTGTGTATAAAGGCACTCTCTTTCTGGATGGCTGCCTACTGAAGTGGGATAAACCAGAAGCCTCAGTAGTTCCAAATCGGTTTGAGCCAGTGCCACTGCAAAGCACATTTCTGTGTCTGCAGGATGCCGTTTGCAGAGCATTGTTACTGTTATTTTTGAGTTTTGCCTTAAACTGCAAGATACACACAGACTGTTTTACATCATCTGCAGAAAAACTTGGAAATATATTTTTCTCAGGAAGAGTAAAATCAAAGACACTGCGGTTGAAATGCATAAAGTGGATAGATTTGTCTTGGTAAGACATTAAAAACACGTAATGTTCCTTTACAACTCAATTCACTTAAGATATACACAGTTTAAGATATGATCATAATAATTTTTAAAATACCCTGTTTAAAATTTTATTTCCATTTTTCAGTTTAAAATATGCAACAGTAATAGCAAAATGCATAAAAAAATATTTGTAGCCTAAAGATGCAAATAGAAAAAACACGTAAACCTGGTGTTTAGCTTGAACTGACTTAATAAAATCGGGATTATCACTGACTTTGAATCTCTTCACTGTTTACTGTCATAAACTGGCACAAGAACAGTTAGAAGTGGAGGTGCACACAAGAGATGTACAAAAATAAAATGGAATTTAGTGAAACTGAACTAAACTAAACAGATTAAGTGTGAAGGTCAACAATATTTGCAATGCAAGCGGATGATCGATGTGTGTCATATGCTCTGTGTGGTCATTGAAGGTGCAAACACAAAGGAAGGTTAATGCCAGGTGGATGGAAGAGAGAGAATCATAGAGCCAGAGTGCTGCACTAGCTGACAACCCTCTCATGTCAGGCAGTGTCCCTCTAACATAGGGCTGGATTGCCTCCAAGACTGTTGGAGGGGCATCACAATTGAGCAGTGAGACAAAGTGTAGTGACATTTTGCTGAACTTAAAAAGCCACTGAGGTACTGCTACTGTGAAAATGATAATAACTCCTGCTCTGAAACAGTGGACACAGTTTGTCTGCATGTATGTGTGTGTGTGCAATCTTTTCAATGCATAACAATATAACAGTTTATCCAGACTGACCTGATGTTTGTTCTGCAATAGTGCACTGTTATCCTTACATGACACGGAACAAAAATTCGCAAAAAGGAAAACATTAGACACAGGGATGACGTAGAGTCTGCAACATATTTTACCATACTACACCAAATCTATGTCTGTTTGTCTGTCTGTAAACTTTTTCCACATGATCAGGAGCTTAGCACCAAAACTTGCCACACATATTAGACTCCTGAAGGTTCTTATCTACATCACATACTATGGTTTCAATATGTTGCATAGCAGCCACTCGCCAAAGGACTAAAATGATCTACCTGTAGTGTTTATACAGCTATAACCTTATAAAAGCATCTCTCTTTTTTTATTTTAATCTAATTTATAACCTAATTCACTAATTTACAGAAGGTTCACTTTTTCCTGTGGTGCGATATCATGGTAAATTATACTGCACACCTAATGTGCATTTATATTATGTTTTTAGAGCATATTCTCTGAGATTATTTAACACTGCCTGGTTGTAATTCTAAATTATTTTGTTCATGTCTAATAGTTTGCTTTTAATGTTCTGACTGCATTTCCAACCAAAACAGAGTTTATTTATTATAGTCTATGGTCTGAGCTGTTTTTTAAAATGTTTTTATTTAATATTCCATTGTATTTAGTTTTTGCATCATGGGCCCATACAGTGTAGCAGAAAATCTGACCAAGCATGACCATGACCCTAAAATCACATCTTTCTTTAACTTCTTTTCTTTTATGCTATGTGGGAGCATTTGGTCCTTTTTAGTTATGTTGTGGTGACCTGTGTGCTTCAGCACTGTGACCCAGACAGTTATGCCACCAGGAGCATAAACTCCTGATAAATACACCAAAGCTGGACAGGTCAAGGGTAGTTGCCAGAAATTTTGGATGACCTCTTGCTGAGGCTGAGAATTTGGGATAGGAGTAGCACAGCAACAAGACAACTAATAAAAACGGCGCTTGGAACATCTCCACATGGGGCAAAGGGGTTTAGGAAGATGATTTAGGGCATCGGCACATTAGGCATGGTTTGATACCATATGTGTGGAGAAATAATTACCTTGCAGTGCACGGGCAAAATTACCATCACGTTTATGAAATGTCTGCACTGGCCAATTTAGTTGGCCTTTGTGAACCATCTGTATGTTACCTTTCTAACTTCTAAACATATTCTACCTGTAATCTGAATACTGCCATGCCCCCATTTCTCCATATAAGCAAACAATTTTAGCTTAAGGGGAAGTGGGAAAAGCATAAAAGAGAGAAGTCAGCACCACTAGGGGTAAAAAATTTATTCGAATCTGCAAGTGAAAAAATTTAAATGACTGTTTCTGAGCTGTGCCTGAATATAGTAATGGAGCTTCTTAATAAAGATTCCCTTGAGTTACTCACCGTTGCCTAAGTTAATGTCAAAACTTTTTTTTAAGTTAATATGAAAAAATCCACCACTCTACTCCACTCTAATCTGCCAGTTAAACAGATATGAATATTTACAGGTTGTAGGATGCTATATTGAGTGCTAATATCTATGGATTACTTAGCAATGACTCACATGTGGAAAGAATAAACGGGCACAAGAGACTCGCATACACTAAAAGAGACACTAAAATTTAATTATATCCCTTAGATATTTTTAAACAAGGGACATATTGGAAAATACTTATGAAAATGCTATAAGGGATAATGGATGCAATTTAGTTGGCAATTGCTGTAAATTGCTCTTGACAGCATCATTAGGTATATGCCTCAAAAGTAAACCGTGTTTTCATCCTATCTCCATATCTGCTCTAAGTACAAATGGTAAATGGTAAATGGACTGATTCTTATATAGCGCTTTTCTACTCTCCCGGAGTACTCAAAGCGCTCTATACAACATGCCACATTCACCCAGTCACACCCATTCTCACAAGCACTATCTCTATACTGAGTGCTATCTAACTACACTCACACACATTCATACTCCGATGGACGCATCGGAGAGCAACTTGGGGTTAGTATCTTGCCCAAGGATACTTGGCATGCAGACTGGAGGAGCCTGGGATCGAACCTCCAACCTTCCGATCAGTAGGTGACCTGCTCTACCTCCTGAGCTACAGCCACAGAACTATACAGTTTAATCATCTGTGCCTTTGTGAAGCACCATCAGGAGGGTGGCTTTGACAAACACCCCTGCTGCCTCTACTGCTAAAAGGCAAAGCCAAACGTGCTGCTTTCTTGTGATTTAACAGCTATTACTTACCCATGCCTCTGAAGACAAGCTAAAAGATAAACATAACATGCCGTTCCACTGGTCCACAAAAACTCTTGTTATCATGTAGGGAAGAGGGATTGCAGTCTCAGTGGTCGCGCAGGTTCAGTGGTGCAAATTTGATTCTTATTCCCTTCACTCAGCTCGAGAGCGCAGCGTGAGAAGGTCGTCTCTTTCCCGCCTACTGCTGCTGCTGAATGATTTCTAGTTGAACTGTAGTGTTGCGTGTCTTCACATGGAGACTATGCAATGGCACAAGGCAACATATCAATTACCCCCACCCAACTTGGGAGTATCACACACACGAGATCAGAGTTAGAAAGGCGACAGAAGAGGTGTCCAACTGAGGCAGAAAGAAAAAGAAAAATGGACCACAATTTCTGAGAATAAAGTGATCTTCACCTTATTATCTTTAAAGTTCAGTTGAAATGATGTCTTTATAGGAGATCAGTATCCCATTTTTAATAATTTGTTTATTTATATATTTATATATATTTTATTTATATATTTAAAATTATTTGCCATGACAGTAAATAGACAGTGTCCATAGGATGCTAGCACCTTGGTTATTCACTACATCAGTGAGAAGGATACTGATGAGATTAAACCCCTTTGTTCTAGTACAAGGTATCAGTCACACAGCGTATAGGACAAAAACCAGAAAAAAAATGAGTGGTTTGTAAGTCAATGCACCGAACTGGTCTGGAACCAGTTCCAAGTAATTGAGGGAACCAACTGGTCGCCCAGAAGCTGAATGTGCAGCACCCTCCACTTCTGAGCTACTGCTTTCCATCGCAAGCTTCATAAAGATTATAGAAAATAATTGCCATGTAATGCACAAACACAAATAGAGGAACTGGAGTTACTGGACATAAATAGAACTTTTATTAACCAGGGTATAAAGTGCTTCACACAAAGAAATTTTTAAAATATTATTAATCGAAAGAACTAATTACACATTAAAAAACAGCACTCTGAGAGCGCAACTCCCTGTTAAGGGCAAGAGCTACTCCAGATGTTGACGTTTTATGCTGATGTCAGTATCGTTAATATGGAAATCTAGTGAAGTATATTCATCTTTTTGTGTAATTGAGATGTCATATACTGTTGTATTTAACCTCCTAAGACCCAAACTCTTCCACGGCATGCATTTTTGATTTCTCTTTGATATTTGGGCATATTAGGGCCCAATTAATGTAAAAACAAAGAATTACCAGATTTATTTTTTTTTACCTGATTTTTGTTTCTAAGAAAAATGAGAGCCACATATGAGGATATTCATTTAAAATTTCGGTAGAACAGTAGCAGTATAATGTCCTCGTAAGTGGATCTCAGGCCCTTGTAGAGCAAAATTTCGTATTTTGGTCTAAATAATGTGATGTCCACATATGTGGACGCCAGGTCCAAGGAGGTTAAAGAGCTCAAATAAAGAAAGTGCTTATGTCTCATAATGACTGATTTATTGCTTTAAAGTTGCTTTAAAGAGTTTAAAGTTTAAGTTTGAATTTAAAGTTTAAAGTTTGCTGTGTGATTTTGCACAATTTATGGTGTCATTGTGATGTCTCAGGGCACTGTACTGAAAAAGCTGTCTTCATACCCTTGCATATGATATATTACTCCATATGGTTTCTTGAAATTTTTTTAAAGGTCATCTTTGACCTTGAGACAACCTATGAACACATCAGGTTTTACAGATTTTCACAAATTAAATCGGCCAGAGCTGTTATTGGTATCTACCATCACACAAAAATTGAAAATGATATCTTGAAAACTGTGGATGCTAGACTGCTAACAAACAGATAAATACAGATATTGGCATTCTGATTTCAATGGGAAGATTTAGGAGATCTTGGAATAACCAGCAGAGGCCTGTTTATCAATCTAACTAAACACTTTCGCACATAAGGGACCAATGTCATCTAGTTCTTTAAGTTTAAATTTAAAAATAATAGGCAGACAGTGTAAAAGTGTTAAAAAGAAAAAAAAGAAAAGAAAAGCATTATGTAGTGAAAACTGGTATTAGATGAGAATGATGCTTAAATTTTTAGAAGAGTGGACAATGTGTTCACATGTGTGTTTTCAGTGTCAAGCTAGCACTCCAGAAGAGGAGGCCTGAAGTTAGTGAGGTTTTTTTTAAGTGGCAGGTAATTTCATATTCAAACTTTCTATCAGATTAACAAACATTAACAAACGAGAGCCAACTTCACTCAAAGAACGATGTAGGAAGGCAGAACAGGAGAGGAAGAAGAGAGATTTTATTTAAAGGTAAGGACAGCTGAGTGACACTTGATAAACTGCAAATGTAATGTCATCGTTTTAATCACATATTGGATCTAAATATGATGTGTTCTAATATATTACGTATTTTCATTTTTTGAGACATCCTGCTAACCAAACTGAGTATACTAGCTTTATGTTATTCAAATTTTACATGACAATTCTGGTTAGTTTTGTGCAGGATAAACAGGTTAGCTTGCATTAGAGCAGTTTGTGTGACTGGTGCACAGCGGCTGTGGTGCTCAGGCTCAGATTTAGGTTTACATTAAGTGTAGCAGAGAAGTTGCATTTAAGATGCTGCTGCTTAGATTCATTCACTTCCAAGTTAAAACTAACTGTATACAGTCTAGTCTAAAGACAGTGTACTGTCAGTGTGAGGATGGAAATCAGCCATGATAGCTGTGAAACATCTGCTGACATCTTGTTGTTTTCAGTTGTATAGATAGCAGCAGGTCAGCTGATCACAGCCTGTGGACTAAGAAGCACCTCACAGATCTTAGTGTTCCCCTCTTGCTTTAACTCCTGACTGTTCTCATTTCACGGTTCGGGTGTGTTATATATTGTATTCTCATGTATTCTAATATTATTTTAGTATTACATTAATATAGTACTAGGTTCAATTACCTAGAACTGTCCTTCAAGGAGCTACTGTATACTTTCTTGCTTTGAGCACATTTCAGGGCTGCTACTTCTTCACTTTTACTCCAGTAAAGTACTGAAGAAACTTCTTTACTCGAGTATTTTTTTTTAACACAGGTATCTTTACTTGTACTTAAGCAAAGAAAATCTGTACTTTTGCTGATATTTACATATACAAGCCTAATAAACTAAACACACAAAGCACTAAGAACAATAGCTGGATTATTTTACATGATAAAGGCATCCAGAATTTAAATGTCATACCCATTGCCATCTGGTTACAGGGCTAAAACTTGACACTTCTTATTCTTTGTTGTTGTCAGTGTTATGAAGTGATTTTATTCCTTTCCGATGAATAATTTAGGTTCTTGCACATAAGTTGCTGAGCATACCTTCTGACACTCTCTTCATTATAACCAACAACAGAATGAGCCCTAACACCTGTCATTATTACTTACGCCTCTGCTGCAATGATAGTAATTTGCTTGCACTTCACTTTAGCCACTAACAAAAACTGCAAAAAACTCCGAAGTTATTTTTTCAGCTACAATAAAATATTTATTCAGCACAGAGTCAAGGAGGAGTGTGAATCCGAACTCCAGCTGCTGCCTTGACTGTAGGTAAAATCTGTCCTTCTCAGCTCTGGTTACAACTTGCCAGCCGCAAACAAAAAAACACCTTTGTCGTGTAATATATGTAATTTAATGTTTTAGAGTATTGACTGCAATCGGGTGGATTTCAAAAGCTGTGAGGGAACACTTGATCTCATGTATTTCTTTGATCAGACATTCCCTGATCTGCATAAAAAAGTGCCAATTCTTAGATTGTCAGTGTGGAAGTTATTGGTTGGCATTTAGCACTTGCTTTGGACCGTCTTCAGCAGGACAACAGTGCCTGTTGTTTGTTCAAACAGTTAATGTTTGCAGTTGCCTGACAAGTGAGCTGTTTCATCTGTGGAGATAATGACTGTCCTCCCTTGTAAAAAGAGTTCTCGCTCTCTGTTGCTTGCTCAAACAATGAATTCTATTTACTTCCTGAACCAAAACATGACCTGCGGTGACATTCTTTTACTGCTTGCATTTTTTAAATGAAAGTATAACATAAATAGACAAGAGGGACAGAGGCTCTGTTTACTTGCAGTCAGAGGTGGTAGGTGATGCCAGTGAAGTACAATGAAGTACTCTGTACTTATTTATAACAACCTTTTTACTGCTAGTATCCAAGAGCACATTTCAAGGACTGTCTAACTGCTGTCAAAACCATGAGAAAGTTGAAGAAATAAAGTGAATAAAAAAAGTCATGTTTTGGTATGTTACACAGAGACAGTCCTGAAAAAGAAAGTTTTCGCAGGACTTGGAGCTTGTAGAACTGCCTATGGCAGCAATAACTTGAAATAATAATTTTCAATATGACTTTATCAGTCTTTCATATTGTTTTGGAGGAATTTCGGCACACTCTTCTTTATAACATTTCTTCAGTTTATTGAGGTTTGAGGGCATTCATTTGTGTATAGCTCTCTTAAGGTGTTACCGCAGCATTTAATTTGGGTTGAGTTCTGGGCTTTGACTGGCCCATTGCAATAGCCTTTCCAACCATTCTGTTGTAAATTTGCTGCCATGCTTGGGATAACTGTCCTATTGCATGACTCAGCTGTTGGACAGATGGCCTTGCATTTTCCTCTAGTGTACTTTGGTACACAGAGGAGTTCCTGGTTGTCTCAGTGACTGCAAGGTAAATGGCCTGTATTTGTATAGCGCTTTACTAGTCCCTAAGGACCCCAAAGCGCTTTACACATCCAGTCATCCACCCATTCACACACACATCCACACACTGGTGATGGCAAGCAGTCTTGGTCAAGTTACTTGAAAAAAGTAATCAGTAATTAATTACTGATTACTTCCCCAAAAAAGTAATCCCGTTACTTTACTGATTACTTATTTTCAAAAGTAATTAATTACTTAGTTACTTAGTTACTTAGTTACTTTTTAAAAACATGATTTACAACCTGAATAGGTGATAAAGTGATAGATCTTTCAGCCCAATTCTACTTTTTCTACATAATCCATCATACAAAATGTAATCAAATGGAAAAGTCTCTTTTTAAAACTTGTTTTGTTAGTTTTAATCTTTTAACTTTATGCATGAAGCAAAATTTTAATTATATGCACCATTCTCTGACTGGAAGAAATTAGTTTAACATTTAAACCTATTTTCTGCACATTCCAGCAGCTACATATATATATATATATATATATATATATATATATATATATATATATATATATATATTTGTGTTTACACTCACTCTTTCAGATGCAAGTAAAACACAGCAGAAAATAAATAAAGTCAAAGACTAGCGGTCCTTTTGCTCTATTTTCACCTGTAAAGCAGGAGTAGAGTAGGCGGAGGTTTATACTGGTGCAGGTGTGCAGCGGTCAGTGGAAGGATACCGCAGTTTCTCTGTGAGTTTCTCATTATGTCAGTAGCTACTCGGTGCTTGCTTGGAAGTTTAGGGGTTTTTTTCGCTGTAAAAATAAGTTTTCTTCCCACGCACAGCGGCCACTAATGTTTTTGTCACTTTTTACAGAATCAAACTCAAAATAAGGTCAGTACTTCCACGCTTTAAACGCTGCACGCTCATACTCTCTCCCGCACTCGATATATGATCCATTGTTGATCTGCACACAGCTGTTGTCACGTCACTGTCATGAGACGTTCTCAAAATCACGGTTTTAGTAACGCAGTAACGCAGTGTTCCTACGGGAAAGTAACGGTAATCTAATTACCGTTTTTGCAATAGTAATCCCTTACCTTACTCGTTACCTGAAAAAAGTAATCGGATTACTTTTCTGATGGCAAGCTACATTATAGCCACAGCCACCCTGGGGCGCACTGACAGAGGCGAGGCTGCCGGACACTGGCGCCACCGGGCCCTCTGACCACCACCAGTAGGCAACGGGGATGAAGTGTCTAGGTTCCCATGTTCACCACGTTGCTTGACGGTTGTATCAGGTGTTTGTGCTGATATGCTGTGTAAGTTTTTGCCAGGTTTGATGTTGTGCGCTATGGTTAAACATCTCCACTTTGTCCTTGTCTGTCCAAAGGATATTGGTTTTCTTCTTGTTTGTTTAGGTGCAGCTTTGCAAACCTAAGCTGTGCTGCCATGTTTGGAAACGTTGCGAAAAGGCTTATTCTTTCAGTGTCTAAAGTGGTTAACGCTCCAGCAACAGTTGTGGTATAAAGAAGAACTTTATTATGTAACCACAGGTCAGAATCTATGTTGTGCTAACCGAGGCTGTTGGCCAGAATTCTGTTGATTTAACTCAACATTTTTCTTAGCTTCCATGCGGCAGAGTCTGAGATGTAGCTTTAAAAATTAATCTGAGCAACATCTGATTTTGGTCAGAATTTGCTAGAACATCCATTCTTAGAAGCATTGTGGCATTGTGTTAATGCACACCTGGACGCTCCAGATGTGCTAATTGCCTAAACATCTGCTTTTATAGACAGGGTGTCTGTCCCCTTGAATTCAAACATTAGATATTTGATCCAGCCACAGACATATAGATTACTTTGTTTTCTGAAGAGGAAAAGTACAATCAAAACTGTATTTTTTTGTTTCCACTATCCCATCCCTCCACTGGAGTTTTGAGAGATTGTCCCAAAGCCTTTTATTCCCTTACTGTGCCCTGGTACCATATCATACGCCTGAAAAAAGATGATTCATTAATATTTTATAGACCCTTTGGAGAATGTTATGTTCAAACTTTCTCAAACTCAAAAAAGTTTTATTTGACAGTTAAATTACACTGTTTGGGAAAATGTTGCCCACGTTGTTGCAGGTGTTTATGAGGGAGCATCCTTCAATTTCATCATGTTTTCCTAGGGTTAATAATTCATTCACATCACAGGCAAGTCTCTGCTTAAACTGGGTTTATGATCTCTTATAGATCTCTTATAGATTATGTTCAGTGTGGGAATAACAACCAAGATGAAGAATCAAGTACTTCTAGTATGAGCTGCAACAATTAGTTGATTGCACAATGAACCAGTTAAGATCTAATCAAGCAAACATTTAGCTTAATTGTTACTGTATTAAGGCAATATGAGCCTAACTATGTTTATTATTATACTTTTTTTAAAAAATTAATTCAGTTTTATCCATAAATATTTACTTTATTTATTTATTTGGTCAAAATTTTTTGCCTTTTCTGAAAAGCTTCAATGGGAATAGACATGCTGGAAAATATATTACTCTTACTTCCTGAACTTGCTCTGTCATTTGTGGAAAATACATGTGAAACTGCTGATTTCTTCTTACTGTGACTGGGAGGGGCTGTGGCT
The DNA here is from genome assembly GCF_963576455.1 of Neolamprologus multifasciatus. Lineage (NCBI taxonomy): Eukaryota > Metazoa > Chordata > Actinopteri > Cichliformes > Cichlidae > Neolamprologus > Neolamprologus multifasciatus. The sequence continues at coordinate 22,934,699 of NC_140448.1, forward strand.
CGGGAAGGTTTGTGGTTCAATCCCTGGCACTCCTAGTCTGGATGCTAAAGTATTCTTAGGCAAGACACTGATCCCTAAGTTGCCTCTGATGCCCCTCAGAGTGTGTGTGTAAATATTTGGCATAAGATACTTAGGTACCGTATTTTTCAGAATATAAGGCACACGTAAAATCCTTTAATTTTCTCTAAAAATCAACAGCGCGCCTCATAATCTGGTGCGCCTTATGTATTAATTCTGGTTGTGCTTACTGACCTCGAACCGATTTTATGTGGGACATGGCGCCAAAAATCTGTCAAAATGTTCTAGTAAAACTTTGGTAAGCTACGAAGCCGCACCGCTCGATGGATTGTCGGAGCATTACGGCTACTGTAGTCAGGAGCCTCGCGGAGTAATACGTACTGTACTTCAACATAATATTATGGTGTGTGTATAAGGACCCCAAAATGGCACCCGAGACATGCTTACGAAGCAGATTTCAAACTCGAGGCTATCAGTCACGCAGGAGAACATAGCAATAGAGCAGCTGCAAGAGAATTCAACATTAATGAATCAATGGTACAGAAGTGGAGGAAGCAAGAAGATGACCTGCGAAGTTGAGAGTTATTGTGAATGAGTTGAATAAAGTTTGACTTATCTTACTGTTTTGTTTCGCTTAATGCACCTTATAATCTGCTAAGCTTTATGTATGAAAACAGACCAGTTCATTGATATTGCGCCTTATAATGCGGTGCGCCATAGAGTCAGAAAAATAAGGTATACACAATGGCGCTTGGGTGAAGAAAGCACTTTGAGCACAAATTGAGAAGAAAATTGCTATATAAGTTGATTGCTTTAAAAATAATTGCTCTACATTGTGATTGTCTATTACTTTATCAAGGCTAAATCTGTTTTGGGATTGTGGTACCCTAGTTAAGCATGATGCTGTGAGTTTGTCACATTTGCTTAAATAAACCTCAGACTCTGGACTCCATCGAAAGCTGCAATAATCACTAGATCAATTTATTCAAGTTACACTTGTTGTTGGAGGTAGACAGAACTTTCATTGGCATCTTGTTGTATGGACCAAGTGGTGGAAGAGATGATGAGTACTGGATTTCTGTGGAGTATGGGGGCAGGATCATGGAGAGACATTACTGACAAACTTCACTGCACGTAAAATGAACATGAGTTGCATTATTATGTAATTAAAAATCTGATTGTAACTAACTCACATTCTAACTTCAGATCTACCACATTCCACCATTCACTGGCAGACAAATATGTCTGATCCCATGCAGTGGGGTGATATTTGAGTGATATTTGACCCAGGCCTGTTTTCCTGTGGGATTGCTGTGGGGTGTTTGCAATCTTGTTAGTGTGAATGAAATTCATCCAGATGAGTCTGCTGAGGCAATTTAAGCTGTGCTGGCCCTCGTGAGCTCATGAAGGCACATTGACGATTATGACTTTGCCACATAGGAAGAGACATCCAAGACTTTAATATAAAACAACTAAAACAAAGAATAAAGAAGTTAAATATCTTTATGGAAAATCATGATTGTAAATATCTGCACTACAGTTATTTCACCATGTTATAGTGATTTGTAGCTTTGGCAACTAAATTTGTAATTTGCTTTTCTTTGTTTGCAAATATTAACTATATACTTAAACTGTTTCCATATCAAGCCCCGGTTAATCCTGAGGAGGCATGCACAGTTTAAATGCTGATTTTAGTTTAGCCTTGTGCATGGCACATAAACAGGAGTAAAATGATTTTACTACTTTTTTCCCAAGGCTCATGTGAAACAGTGTAACACTGTAACAGATGTAGACTTTGTGATGTGATCAGGATCTTTCCCATACTCTAGCAAGATGGACAGTTTCCTATTATACTGACTATTTCAGTCATCTTTTCCCTATTCCTTAGGGTGATTAGAAAGACTCTCAGGCAATGTTTATATTGCAAAAATCCCAAATGTCTGAAATATGAGCCCAGTTAATTTATATCAAATTAACCATATTCGTTTAAGCAGATTTTTTATCATACATTGTTTCATTGTTTCAGTATACATGTAGGTGTCATAGTCCCTCAGTTGTCCTTGGCTGTCAGCTCCAGGTTTTGTTTTTCTTTCTTTCTTTCTTTCTGTCTTTCTCCGTTCTTGTCTCTCTGTACTCGTTTGTTTGTGTCTGTGTTTGAGGGCGGGACTCTTCACCGAATCCCGCCTCAGGCCGAACACACCTGTGCTTTCTGATGACCTTGCCAAGAAGTCACTACTTAAGGTATTGGCTGAGGATCAGTCTTCGTTGAGCTACTCAGTTAGTTTAAACCCCAGCTCCTGCTTCTTTGTGTGCTTTTTCTCTGCTTCTGCATCTATGGATTTTTACCGTGTTTCCTGAGCACAGAATCCTGGATTCCATGGATTGCATGTGTAGATTTCCTTCCTTCCTGGAGCACAATTTCCCTTGTTACCTTGTGATTGTTATATATATGTATTACTTTACTGTATAATACTTGCTGTGAACTCTGATCTCTTGAGTCCTGTGCATGAGTCCATCTGCCCAGTAGCCTTGACAGTGGGGGCATATCTCCAGGGTTTGTTTGCTGCCAGAAGGTTTTGAACATATTCAAGAAGATAAATCCTAGGCTGTGACCAGACACATCTTGACTGATGTACTTAAGGTCTTTAGATATTTAGGGACTTGCAACGTCATACATACATACATCATACACCATACACTCAGGAACCTTTGGTTGATCAGGCCTTGACTTGTTAACCAACAGCTTTGGCAAATGGACCATTTATCCTGATCTAAAGCCATCTAGAGATCCTTTGTCCTTTTGTGCCTGCATGGTGGACTTGAATGCTTTCTTTTTTGCAGTCCCTGTCACTTGACCTGCAAATCCCAGTAGGGCAGCATTATGTCTGCTCATTATGTCAACAGCTATGAAAAATTTTCATAGCTGTTGTCATCTCCTAACAGTTCATCCAGCACCACCATAAGGCAACATTTTAAATTTGATCCTGAAATTGGGATAATGGTTGGGTTTAGTTATACAAGACAGATTAAGTTATGGTACCACAACTTACTTGAACTGAGTTTTAGGTTACTGCCAGAGGTAAAGGTAGGTATATGTCAAATCTGTTATAATACTGACACACCAGAGTGGCAAGTTTTGTGTATAGTGCAGTGAAAAAGCATGTCCCTTTTCAGAGTTTTTTTTTTTTTTTTTTTTAGCATATTTGTCACACGTTATGTTTCAGATCACCAAACAAATTTTAATGTTAGAAAAAGTTAACCAGAGTAAAAAAGTTTCAGAAACCTTTGTCTCATCAGTCCACATAATATTTTCCCTTAAATCTTCATTGAGATGTTTTTTGGCAAATGCAAGATGAGTTTTTGTGTTCTTTTGCAGTGTTTTTTGCCTTGTAACCCCTCCACTGAATGCCATTTTTGCTCAGTCTCTCTCCAATTGTTGAACCATGAACACTGACCTTAACCATGACAAGCGAGGCCTGCAGTTCTTTAGATGTTGTTCTGGTTTCTTTTGTGACCTCCTGGATGAGTGGTTGATGCACTTTTGGTAGGCTGGCTCCTGGGAGCATTCACCACTGCTCTAGGTTTTCTCAATTTGTGGAAATTGGCTCTAACTGTGAGTTGTTTGCATCCCGAAGCCTTAGAAATTGCTTTTTTTTTTTTTTTTTTTAACCCTTTCCAGAGTAATGTCAACGACTTTGTTTTTCATGTTTTTCTTTAGACTGTTTCATTGCTTTTTGACATCTTTTTACCCTCCTTCACTTTGTCAGACAGGCTCTGCTGAAGTGATTTCTTGATTTAACAGTTCTGTCAGTAATCAGACCTGGGTGTGGCTGGTAAAATTGAACTCAGCCTTCCAAAAATTTGATTAATCCCAATTAGTTTGTGATTAGGGGGGATGACTTTTTCACATAGGGCCAAGTAAGTTTGGATACCTTTTTCGCTTATTAAATGGAATCATCATGTGAAAACTGCATTTTTTATTTACTTGGGTTGTCATTGTCTAATATTAAAATTTGTTTGATTTGAAACATTTAAGTGCAAAAAATATGCAAAATATGCAGTGCACATCTATGACGCCAGTTAATTTTTCTTATAAACTCAATCCTGCTTAAAAACAGCTTATTTTAAGTAGAAGTATTTGTAACTTCTACAATTTTCACTTAGTTTCTTTGAATTGCCTCAAAAAGCATTTAGGACAGACTGAGATATCTTTCCTCAGTGAGACTGTATCTCTTACCACCAACGAAGGTGGCTTGACCAGAACCTAACCAGATGTTGAAAGGTGTAAAATGCATCTATCTTTCCAAGACATTTTTAGAACCTTTACTCAACCTAAAGGGCAACCCACAATTTTTCCTCTGTCAGTCATCCAGCTCACTGAACAGATTTTTCCATTTGATCAAATATAGATCAATCCACACTGAAGAGTCATTCCAATTTACACACAGTTTACTTTTTTGCTCCAGTCTGCTATGTCATCTTTTCAGTCTTCTGCTTATTTAACAAATTTTATCATGACGTTGTGCATTTAGTAATAGTGTATGTATTGACTCAACTGAGCTCCAAGTGTCCCTCTGGGCCTTGAAATTCATTGTAAGCGTGTAAGCTCTGTCAGTCAATTTCTTTGTTGTTAATACCGCTGTAAACATGGGATCCATGTGATGAGGCATCTGAAATGATACAGAACAAGCATTGAAATCTGCTATAGAGCAAAAGGTCTTGAAGTTTCAATGTACCTAAACCAATTTATACTTTTAACTTTTAATTTACTGGATAATGAAGTAGTGGCTTTTTGTTTGTATAACTGTTATTTCTGTAATAAAATTGATTAGCACTGTAACTTACTCTCCTGGTTTCTTTTCTTTCTTTCTTTTTTTTTGCACACGTCAGATTCAGATCCAGGTGCATTAACCTCAACCTCTGGACTGCAGGAGGGTCATTTGTTTTGATATTCATGTCTTTTGCAAACAGCTTGGAAGACAACAGAGACACACGTATGTTTGTCCAAAGACAAAGTCTTATCTGGATTTTTTTCAGATACAAGTCACTTGAAATGGCAACTGTGAGTTTATTGTTGCTGTTTCAGTGAAATCAAAAGCAGCTACTAATTAGATTTGTGTAGTCTTACACTTTTGCTGATATTTAAATGCAGCTAAAAATATTTTTAAAAATGCATTTTAGAAATCAGACAATATTGGAATCAGATTATAAATATCAAGAAAATTCCCTCATATTCTCATTATTTGCAGATGTGCTTGCGAGGTACAATCCTCTTGTGGTCCTAGTCGGATAAACAATGGTGTCTTCCTTTCTTCTCTGATTCATAGGAAATTGAAGCAGGTGTGAACAGGATGGTAATTGTCTGTGTGATCAGATTCACTTAATTCACTGTTGTTTGGCTCCAGGAAGTCTTTTATTCTGTCTTTCCCCCCTTTCTGTCACTCTTGACACTGATGAAAAGCATATTGACAACGTCTCTCTGTAAAACCGTGTAGCAAGTAATGGCCATAGATTGTTGGAGCGGGTTGAGCACAGAAAGACAATAGATTTCATGATCTTATACAAGAGTGAAGGCCAGCTCGATGCCACCTCATCAACAGGCAGAGCCATAAAAAGGCTGTGAAATGGGCAGGGACGGGGTGAATGTCACAGGCAGTGCTAAAGTCTGTCTAACCTTGTTAGCTACAAAGTTTTCAAGGTAGACAGATAAACAATAGGTGTGTGTTTTGGTGGTCTTATTTGAAGACTGAATAACATGGCGTTTACCCATGAACCTGTACTGTACGTAAGATTGTAACACTACCTATGACCAGCTTTGAGATGATCAAAGGCCTCAATGATTATAACATTTGAAGTTCAACACATTGGACATACTGTTCAGATTTGTTAGCTCACTGTGTATTGTTTTGAGGGCATGAACACTTATATCATTAGCACTGCTAATGTGATACCTGCAAAATCCACAGATTACAATGGATTCACTGTCTTGTTTATGTTCAACCAGCTAACTAGAACCATAATATACGACATTCATATGTGTGAACTAATATATGTGACTGAATCAGCTGATTTGGATGTGTGAATTGGCATGAATATTTCCGTGACTACTACCAGCCTCAGCACGTGTTAAGCAGCACACTTAAAATCTTAAGCAATCACGGAAACAGAAGGTCAAAAAGAAAGAAAAAAGGGGATCTTGAACTTATGTCTCATGGTTCATGCAACCACTGCCGCCTTACACAGACTTTAAAGTGAAAACACTCAGCGATCACATTTGTTAAGCAATATGAAGTGACCACTGTTGAATGAGATGACAGCAACGTACTGAGCCTACTAGCAGCTGCTGGCAATGTGTGATTACAAATAATCTGATTTGATGACCATCGAATGACCAGAAAACACCCAAAATGGGTATCAAATGGGATTTCAGAATGCTTGAGTCTATTCATTTTTTTATACTTGAGTTTTTTGATGGCACTTGGAAAGAAAAATATAGAATATAGTTCCAATTACTAGCAAATTTGTGGCCATGTTCACATGCAAACCAGGTTAGATGCAAAAAAACCAAGCAAAAAAAACAAACAAACCCGAATTGATATCGACAAAGATTAAAAAAAAACTGGAGGCTTAAAAGGGGGGGAAAGTGAATTGTGAAGCACTACAAATGATCAAATTAGTGCAATAGACAAATTAATTAGTTAGCTTATCCCAGTTTCTAACAGTAATGAAGTGAAAACACACTTGAATGATTTTTACAATATATTTATTTCGATTTTTTTCTTACAAAACAATTCCCTCATAAACCAGAACACACAAAATGCATAAAGAAAACTGTACAGTCAGTTTTGTCATGTCTGAACGTGTTCTAAACATGAACAATGATATCTACAACAGTGGTTCCTATCAATGTCTATCACACCAAGCGGTTCAGCTCTTCGGCCCCTTACTTTAGGGTTAAAGGAGAGGTACAGAAATAGTCATGTGACACTGAAGGTAGATCCAAACAAACAACATAAGTGAGCCAGTTATGTAGTTATATCAGCAAGCGCAGGTGCAGTCTCTTTGTTCTTGCTCTCCTTGACTCTAGTAGCAATGTTTTACTGCTCAATCGACCTTAAGAGAAAAGCTGAAAGACGTGACAATGAGAAGACATAAAAGTGACTTTTATACAAGCAACTGTGAACTGTATGTGACTGTGAGAGATCACCAAGAGGTCCGTGATCATACTGGAGGCCTATTTTCATTACATGCATGTGTTAAGAGTTGTCAAATACTGTTTATTACTTGATTAGAGCCATTGGGAAGTGACTTTGGATGGGATAGTGACTTTAGGAAGCATCAGAGCCAGATTTATTCTTTTTTTTGAGACAGATAACTGGATTAAAAATTTAAGAAATTTCCATTATAAGCATGACAGCATAAATGTATGTCAGATATATATTTATATATATATATACGTATATTTTTCTCTCCTCAGTGCAACAGTGGTCTAGGAAACATCATTGAATCTTTGCCTTCAGAAAGTTAATTCAGTCATACTTTCATGCCGGAACGGTTTTCATGGCAGATTAGCAGCAAATACCGAAGTCACAAACAAGAAGGACGAATCTGCTTCGCTCCTGTGTTCTACCCTACACATTGCATCGCATTGGGGACTGGAGTAACAGGCACAACTACGTATTAGGAAAAATGATTATTATTTAATTTAGGTTGCAGATACACCACGAGACTCCATTTGGATTTACAGTAGTTTTTTCACACTCAAGCTGGTCTTTGACATCTTGGTAAATGACGTTTAATTATGTCTTTAATATTCACGGCCTGCCATTAAAAGGTCAGGAACTGTTGGATCTCAAAGGCTGTGAGCATTTGTGCTGTGATGACAACATGTACAAGATTTAAATTCACAAAAAATTCACAAAAATATTCCTCTTGCCATGTGATTATGCATTGATCCTACTGTCTTGTAAAGTACTGTTTTTTGTTTTTTGTTTTTTTTTAACGTGATTTCAATTACCAGCAACTCCACGCTGGGCTTCGTGCAAAGAATAATGCTTTTACCTACACAAATGTAAAATCTACGCTGTCACAAAGATCTTCAGAACACAGCTTCAAGTCCTGATTTTGTATTAGCAGCGCCTGAATTATTCAAATGTTAAGAACAGCAAACTGTGAGAGATATGCAGAGCGAATTAATTGAATAGTTGCCAAAAAAGGTCTCTAAAAAAAGAAGAGGGTCATGTTAAACACCTGTTAAATATGTGAGACAAGCAGGCTATTGGACCAACTGTGGGAGAACGTTACAATTTCAGGTGTTTTTATAACTGATTATAAAAACTGGCACAAAGACCCTGAGGCAGCTGTTGACGTGAGACAAAACTGAACTTGTACCATTTGAAACTCACTGTATGAAAATATGCCTGAAATGTAATAGAACTGCTTGTCATGGTGACTCGATGAATGAACAACTGTTTTGCACCAAGCTCATGTTTGATACTTATTTTAGTTACATTCAGTATCAAATTTAGAAGCATTGTGCGACTAGGTCAAATAAATGATTTTTATTTTTTTCCTCTGTGGCAAGTCAGACTGTCCTTACATAATTGGCAGATCTGAAAAACTTTTGATTTAAATTTTTTTAAAAAGAAACTTTATGTTCTGTATATTCCGCATAACATCACATAAGTGCTTTTCCTAAAGTAGCTTACTAAAAGTCTCACAAAGACAAATAGGCAAAAGAAAAAAAAAGTAATTATCCCCAAACTGTAGCCAATTTTCATCTACTATGTAAAAGCCATCAAAAGTGCTGTCCAAGCTCTGCATTCATATATAGACTGGCACTAATATGAAAAGCCAGGAATGATAAGAGACTTTATGGTTCCAGTAATTTTTGATGACATTATTACATCTGCAGAGAAGCCGCAGCGCTATATTGCTGCTAATGGATCATCATTATGATGATTAGTGCAAGTGGAAAATGTAGTTACACAGAAGATGATGCAGTTCAACCACAGATAGGAAATATCTGCTATTTTGACAGATGGAGATTTGCTGGTGTTTATTCACTTGCTGCTCTCAGACAGACACTCTAGCCTTTTTAGTTCAAAAGTAGGAATACAGTGTTTAAGTAATAAACACACTTAGTACTTTTTGCAATTTGACAATTAGTATTCCTGGAAAAAAGGAAAACTGTTTAATACAGTACATATTGCTGTCAAAATGTATCCCTACTTTTGAAACAGGTTGCAAGACTTTGAAATATAGAATATATTTTTGTGTACATGCGTGACTTCTTTCCATAAAGTTTTTTCTCTCACTAATTACCAAGTGAGAAGTGTCTAGTCTACCTGACTTGTTTGATCTTGATGCACGGCTCTCTTAGGAGATCTACAAATGCTCACAGCCTGTCAGATAGCAGCACTGATGCTACTTTGGCTTGGCCTCAGCATATGGGTCAGTGTAAACTGGAGTCATTACCCTGAGGGAATCTGCTAAGTGGTATAAGTGGCATTTTCAGGCTTCACAGCTCAGAGCTGTACTGCAGGTTCAGAATAAATGTGAGACAGCAGGGGACAGATTATAACATTGCAAGAGACCAAAAGATCTACTTTTCATTTCAGGTTAGGCTTCCACTGCAACCGAAACATCCATTGTCGACGGCTAACGGACCAATTGAGCTCTTTGGACAGACAATGTAAATAAGGGTATTACACGTGTATAAAGCCAACCTCTGCCAGCATTAGGAGAATGAAAGCTTTCAGAGGGAGAATACAGTACAATACCATGACAAAGGCGAGTAAACAGATGGTGGTGGTAGCTTTTAAAAGGACTCAGGACACGCACTCAGGACACTAAAGGCAGACGGGACAGACAGTTTGTGGTGATTATATGCGGCACTGGTGAAAACGACAAACATTGTTGAGATAAACAAAAACTGGAAAGCTTTTTAGTCTAAAAAAAGTGAGCATTGTGCATAGTTCATAGTTTGTTATAACCCCTCTTCAGGTATCTATTTGCTGTGATAACATGGAAGGAAGTGCAATAATGTACAATTCTGTATAGTTAAGTGCACATAGATCACTGTTGCACTGAACGGCATTGACACTTTCTCCCAATATAAATATCACAACAGATTTTCGGAATATTTTCTCAATTACTCTATTTTTACGTGTACTTTTGTTACAACAAACCCAGGCAGGTTTCTCTCTTGCTCAGTCCCAGGGTTGAGTCCACAACTTATGTTCACATAAATCTTAATAATAGGTAATTTGGCCTGATCTTTCAGTTTTTCCCCTAATTCTAAATCTTGTTCACTTTTGTTTTTCCTTGTCACTCATACCTCTCCAACCCAGACAATTGTGTTGCCTCTCTTGATGTCTGACACCTCGCAGTGCGGCGTTCTCTGTTTGCCATTAAGAACAAAGAGGGACTCGGCTGATGGTGTCACCAGATATTGTCCAAACAACCCACTGGAGACAACCACTCTGTTAGGGCCTCCCCAGGGCCAGGCTTGGGGGGCCAGGGGCTGCTTGAGGCTCCGGAGAACCTCGGTGTGGCCTGAGGACAGATCGGCAAAGAGCAGGTCCGTTCCTGAGCCCGAGGTGGCCACGGCCACATGCTGGTTGGACTCCGTGAAAGAAGGTTGAAATACAAGATCAGAGACCGCCACAGGCTCGTCTATTTCCTGGTTCAGACTCAGCTCCCCTTGGAATGACACTGTCTGTACTATCAGCTTTGAGCTCTGTGGATCAGGTGTCACAATGTAGCGCCCGTCTGGTGACACAAAAGCCTGGCCTGTGACATTGAGGTTTGGCCCAATCACGGCGTCTGTCACACTGTCGATCAGGAGCTGCTGTGGGGCGAGAAGGCTCTTGGTCTGGCACTGGATGAAGTAGAAGCCACTCAGGTGTGTGTAGGCCATGCTCACTGGGTAGCAGCTGTAGTTCTTTAGGCTGATGGTCTTGACACGGTGAAAGGTCTCCAGATCGATCTTGTGAACCGCGGGCTCATTTTTGAGAAAGACAAAGGCAAACCTAAATTGGCAAAGTTCACAGAAGAGGTTAATAGCCTTTCTAAAATTTTTGTGCAGTGATTAATACACATCGAGGTTCTCATTATAATTCTCATTTGCTCTTTTCTCCTTTGCTTTAGTGGGACAGCTACGATGAGCGAGAGCAATAAGGTCACCTGTTTTAAGGTGAAAGGCTGCTAAATGGGTACGCATTTACCTCACGTGAGTGATGATGAGGTTAGTTGGAGGAATGAAGAAGTCGTTCACCCTCTGAAAAGTTGTACGTATGGCATGATGTACTTCACCCACACTGGCTTGAGGAATAACCTGTAGACAGTTCCAGAAAAATGTAAAACGAATATTTACTATTTAACACCAATGCAAATACATTATTTTTGTGGTTTAAACCCTTTAATGTTTTCAGTGTAATCCTTCAAAAGCCGAATTTCACATGGTCTTCAATCGGAATTTTCCTAATTAAGGACTATTTGACATTTTTTAAATTTTATTCACTCATTGATATTAAACATTTCTAAGATTTTGGACATATACACGATGCACCTTTTAGCTATACAATTCACAGTTTAAAAAAACACTTGCTAGAAAGCTGTTTTCCATGTAACCACACAAACCTAATTAGAGTTTAAAATGGTGTGTTACATTTCACTGTCTTTGCTGCTGCTGTTGAGCATACAATGGGAAATTGGTTGGGTTGTAATTTCAGAGCAATATCCACATGGATTCCAGAAGCCATGGTTTCCCAAAAGAGCACTGCACTATAACAAGATATGCCTCACTACACGTAATGGGAATTATGTAGGCTGACATGATCTTAAACCAGATTATTGTAACCAAGAGAAACAACATTCTAACTAGTTGTTTAGGATTCCGATATGTGATTATTGTACCATAACAACTGTTAAAGTAACCGTATACTTGCTTCACACCTACTTTTGCTAATCTTCTCTGGCAATAAAATCCACTTTAAAATCCTGTTACTAACATATAAAGCTCAGCATGGACAGGTCCCTGCTTACATAGCAGAGCATCTTAGTCGTTATCACTGCAGCCAGCCTCTCTGACCCTCTAACCAGGGTCTCCTCACTGTAGCACACTCTCATTTTAAAACCAAAGGTAATCATCACAATCACAGTCTTCCTCAGCCTATCAGGTTAGCTCAGTCTCTGATTTGTTTTGCACGACTGTTGAAATCACATTGTATAAGTTAGTTTTCCCTTAATCGTTTCCCCTTTATTTTGGGCCATAGTGGGCAACTATTTGTATACATGGAAGTGTGCACCTTAGAATCAATGTCTGACTGTAGGGTTGTATGTATGTTTCTGGTTACGTGTCCGTATGTCTGAACACAGATGCTTACTTTAGTTTGCAGCTTTTAGCCAAACTGTGAAGCTTTGTCAGAATGCACTGCTTCTATCTTCTGTAAGAGAAATTACTGTGAGGCTCATATGTCAGGTCTTAAGAATCAGAGCTTGTTCGGGTGACAGCCTCATATATCGTGAAACAGATAAACATCTACATTATAAGACTTGAGCTGGTGAAGCACGGCCCTATCTCAGTTCTCCGTAAAGCATCTTGATTAGTGATGGTTGTCTAAGAAGCACACACCACAATAAAAGCCCCATCTCTCATGTCACACAGCTGGCACTGAATCAGCATGCTTCTAAGGTGCTCGGAGAGCGCCTCCACTTTTGATACAGTCCTGATAAACCACCTTATCCACGAGAAATGCTTCATCATGTATGCTGCCATGATCAGGTCAAATCTGCTTGTTTTCCTTCTCAGTTTGCAAACTCCTCTTTAGACACCTAGGAAAATGTTGCTGGAGAGCATACAGAATATTTTTTAAACTGGAAAGAGCGAAAAGTGTTAAATCTATTTTGATGTCTACGCCTTCAACTCCAAAGCTAAACCTCTACCTGATGCACAGTGGGGGGGAGACTCTGCATTTCTTCGTCAGAACTATACAATCTAAGGAAATAAAAATAGCAGTTTAAGTTTCGTTTGCTACACTACAGAAATACCCCTCAGAAGTGCTCTCTTTCCCCCCACTCTGCTGAATATCTCATCCATTTTTAACAAAACAGATCAGCCTGTTTCTCACTGCTTGCAAGACATGAAACAAGTCCTCATTAACAAAAAGTCATTACAACAGTAGCAGAATACAATGATGGGAGTTAATGAGGTTCAGTGTACTATTACTCATGTATTATTAGGCAACACTGGTGGTCTGTGGGCTGCAGGTGTTTGCAACTTAATGCCAGTGGCTTTCCTTTTGTTATTCTTCATCCCTCAATTTCATATTCATGTACTCAAGACCAAGACTAAGGCCCAGTTGAGTTTTTCTCCGCCACTGCCTTGCGGGCTTATCTGACACCTAAGGGGGATTTTTGTTCTAACCAAGTAGCTTCTGACTCTCCACAACATTCACTCTGCAGATGCCCTGTGTAGTTTTTTTCTTTTTTCTTCTTTATCCAGCTACGTGATGTCTAAATTAGACGGCATTCTTCAAATACTCCATTATTTTTCTGCTAATTAAATAAATTTTATGAGGCATTTTAATATTACCCCATGCAACTGCATTCATTGTGCTTTGCTAATACACTCTTTTAGAGTTACTAGTTGTTCCTGGAGAGCAATAAAGCACACCCCGGGTCCAATGAAACTAAGAAGATCATGATTAATGCTTCATGCAAGAACAGCTAAAGTTAATGATTTGCATTTTTTAACTCTGTGTTTTTATATCATACATTTGTAAGACACAAACAATTGTTTATGTCAACTTTTTTTTAATATGAAACAGTTGCTTGAGATTCTCTTACAAACATGATACAAATTGAGCTAAAATGAGCATTGAGAAAATTAAAAAAAACATACATTTTAATAAAAGAACCATCAAATTAAAGAGCAAAATATGTTTAGACTTGCCTTCCAGAAAGATATGTCAGAATGTTCTGAACTGATGCCCCTATGGGCGCGACAGTAATGAATCACTGCTGCAATAATTAAAATCCTCTTTTATTACTTTAATTGACAGTACCTCTAAAGAGATGACAGGAAGCAAGTATGGAGAGGGCAAAGAAGCTCAAGCCTCCAGTCAGACTCAAAATAGCTTCATTATGGTTAGTGGCAAGGGTGGCGGATCTATTTCAGAGGTAGTGGGTGTATGTAAAGTTTTGGGGAAAGTCATGGTCTGGGTCGAGAGCAACCTATATATGAGAGTCCTTAAAATAGCAGCTTGGTTAAGGTTGGAAAAATTAAAAACAACACGTTTAATGGAGTGACGAATCAAGCTTCTTCATCTTGCAATCCGATGGATGAGTCTGGCAATTGCCAGGAGAACTGACTGCACTGTGCAAAGTGTAAAGTTTGGTGGATGGGGGATTAAAATACCTTTTATTAAGAGCATAAAAAAACTCATTTGATTTGGCCAGCCCAGGCTAAAAAGTTGCTATTTTGCTGTGTGTACAGAGGTGAAAACACAAACAAAAAGCAACAAAACCAAAAATAACAAAAATAAATCTATTTGTGTTTTAAATATCTTCTTAGCACATTAACACAGAATGAACTGACAGTCTGGACTGTGACTGTCTATGCCCGGCAGGGATTCCTCCATTTGTCTTCCCTAATGAATTGACAATCACGTTCTCTTCAGTGCTTCCACAGAATTACTGAGCCATCCTCAAACTTGGCTTCTTAAAAATGCCGCACACACTGAGATGAATGCACACCTGCGTGCAGCCGCACATCTCGAGTGCTCAAATTAACACGCACGAGCAGAGACGCACACTCATACACATGTATGATCTGCCGAAGCGCAGCGGTGCCTCTGGTAGCGACAGGCTGCTGCTGAACAGGTCAATTACATTCAGTCCAAATGATAATGACATTATCAGACCATTTATTTGTGGTGTGATCCATGTGGCCTCCAATCCATTATGCAGTTTGTCTGCAATTGCATTTTTTTTTTGATTGATTCATACCCTGTTCACTAATTATTCATTACTTCTGAACCACGGCAGGAAGAGGGGGAAATGAACAAAATGAAAAATAACAAAAATGCATTTTCTGCACAGCTGTTATGCAAAGCTGCTCTTTGTATTTGTTTCAAAATTAAAATAGGGAGAACCATGTTTTCTTCTGTGATGAAAAACATTGTTTGATAGAATTTTCTGCTGTTTTTAAGATTACAACTCTGATAGAAGTTCAAAACCACTCCAGCATAATCGCCGTGAGTGCTCCCCTTAAAACGGAATAACTACACAGAAACACATCTCCAGCTTATGCACCTATACTCTGTGAAGAAAACGTGCAAGCCTGAAGAAATTGGAAATCTATGCACACATATGGAGTCTGGCCATGTAGATTATAAATCAGTGGAAAACTGTTAAAACCCACGTACAGGCAGTTATCCTTTTCACTACTTTTTGATGCCAAAGCGTAGTGGCACCTTGTGATCCGAAAGAATCTAACATTAAAGCTAAAAATAATGATGTAAAATGGACCCATTACAGTATCCTGGAGAAGCGTTATTCATAGAACCATTTCACAAAAAAGATTGAGAGCTTAAGAAATAACTGGAGTAGGGAAAAAAAATCTATACTGAAAAAAAGTGAAACACACGTAAATTTGACTGTATCATTATTGCACAGTCCTTATAAACGTCTCCAGACTACAGGGCCGCACTCAATTACAATGTGGTCCCTTCACCCAAAGAGACAAAGCAGAACAATAAACATGTTATTGTCATTTACAGAGATTACAGTGCGATCCCCTGGTAGCTTTACTCATGACACTATCTTCCACCGACGCACATTCAAAACAGGCAGACCTAAAAATACCAGCCCTTTAAAAACAGCATCATCCTCCATCGGTGCCAGTTCTGGTTTCTTCCCTCTTCCCTCCACCTTCTCGACCCTCTCTGCATCTTCCTCCTTATTCCCTTGTCACAACCCATCCCCTGAGGTGGATTAAATACAACCACACCTGTGATCATTTCTCAATTGTGAAGCCTCCAGCACCAGCAGCCCAAAGGGACGCTCGGCACAAGCCGACAACACCACAGCTGTGAATTGCTGTTTTGCTGGCTTGGTAAATGCTCTAAAACATACATAGATTAGTTTTTGTCACACAAATACTTATCACATAAACAAAGGACGCTGGCACACAAGTGTGCTCAATTAGTTATAAGCCAGGTTTTTTCTCGCTTGGTAAACTTTTTACAGCTAATGCAGATTATACTCTCCCAGGGAACGAATCAGAGTTGAGATACACACACCACCAAAAAGCAAGTGTAGACGGATGATAATAAGCAGGTCTGTTTTGTAATTTTATAGCTGCTCTAAGCTTTGTTTTATGTTTGATGACAAACAGTTCACTGATTAACAAGCGAGCCTGCGACACCGATGAGCTCCCTGTTTCTTATTAAAGAAATATATCCCAAATTAATAGCTTGTCTTTTTTTGCAGACAGGAGACAAAACAAAGCACAAAATGCTTAAGTGTCCCTTTAATAGTTAATATCCAGTTCCCTCTCATTCCCAGAGCTGTAATTTAAGTTGAACCATTTAGCTTGTCTTTCAAAAGTAACTGCTGCAAAGTACTTCACACTTACCTGAAGTGTTGGGTGGGTTTTGTCCATGTCCCCCCAGGTTAGGACCCACACCTGGTCATGTGATTTGTCATAAAGCATCTTTACTGGAAAAGGGTCTGTTGCAACAGCCTGCAGAACATAAAGAGAGTGTGGGAGAAAGAAATAATTGTGGGAAATTAGTCCTCTTTACTGGAAAGGAGAATAGCTCATGGTGGTAGAAAATGCAGAAGGGGCAAAACAAATATAACAAAAAACCTATTAATTATCAGATTAAAGACAATTTAGAGAACATCCTGATCCTTTCATTTCATTCCCAGCAAATGTTTTACAAGGCAGTCTCTGTGATAAAAGGTATCCTGCGCACTTTTTTGATTGCTGTTTTCACAACCAAAATGTTTTATCATGTTATGGATGTAATGTGTTTCAAATGGCTTTACAATGTTTCACTGAGATTATAATAATAGAGTGCTGTTCCAGCAAAAAGGGGTGTAGATAGTAGACATACTAAGATAGCAAACACAGATGTGAACAAAGCAGGATTAAAAAAAAAAAAAAACCTTAAAAATTGGCTTTGCAAATATACTAAAAAAAAGAAAAACTTGTTTAACACTTAAATCCTGCTAACTGCCAAACCTTTAAGAAGCTTTTAGCAACATGCTAAACGTTTTGCTTGAATACAATGGAGATAAAACAGGTCAGAGTTTTTAGAAGCAGTATAATCTGATCAAAACTAATTGAATCCACATAACAGCTATACAGTACACATGATGCGTGGATTTGTGACAGAGCAGTATACTTGCTGACCAGAAAATCCACTCTGTAACACATAGAGTCAACAGAAAACTCTTATCACATCAGGCCACTGACGGAGTGCAAAGGAAATAGGATATACAGATGTAAACAAAACCTGTATAATGTCACTGCTGAAGAGATTTTAGTTAAGGTATCTGACACACATCAGGTGACGAAGCAGAAAGGAGAAGCAGTAAAAGAAGAATTGAAACGAGAGAGAAGGGAGAGGATGGGAACATACTAAATCTCAGATCTGTTGCAATGTCAACAATGAGGAGTAACACAATCCATTACCCTGCTTCTGGCTGGGTGGACAGGGAGCTGCTGACACCCTCACCAGTGGAGCGAGACCACAAGCTTTTTGTTCAGTAATGGGAGGTCCAGCCCTCTGTTCTGCACTGGTCAGCCAAGTGTCAACTCAGCATGTGCCTATGTATAGTATGGGTATGTGTGTGTTGGTTTCTACATAATAGAAGCAGAGGTAAAGATGGGGTAAGGCCTAAATGCAGCAACCTGGAAGGCAGTCATATAAAAGCCCAACATACTTAAGTGTTATTTAACGGTGGTCTTAAGGTCTGACTTGTTTAAATGATTGTTGGTTTTTACAACAAGATATATAAGAAAAACTTATTTGTTTATGAAGTGATCACACTATTTTCTAAAGGATAAAGAGTTTGGGGTATGCTTGTTTTGACTTAAAGAAAAGGGAGCTTTTGAGAGCTGTTTCTTTTCAGGGTGCTAAAACCAACCTTCTTAGCATTTTGTTTTTTATTTTAACATTCTTTTTCTCAATTAAAATGGGATTTTGATGTTTGATTTTTTAGGTATTTTGAACTTTACTCCACAGGAAATGAAATATCAACAATACATGCTGATTTTGTAATTTGTCTGGTTTGGTCTAAATGCCATCTGCCCCAATTTTGGTTAAGAGAACTTTGGTCTAAAGAAATAAAATAAAAATAGATGATTAGGTTCACATAACAAGTAGATATATCATAGGACCAACAAACAAGCAAGCACACTAAATATTATTATTCAAAATGTTTGTGGCAGTGGTTAAATTCCATGAATCACAAATGTGACTTTGAAAAAAAATCAATTAAAAAAAATAAAAATAATCAGGCATATTGTTCAATAGTTTTTTTGAATATACAGTACATATGTATATGTGTCCAATTTTTGACCTATTAGTAGAGTTGCATGGTTAGAGATGTGGACATGAAGTTTGGTAAAAAGAACAGCTATAGGACTGCAATCTGAACTGATTCCAAAATAGTTCATAGGGCTGTTTTCAGTGGCTCCACTGGCAGATGACAAAAGAAAAAGATATAGTAAAGGTTGACACATTTTACAGTTTTTCTGCATGTCTTTCCAAGAAAACCCCAAACACAGTGATAACAATCTAAGCTGGCTAGATGTCAAAGAGCTGTAGCAGCAAAAAACTTGAAACAAAGTAAATGTTTAATTCTAGATAGAATCTGTGCTGTAGATGATGTCCTGTAGGTCACTTGACAGCATCCACTACTAAAACAGAAGTATAAAAGCATATGGATGCCATAGAGGACCACTTCTATCATTCAGGAAACTAGAATATTGTTCAGCTCCTTGAGCAAAGATGTTCGATCGGGTTTAGAAAAATGAAAATTCATAACAAAATCTTAAATGACAACTCTGTGCAACTGATTTACTGCAGCCTCAAAATGAACTTAAACTTACTATTTAAGTGACTACACAGAGGTTTTTGCCATCTGGCGTTCTTTTTAATTAGCTGATGTGCTGTTTGTCTTTGGACCCAATGGGAGGCTTAGCTGGCACAGGTCTGACACATCATAGTCAAGGTTAGATCCCTTTGTTGGGAAAGATAACAAATGTGCCATTTTCTTGCTTGGAACAGCATGAAAACCACGGTAGCCTCTGTTGTTGTAGCTTCTCCACATGTTTACAACCGTCATCCTGGTGTCTTTAGGGAATTTTTGGATGGGAGGGTTCAGAAACATATGAAGGCTTTCTAAAAAGTGCACAACTTTTCACTATAATAAGCAAATGATAAAGCACCCAAGAATAAAATCAGCAGTATGGGCATTTCCTTTATTTCTGCTTTGAAATATTTTTCTTTTTTTTTTTCCTGTGGATGGTAATGCTCTGAAGTTGTACCTTTTGAAAACTTCAGGCAGATATCATCTTTAAAAAAAAGCAAGACCCATAGTTGATTGAAATTTCACTGTGATACCCAATAAAGTTTCTTTAAAAGTTACCACATTTGAAGGATCTTGTGGATCTCCACTGACTCAGAAGTGAAGCTGTTGAAATGGTTTATCATTTCATGGGGTAATAATTGAAATTTAGGTATCAAGCAAAGACTTTTTTGTTAAAAAAATATTTTAAATGCCTGTAAGCAGGCACGTTGTAATGCACCCAAATGTCTTTGTGCAACATTTCCGGTAATTTGTGCTGAATGTTTTCCTTTTGATGCATTAAGAGTATGACCACAGCATATCACCCAGTCCGTGCTGATGGAGATTCTTTTCTTTAAGGTACTGCTTCTACTCCATGGTGCAAATCACAAATGTGCACCTTGAAGTGGCCACAAGAGCATGTCTAAAGACCTTACAGACAGGACATGACAAGTTTGACCACAGCATGCTGTGATGAATCTGGCAAGCTGAAATGAGGAGACAAGCAGCCGACAGCGTGCACAAAAGGAAATATTGAGGGGAAAAGAGTAGTGTGCGTTTATGTGTGTGTGAAGTCCCTGAACTAACAACACCAGTCTGTGTTTGCACGGCGACTTTTAAAGGAAAGCATACACGTTTGTTTTAATGATCTGGTCTCTTATTTTAGTTAGGCTGTGTGTGTGTAAACACACAATCCTGAATTACAAAAATTACTGCTACAGCATTTACATGGCCTTCTTGAATTGTGTGCTAAACCTTTTGATCACACCTAATATTAGAACACCTCTATTGTTTCTTACCTATACGCTTTATAAATACCATTTAAATACCATGCCATTTAGACATATACATACCGTCTCATGTAAATCTTGAGGAGACTCAGAT